>NC_067283.1:132254678-132883289 GCF_020740795.1 Apus apus
ACATTGGGCCTAGCACTGACCCCTGAGGGACACCACTTGTCACTGTTTTCCATCTGGACTTAGAGCCATTGACCACTACCCTCTGGACATGACCATCTAGCCAGTTCCTTATCCACTGAACAGTCCACCCATCAAACTCATCTCTCTCCAATTTAGAGAGAAGGATGTTGTGGGGGACCGTGTCAAAGGCCTTGCAGAAGTCCAGATAGATGACATCCACTGCTTTTCCCTGGTCAACTGATGTAGTCACTTTGTTGTAGAAAGCCACTACGTTGGTCAGGTAGAATTTGCCCCTGGTAAAGCCGTGCTGGCTGACCTGGATCACCTCCTTGTCCTCCACATGCCTTAGTATGTCCTCTAGGAGGCTCTGGTCCATGACTTCCCAGGCACAGAGGTGAGGCTGATAGGTTGGGAATTTCCAGGGTCCTCCTTTCTACCCTTTTAAAATATGGGCGTAACATGTCCCTTCTTCCAGTCACCAGAGACTTCACCTGACTGCCATGACTTTTCAAATATCGTGGACAGTGGTTTGGCAACTACATCTTCCAATTCCTTCAGGACTCTGGGATGTTTCTCATCAGGTCCCATGGACTTGTATATCTTCAGGTTCCTCAGATGGTCATGAACCTTATCTTCACTTACAGTGGGGGGACTTTATCTCTCTGGTCTGCATCTTTTGGGCCATCAACATGAGAGTTGTGAGGAGAGGGCTTGCCAGTGAAGACTAAGGCAAAAAAGTTGTTGAGAATCTCAGCCTTCTCCTCTGTTGTTACCAGTTCACCATTGTGGCTCATATGGGGTGTTACGTTTTCTTTAACCTTCCTTTTCTGTTTTAGGTACCTGTAGAAGCCCCTCTTGCTTTTCTTAACATCTCTTGCCAAGTTCAGTTCTAGCTGTGCATTGGCCTTCCTGACCTCGACCAAGAAGGAAAATGCAAGGGGAAAGCCAACAATAACAAAATCACATAATTTTTCTGGTTGGAAAAGATCTCTAAGTTGAGTACATTGAGTATAACCATTAACCAAATTCTACCAAGTCCAGTGCTAAACCATATTCCTAAGCACCACATCTACACAAACCCTAGGCTTGTGCACACTTTCCTAGATATCCAACCTGAAACAGAGCCAAATGACAAAACAAGAAACAGAATATATTACTGAGCAATGCCTTCAGTTAGTCAGCTCCCTGCTGTCAGGAGTCTAACAAATCATAGAATCGTAGAATCATAGAATCACAGAATCACAGAATCACAGAATCATTTGGGTTGGAAAGGACCTTAAAGATCATCTAGTTCCAACCCCCTTGCATGGGCAGGGACACCTCTCACTGGACCAGGTTGCTCAGAGCTCCATATAACCTGCCCTTAAACATTTCCAGGGGTGGGGCTTCCAGAACTTCCCTGGGCAACTAACTTACTCAGCCCCATGATGGGTGTGAAATTCATTGGATAAAGTTTTCCATACGTATGTGCCCTCTTCTTCCCCAAATAAGCAGCTTTTCAAAATAAATCAATGAGGTCCATTCTCGCTCTCCAACTGAGAGGTTTCCATTAGTCCCACAGCATCCCACTCCCCACACAGACCGGTGCCAGACTGGTAAGTGCCCAGTTTCACAGGGAGCAGAGGGGGTCAGTACTTCAGGATGAGCTCACATAAAGCAAGCTCCAAAGCTTCTCCACCAGTTCTAACAGCCAGGTTATAAACTTCTGAAAAATATGAGTTCATAATGAGAACACTAACACACCAAATCCTGTAATACTCACTGTATGGAGCTTTATATCATCCCATAAAAATAAATAAAACACATCAGCTGTGATATAACCATAGGGATTTCTTGTTTTTTTTGCAAAAATCAGTGTTCTGCATACAGAGGAAAGAGGTGATTTTTGTTTTATCTTACAGCTTAATGCTTTTCTCTTATTTTTTTTTAAACAGACTTTTGCTGCGATGTCTGTAATCCAGCTCTCAGGCTACACAGTTTCTTCTGATGTACTGTGATCAAGTCCCAACTGGTTGGTGTAGTTTCTTCACATATGTCTCTTTAGATAAAGCCTTTGCAGGAGGGAGAAGATAGAAATAGTGTTGCCACAAGCCTTGGATTTGGATAGTTTATCTTGCACCCTACTCCACTTTGCTGAAGGACATTAATTGTCCTGAGGTCTCCATGGCCTGCACAGTTTTTTCCATTTTTTTCTCTTCTGTTACCCTTCCACCAGCAAAAATCGCAACCGTGTGAGAAGCAACTGCCAAAGGGCAGCAATTCATAATCAGTAGAGTGATTACAAAGAAGCCAGCAGCAATGCTAAAGTTTACAGCACTTCCTGCACACAAAACTACGTGGTAAAAATATTTGCAGCAGAGAGTAAACAGGTTTAATGGGCTCCAGTTTAATTTCTTTTTTTATAATGCTGAAGTGAAAGCATGTAGTCCTTGGGAAGAATGCTGTGCTGACACCACAGAAGATGAGAGCACTCTACTTAGCTACACAGAGTATATGGACTGGTCACCAAAAAGTGCCCAATCCATGTGCCCAGGTTGCACTGGGGATTGCCCCAGGCCCATGTTGCAAGGCTACCAGCCCAACTGCAGCAGCAGCCTGGCTCCCACCCCCAGGAACACCCTGTCACACCAGCTACCCAGAGTACAACAGTGTATTTGCATTATTGAAAAATAAACATGAGCAACACGAGGCAGCTGAAAAGCTTTGGTGATTTTCCTACCCCTTTTTAAACAGATTGTGTTTCCAGATCCCAGGCACAGAGGATTTTCCCCATCTGCACCTTCACATATGCAAGAGTCAAGGTGTTTTTCTCTTATCTGCCCTGTGGGGAGCTCCCACAGCCAGGGAAAATTCCCAGCTAGGCTGGCTCCAGTACAGACCAGCTCCTGGGAAGAGTACCAGGTTACAGAAAGCTGAAACCTTTGAGTGATCTAACACGATTAGGGGGAAGAAGTCAGCTCATCCTCCATATCCTTTGCCCAATCCAGTCTTTACTCTGGATATATCAGGATGTGAATAAAAACTACTGGCACTGACAAGCAGTTCTCTTCTACACAGCCACCGAGAGCCAGAGAAGAGATATATCACTCTTCATCACTGGTTTTATGAAGTGCACCCTTCCTCATTCTTTTGCCAGGTGCAAAAATGGGGGCCCACAGAATGAGACTCAAAAACAGCAAAAACCCCATTCATTCATAAGGTAGTGGAAAAAAAGCAATCAAAGGGGGGGAAAAAATGCACACCATACTATCTGTAAGACAGATACACTTCAACTTTTCACATCTGGAAATATACTTATTTGTCAAAAAAGACAGGCTACAAAGGATTCCCTGTCTTTTTAGTTTCTAGGGTGAAAAGACTGCAAAATCTCTCATTTTGAACAAAGGCTTTTACCACAGTTTAGCTCTGCTTTTCAAAGAGATCAAGAAATTTAGACATTTAATCTCACGCGATAATCATGGAACTACTTATACCTAAATACTGCCAGAGACTGTGAGCTGAATTTGTTATGGCCTCATTAACTGTTCAGGACTGCCTTGACATCACCAGGGGATGGTGAAGAACGTTCCTGAGGTGGTGGAACTTAAAGCAATATGGAGGGATTGGGTTACTCTTTCATCAAATCTTGTAAACACAGAAGCCTTCACAATTGTCTTCTGCATTTAGTGCTTAAATGGCCTTGTCCTTGGAAGGTGGCAGGGATAGTGGGATGGCCTGCCTCAGTTTCTCTGGGAGCAGAGGGAGGAGACAAAAAATTCTTCAGTCTTATAAGGATAATGTTCAGAGCAAATGTTCAGCCTCATGAGCTAGAAGAGAGGGTTGGTAAGCTCTTGGACCTTTCACTGCAAATAGTCCTCATTGCTGGGAACAAAATGACAGAAGGACCACCTCCTAAAAGCTGACTTGTATCCAAGGGCCACTGGAAGAGAACTTAGAGCACAGAGGTGTTGTCAGTCCCAGGGAGACAAGCCTGGGGAGGAGTCACAGGCTGAATTACCAACCTGAAATGTCCCATAAGCTTTAGTTTTGTGACCCAAAACAGAGTCAGTGTATGATCTCTCCTGTTGCACCAACAAGAACTGGACATTTAGCTACAGCAGGGTATCTAAAAAGAATGTAATGACAGGACAATATACAGGACATAGGAACACTGTATGGGTAGTGCAAGAGCTACAGGTCTCCAGTTTTTAATGTTTTCAGAGGCGTGTATCTACAATGTGAATGGGAATGTGGACAAGTGTAAGCTTAGATTTTTCTTTTAGACTCCAGTCTCTTCAAAGTTGAGACATCTATGAATACAGATGTGGAAGGTATCTGTGGGATCAGATCGTTATGGTTTGTATAACTCTTTCTACCAGTTTCTCACTGCTTTAGTTTTTTCACAAATTGTTACTTCCTTGTGGAAAAAAAAAAAAAACAAAACCAAAAAAAACCACCAAAAACAACACATGAGGATTAATTTATTTTTTTTTAGTTGTTGACCACTGTAGGCCAAAACATGAGCCCAGTTTTACTCAGAAACTCAGCCTTATTTGGGAAGAATTCAGGTGACTCAGTCATAGAATGTGCCTCATGACTGACACCAAGGTAAAAAGCACTGGTTAGCTCCTGAGGTGTCAACAGTAAGTCTGAAGGTACATAACCCTGATGATGCCCTGGCTTGTTTCTTTGAATGGCTCACAGCTTCCAGCAGCTACCTAAAAGAGAAATGGATTGTGTTTTCATTTCCTCCACTAGAGGAGAGAGTTCTGCAGACAGATGACAGGAAAGAGGCAAATGCTATGAAAAAAAACACAATTAGATTCCTTAAAAATTTCTAAGCAACATTGCAGAATAATAATTCCACCATCTGTTCAAGAGTTTCTCTGACTGTATTGTCCAACTTGGACCTAAATGCACTTCTTGCAAAGATCCAAAGCCTGCAATGTGGTAAAGGTAAGTACTGTGCAAACAGATCCAGCAGCACCAGAATACCATGGCTCAGGATTTCTTCTTTATCTCTCCAGGTAAGTTTTTTAAAACTAACATTTCTAACATGTTGTAATAAAGATCTGCAAAAGGAAGAGCACCAGCAAGGCAGTAAAGAATTTTGTGTCAGAGATATAGCCTGAGAATAATTTAAAGACCTAAATAAAGAGATTCAAGAACATTGTAAATTATGATTCATACCACAACCTCTAGCAGTCACAGTTCAGGGTAACATGAAGTTTATTAAGGAGTGCCCACTTTTAAGACATCATAGAGGCCAAATTAATTCACATACAGGGTTATTTCTTCAATTCACACCTGTAGTCTTTGGTGAAATAAATAGAGAAAGCTAAGAGCTGCTGTTCTGGGGCAGGAAGGGGAGAAAATCAGCCCATTTGAAAATGTCTGGGTTTTTTGTTTGGTTTGTTTTTTTTCTAATGCCTAAAACAGCAGTCATGACATGCTGCATACATTTCCTACAGAATGAGGGAAGAGATAACAGAAATGCCCTGTTCCACAGCACCCCAGTTTTGGCTGCATGCAGATCTTTCAGATTGCACCGCTGTCCAGAGAGTAATGAGACAGAGGAAACTGGGAACAGGCAGAAACTAGGATAAAGGCAGTATTTACAACAAAATATCAGCATTTTTAAAGTCAACTGTCTGCACTGAGGATGAAAAAAAGATCTTGGGTTTCAAAGATGTTATTGCAGGCTTTTTAAACTCCATGCAATAATACTGAGAAACTATCATGCTGAAGACATTCTTCAGGTTTCTTGGGGGAGATTTCATGCAGCATATGACAGATATTATTATATGTATGTATGTTTTTGTTCTGTACAAAAATTCCCATACAGTGGTGTTATGTTACAAGAGCTCATGAGAATGCGGTGGAATGGTGAACACTCATCCATCCATAACCTCCCAATGGACTACTCAGAAGTCCATTTATTTATGACAAGGTAAAATGATTTTGCTGTTTTCTAGCTAGTAGCAAAAAAAAAAAACAACAACAAAAAAAACCTACAATGCACTTATATTTGTAGACCTACATTTTTTAAAATGACAAGTTAGATGACCAGTGTGAGAAACTTTTAATCTTTCCCTCAGAGTTGGATGTTCTCAAAAGCAGAGCCTTTCTGAAGTTTTTGGATCCAATTCAGATCTCTTTCAATGTGTAGGACCCAAACTCCAGAAAACTGAGGACAGTTTTCATTCTGTTGCCTCCTCAGCACTACATTTTTCTTAGAGAAACAGAAAGATCAAACTAATTTACACTAAACTACACTATCATCATCATTAAAGAACACATAAAAAAGAGAAGACTGTACAAAGGCTACAAAGTTTGCATTCATTCAGAAAAAAAAAAAATAGAGCTGAACTCTCTCATGACTATTACTTATGATCAGAGATTTTTCTTCCTCATGAAATCTATTACCATATTCCTTATTTGTCTTATGGCTCAGGCAATTTTCTTTTAATTTTCTAAAAAAAATAATCTTTCCAAACTTCTTTTTTATTCTGGGAATTAACTTCAGACAATTCATTTTCTTCAAATTTATATCACTAAGGTAAAAAGATCATTAAGAGGCAGATTATTTTTTTTCCAGGGTCTTTCGGAGGTTACAGCAGTAAATTATAGATTCTAAACTAATATGCATATAAGAAAGAATTTGGAAAGTGGCACACTTGAAAATATTAGTAGCTAAGGACATCATTAAAATTAATAATGAAAAAGGCACAAGATGTTGTGATGCTTCCTCAAGGCTGGTTTTCTGATTTCAGAAGCAGCCAATATTGAATGCTCTGGAGAGCAGGGCAATTCATCTATTTCTACAATACTTTGCTAGAAAGCAAATGTTGGCCTGACCCCAGCTGGTGATTAGGTTATACTGAGGAGTTTGAGGATTGATAGCCCTTGTCATTTTAAATTAGCACTAAATGTAGTTGAAGATGTTATTCTTATTTGGGTAAATACTACATTTTTTTTGCAAATCATCTATATTAAGGTATTTGTCTCATAAAATAGATTGAGGTCCACTATTAAACTGTGTGCAATATAAAAAATGGTGTATGTAATTCATTTTTACAAGTGTTGCCTTTAACTTTCATCAGTAAGAGCTCTTGACAGGCCATTCAAGATTTTCCAAGCCTCTATCAATTCCTATCTTTTTCTTTCTTCCCCTTTCCATGCTAAATAGACAAGGCTTCTCAGCTAACACCAGAAAATGACAAAAAGCATTCATCTGGTTTCTGTTTGGAGTCTGTAACATCCTTCACGGAGTTTTCTCTTTTGTTGGAAGATTTACTGTTATTTTACATTTCTCCAAAATAAATTATGCCAAATATAATATACACATAGATATTTCTCCAAGAATATATCAATCCATCTAATCTTACTTGTGAATGTTAAATACTTTGGAACTGCTTCTTCACAGGTTGTGCGAGCGGGGGAGGATTGTTAGCATTTTCCAGCCATCAGCCTTGTTTTATTGAAGTTTCAACTTATTTGAATAGCTGTGGAGAGTGGTATTCCTCTTCATCAGTTTGATCATATCACCGCAGCACAGGTAAGGCGTTAGGAGAGCTTTTGTCTAGTTGTGCTAAGTGCAAAAATCACAATCCCGGGAATGAGATATTTCCTTGTCTGAGGAAGAACAAGTGCCCATTAGAGATTTCTTGGGTGCATTTTCCATGACTAGAGCATCCTCAGCTCACCCTTCACTACAGGTCTGGCACGTCCTTCCTAGCGACTGCCATTTAGCTTTTGCTCCAATACAAAATGCTTAATTCTAAGCACAAGAGTAATTCTTTAGCAGAGCTATTTGTGTGCTTAGCAGAAAGTATGTATAGAAGTGTTTTGTCGTATTTTGACAATAATAGGCAGTCACCGAGGCATTAGATGATGTAGATTAAATGTATAAGCCACTCATCATCCACCAACTTCTATCTCTTGCAGACAATTTAAAATTTTGTGGCTGATGCACGGGAGATGGGAAAACACAATGAGGAAAATGTCACGCATCTCCTCAGAATTGCTAAATACCTTCAGCAAGCTTTTCTTATCATATTTGCCCCTTCAGAAACATGAGGCCTACTAATTAAGCAAGAACTGGAGACTTGTCAAGATTATGAGAGTACTGCTATGACATAACCATAATTCTTGATGACATTTCACTTTCCCCATCCAGAAAAATCTATCACGCTTTCTGAGATGTGACCTTCATCTTGTTAAATGAATACTATAGCAAAGAGCTCGTTTGACCTCTTACCTGCCCTCCCTTCTCCACCCTCCGTCTGGCCTCAGCGAGTCTGTCAAGCTTGTTCTCTTCATACTAATTAGCTTGATTTCTTTGGCAATTTTTACTTAGCACACTACCTTTAGTTTTGACTCTCTTTTCACTTTGCATGTAGCTCTTTGGGCCGCACAGTTTCTTCACTCCGACTATCTAACTTGCCCATAACATTCCTCTCTTTTTTTCCTCAACCTTGGTGTGAAGCTCCTTATTTAGCCAAACATTTGTCTTTTCCTGGTACGTTCCTTGCTATCAGAGGAGCAGTCCACATGGTTTTCTTTCTCCAGTTTTTAGTTCGTGGGGTTTTTTGTTCCCTTAGTCCCACTCCTCAGCTCATTTGCTTTTTATGACCATGTAGCTCATCCTCTGGAGAAACACAAGTCTGACTCCAGCATCTTTTTGTTCTCCTTCTCCTCATTTAGCATTCATTTTTGCTGCAATCTCAGACCTAATGAGATTGTGATCAATGCTCCCCAAGTTGCCCCCTGCCTACATGTCTTCAATCATACCTTGGCTGCATAATGTACTCTGCTCTTCTTGCTGTCAGTTGATGAACATGTATAGTTAATGTTAAAACCATTCTGGAAGAACAAACTAAAGCTTTATTTTCTTCTCTGCTTAATAAAGGGAAATCTGCCTCAGTAATTACACAACTTTCTTTGCATCCTTTCTCATGTGAATGCTGTGATTTATGTGCTTATTTTTTTGCAGAGTCACTTTAGAATCCAGCTCTTTCTATTTTGGAAACTCAATACATTCCAGCTTTCAGCCTACTTAAGGAAAAGAGCAAAACAAGTATGACAAAATACTCTTTCACACACAATTATCTAGCAGGCAATCACTATCCCATAATATTATCTCACAAAATAACCAGCTCTCAGGCAACATTAGCTCATCCCTGCAATGTTTGTGTGTATGTCTTTCTTCTACAGGATACCCTGGATTTCACAGGTGGTGGGGGGCACCTTGGGATGTCGTGGTTGGTTACCATTGTAATTAACCAAATTTAATCAGCGCTGGAATAAAATGCTGGGGCAGACAGGAAAGTGCTGTGACACCAAGTGAAAACATTGAGCCTCCTCCCTGCCAGGTGAAAACCCACAGCTAGAGCTCCTCAAGCTGTGCTGATTTACAGCAGCTTAGGGCTTCTGTGTTTGCCTGTGTTCACGAGAAAGGGTCTTCACCTGGCTTATTGACTGTGATGATAAACTATCTTCCTTCAAAAGATGAAAATCACATCCACACCTTTGGCTCAGCCAAAGGCTTCCATTTAAGCTTCCAGAAGAGAAAACTTGGGGTTTCTCTAACCCAGTCATAAACAAATTAATTTTGCCCTGAGGACTGACAGCAAAAAAGATGAGTCCCATGTCTCAAAAGATTTTGAGGTTTTGACATTTTTTTTTAAGCCTTACCATCCCAGCTCCATTGTATGCCTTTTCTTTTGTATGTTATTTGTCTTAGACTGGTAGCTCTTTCTGACAGCTTGTGTGTTGTATTTGAATGCGTTTTCCACACTGTACAAGCTATGACCACACAAATCATCTGGACAGATTGCAACGGAATGGTGCAGTTCATCCTCTTCACACCATGGAGTGTGAAGCGAAGGGGCTGCAGCCGAGGGGGGGCTGCTGGAGCTCCCCTCCAGGCTCTGCCCTGCCCAACCTGGAGCACTGGGGCACCAGGGAAGAGCCAGTGTTTCACTTCCAGGACTTCAGGGGCTTTGGGGATCCACACAGGAGACAAAACCAATTTATGATCAGACCTCTGCACATCTGTGCCATTATGGAAAGGTAATAAATATCAGGGAAGGAGAGGATATCGCACACTCGATCTGAGAAAAACTGGAAGTCCTATGCCACAGGCCAAATGTAGAACTCCATTAACCATTGTGAAGCACAGTTGATGAGGAGAGCAGAAGAACAGCCCAGAAGGAAATTAATATTTCTGTATTAAGTGCAGGGCTTGGATGGTGTTTGGTAAATAAAGCCTGTGGTCATGCATTGACTGATGGGGAAAAACAAAATATTGAATAACTGCCCGTTCAGCAAACACCACCCATCCTGTGCATTTTGTCTATGGATTAAAGATAATATTATCATATGATCCAAATCACGTCCGAACGTTATGAACATAAAGAGGCCAAATAAATTTGCACAGCACCTTCAGTTCTTTTGTTTCCTAATTTTGAGGCTCTCCACTGTTTTCTCAGTCCACTTATGTAGTTGGCACCTTTTTGTTGTTCTTGTTTTATTAAGAAAGTTTAAAAGCAAGCAGCTTACATAAACCTGTGTCAGCTTCAGCATTATGCAAGGTTACTTACATTTCTAAATGTTTTGGTTACAGCAAGGCTTGTAGGCTAATTATAATATGTTGCAGAAGGAAAAGACCTATCTTTGTAATGAAGGATGAAGAAAGGCTGTCTCTAGGCCTTTAATGACTTAAAGATGTCTGGGTCAAGCATCACCTTTCTCCACCCCCATTCTGGGAGACGGAGAGCTGGTCTAGCACCACTTTCTAGGGAGGGTAGATAGGGTCTGTCCCCTTCCCTCTCCCAGAGACTGTCTTGGTGCTCCTCCTGCAGCCTGAGCAGCTGCTGCTGCTAGTCCTGGGCAAAGGCAAGGGCATGGTCCCTCTCAGCATTCATGTTCAGTCTTTCCAATGCCACAAACCCAGACCCCAGCCAGGAACACAAAATTTGCAAAATTAATCTCACTCAGAGCTCCAGTAGGCATTCTGGAAGGGGTGGAAGGGAGAATAAGGAAAAGACACAGTAGATTTCCTTCTGCTTTGAGCCTTTTCTTGCCAAATTTCAAAGGTCTTTTGTAGAAGATAGGCAACTTAGATGAAGATGACAACAAAGACGATGAAGAAGAGGAAGGAGATGCACGAGAAGGAGGAAGAAGAGGTTATCACAGAAAACCTCCTGGAAAGGTACACAAATTGTGTTTCACTGTCTGATCCACCATAATTTTCATGTAAGCCAACAAGAGTGCTTAAACCTGGCTCTACAAAGGCAAAATAATAAATGAGTTGTGACCAAAAATTAGAAAGACATCCCATTAATGGAGCAGGGTCTGAGGTGACTGTGGGAAACTGATAAACAGGTGTCAGAGGTGAAAAGAGTTGGTGAAAGGAAGAGAGGCCACGCAGGGCTGCAGAGCTGGGAAAAGCAGACAGACACCGAGGCACGGAGGTGATGACAAGAAGCAGAATTCTGCCCCAGAGGAGCTGCTAAGCTCAGGGGGTAACTCAAAATTTAAGGATTCCAGGGGTTGATTTTAGTATTTAGCTACATGAGCAAAATACTTGGAAGTAATAAGATGATACAAGGAACAATGTCATTCCACACAAAGGTTAGAAACAACAATCATTAAAAATCTGTACATCCTCTTTCAGAGAAGTGATCAGAGAAGCTAATTAAATGCAGAGAAGTGCAGTAGTTTTCCCTCTTTTCATGCACCTTCTTATCCTGTCATTTAAAATTCAAAATCAGTCTGAGTTACCTCAAGTGGCAACAATGTATCTTTAATATTTTTCTCATTTGTCACGAAATAAGTCAAAATAATGATTTGAAAGAGAAATTTGAAAATGTCAGATAGTAAATGCACATTTTATTTATTTTAATGTTTGTTGATTTGAGGCTTTGAGGGCAACATGGTAAATATTCGGTTTGGCTGGCACAAACTGTGCAGGAATCTAATAGAAAGCAATATTGTTGAAAATGGATATCAATTGAAAACAGAGAGCAGTGTCAACTATTCCCCACTGGGAGCAGACAACAATAAAACCAGTCAAGCATTACACAGTTGAGCCTGCCAAATGTCATTAGAGTGTAGAAAAAAGTAAAGGCACATATGAAAAGGGTAAAAAAAAAAAAAAAAAAAAAAAAAAATAAATTGCACTTTCCTGATTTATATTTTTTCCTTGGACAATTTAGGGGGTGGGGAGGGAAAGGAAGGAACCCCAAAGTTTAAAACCATTATAAACAGTGCTGTCAGATAATTTGGGAAAACATATAATACTATTCAGAATTAAGGAAACCAGAAAGACAAAGCAACACAATTTCATGTCTCTCCATGGCAAAGGCATCTCCCAACAACTGCGCAGCAGTACAACGATAATTTTTAAATGCCTTTTTTTTTGTTGGGGTTTTTGTTTGTTGGTTGGCTGGTTGGGTTTTGGTGTGTTGTGGGTTTTGTTGTTTTTTTTTTTCCCCTAAGTGTTAATATGGAGATGAAGGTATTAGGTGGAATAATTAGGAAAATGTATTTTAAGCTCTGCCGAAGCAACACTTAGACAGACGGACGGACGGACAGATAGATAGATAGATAGATAGATAGATAGATAGATAGATGATAGACAGACAGACAGACAGATAGATGATAGATGATAGATAGATGATAGATGATAGATAGATAGATAGATAGATAGATAGATAGATAGATAGATAGATAGATAGATAGATAGATAGATAGATAGTTGGATGAAAAAGGGAAAGGATTTTTATCCCGCATCGTTAAAAGGGGAGGATTCAATATCTGAAGCAACCCCCCTGGGTAAGAGAAGTGCAGAGGGAATGATGCTCCGCGGGGCCGGGTCGGGACCCCGCGCCCCCCGGCCCGGCCCCGCCGCCCCCCGCTCGGTCGCGGACAAAGGGCTGCGGTGGATCCCCGCAGCGGGCTGCAGCTCCACCTAGTGCAGGGCCGGCGTGGAGCGGGGAGCCCCGGGCCCTGCAGAGCATCCCTCTGCCGCTGCCCCCCCAGTGGGGTCCTGCCTGGCAGCTCCCCTTGAAGTGAAAGCCGCCCCCCCCCCTGCGGAGTGATTGGCGGGATTTCCAAATGAAAAATATTTAAAAATACGGGCTCCTCTGCTGTGGGTCTGTGTGAGAAGGGGAGAAAGACCGAAGAGCGTCTCTGGGGCTAGGGGTGGTAACAGTCCCACCATGAAATGCCAGCTGAATGTCACAGAACCACACAAGCAGCTCATGTGTTGTCCTGGTTTGAGCCAGGATAGAGCCAATTTTCTTTCTAGGAATTTTACTTTGCAGTTAAGGTTCTTCTAAGTAGCTGCACTTGCTGAAGGGAACAGCATGTTTCTCAGTCAGTGTCTGCTTCTAGGACTGATAACGCTCTATGTTTATAGGTATTGCTGGAGAAGGGTATGGAGAAGCAAGGCCACTGTTTGGTTCTGAAAAACATCTTATGCTCCAGAAACAGCAGAGTAAATGGGTCACACCTACAACCCCCCTGCGGGGAGGAGCAGATCAGACAGGTGACCAGAATTGACCAGGCAAAGTATTCCAACCCATACCTGTCATACTCGGTATGAATCTAAGGGATCACAAGGGTCAAGCTCACTTCATCCATGGATGGCATCCTGGGAGAACTGCCTGTTCATCTGCCTTTGATCCTGATCCATGTGTTCTTGCACCCACCTCTTGTCTGCCGCTGACTCCAGGAGTCAACTCCAGGACTTTTACAGAGCCTGCCCTGCAACCTTGGAGGTGATGAGAGCATTACTGGAGGGTGGAGGGGAGAAGTGTGGTACTGCATTTGTGTATCTTTGTATGTATTTGTACATATTTTGTTATATTCCTTTTAATCATTACTGTTTCATTAAAGCTGTGTAGTTTAGTTTCCAGCCCTTAAGTCTCTCTCCCTTATTTTCTCTCCTTTCCCTATAGGAGAAGAGAGAGGGATTAAAGAGAGAATCTATCAGTTGTCCAGAAGACCCAAGAACACCATTTCCCAGCTCTGGGGGGGCCTCACTCCCCGATGAGCTGCAGTACCAAAAAGCTTCTTGCTCACCCCCTTACAGAAACACTGTAAAATGTCTGTATTTTAATTGCAGTTTTGACTCTGATCATAGACAAGGAAAGCAGAAGGAGATCTCTTTGAAAGTAACCTTCTCCAAGACACTTGGACTTACAGGTCTCAAAAATCCTGTACTTTGGGAGTGTTTCTGCTTTGGGGCTCATGTTTTGGTGTCTGGTTTTACCTGCTGTACAAATAATCATGTTCATCATTCAGATTGCCCTTGTTTTGTTGGTGTGCCAATGCCTGTCTCCAGCAGATCCAGGTTTTCCCCATTAACTTTCAGTATCAAATAAGCTTCCAAATCAGGAGTTCCTGCTTTACTGACTGCAACTGAATTTGAATAAAGGACCTGGCACTTGTTTGAATCATCTCTTCAGACATATGAATTTTTAGTTCCATATTTCATGTCTGGTGAAAGCTTAATTTCTCTGTCGGCTTCAGACAAGTTTTCCCTCATCTAACAGCAAAATGTGCTCCCAAGCTCGATGTTTCCCAAGCTTCGATGCTGCAGATGCCCACTGTTATACCTGCAACTCAGGCAACCAGGGAAGACCTAGCTATCTAAAGCTCAGGATGATCAGCTACTGCTCTTACCTGAGAGCAGCTGATGTGTATTTGGGTCTTTCTGAAATGCCTGGCAGTATACAGCATATCACACAAGGTATCACGGTACTGATGTCAAACACAATCATCTCTCCAAAAGGATCTTTATGGTCTCCACAATTCAAATACTTTATTAAGAGAAATTATAATCTGCTGAAAACCAACACATATATGTGTGTATATATATATGCAAAGTCAGTTAGCTACATAATTGCATAATAAAATCCTTTAATCACAGGTCAGAATAGCAGGGTACACATTAAGCCCATAAAGCAGACCAAAAATACCTTTACCATGTGTTAATGTAGTTGATCTATCACAACTACTTCTCTGGAACTAAAAGAAGCTGCTTCCTGTTAAAATTCTCACATTACCATGGCAAATTTTATTTCCTTTTGAATGCAGTTATAAAAATTGGAAGCAAGGAAATTCACAGGCTGAAACACTGTCTAGATAACATTAAGGGCCATGTTGCTTCCAAAGCCTTGCATGGGTTTTAGCCACATGTCTCCCACTGATTTTAATGGGATTTGCATGGCTAAAATAGTGTGCAGTGCTTAGAAAATGTATCCCTAAGGGTCTGTCATGAATTCATAAAGTCCTAGAATTTCTCAGTTAAAACCAAAATACCGTGTTGGCTGATTTTAAAGGCTTGTTACTACTCTTTTAATTAAAATACAGCTTTGTTTAGTAAGAGGTCTATTCTAGTTTGTGTATAGAGTATATGTGTATAATATAATTCTAGTACATGTATAAATTAAATGGTTGTGTTATTTACACTACAAAAGAGCTGTGTTACACTCACTTCCTAATTTTCATAACACTTTCATTATACATTGGCTAGTAAGCACCAATGAGTAAAACTGCTACTGTTCTTTCAATGAGCTCGTAAATGTCAGTGAAGAAATTGCTGTCCTGTTAAGGGTGAGTTGGTTTTGTGGTCCACTTACACTTCTTATTGACATAACACTTTGTTCAGATATAAGATTAATACATTTTTCTTTAAAATGTTTTACATAGCATTATATCATTAAGGATCAAGAAAACCAGCCACACAAATCAATACCTAACAAAATGTTTGGTTTCTGACGAATGCACAAAATTAAGGAAAGTCAATGGGAAGGCTGTTTCTCTTTCATTCTCATGCCTCACAGGAAGGATCTCAGGTCAACATTGTCATTATATTAAGTGGCCCATGAACAGCCAGTATGTCAGGTCAGTGGTAGCAAACTGGTGCTACAGACTGTAAGCCAATTTCTTAATGCTTTTCATTACCATGCCCACCGTAGTGGCAGGCGTAATTTACCTACATCTTTGCAGTCACATCTATTTACTTTATCAAGCTTAAAGAATCACCAAAACCACCCTTGTTCCTGCTACAAGGTAGAATAAGCCTTGGGAACATTAGTTCTAAGAACTGGCTTTCCAGGTTTTGAATTAAGCAGTAGTAAAACACAACAAACTTTCATGACAACACCAACTGAGCTAGCCCTATGCACAAAAGCAAATCACCTCCCAGCAGTCCAGTCTTCTTAAAATTTCTTATTTCACATTTTCCACCAACAGGACTCTTAATATATGGAAGCTACCCTAAAGGACGAATAATTGCTGTGAGGTGTTCTTTAATGAGGACTGGTTCCATAGCTCAGTGGTCCACAAACTGTAGCCCATGGCTCTGTAGTGGCCCCAAAGCCTTGAATAAGCAGTCACAAATGAACTATAGATTATAATAAACAGAAAAATGAACAAATTTACATTTTGTTCAAGCATTCCATGCTGCTAATCTCTGTGTAGTTTTTCTGATTTGCCAGGAGGAAATTTTCAGCAAAGTGCAATTTGCACAGTTGCTCTGGGCCCTGCTTTGAAAAATGCCCTGGTAGGTTCCTCATAGGGCACACGGCAGCTGAGGGTTAAAGGTGGTTCACTGGTCTAGAAAAACCTTGGGGGTCATTGCCTTAGCTAATTCTAGGCAATGTATTTTTTCTGAAATCATCAACCCTTGCATTTTAACTCTGATACTCATTACCATTCTTTTTAAATACCATAAAAATTAAAGATAACAGTGCATGAACCCTGAAAGGCAGTATCCCTTGGCCTCACATATGCATAAGATTTCTCCTCCTCTCCTTTTTTCTTTCCCTTTCTTCTTCACCTCTAATCTCCTTTCTCATTGATTGGTCTTTGATAAACAATAACATACAAGATGCAAAACTCATACAGGCAATCAAACACACAAGAGTAAAACCTTACAAGAGGCAGTGTCTATGCACTGCTGTGAGTTGCCCTCTCCTTTGCTTGTTTTATTCTTAATTTGGGTCCCTGAGGAATTTTTTCTGTTTGCCAGAGACGCATTGGACCTTTCTGATTGAACATGTTTTAATTCTCCCAGAGAAAAAAAAAAAAACAAACCAAACCAAAAATACTCTTTGATTTTGAGAGAAAATTGTAATCTATATTGTCATCTCTGAGTCTGTCTTTGTCAGCAAGGCTCAAAGAATATGCTCTGATCAAATATTTGGGTGTGTGCTTTTCATTCTGGAGCTGAGGGCCTAAGGTCCATGACGTATCTTGGATGGTGGCCAAGTTTAGATCCCTAATAATTTAAAACAATAAACACCTGCTTCAAAGGTGGGGGAGGGGGAAGATATTTCCTTCTTGCTGTTTGCTAGTTTAAGATCAGCAAAATCTTTTGCTGCTTTAAATTGAAATGTAATGGCTATAAGACTGAGAATTGAAATCTTGCACTGAGTGCTTCATTGCTGCAGGCTCTTAATATTTTTTTTCTATTAAAAACAGAGCTGTACAATGCCATTTCAGATCTCTGAGTTAGATCCTGTGCCTCATAAGCCCTGTTGATTCAGAGATGTAAAGCCTACCATTATCAGACTTTTTGCTGAGGTCTAAACAGAACGTGTGTGTGTTTATACACATCCCTCATTAGATATGTACATTTGTGAAGTAGGGATATCTATATTTCTGATCTGGAAGTTGTTACAGCTATAATACCCTTGCAACTTCAGTATTTTAGACTAAGGACCATCCCAGATCAATCTATGCCCAAGGAGATTTTAAAACCATCTTCAAAGAAATTAATGTCTTTTTCTGCTCATCAATTGCAAAAGGAAAAAAGTGCCTTTGGAGATGCATGAGGTGGAAGCTGGGTGAAGGCCGTTCTCAAGGCCATCCTCAGAGATCAGTATTGCTCCTTGGGTTGTTTTTGAAGCCACACAAGCTTCCTCCAATATGATTTCACTGAAAAAGTAGCACCTCTCCCATGTTTCCACCAACGCTGTCAGACTTCTTCATTTTCCAAGTGAAACAAGGTTTAATTGTCCATACTTGAATTTCCTTCAAAGGGTTCAGACATCCTACAGCAACAAACAGCTGTGAAGATGCTTTGATGGTTTATTTCAGTAGGTCCCAGGAGACGGGCTGAGAAGCATCATGTCATCCAGGAAGAGCTGAGTTCAGGTGCTTGGGAAAACATGAAAGTAATGCTAGTTTTATAGGCAAAACCAAGGAGGATGATTTAGTGCAGCATCCACAGGGACAGGGCTGACCTCAGCAGTGAGACACAGACCCATCTCACAGGGCAATTTCAAGATGCTGGAGAATGGCACCAGGGGGTTCAGCTGCAGCACCCTACATTGGGCAGAAGGGTTCAGTTGCAGGTTTGGAAGGTGGGACCAAACCCTCCTGGGCAGCAGGTGCACCTATAGCTTCTAATTAGATGTTTCTTAACAGATTCGCTGAGGCACTGCCTAAGGACTGCCCTCACAGAGTCATCTTTACTGGAAAAGAGTCATATCTGCTGCAGGAGATGGTATCTACTCTCTGCTTCTCCAAGCAGAGACAGAGATTCAAGCTTCTTTCAGCTAACCCAAGGGACCCCAGTCTGACACTCCTCACATCTCCCCAGGGAAAGGCAATATCTCTAGTTTTCTATCTTTAGGTAATAGTCTTGAGTTGGATGCTTTTGATTTATCCTTCTAAAATGACAGTATCTTCTCCCTTTTGACTTGTGAGTAAGGAACCAGGAAGAAATACCAAAACAGATGTTCAAAGTTGTATTATTTGCTTCTTTTCCATACTCAAAGTAATGCAGTGGGAAAGAAGAGGATCTAGAGGACATACCTCAGAACTGGTCCAAAAGAAATTATAATAGAAGAGGATTATATTGTGGCTTCATGTTTTTGAGGGCTTTCATGAATGGCGAGAGTGATTGTCCATTCATGTACATTCAAAAATGAGCTTTTTTTCCTTAACTGCTCCTTGAACAGCAGAGGCTATATCTGACAAGTTAGAAGCATTAGATAATAGATTCACAGAGATGAAAATAGAATTTCCAAAAAAGTTTTCCTTAGACTTCAAAGCAGATAAAAAGGAATCAAGGAAGTTTGATCTTTATTTTATATGTACAAGAGAAGGAGAGAACGAAGGCAACAGTCAAAGAAAAGTCTAGTTTAATATTTCTGTTGTGGGCAAACATAATGAGAAGTGGAACACAACAATTCCTCAGTCTTCATAGGGTAGCAATTCACTGCCATGAAATTATATCTGGCTTCTTAGAAAATTCTTTCCCTTCTCTGTGCTTGTCTGAGCTATGACAACCTGCTCTTGAGGCTCACAGATGTTGAGCTGTAGTGCATGGATTATTCCTAGAAAAATGAACAGCTAACAGAGATGTAATCTTTTTTTAAGCTTCCCACCTGAAAGGCAGTATATTTTCTCTAGAAAAATTCATAGAAAAATTAGGATTTAAAGCAAAACTGTGTAAAGCCTTCCCATTTATAAGAAGTAGGACAAAAAAGAATGGATGAATAATATTCCTATTTGAACAAAAGAGCATTTCAAAGTTTAACACTTGCAAAAAAACTGATGTAAGAGAAAGTTGACAAAACGGCAAACCATGAACAAAGAGAAAAGGCTGAAAAAAAAAAGAAAAATCAGAATTAATTAGAGTGTTCTCTTCTAAGGTTTTATTTTAAAAACTGGATTTTAGTCAGACTTCAATGTCAGGTCAGACTAATTACATCCATACCAGGAAATTAAATAATGTCAAGGCATATTTCCAGCCATGGTGTTCCATCATCTGTACAGATCAACTGCCCCCAGCAGAGCTTCGGTCCAGGCCAGCAAGTGTTCTTCCAAACAGGTACTGAGCATGGTTTAGGAGTTATGGTGGGCCAGGGACCATTTCTGCTGCACCATTTGGGTAGGGTCACCCTCTGCAGAAGGCAAGAGAATTTACAAATAGAAGCGCAACCTACTCTGCACCCATTTGCTCAAATACCAAAGTGCAGTCCTAGGTACATGTAATTTGCTTGTAAAAACACGACCACTTGATGGATATCATGCCAGAAAAGAAACCTGTCAAAACAAAGAATTACCATAGGTGCAATGATGCATAATGGGTTTATACTATAGCTCTAAGAACAAACTGGAGAAGACTGGGGCAGGCTGCTTGCAATGCAGTCTTTGCTGCAAGAGAGCTTGGTTGTGAAAATACCTGAAGTAAATTTTACTCATCCCATCAGAGTCAATCAACCAATAAAGTATTTGAGGACTGAGTCCTAATTTTGATAGCTAATTAAGTACCTAGTTAATGATTCTGCTGACTATAATGCTTACTAACATGCAGATAAACATGTTTATGCATTTTTAATGTATAAATTCCTTCACCATAATTTACAACTGAAGAAAAATGAAGGAAGTCTACAGTAAGCCTCAGACTCCTGCCACATTTGCTTTGAGACAGAGGCCCTCACATCTTTTGTTGGTAGAAAGAACTTTGGGTTTTGAATGTTATGAGCAGCTCTGTCTGATGTACCCTGTTATGCAGCAATTTTGCTGATAGATATGTTACTCATCCAACTTGCATGAATGACCAAGGGTTTTATTAGGCATATTGGAAGTGAGTGTTTTGAGCTGTGATGATTTTTTAAGGCATGATGAAGGGTCCCATCTACCCTAATCAACTTTGCATAGCCAGGGCTCAACTTCCAATGTTGTCTTTCATCAGTGCAAGTGTCAGTCACTGGCCAACATGTTGCCCACAGCCCTCTGCCCTCATTTCTTCATGGCGGGATGCATGTTGTTCTTTCAGGACAATTTATTTTCGCCTGCTTTCCCAGTGTGCTTGGCCATGACAGGTCTGCCCTGGTTATGGCATTCACCATATGGCTGGGCTTGGCTCCACCCTATCTTTTAATAATTCCATCTCACTGACCATCCCCCTTGCATTACTTTCACTGAGGGCATTTCAGAATTCAGCCCCAAACTATTGGTTCTGACTAGCTTACCCATGTTAAATCTGAAAATATTAGCATTCATTTTCCGCTCAGTGATAGCCCCTGAAGTGACCTTAGTAGGTTATGTCTCATTTCATGTATTTTCCTCCTATGGTAAACTGATACAGTGTTGATACAGCTATTAAGTCACAGCTTGAATTCAGAGAAATGCTTTTGGAAACACGGGTTTAGAATATCGTGTAATTCGTAGACATGCATTCTCTCTCTCTTTTTCTGCATGTTTGTGTATCAAGAATACATGAAAATGTGGTGGTTTTTTTAAGTCTACAGCAAATTTTCCAGAAAACAAAAACGTTGAAAAATAAATCAATGCAGTTAGGTACAGAATGGACTACAGACACCCTGCTGTTCTGAAGGATTGATGCAAATTCACATACCAAATTAAAAATCAAGCTGGTTAAATATTTCTAATTTTATATATATATATATATAAACCACACCATTTTTTAAGCTCTTGAAAGGTAGAGAGGAAGGGCTGCTCATTTATTTTCATGTGTGAACAAGGAAAGCATTTTAAAATCTGAAAGCTACTGGAGAATCCTTTTATAATTGCAATACCTGCAAATACATACATTCCATTGTAATGTTTTTAATTGTTATTTTTACATATTTTTCATTGCACACTCTACCAAATTGGATTTTGCTACACAATTCAGTTTGTCTACACACTTGGAATCACATGGGCTTGTCTCTGCCTAGTCTGAGCCTCATGTTTAGGCCAAGAACTTTCCTCTGTACTCTTTTGGAAGAATTGCCTACAGCCATATTTCAGCCTACTTAAGTATATACAGCAATATAGTTTTAATTACTCTGTACTTGCTATTTCCTGTAAGACTCCAGCCTCAAACAGTGCTGAGGATGAATAGTGATCACTATGTTCACTATCTCTTTCCTGTCTTTTATTTAATGTGGCCCATGCTTTGCATCTTCTGAAGCAAGACAACAAGGAAAGATTTGCTTTCTTCTGAGCTTTACCAGGGCACTGATCATTTTAATGTCAAACAAAGTGACAAAGCTCAAAAGGTAACAACACAATCCCTCTTGGATGGGGAGGGAGAGAATCTTACTCCTCTGTGCAGGCAGGAGGATGAGGTACAGGTGGATTCAGCAGTATCTCTCAGCTTAGAGTGCCCTGTTTAAAATGCTCAAGACTTCATTTTATCCCAGTTCATGCACATTATATGTCAAAACCCAGCTCCTGTCCACAGCTGGTACGTAGAACAGTCTTGCCAATTCCTTACTTTCTCATGAGGAGCAGGATGGACATGGGGACTGTGGTCAGGCCCCCAGTGGTATAAAGACTGAAATTCACAGTTGGGAGCATCCAGTGGGAGGACAACCCTCTTGGCTTGATTCTCTGCCCTATTTCCTCTCTTCCCTAGACCTCACAACCAGCAAGGGGTGCTCAGGGACAAAAATCCTGCCCTTTCAACCGGGCAGAAGGAGGAAGGCTCTCTTCCCATCCCAGTCCCCTCTGTCCAGGAGAAAGGCAGCATGGCCAGAAGGGCTGGATGCTGGCATGGGCAGCCCCAAGATTGTAAAAAGTCCTAACACCAACAAAAAATTCCTTTCTCTCACTTTGTTCTTAAAAAGCACTGAGTTGTTTCTGCTGGGAGAGGCTTCTTCTCTGAAACATTTTTTTTTTTTTTAAATAAAAGACTCTCTTTTAACTTTCATAACCTCTTTCAAGTGACAGGAAAACACGGCTCTGTGCCAGCATTTGAAGTCTGGCATAGTTAAAGAAAAAAAATTATTTAATGGGTAAGATAAAGACCCTGAAATCAGTGTGGTTCTATACTTAAAGCTACAGATATATTTACACAGATAGGGCACCAGGAGTATAAGTATACAGTAAGATAGCTAAATTCCACATAGCTATATATTTATAATTTAACTGCACAATATTATAAGAGCCTGTATAAGAATCATATGCTTTTGATCTGGCACCATTTGCCTGCAAGTGTTTCTGTTCTGGTTTATTGCATATCAGCTAATCGCATAATTCGGCTGGATGCATACTAAATTGAAGTCCAAATGCTGCTCACCACAGTGTAATCCCTCTGGATAAATGAATAGTCAGTATACCCACCGGACTGCATTCCTCCACTGCTACTTTGTAAACAGCTGTTAGCATGTGTTGTATAATAGAAGACAAAATCTGTTATTGCTAAACGTAAAAACGTGGTTGCTACGCTGAAGTCTTCACGGCAGTTGTTAAGAGGAATGTGCAAAACATTAAGATGAGCTGAGAAAGCACTGAAATGCTCAATCCTTTCTGTGTCAGCTTCAGGTAAGATCAGGTGCTGCTCCAGGAGTGCAGGCAGCAGAAGCACCAGGCTGGTATGGTGCAGGGGAGTTCCCTGAGGTCCCACGAGGGATTCCTGCAGACGATAACCACAGCTCTATTGAGGTCTTCATAGACTGAATGGATGAAATACGGCACCTAGAAGTCCTTTCCTGACTTATTTATGTTCAGAAGATGGGACAAATCAAAGTAAAGCAAAGCAAGTAAAAAGTAAGTACTATGAAGCAATCTCACCTGACCTGCCTCCCACCTTTGACAGCCCATGGGCTGCCCTTGCTTTTCAAAAGAGCAGGCAGCCTCCAACAGGTGTGGTATTTTGAGGAAAACCATACCCAGCCACTTCGTGAAGCCATGTTTTCCTCCTGACTTTTTGGCTGGGTGGGCAAGATGAGGCTGATAGCAGCTTCAGGCAGAGGTGGGAAGGTCATTGTAACCCAGGGAGTGGCCATGGGTGAAGGGGAAACACACCCAAACAAGCATACAAGTGAGGTCTGCACAGGCAGTGAGAGGAGGGAGCCCTGCCCTGCTTCACGCCCCAACCCTCAAAGCCTCGTGCTGGCCCAGAGGCCCTGGGCTTCAGCCTTCAGGCTGCTGTCTCTCTGGGGATGCCTTGTGGCAAAGCTGGCTGCATCAGCATTCTTAACAGCGGCTTGAAAGTCCCCTTCTGGCCTGAAACTCAATGAAATCCTTGTAATTTGTCTTTCTTAGCCAGGGGGTGTTGCATAGAAGCAACAGTCCTCAAACCCTGTCCTTATTTTGGATGCTTTCTTTAGTTTCAATTCTCCTTTGATCGTATGGTGAGGGGTTTTTTTTGTTGTGGGGATTTTTTGTGTGTTTTTTTCTCATTTTTTTCTGTCCTTACTTTCCTTTTTTTCCTCCATTGAGCAGATTTACTTATTGGAGCCAGATTTGAGAGATCAGCAGCCAGGGCAGGTCCTCCTCACCCCACCCATCAGCCCCATCAGTCGCTCTTCCTTTCTAGGGCATTGCCAAAAACTGTCCAAAACTGATTTAAAGCCTGGCAAATAGTATACAGGTGTTTAAGTAGGAGTGTTAGAGGTCTGTTATTTCATCTTCCTCTGTACATCAGCACATCAAAACTGAATGCAGCTGCCAGAAGCCACTCTCCATCACTTGGGCTGCTAACACTCTCCAGTGAGGACAGGGAGGGATATAATGTGAAATTGCTGTAAATGAGATTCTTGTTACTGAGGCTAACAGCATGGTAGGATTAGAAAAAAGAAATATGCACTTCTGTGGGAAATGGAAATACCCACCCTGATGTTAGATAAGACAGAAAAATTAAGAGAAAGACATTCTTGTGCTGCAGGGCAATGGCTACATAGATGGATAAGAAGAAAAAAAAATTCCTTAGAATTGGATCATTAAGAAATTATTGTAAAAGTTTTCCTATGCACCAGTCTGAAATATCTCTTATAGCTACAGTGTCCATGTCTAGTAGACCTTTCTTTGGAGGCAGGGTGGGAAATCTTTCTGTTTCTGATTTAGAGGTGGCTGAGTAAATCTCAAAAACTAGCTGTGTGCATTCCCTCTAATTCATTTTTCTTCAAGGCTGTTCACATCTCCATGATTCTATTTCCATGGCATTATAGGAAATGAGTTTACTGGCAGGAAAGCTCATTAAAATTGTGACATTTACAGGAATACCAGTGACCAGTTTTTGAAAAAGTCTGATGGAATTTGTGACTTGCCTGGGCAAAGCTAAGGAGCACTGAGCATTACCAGGGACCTGCTTATCACCAAGATTTGGAAAAATTTGGAATAAAATCTCAAATACCTTTGATAACATTGTAAGTTGCTCTAGCACAGCTTCAACATGGGAAAACAGATTAAATTTGTCAAAGATAATTTTTTTAGGCATAGTTTAATGTTATAATATTTCCACTAAGATTTTAACCTGTAGCACAATCTTTAAAGGTATCTACCTTTAAAATTGCATTAAAATAACAAAAGTGACCAGGAAAATCCAGCCAGGAATTCTGTTATAATTTTAATGAAGCTGTATTACATATCTTATGTATTTCACAACATGCAACCTTAATTCTGCAAAGAGCTAAGCATGTGTTTAAATTTATACATTTTGATTTTTAATGAGAACTCATAGAGTGTAAAGCTAAGCATACATAAAATCAGATTAGGAGTTAGTGTTAACACTGCAAGTGGTACATTCAAACACTGGAGGGAGAAAAAAAAGAACATGTACTGTGGAAGAGAGAAATTTGATTAATTAACTTTAAACTTCAGATGCTTTTTTACTTTTTAGAACACAGTCTTCAACCCCATAACTGCAGTAATACTGTGCTTTCTCACACCATTTCCTCTGTATTTATGCAGAATTTTTGGACACTTATCACTTCACACAATCAGTCCCTTTTTATGAGAAAGCATATTCCTAAATGTAAAAGTGTCTGTTGCCAGATCCTATTTTTCAAATCAGTGTATCACCTGACCTTTTTAAGACTCCAGTTCATCTGATCACTGTTCCCAAGGCAATTCATTATTCTGTCATTGATACTCCTATTATGAGGGGTTTTAAATTAATTGACTTTATAGTAAAGAGGAGATGGTGGGTTTAAATAGAGGTGAATATTTCACAGGGGCATGAGTCATATCATACTTAAAACAGTGCAGGCTGTGAGAGAGAAATGCAGCCTCCTTCATCAGCAGATCTAGTGTGTAGTGTATCATCTCCAGTATTTCATTTATCTTATTCTTCCGCAGGCTCTGTGCAAAGTCACTTTTGGATTTATTCAATCTCTGTGCTGTTTTTTCTGATATTCTCTAAAAAGCATACAACTTCTGCACCTTGCAACATCCCAACCTGATGCACTTCACTGTCTTTGAAGACAGCAGAACCGGGGGGAAAAAAAAAAAAAAAAAAAAAAGTAGCTCTTTTCTTCCAGGTTAAAATAATTTGTGCACTTAAACTCAGTTGTCTGGAAGACAGTTTTCAGCCAGAGGGTTGGCCAGTGCTTTGGACAGTAGTACCTTAATTTTCTGAAGTCTTGTAGGACCTCTTCTAATGTGCTTACTCATAACAGTGAAGGCAATAACTGCAGTTCAGCATGACAGTTCTAAGTGTGGCTGGAGGCTCACAGGGAGCTTCTCAGTGCACTCCCTTCTGGGACACTTACTTGCATGTTCATGCCCCAAGATTGTGCCACAAGTGATACTTCCAAAGAGATTCATTGCCACAGATTATTTTCTCCAGCCATGCCGTTGGTCACCATCACTTGAGGTTACCTCATTAGTCCAGCTTTGTGAGCACCCTGGAGGAGTATTTTCTCAAGCTTATAACTTTAGGATGTAAGCTGTAAAACAATTTAATCCAGCAGCAGTATGAGCGAGTGACGTATGCAGGTAATGCAGTATTTCCCTCCTTGATTCACAAGTTTAGGAGGAGGGAGAGGGGTGGCCATACACTTTTGGGGATGTTGCAGCTGTGAGAGTGCAGGGCCCTTGAGGCAATCTGCTGGAGCCATCTTCCTCTGTCATCCACATGTGGGAAAGGGACTGGGAGCCCCACACCCAGCCCTCATCCCCTACTCAGAGTAGGAGGCCTCATCCCTCCTCCCCCACTCCTATGGACATCTTCCCCCCCTCCCCTCCTCTTCCTCACTGGCTGTAGCCACTGCGAGCTGATGGTGACTTCCAGAGGCACCTTATCCCATCCCTCCACCACCTCCACTACAGGGAGGTTAACACTCAGGTCAGGTTTCTTCTCTGTCCTTCAAATCTCCTTGAAGACATCCTTTCCCAGGGAGCCGTGCTATCTTGTTTCAACCACAGGCAGCTGCAGCAGATTCTTCCCTTTTCAAGGCACAGAGAAAAGCAAAGGGTGGGGGAAGCAGGAGGGGAGGAGGGTGACCTTGCTCCAGCCTCATGGGATGCTTCAGGATTTCACTGAACTAGGTAAATAATAAATAAAATTCACAACTATGTTACATGTGTTGCATTTTCTCAGTGAAATATTTACTGTTTTTTGTCTCAAGGAGGTAATGCTGATCATACTAACAGGGGTGTGATCTCAAATCTCATTCCTGGCTTTTAACTGTGTATAATAATTCAATTCACCCATTTATTCCTTTAACATAATGTTTAGGTTAAGCAGGAGGCCTAAGGGGAACATGTTATTACTAGACTGTTTTTTTTATTTTTCTTTGATGTCCTCGATTCTATTTTCATTCATGTGTTGGGGTGTGCAGCAAATGAACCTTGAGCATTTATTTTATTTACTAATTTTGCTTACTAACATTATCAAAAGAGTGGAGCAGCTGCAAGCTTCACAGACTGAGCATACATCTGAACATTTAACAGCCCCAGTTTATCCTGGCTTCAAGGCATCACAATATAATATTCACTGGCATGAAAGCTGAAGAAAGGATGTCATGGGAAGTCTGAGTGTCACGCTGTGAGAGAGTATGTACTGCAAGACCCTCACTCCACTGGCTTCTAATAGGCTAAGTATTGACATGCAAATAAGAAAGGAGCTTGTGTGTGGCCTTCTAATACAGCCACTAAATATCAGTTCAGGGAAAAAAAAAATATTAAAAAAGCAAAATAGCAAAGCCTCTCCTGTTATATTTCTAACTACAAATGCATAAAAGCCAAAATGGATGCATGTTCACTCAACTGCCTTGAAAGCAAATGACGCCACTGCTGAAAAATCATGCGTAGGACCTGGAAGCTGAAAAATTTTGATCCAGATTTCAAACACCAAGTGCTGAGGTAGGCTGATAAGCAGAAGTTTGCTAACCCATGGAGGGGGTGGAAAAGAAAATCAGTTCCTTCATTCCTAACATGCCTCCCTGGGAGCAATACATGTGCCTCTGGAAGATTAGGTGCTGGGTTGCCATCCCTGAAAATAGGATGTTTGCAAGGTAGCAGAAAGCGAGGCCCAAAGGGCATCTCCAAGGAGGCTTTGAGTCTTCTGGTTCTGACACACACAGATAATTCTCATTTCAAGTTTGAAGCAGGGGCAGTGGATGAGAGGAAAGCAGCTGTTAGTTTATCTTGTAAACAAGCCCCAGCATGCCACCAGATTATGACAGGGCTTCAGGTTGGAGTTGGTCCTAGACTGCTGAAAGAGTGAAGTGCTTAAAAAATAGAATTGATTCTGGGAACACCATTACCCAGCTATTCTGGGCTGCCTCAAATACTATGGCTGGCCTGAAAGCCCCAGAATTGTGAGGATGCTGCAAGCCCTCAGTCCCATACCTGGAAGGACATGTGTGGTCCTCACTCAGGTACCAACAGGGCCCATAAACTCCTTTGTACTCTAAAGTCACCTGGTCTGAGCAGGCTGTACCAAAACTGGGCTTTCATGAGAGACACCACAGACAAAAACCATGGCTGCACATTAAAGGCAGCACCAGGTTTACTACATATTGTCACAGCATGGATCACAAACAGCATTTCATAGAAGACTCTGGCCAAAGGATGCCCTGGTGAATGTCACTTCGACTGGGCTCTTTGTGCTGCAGCTCAGCAAGGCTGAGCTCCACGTACACATGTTAATTGCTATTAGCATATGCCAGCCCCAGCTGCCCACACGCCTGTGTGTGACTGTTGCTGACACCGGGAGTATCATGCATAGCCCTGCCACTACTTTTTCCCTTTGCCTCTGGGTTTGTCTGTGTGGGAGTTTATAATGGTACAAGATGCTATATTTATATTCCTATAAGGCCCTCACAGGTTCACACTCCAGAACAAGCACAGTTTTCTGACTTAACTTGGGCTGCTTTGGAAGTAGCTTCAGCTAAGCAAGCAAAAGCCATTCTTTATTCCCAATTAAGGGTGTCTCACATTAGGTATGACTGCAGCAAACAAAAAGGCACAGCATGGCAGGACAGAGCCACCTCCACAGAGATACTCCTCAGCCACCAGCTCCTCCTCAGACCTCTGGGTCCATGGGTTCCCCAGTGCCCTCCTCAGCCACCCTTGCGCCTTCAGCAGCTGGTCCTACTTCTTCCTGCAGCCCTTGTCCAAATGGGTGCCTACTGCATGTGCATATTCTCTGCTAAATTCAACTCCTTTCTTTTACACAGAAGCCTATTCACAGGAATCGTCCTACCTTTCATTTTCCCCACTGACAACACAACAAATAAATGCAGCAGCAAGGAAAAAGAAATTTAAAAGTCAGCTTAATACCCAGTGCATATAAAATATTGAGATGCAGGAACACATACCTGCACACACATACACATTCAGTCATGCACCCTTATGAATCTTTGTAAGAGGAGAAATCATTTACATGTCCTCCTATTCTAAACCACACTTCCACTTCATCACAGCCAGTAGGGAAGCTGCTTAATAATGAAGGCTTGAAGGTCTGCTCTTATTTCTCTAGCCTTTAAATGTTCAGTTCAGCCCTGTGTTGTGGGCATCATCCTTTCTGGCATAGAAGGCTTAGGAGAATTCCCAGAGAGCCCATTAACATTGCTGCTTAATTGGCTCAAGGCATCAAGCTGATCTCAGCTTGGCACAACCTGCTCTTCCTGTGCATCATTCCAGGTCCCTGCCACTTCGAAGAATAGAAAATCAGGAGTGAAACCTGAGAATGACACTCAAAATAAAAACTAGAACTTCCTTAGCCTAGGAAATCTCAGGTGAAAGATGTGCCTTTTACAGCCTTCCTGGGAAAATATTGCTTTCACAAAACTAACAAAGACATTTGATTACAGCTTGTAATTCTCAATTGATGTCAAAATGTTTAACCTTTCACTTACCAATGTGCCACCACCTCAAGACAATTTAAAAATATGATTAAAATGCATGTTCCCTCCCCCTGTTTAACTGAGCAATGTTGAGAAAAGAAAGGAAATGCATGTGTAGAGAGGCATATTTACATCCTTGGGCTGCCTGGGGACAAAGCCCACACTGGCAATGGCGATTCAATGTAACTCACCTGAGCTCCATGGCATCAGAGCAGGTAATTGCCATAAATCACCTGGTGCCCCACTCTCTGGAGCACAAAGAAAATTAATGGCAGCAGACAACAGAGCTGCCAGCTTGGAAGATTTCTGTGGTGGCTAAGCTTGAAGAATTTGTGATAAAAAGCTAGACTGGAACAATAATAAAGTGCTGGATATACACTGAAGTCCTCTTCCATAAAACAGACACGTTGAGGTCTGTCTGCTTGTGGTGGCAGACATGTATTTGACTGAACATGCTGGCAGCTATAAAAAATAAATAAAATAATAATATTTAAAAAAAAAAACCAAACCCACAACCAACCAAAACCACCCCAAACTAGTAGCTAAAAGCTAATGTCAAAACTTGAGGTAGGACTGTCAGAAGCTGTCAGAAACAATTTTTGCTATGACCACTTGCTGGTAAGGATGGTAAAGGAAACAATATTGTCTCTGACTGCAAGGGACAATCCAGCTGTGCTTTGTGAGCTTCAGAGGCAGAGGGTCTGATGCCACCCTTCCCCATGGACATGCAGCACTGGGCCTAGGCAGCAGCTCTCCCTAAAAGAGATGTATTATCTTTGCTGTTTCCCTTTGCCTTGACAAGGAGAAGAATGCTGCTGGGTAGAAGAAACTAAGAATATGTATCATGGAGGTAAGTAGAAGCTGAAATGCATTGAATAGCAAATTACATAGGGGTAAAGCATCACTACAGCCTTTATAAAAAGGGTGCAGAAGAACTGCTGGACACGTAGCATTTTGTTGTAAAATTTGTCATGAGCTACTCAGCAGGAAAAACAAGCAGAGCAGCAAAACAGCCCTAGACCCCTCCCTCGCATCCACCTTTCGTGCTTGTTAGTCAGGATATGCTGTTGAGAGGTGCAACATGAGGCTGGTGGTCCTGGCTCATATTTGCGTCTATCCTGCTTCCCTCTCATTCCCCAGCAGCAGCACAGCTACAGCAGGAAAGGGAAAGCCTGGACTGAAAAAGAGGAAATTGCTGCTGCAATGTCAACCCTTACTCTGCTCTTCAAATTATACTTTTTAATTTCAGACTGGACACTCCGTGTTTCTGTGTCCAAACAGATTTCAGGTCTTTCTCCCCATCCACCCGCCTCGTCCCCCATTGAAGTGTCCACTCCCTGCCCATAACCAGCTGCTGCTGTTTATTTTTAAATCTCATTCTTCATAAAGTGAGGTGCAGCTTTCCCAGGACCGATTTCACCACCAAGAATGTTTTACTGGACTTCAGAATTTAAAAAAAAAAAAAAACAAGGACACTTAAAATGGGAAGGAAACTAAGCATTTGCTGCTCTTAAAGGTGGTGAGGCTTTTAGTCTTGCCAGCAGCAGATCTCCAATGAGATCTTTGTAGAGTATGGCAGTGGAGGCTCCGTGTGACAGATCCAAATGCATCCTGTCTGTCCAAAGGGGGCCAGTGGCTCGCAGCAGCTGTCGAGCTGCTTTGTAAACAAGTGGGGGACATAGCTGTTTAACCTAGAATCATGCATCTGAAAATATGCTTTCCCTCTCCAAGGATTTTGCTGGAAATGCTTCAAAGGATTCTGTTTTTCCCAGAAAGCTGCATGATGTGGTGTTTACCAACTCCTAGAAAGTACTCGCAGCCTTCTTCCATAGGAGAGCAGCACTTTGCATTTTGACAGTAAAATCACACATGACTTGCAAAGCACAACTTCCTAATGTAGCTCCCTGTCTGTTGCCACAGTCTCCCTGGTGGTAAAAAAAATACAGTACATTACACTCGCTATAGCAACTGTGCTGGCAATATGCAGATTACATGACCATATCGTTTTCCAGCATCTAAAAAAGAAATATTTATTTTAGCATAGTCGGTACTCTTTTCACAGTCTCTTCTTTCACTGTTCTTTTGTGTTAACACTGTCATAGCTTCATCCTAGGATCTCTCCTGTAGTGCTTGGTACAAACCATTTTATTTCTCACACACACACCTTTATATGCAAGCTGACCCTTTGTATTCCTCAGTCATACACACTGACCTCTGTGTTCTGGTGTCTTTATTTCTAAATAGCACACATAACCCAAGTTCATGGATCATTTTATCTTACAATACATATCAATTCACATACGTGTCTTCATTCTCTCCTGTGGCTTATCCTATTCTTCTGCTTTTTTCTACCTATTATATCTTTCTTTCAAAATGTGCCCTGCTGAAAGACTTCTTTTCCCTATCTTTTAATTGGGTTTTTAACAGAACTGGAGGAAATGAGGGTTATTCTTATTTTGGAATCCTGTTACATAATAAATTCCCATCTTTTGCATATTTTACCTAAGAAACTCTGGGTTTCAGGTCAAGGACTACTTTTTCTGATCATTTTTTATTCTCTGTGTAAGGGCACTGTAGGGGAAGATGTGTTACTTGAGCTGCAGCTACAGACTCATTGTAAAGCCAGGAATAATGAAGTCCTGGTTTGCAGCTCAAGCATTGAATATGAATTAAATCAACTAATTGTTTTTCCATCTCTGGAATAGAAGCAATATTGTACATCCTACCTTACAGGGCTGTGTGAGGTTGTAACAATGACAATGAAGTCAGAAGCTCCCCCAGACCATCGCAATCAGTCCTGAAAAACACATTGCCATGCTCTTTTTCTCATTTGGTATTGTGGTTTAGCCCTTTCTCAGCAAATAGGTTTGCCAAGTCTAGTCTGAAGCCTGCACGCTGTTGAAAGGATATTGTTCTGCAACAGGAGTGTAGGTGTGGATGAAGACTGCCAGAAGCATCTCCTGTTACCCCAATGAGAGAAAATGGCAGCCAACTTCCATATATCCTGTAGTCTGGCAAATGATGAAATACCATCTTTTTGGCAGTTGCGAATAGATGAGCAGTATGTAACAGCTAAGTACAATATGAATTCTGTACAAAAAGGGCTCAGATCACAAGGAATTAGAGAAGCTAAGAAAATAAATGAAGCTAAGGGACAAATAAACAAAGGAGGCATGCCACTAACCCAACATGCTTAAAGAGCACAGCTTAGAAATCTTCAGACTCATGCTCTTTCTGTACCTGACTGACAGTCATCTGCATAATTATAGACATTCCTCTCCAGTACAGACAGAATTGGTTGATCTTCCATGTTGAACTAGATTTTGTCATGGGAAGCATGTCCTGGTTTTACAAGGTAGAGTCTGCATCCAGCTTGTATTGAGTGTCTAAAGTCATACCATGTTTCTTGCATAGGAAGTACATGGTGTTCATACATGCCTTGCAGAGAGAGATATGAGAAGATATATGGACTGTTTGCTTAAAATTTTTGCATAAGATCAAGCAGAAGAAAAGGTAGTAAAGATTGTAGTATCTCTACCACAGAGAAAAAAAAAAGAGAAGCAGTGTAGGGATTTAATATTAAATAGTATATGCAATTGGATAAGTACATTTTCCCCTGTTTCTTTCTCAGTCTCATATAAAATCCAGTTCCTCCTCAGGCTCTATACCTGTTGGACAGAAATCCTAGTTTAACATGCACTTTAAGAGACTGAAAAAAATAAATTAAAATTTTACCACTTTTATTTTATTTTGATATTTTTTAATTAAATTGTGCTTCTTTTGAGTTGTTTAAAAAGATTGTGTTGACTTGAGCATTAGATTGGGTTTTGTAATAAAAAAATGCTGATTTAAAAATATGAATATCCATATTTTCTGCAGCTTGTTTTTCAGTACAAAAATTGAATGGAAGAAAACACAATTTCATGGGATTTCTTATATTTTTTTCTAGCTCTTCTGTGAAGAAGGAAAGGAGATTTCTTCATTTTTATATGTTTTGCCTCCATATTTCTGCCCTCCACCTTTCATTTTCCTTTGAAATGAGTAGGATGAGGAGATAAAAAGAAAATCAGCAGACGAAAAGAAAACCAAGAGCAGCTAATTTTAATTTTTTAGAAACTAAATTACTGACATCTTTGTTGACATATGAAATTACAAACAATCTTTCATTTCATATTTTCCAAGTGTCACATTAAAAAAAAAAAAACCAACTGTAAAAAAGATTTATTATTCCAATGACACCATATCTTCTGAAATGCATTTTTTGGACCAAAAATTCCACTGATTCTGCCACAGTCATTGACACTGACCTTCTACATGTAGATTCAAAGAGAATAATTAAAGGCAAGCAGCACTGCTAAATTGTCAGCAGCTGGGGGATGAAAGCGATTCTGAAGAGTAATTCTCCAATGACGCTGTGGATAAGGCAGGACATTTAGTGGCTAAATTATCTCCCTCCTGAATTTAAACTGAGTCTGGTGAAATGGTTGTTTTCTGAAACTCCCTTTATGGTCAAATCCTGTTGCCAGTGGCGTGACTTTTTTCACAAAGCAAAAACAAAATAAAAAATAAATTGTATAATTAACATTAAATGGTGCAAGTATACAGAACTTACTGTGCACCAGGGATTATACATAAGATGAACTTTATAGTTTTTACATTTAAATTTGATAATTATTTTTTTACCCTGTATTTCTCAATATGTTTCACTGGCATTCAAAGAACAAGAGTAAAGTTCCCCTGTGGTTAATTTAACCCTAGGAAATTCCCCAGAGTATAATCAAAGTCTGCACAGTGGCTAACATTTCTCTCCTGTTTCAAAACTAATGAAGTTAAATCCTGCTGGCTAAGACAGTATTTCTAGAAGTCTCTTAGACTTTAAATATAGTTACTGACATCAGTCGTAACTACAAAATTCATTTTTTACCACGTCTAATAAGAAGCGAAAAGACCTCACCCATGGGCTTGAACCTGCCTCATTATAGACTACAAATTAAATTGAAACTGCCAGAAGTCACAGCAGTGAATTGTAGATATGACAGTCAGACCATTGCCCATGACAAAGGGGTGAAACACCTTCCCCAGACCTGGCCTGGAATTTGCTTTCTTCAAAGCTACCCACATGGCACTAACCTACTTCAAAGAGTGCTCAAGTGGGTCACAGGCAGAAGAAATTTGCATATCTTAAGCAATTAGGGCCATTGCAAACACTCATACTGGGAAATAAATCACTGGTTAAACCATGCTGGTAATTGGAATTCTGTTTGAGGGCACCAGGGTGAGCAAAGTGGTGTGAACTTCAGCAGCATTTTGGTAGATAACTGAGGTCTCATTTTTTGTCAGCATTTGTGGGAAAGAAACATGGAAAACTCATATACATGTAGATATTTGTACATATTTGTGCAAGTGCTCAAACTTTGCATTCTGCAGTTACCTTGAGTGCTGTGAAGTGGGAATCATCCAAGCGAGGAGTAGACATATGAACCATCAGTCCCAATAAACAACTTGCAAGTAAGGCCTAGCAAAATCCTAAATGCACTGAGGCAGTAAAAGGTTTAAGTACCCTTCACTTAACATTATGTGCACATGTTAGATTTGCAAATACAATAAAAATCTTTGGAAATAAGACAATAATGAGAAATGGTTCGTTTTAGCATAATGAGCAAGGTAAACATACTAATATTTCTCCTTTTAAAAAAATCATTCTTGGAGGCAGATTTGTCAGCTGTGCTGGACATCACTGTTCTCTTTAGTTCACGGGAGTCCTGAAAACTTGTCACATAGCTGACACCTCTTTAAACACAATCTTGATTTTTTTCTGTCAATATTTTAAACCCCTATGCAAACTGGTTAGAAAAAAATGTTCCTTTCAATTCCTGTTCAGAACTGCAACCAGCTCCTTTGTTTACTGTGGTTTTATCAGTTAAATGATTGCAAATGAACTGATTCACCCTAAAATATGCAAAGGATCAAAATAAGAGGCACTTGATCTGTTTTCAGCCCACTTCTTTGGGGAAAGATGAGATTTTTCTATGTTAATATACTTCCTCCAACCAGCCCACTTCTGCTGCTGTTTTCTCCAGGATCATCAGTAATTGGATTAAACCCTGGCAGATCCCTCTAGTTCATTAAAGGTGGGAGAAAACAACAAATATTGGGGCAAACCCTAACTCCAACAAAACCAATCTGGTATCATCACATATGAATTTAGCTCATTCTGTCTTAATTCCATCAATGACCCTTCCACACCACCTAACTACAGAGTCATTACATGTTTCTCTACCCAGGATTTTTATAACTGGAGAGACAGTATCTTCATCTTGCCTTTACCCACTGCTAAGGTAACTGGAATGTAACAAAGCCAAGTAAACAGCTGGTGTCAGGGTAAGTGACTCATAAAATGACCAAAAATTAAACTGAGAAGCAGGTAGCTCTCAGGGTATGCTTCTTCTGCTTTCCTCTGCACTGTCTATTTATACAACAGACTGTTTGCAGTGGTTGGGTTCAATAGCAAGATTGATACTATATTATTCATACTATATTTTTATATCTATGCTATATTTTTTCAGTATTTTCTTATTGATACAACTTTATACAATAATGCTATACACTTTCCCAGGGGTTTGGTGGAGCTTTTCTGTTGGAGGGTTTCTTTTTTGTTAGTTGGTTGCTGTTGTTACTTGGGATACACTGTTGATATTAACCAAAACCTTCACATCTATTGTGATAATTAATTACAGTATTAAGGGCTGGAGAAGAAAGTCATAATCATGGTCTTGAAAAGCTCTTGAACTAATTTTCAAGGTTAAATCAGTAAGCAATCCTTAACGCGGTCCTCTGTGGAAATAAACAAGGAGCAGCAAGAGGCATACTGGCCTACAGATACAGCTGGAGGGATTGCAGAAACTGCACATCTATTTTTGCACAGACTTCTCACCTTCTGTGAAAAGGGGGCTGCACTGCACAAAGAATTGCCCTGGGAAAACCAGAAGCAGGCAGGTCCAATCATAGAATCATAGAATCATTAAGGTTGGAAGGGACCTTAAAAATCATAATGTTCCAGCCCCCCTGCCATGAGCAGGGAACCCTACCACTAGATCAGGTTGCACAAAACCTCGTCCAACCTGGCCTTAAAACCTCCAAGGATGAGGCATCAACAGCCTCCCTGGGCAACCCATTCCAGTTCCTCACCATCCTGATAGTGAGAAATTTTGTCCTAATATCTAACCCAAATCTCACCTCTCTCAGTTTAAAACCATTATCCCTTGTCCTATCACTATCTTCTCTGATGAAAAGCCCCTCCCCAGCTTCCCTGTAGGCCCCTTTCAAGTACTGGAAGGCTGCTATAAGGTCTCCCTGGAGCCTTCTCTTCTCCAGGCTGAACAGCCCCAGCTCTCTCAGCCTGTCTTCATAGCACAGGTGCTCCTGGCCTTTGATCATCTTGGTGACCCTTCTCTGGACCCTCTCCAACAGGTCTATATCTTTCCTGTGCTGAGGGCACCAGAACTGTACACAGTATTGCAAGACCAAGGGGTTATGCAGCAAAGCCACGAGTCTGGGAGCAAAGGGAGAAGACAGGGCCCCAGCAAGGATGGACACGAGACAGCACAGCCATGGGGAATGGCACAGGCCCTCAGCAGGGGTGTCCTAACACCTCCCAGAGGGACCTCCCACTCCAGAGCTGAGGTACCCATTACTGTGTCCTCGGCAGGGCCAACTCTCCCTGTTGTGCTGAAGCCTCTCCTGCCCTGTAGCACTGCCACTTTTCCCCATACTCTAGTTGCCACCCCAGATTCTTCTTTTTCCCCCCACTCTTTGCTTCAAATCTCCTACCAAAGTTGTTCTTCCAGCTCCTTCACATCCACCTGGACTGAAGTTTGGGAGCAGAGATGACACAATCTGTCTGGAGAGTGAGGAGAGGGAAAAAAGAGGATGTGCAATAACCCAAACCTGGGCTACTCCATACTGTGCTCTAAGCCAGATCCAGAGTGAATGCCAATCTGGCCCAGAAGACAAGAGGAAAAACATCTCAATGTAAGCAAGGACTTACATTTTACCCACATGTTAGCTGTAGGAAAACATCAAGCTGGGTTGTAAAGATTTAAGAATTGCACTTGTTTGCTGCAGGAGAGCACTTGGCAAAGAAGTAAGTGGGAGGCTTATTTTGCTTTGGGGAGAGTTGTGCTGTATTTTATTTATTCTGAATTTATGACTTTCACAAAGACAGTTGCTAAGGGACAGTAGTGCAGGAAAGTACAGAGGAACCAAGGACACTTTTTTTTTTTTTTTTAAATGAAATAACTTAATTGATCCTGTTCTAGAGCCACTGAAGTGCACCAGCACTTTTACTTCAGTTTGTGTGTACCACAACAGGAGAGTTTCCTCTTAAGCATCACCTGTCTCTCCAATCACTCTTCTGTGTTGTTAAATGCCATCATCATACACCTTCCACTGCACCTGGGCAATAGTTTTTTCAAATCAATCTGCTTCCATCATTACCAGTCTTTTTTCTGGGGACTAACTACTTACAGTGCCTTTGGTCCTGTAATCATTTTAAACCCTACAGAGCAAGATTTTCTAGAAGTATTTTATCCATATACTACTGTAGGGCTTCAATTGCAGCAAAACAGGTGTTATCCTTGGATATGTTGTTCCCCCCCACCCCAAAAAATTTAGCTGCAATTGCTAAAACATTCATTAAAAAGCCCAGATTTCCATATAGCACAGTGTATACAGTTTTTAAAACAATAAGCATGAACCTGGAAGCTGAACAGTGTGAGCAGCAATTTTTCAGATCCACAAACCAATAAATTAACATAACAGGAACTAAAGGAGAAATCTGATTACACAAAATTGCCAGCCAGATGCCAAGAATATATTTGGAATCATTTACAGATACTCACTACTGTTGCACCTTTACTCTAAAAGTTGTTTCTTTTTTTAAGTATTTTGACTTTTCTAGAATCTCTGAAGTGTTTTCTTGGCATGGAACTCAAAAGCAGACATGCCAAGGGCATTAACAAAAGGCTCTGAAGACAAGACAGTTCCTGTGTGATTCCTCTGGAGACCAAGAGCCATGAGGCCATGAACTGATGTTGACACATAAGCTGGGGCTTTCCCAAAGGTAGTGAATGGAGCTGACTGAAGTTATTTATTGTGTGAAGAATGCATGATAAGGTCAGACAAAACATATTGCACACTTGTGACAAATACAGTTGGAGTTTCATTTTAAAAAGTTGGAGAATGTAGAAGCTTTCTGGGATGCCACCTTCTCAATGAAAACTTTCAACAGCACTATCCCAAGGCTACATGAGCCCAATCCCTATTTCTTTTGTTCTTGTATAATTTCAGGGTTTTTTAATGTTTTCCCTGGTTAACGAAATTGACAAAGGCTTTTTCAGTTAAGTAAATGTTTTGTTCAACCCAAAATTATTACTCTTCCTCAGGTTTTCTGTTAACATTCCCAGCCTGAAAAACCAATAACATACATGCTGTACTCCTGGCTTACATTGATCAGAAACGTTTAGAAATCAACCTGGATTGAAGAGGCAGTAGCAGAGAATATTTTTAAAACCAGCTTTAAAAAGGTAGCCTATGGTTGTAAATGAGATTTTAAGTTATTTCACAGCAGCGCAGAATAAATGCTAAGGACAGACTATGGGCTATGGACTTTCATTCCTAGAAAAATGTTGTCACACACTTTCCAAGAGACAGAGTTTTCTAATAGGACCAGTATTTGCAAGAAGACAGGGCTCAGGGGAGACCTTACGGCTGTCTGTATCAGAGAATACAGAGAAAATGGGAGCCAGACGCTTCTTGCAGGTGTGTGGTGGGCAGCAAAGGACACAAGCCAGAAAAAGGGAAATTCAGATTCAATATTAGGAGATTTTTTTCTTTTTTTTTTTACATTAATAGTGGTCAAAAACTGGACCAGGCTGCCCAGAAAGGTTGTGAGGCTTTAAAGGTGTTCAAGACTAGAGAGAATGCAGCCCTAAGCAGCCTGACCTCTGAGAGAGCTTGGACTAGATGATCTCCAGAGATCCTTTCCTACCCAGTTGCTCTGTGTTTCTATGACTGTATGATTCTAAGATTGAATGATTATGCATATAGACAGCAACATTTCTCATGTCATATTCCCTAAGACCTCCCACCTTAGGAAAAGCTCAAGGGAAAAGAGGAGATCCTTTGCAGTATGTGCTGGAAGGAGGTAGCCTGGTCTTTACCTTGGTTCACTGGAGTTTGTACTCTGATTACCAGGGCTTCCTTCCCCATTGAATCAGATACTTTTATCCATGGTTTGACTACAGTTCTGCCCCTCTGCATTTTCTTTGAGAGAGGAAGTGCAAATGGAAATAAATCTCATGGAAAATCTTCCCTTCAGAGGAATGTGAGTGCTTGAGCAGCTCTTGGACTGTCTGTGTATGTCACCGCCCTCATTCACTGTATGGGAAGAACACATTAGATTGTGAAACTCATTAGGCAGTGCACACTCTGTCTCCCTCTAACTCCTTTTCATCATGTTTGCATAAATAAGAAATTCACTGTGTGTAAAAAACATTACAAGGATAAAATTACTCAGGTTCTTTTGTTCCAAACAGAAAAAAATAGTTATCTCCTTAAATTGGGGTCTCTAACAGAAAAGGACCAGGATGCTGATTTGAAACAGATTTTGCTAGAAGATTAAATTATGTTTGAACATTGCATTTTTTTAATCAGGAGTACTATACCTTCAATTCTCTTAAGCAAACTGCTTGGTAACATTGCATCTTTCAGATCCTGTTGCACTCCGAACAATCTGAGCTCCTGCTATTAGCATAAAGTGGGTATTGAACGCAGTACATAAATAGGCATCTCTTTCAGGCTCAAATCAAATTTCTTGAATGATAAATGTGTCAAAAATTATCTGTAGCTCTTTGTGTTCCTTTGGTGACTGTAAGAATAGTGTTTTGTATAATGTTCTCCTTGTACTTATAGCCTTTCCTTCATTGTTTCCTTAGGAACTTCTGAAAGACAAGGCCTTCCCAACCAGACATGCATAAATTGGTCATGGCCTGGACAAGATCCCTGAATTCTCCTCTCTTCTGGAAATATATGTAAGCATGTTTTTCTTTATAGGAAACAAAGTTCTAAATCAACATCGTTTTTCACTTAAACACCAAAACCTGCTCCCATGCGATGTAACTGCCCCAGAATACTCTCCACATATTGTGCTTTGTATTGTTTTGGCACAGACTGGATTATGAAATGGCAGAGTGGTTATTATTCATTGGAGAGTCTACGTAGATCTAAATACGCCATATCTCTTATTTTGAAATTCATCTCAAGTTTTGTCACTTCTTTATTCCCCTGTGATTATTAGCCCTCATTTGCATTGCCTATGTTACTCTGTCAAATACATCCAGCAGTAACATGCATCCAAATTCAAGTGAATAAAACAAGATTGCATCTTATATTGCCATAGCAGAGATGTGTCTTAAATCCATACTATATTTGCCAGTTTTAGATCATCAGTGATATATACACATAAAAAAACCCTAAAAATCTGCAGTGTGTCACAAGAGAAGGTGATTATGTTTCAAGCTCCATAGGTGATTGAAAAATTGAATGCATATTATTTGTTTCCTTATTTGTTTTTTTTCCCAAGAGATGGTATCTTTGGATAAACAAATAAATAAGTTGGCACAGAGATGCAAGTTTCTGTTTGCTGGACCAGAAATGTCACCAAGCAAAGGATATCACCTTGCATCCTCAGTTTTCCAGAGCCCTAAGTTTACTTCTGCAAGAGCAGGGATAGGATAAAAGGCTTAACAATTGGAAATGAAAGCACAATCACACCCATAACTCTTCTGTTCTGATTATATGAGAAAGAACAGCACAGACTAGTTTCCTGTTTCACAGGGATAGAGCTCTACACTAATAGGTAGCCTGAGAAAAGAAGGTGGCACTAAAAACCAGCAGAGTAAAAAATACTGGATATTATATTTAGTTTAAAAAAACATCACATTTTATTATCTGGAAAAATGTTTCCTATGTTTGTGAGGCAGCCAGCCTCAGGAGAGCAGACTGGCCCTCTCAAAGCACAGTTTCAACTGGCTGAACAGCGCAGCAGTGGCTGCCTGGCACAGCAGACCAGGCCGCGTGGCCAGGAGAGGACACAGGCTCCCTGCCTCTCCACATGCCCTCAAGCTCACTTGCCAAAAAGCCAGTCCCCACACTTCAAATCTGAGGTGGAAATTTGATGTACAAAGCACTAATATAATCTGGTTTTTCTTCCTCCAACCTCCAACCTTCTCTTGACCAACCTCTGGTGCCAAGGCTTGCCTGCCTGCTGGTGTGATCAGGAAGGCTGGTGACCCCCAACATGGACATTGCCCCAACAGATCACAAGCAGCCAAACCGTTCCTGCTCTCTGCAAATTTGGTCCCATCACTGATCTGCCCTACTCCCCTCATTTGGGAGAGGTGGGACAGGGTCAAGGGCAGAAGGGACATCACCCTGTGTCCATGTCACCACCCTTAGCAACTGACCTCCTTACCCCAGGAGCAGCCAGCTGCAGCCAGCTCACCAATCCAGCTGCAGCAGCAGTAAACCAACTTTAGTGAGCATTTATTCCACAGGCAGGGATATAATCTTATAAATACAGAAATTACATAGGCAGTGTGAGTATGCCCTAAGGGAGGACAAAAGAGAAGTGCAGACTTCCAAGTAGCTCAGGCTCTCTCTGGCAGTGTAGCTTCCCAATTAAAAGCCATGGAGAAATACCTCTCAGCAAGCTCTGCTGCTGGTCAGGAAAAGGCACTTTGAATTGTTCTTGCTGAGGAAGTATGGATTTTTTTCTTTCAATGTTCATTTCCAAGTGAAACACATGCACAGTCATTTTTATAATCTTGAAGATGTATTTTAATTGATTTCCCAAGTATTTTAAGGTCTGTTGATTCCATGGATCTTGCAAATTCTGCATTTTCTGTATTCCAGCTGCTATTCTAATCATGTTCATTAACAGCACTACTTTTACCTGCCAGCAAATATTTTACATTGTGTAAATAAATCTCCTGTTTGGTATCAGAACTGAGTGGACAAATAAAATAAATTACCCAATAACATGAGTTTCCACATGGGTCTAACACTATTCTATTATGTCATTCTAGCAAGGGATTTGAACAGATTCGAATTTAAAGGTGACAAAATGAAAAATATATTAATATTATTTTAAAGTGTGTACTTTACATTTTTAACATCTCCTTTTTCCACATTAGAAATTAACCGTTTTTTCTCATATTCCTTTTTGTGGTTAAAGTCTTATGGAAAGTGTGTTTTCTCCCTGAGGTATAGTCAGCAGTTATAATACCCAGTCACTCACATACTGTGTGATCAATTCATTTTCCTACATTTTATGAGCTTTATAAAAAAATAAAAATATTAAGAAAAACTTTATAACCTGCTGATTTCAAACCATATACCCTTTAACAGCCAGCAGAAAAACCCAATGCAAAAGTCTTTTTTCCTGTATTGTTTCCCTATAGTTCTCAATTAATTTTCCTAAAAGCTCTGAAATTCTGCCAGCACCACACGTGCACGGAAGATAAAATGAAACAGCAATTAATCCAATCATCTTTGATTTAACATTAATGTAACTCAGTGCATTAGGCCTTGTTTTACATGCAATTTTGTTGTTCTGACTACATTTCAGAGAGCCCTCAAATTAGCCAATTCACAAATCATAATTGAACTAAGAAGGATGAGGGTGTTCCAGTTAGTATGGCCCTTCTGAAACATCTCTCTTCGCTGAGGAAGGAAAGTAGATTAGCCAGACTGGCAACTCTTCACCAGCCAGCAAGAACTGAGACTGGGAGGTGCAGCAAAGTCTATGCTAATTTGTTCAGCTCTGTGCTGGTTGCTGCAAAGCTACAGCAGGAAATTGGGATCATCAGGACTTTCAGGGAAGAATGCTGGGTCCAGCAAGTCCCTTATCCTGCAGCCCTTGCTAGGCCTACTGAGCATGGTAGGAGTCATGAATGTCAGAAGAGTTCAGAAGGTGGTCACATATTTGTAGTGTGTGGGAGCTGACTGTTTCGCATGCCTCTTTACTGCCCCATAATATTAGCAGAAGTCAAAATTTTTCATCTTATTGCAACAGTAAACACTTAAATTAAGATTTATTAAGACTAATTGTGCCATGGCAACATAACCTGGAACTGCAGAGTTGACTTAGGCATTTGTTTGGCCCATCTGATTGGCATCAGAGCTTTTCTGTGCTTTGTGCTTTGCACATGGACGATTTGGCTAGAGACATGTAGTATTTCCTGAAGATACATCCTTGCATTGTACTCCTGCTTTGAATGTGATTTTGCTTTTGTGGGGAAGGGTTGGACTTAAAGACTGTCGCTCAATCACATGGACACCAAGCAAAGTTCAATTGCAGTACAGCTTTTGTTAAGGATTCATTAATAGATGCTTCACACCAAGTACTACCACATTCTCTTTCGTATTTTTTTCTCTCCCTGCCCCCCAACCCTTTTTTTTTCTTTTTTTTTTCTTTTTCTTTTTTTTTTTTTTTTTTTTTGCAGCTGAGAATAATTAACTGTTCTTTTGTGAGTGTCATTTGTTCTCAAGGAATTAAATGCCACCTTATTTATCAAAGAATTCAACTGTCATAATTATAGCTTCATTTCAGGAGGAAAAAAAAATCATAATTTATTACAGATTGTTCAGCATGTGAAATAAGTTTAAATGTCTTTGAAAGTAAATTGTGGCATGTCACTAAGGGCTTTTGCCATCACTGTAATTGATTTACAATTTTGCATTTGAAATTAACAACATTCATCCATTGTTCTCCTATTATATAAGGTTCTTTCTGTCCGGGAGTTTTGGAGTTTTGTGCTCAGTTCTGGTCACCACATTACTGTAATGATAATAATAAAGTAGTAACAGTTTAAAAGATAAAAATTATATGAAGAATTGAAGCCAATACCAGCATTAAAAATATGTTTAAGACTAAAAATAGTTGTAGAAAAACACACTTTGTCCTAGAAAAAAAATAGTAATGGGGGATTTAGTTGAATTATGTTACCTTTAAAACACAATAAAGCTAGATTTAATTTTAAGGAAAAATGATGTGAAACTCATCTACCTAAAAAATAATAAAGCTATCAAAATAAAATTTAAAATAATTGGGCAAATCTACTTTAATAGAGTTCATGCAGGTCAAACCACTGGTCCCCTTCCTTAGCTTAGAAGGCTTCAACCCATGTCAGCAGAGCTGTGTCCTATCCCTGTGCTGCAAAATTACTCCTCAGTTGCAGAATAGCAGAAAGAGCAATTTTGTTTTGTTCTGGGTGATGTTAGTGTTGTGGTATAGTTAAGCATCGTAACTGCCTATCCATTTTTTGAAGTGACTGCATTTCTTGGATAATGACATTGAACAATGTGATGATGTCATTGAGCAATGACAAAACAGAGATAATGACCTTGAGCAGTGCTGCACATAGCCAGAGAAAAAACGAGCTTGCAAGGAATGCATAGGGAATACAAAAAAAAAGTCAAGACCCTAGATCCTGGATGAGAGATTGTATTTTTTGCTTTTCAAATACTGTCTGTGGTTCTGGCCTCAGCAGTTTCTTCAGGTTTATTTGATTTCGTTGATCTCATCAGGTATCACATGTAAGGACATTAGTGTGAATGAAAACAGAATTAGTCCCATTAACTTATTATTCTACACACAGTTATGGGGTAGAGAGATAATTTAATGAAGAAAGATGAGAAGACTGATTTTGTCAATTCTGCCAGATAAACAACAGGTAAGAATCCCAGTTGGCCATGCAGATTCTTGTTGAGGACTCCATCCTTTAGAACACACAGCTTTCATAGAAGAACTCATAGAGTGAATAGAACTGTAAGGGAAAAAAAAAAAAAAAAAAAAAAAAAAAAAAAAAAGAAAGACTGATTAGTTTATTCATTTCTTTTAAAAGTGGCAAAGGACACCATTCCTTTTCACAGTACCTAGAGTTCATCACCCTGGGAAATTCTAAGATCCCTCAGATAAGAGAGCCCTTGAAAGCTATTACTCCCATTTAAGTCTGACAAAGCATAATCTACAATCTGACAGTCCCATAAGAACAGTTTCTAGTTATTTCTACCTTTTTTTTTACTTTTTTCCCTGTGCATAGTTTACAGAATAATATTTAATGAAGCTTAACATTTCCCAAAGAAGTAACCAACAGTAATTACATCCTCATTATGGACATCTTCATCAATTAAGTAATGTAAAAACGCTTGGTGTTTTTATTAGGTTTTTTTCATATTAATAAAGCAAAAGGTTTAACATCAAACTGGGCTGTGGAGAGGCTAAGACAAACCCCTAAAATACGGTCCACTTTTAGTAACCCTTAGTCACAGCAAACAAAGTTGAGGGAACAGCCAGTCCTGCAGGAGTCCCTACATAGGAGGTCAGTTCTGAAGGAGGCTGTGGCAGACAGGGACACAGACTGCACCAGCTGAATGGCACAATTATCCCCTTCCAGTGAGCAGAGAAAGCTGAAAGGCAACAGTTTGTCTCCTCCCTTATTTTGGAAAATTAAGTATAGCCTATGATGGCCACTGATCCTTCCTCAGGCTGCTAAGAACTGTCCCCCAGGACACTTTCTTATCCACATACATGTGCTAAGAAAGACAAAATCTAACACATGCCATGAAGGCTGTGAGATGATCAGTGAGATTATAGTTTGAGATTGTGATACAATCTCTGACGCCAAGGGCAAATCAAAGACCAGGGATGGAACAGGGAGAGGTAATTGTGCTGACCATATCAAAGGTTTCCAAACTCTGCCATAAACAGAACAGGACTGTTCTGTTGTCACGCTGCAGAGAAGCCTGCTGGAACCTAATACTGCAGGGAAATTCAAGGTCAGTTAAGTAAAAATATTGTCATGCAATGTTGGCAAGGTCAGTGTCAGCTTAGATTACCTGCCATACAAGTGCCAGTCATGCATGTTCTGCTTGCCTTGGGCTAGTTAACTTGCGCTCTAACTTTTCAAAGATGTTTATGCCTACAACCTCACTGGCTGACATGGGGCAGCCAAAAGCAGTTTTCATTGCATTGCAGCTTATTTTAATAGCTGGAGTATCAAATCTGTTTCATCATAAAATCTTGTTACTCCTGTTGTAAAGCACATGCAGTTTACCTTCACACTCTAGTCCAGTAATACAACAATGTGCTTCTTCACACTGAAAGCATACAGTGAAAACTATCTTAGAGCTGAACAACCAATTCCCCTATGAACAGGCTCTCACTCCCTACTCTGTGCCAGTGTGTGCTTCTGGAAGCTGTTGGGTTGTTTCATAGAATTGTTTTGGTTGGAAAAGACCTTTAAGATCATGAAGTCCAATCATCAACCAAGCACTCCCAAGTCCACCACTAAACCATGTCTCTAAACACCACATCTACAGGTCTTTTAAACACCTCCAGGGGTGGTGACTCCATCACCTCCGTGGGCAGCTTATTCCAGTACCTGACAACCCTTTTTGGGAAGCCATTTCTCTAATGTCCAATCTAAGCCTCACCTGGTGCAACTTGAGGTCACTTCATCTTGTTCTTCTGTTTGGGAGAAGAGACCAACCCCCACCTCACTACAATGTCCTTTCAGGCAGATGTAGACAGTGATAAATCTCCCCTCCACCTCCTTTTCTCCAGGCTAAATATCCCCAGTTCCCTCATACGCTCCTCATAAGGCTTGTTCTCTAGACCCTCCATCAGCTTCCTTGCCCTTCTTTGTACTCACTCCAGCACCTCAATGTCTTTTTTTGTAGTGAGGGGCCCAAAACTGAACACAGTGCTGGAGGTGTGGCCTCACCAGTGCCCAGTACAGGGGAAAATCACTGCCCTGGTCCTGCTGGCCAGACTATTTCTGATACAGGCCAGGATGCTGTTGGCCTTTTTGGCCACCTGGGCACACTGCTGGCTCATATTCAGTGGCTATTGACCAACACTTCCAGGTCCTCTTTCTTCAGGGCAGTTTCTTCTCGGTGTGTGGAAGTTAAAGCACAGGTGGAGATAAATGAATTATTTTTCTGACATGGACTGACCTAATGAATTGCTGCCTCTAACAATCAAATTGCTGCCTGCCCACCACCCACTTTCCATCAGCAATGCCCTGGAGTTCTGTAGCACACAACTAACAAAGTCAAAAGCTGCCCTGTTTTCCAGGCCTTCACAGCCCCACTTCCCTAACCCTTTTCAACCATTGCACATGACACACAGAATCCACCCCACACCAAAACCTGAGCAAGAACACCAGCAAGAGCTGGAAATCTCATATGAAGCATGCCCTATACATTTGTTTTTTTCCAGGACCTTGCTCAGTTCCTTGGAATTACACAGAAGATATTTTCAAGGTCAATATGTATTTGCCATTAACATTTTTGAGGTTTAGGCAGTTTGCCTGACACACTATGATGTCTCAACATCAGCAGAGCCTGGGGGGAGCAGGGCTGTAAAGGGGAACAGGGACAGGGATTCTGCAGCTTCACCACGGGGGTGAAGTTGCTGCCAAGAGCCAGGCTGGAGCTGAGGAAATGGTCTGCAGCTATGGGCTGGGAGCAGTCGGAAAGCTGAATCTATCTGGCACTTGTCAGCAGTGTCTGATGTGTAATATAAGCAATTGTGGAGATTTTTGTTGAGAGCCCACCAAAACAGCCAAGCTCAACATCTATACCCACTGAGTATCAAAAGGGATGGTATGTCTGCTACCACCTGGGCCTAAATTGCCACTGCATCTGAAATAGCACATACTTACAAGCAGTCACAGCAGTTTTAGGAAACCAAACCAGGTCAGATTTGAATACATAACCCAACCAAAAAGCTCTTTTTCTTCTTGTTACCAAGTAATCTTGGCTCCCATGATCCCTTCTGTACTCCACTAATTCTTGGAAGATGATTTTGCATAGATCAGATTTCACAGAATCACAGAATCAGAGAATCTTAGGGGTTGGAAGGGACCTCGAAAGGTCATCTAGTCCAACCCCCCTGCCAGAGCAGGATCACCCAGAGCACATCACACAGGAACGTGTCCAGGCGGGTTTTGAATGTCTCCAGCAAAGGAGACTCCACAACCTCTCTGGGCAGCCTGTCCCAGTGCTCTGTCACTCTCACAGTAAAGAAGTTTTTTCTCATGTTTACATGGAACCTCCTATGCTCCAGTTTGCACCCATTGCCCCTTGTCCTATCACTAGACACCACTGAAAAAAGCCTGGCTCCATCCTCCAGACACTTGCCCTTAACTTATTTGTAAACATGGATGAGGTCACCCCTCAGCCTCCTCTTCTCCAAGCTAAAGCTACCCAGCTCCCTCAGCCTTTCCTCATAAGGGAGATGTTCCACTCCCTTCATCTTTGTGGCTCTGCGCTGGACTCTTTCAAGCAGTTCCCTGTCCTTCTGGAACTGAGGGGCCCAGAACTGGACACAATATTCCAGATGCAGCCTCACCAAGGCAGAATAGAGGGGGAGGAGAACCTCTTTTGACCTACTAACCACACGCTTTCTAATCCACCCCAGGATGCCATTGGCCTTCTTGGCTACAAAGGCACATTGCTGGCTCATGGTCATCCTCCTGTCCACCAGGACCCCCAGGTCCCTTTCTCCTACACTGGTCTCCAGCAGATCACCCCCAGCCTGTACTGGTACATGGGGTTGTTCTTCCCCAGATGCAAGACTCTACACTTGCCCTTGTTGAATTTCATCAAGTTTTTCTCCCCACCCAACTCTCCAGCCTGTCCAGGTCTCGCTGAATGGCAGCACAGCCTTCTGGTGTGTCAACCACTCCTCCCAGTTTAGTGTCATCAGCAAACTTGCTGAGGTTTCACTCTGTTCCCTCATCCAGGTCATTGATGAAAATATTGAACAACACCGGTCCCAGTACCAACCCCTGAGGGACTCCACTAGTCACAGACCACCAACTAGATTCTGTCCCATTGACCACAACTCTCTGACTTCTTCCTTTCAGCCAGTTCACAATCCATCTCACTACCTGACCATCAAGACCACACTTCCTCAGTTTATCTACAAGGACGCTGTGGGAGACAGTGTCCAATGCTTTACTGAAATCAAGATAAGATTTATGTCATTCCACATTCTAAAATCAGCTACTGTGCAATATAACATACATAATAGGAGTGTCCACATTTTATACCCATTTTATGAGCCATATTCTTTATTCTTTTATTTTACAGGAAAAAAAAAAAAATTGGCAACTTGTCAGAAAGCAAGGGATTTACTGCTATCACTGCCTTTGTCTAGAGAGAAAATGCGGTGTAATGGGCATTGCTTTTGTAGTGATCTTCCTTGTACATTGCCAGTAAGAAAATGATTTTATTTTTATTCCATCTCACGCAAAGATTATAACCTCTTCCAGGTTATGCTTATCTTAATACTAACAAGTGGCTTTTTTTTTTTTTTTTTTTTTTTTTTTTATCTTTAGTAACATGGAATTACTGTTATTTGAAAGAACTGTTTAGGTTCCTTGACCAGACGAGGCATTTAACAATGTCGTGTGTGATGTATGGTGCATTTAATTGCTCTGTGCAGCTATTCAAAAAGCATTCAGAAGTAATCATTTAGCATTAATATCCTGGGGCAATTCAAGGTCACAGTACATTAAAAACTAATTCAGAGTAGTTCTAGAATGCATTTTTCATATACAAAGATACATGATTCTTTTATGATAAAAGTGACAATGGCATTACAGTGTGATGAGGAGATGGGGATATCCTAAATATCTGCTACTGGTTCTTATTGTAAAAGCTGAAAGACTCCTTTTCACTTTAATTCAACAATACTAATTTCCAATAAATTAAACAAATCCATATGAATGGTGATGAACAAGTATGCTTACGAGAGCAATAAAAAAAGCTTGTTTTAAAACTGTTTTTATCTCAGAGCATCTGATTTCTCTGCTATTCTTTCCAAGAGTTAAGCTGCTGGACAGTTATTTAGGGACAGACCAGCATCAAACAATTCTACTGTGTCCAGAGCTTCTTTATATATGCGGTGCTCCCATGCAGAAACACAAAATAGAACTATTCTTTCCTTAATTAATTTTAGATGGTGGAAAAGAGGAAGAAAGCATAAGAGACAACATGGCCCTCAGAGGCTGCAGAGTGAGTCCTCAGAGTCTGGAAGACAGAGCAGACTCCCCTCTGTCTTGTGGAGGGGATATTCCCTTCAGTTAAAAGGGCACAACACTGAAATCACAAATACCAAAGACACAGTCCACGTGCATCGCAACACATTTAGGTGTAAAATTATTCACAGCCATCCTTGTTGTGTTCACGCTGTTAAACACACATTGCGCAAGAGAGTTGTTGACAGCCTACAAGTCAGATCTAATAATGGAAGGAGAAAACAAACAAATAATTAAAAAAATAATGTTGTATTGTGCCCAACCTTACCTGACAGCTGTTTTCTGCTGTCTTAGGATGCCCTTGGCACCTAGATGAGAGGCCACTCAGGCTGCACAGCTTTTGGGAGCATTAATCAAGCATATTCTTTTGATGCAAGAAAAACTCAGCATGGGAAGAAGAGTCTGAACTGTGTGCAGGCACAGAGCAACCCCCTTGCGCAAGGGTTGCATGAGCCTTCCCACATCCTGGCAGGCTGCAACTGGTGCTGGAAGCTGGAACTGGAAACTAACCGGATCAAACTTGTGTCACAGGGGACTGTACCAGCTGCAGTCACAGTTCACAGCTCTGCTGTCCCACATAGATACAAAACTGAAGAATCGACACTTTTTAGCTCCAAAGATGACAGTGGATGAAACAAAATGTATAAGAATCAAGAAATTAGTATTAGACACACACTGGTGCAAACTGAATTAAAGCACAGGCAAACACAGAGGCTGCCAGAGCTGCCTTGGTCAGACATCAGGTTGTCTATTTCTCTTAAAAATAAAAACATTGCTTGTGAAGTAAATCATGAACAGAAACACTGGTGTAGGCAACAAGCTCAAGAGCAAAATGCTGCAACACATCATGTGCTACTTTCTCACTCCTTTCCTCCATTTTCATATAACAACTGAAGTTTCTAATAAAGTAGGCACTTAAATCATTAGCATCCAAATGCAACATGCACTGATGAGCAGGCAGTTTGTATCCCCTAGCATCAGCATTACTGACATCAGCTGCATCGGGGTGCACCTATTTTTTAAGGCTTTCCCTTACTTTTATGTCTTTCTAATAAAAGCATCATTTCTAAAGAACCAAAAGGTTCTTTAGAAAACCTTCAAAACAGTCACAAGTAGCAAGCCTGGAGGAGAACATCTACAGGGTACTACAGTGGCTTGGCTAAGGCTCCTAAATAGTGGATATGATGGGAAATAACTATTTTTTTATAAATTATCTCACACAGCAACCTGATAATTGTTTTTCTGTTAGATACATTAGATTAAAATGAACATTTTAATGTAGAGTAATTGCTGAACATGAGAATTCCTGGCACAGCTAAAGCAGCAACTCCTCTTTAGAAGTAAGAAAGTTTTAAAAAATAAGCTATTTGGAAACTCTTGCTAGGGCAGCAGGAACAGTTCAAATCCAGTTAAGGTACTTCAACTGAGATAACAAGTACATTAATATACCCAAATGAATAAGAATTTTCTTTGCAGAAATAAGGGGTTCAATAGTAATAACTCCAGTCCAAAGCCATCACTTAAAGATCTCTGTATTTTACAGAGCTGTATCTTACTACTCTCTCTCTCCTCCATAATGCTACAATGTCATAGAATCAAAAAATAATAGATTCAGAATAGTTTAGGTTGGAAGGAACCTTAAAGATCCTCTAGTTTCAGCCCCTATGACCCTATTTTGCATAGTGCATTTAGACTTCATGTATCAGTACCCAAAATACTTTTAACATTAGTTCTACAAGACTGGGGAAATGGTTTCATGAAAACATTAATTTTAAATCCTGTGTTTTTTGAAGCTGGGAAGAAAAAATAGTTTTAGCAAAGAAATTGAAACATTGAAACCTGGGTCTCAGTTTAAAACACTCTAATTTCAGAAGTGAATTTCAACCTTTTCTAACTTGTGATTAAACATTATTCTAAAAGCTTTTAAAAATAAAAATAATGATACATTTAATATACAAAACAATAAACTTTTAATGTAAAAAAATCAAATCTGTGTATCAGTAATGTTATTGTGATCAATAATATGTTTTTATTTCATTTCACTCAACTATTGAATGTAGTGTCTGATATAAGTGCACAGTAGAGATGAAAGAACAGGATTTATTAACATCTCTTTAATGGTTCACATTCTTTTGGAGAATCTTCAAGTGTGCTAAAGCTGTTTGTCACCAAAAACCCAGAACTTCTCTTTGTCCTTGAGAACTGATAGCTGAATATAACACAAAACTGGAACGCCTAGGAAACAATTGGACATTAAGGGCAATTAGGATAATACTTTAAATCATGATGGCACATAGGCATATGTTTATGTTTTGACTAAACAGACTTCACTGTCTAGATGACCAGAGTTAAATGGCTCAGCAGTCCAGATAAACATCTGAATAAGCATTTGCAGGATTTTTCTATCAGTGAAATATTGAAACAGGCTTCAAATTAAGCACATGCACAAATACTCTGCTGTTTTGAGAACTTCTTAAGCATGCCTAATGCAGACCTATCTAGAAACATGTTACTGTCTACTGTGCCACCATTGTTAAATGGTACAAAGAGACCTTGTGCCCACAAAAAGAGCATTCACGCATTATTTCCTTGCTAGCAAGTGGACTAACAAACATTTCCAAAGGACTATTTACTTATACTTCATTGATTTTTAGTATCAAATCAAAGGATGGTCAGAAAGCCATCACTGTAGCATCAAATAAAAATTGAACCTGCCAAATACATCAGTATATGGAGTCACAACATTTGGCCTTATGGGGTAACGAGTGAGATTTCAGGCAGACCCCAGTCCAGCCAAATCTCACAGTGACTTGACTGAGAACCTGGAAAATCTCCTCATTCCCACTTCTTACAAGTACAGCCAGCATTTGGTGAATTCACTCTGTTCTGGTTTGGTGGGTTTTTTGGTAGCAGGGGTAGGGCCACAGGAGTGGCTCTGGTAAGAAGCTCCCCCTGCTCCAAACCCAGCCAAGAAGCCATTAGAGGGACAATAGATGTGCCTCAGTGATTAACATACAAAATAAGTGACGTAACACCTGAGCAGAGAAGGGGAGGAGGAGAAGAGCTGTGCTGGAGGAGAAGAGCTGTTCTGGGGAAGCAGAGTGGTGCTGGTGGAGGATAAGAGCTGTACTGGGGAAGCAGAGCGGTGCTGGTGGTTGGTGAGGAAGAAGGGGAAGAAGGTGTCCAAGCAGAAGTTTCCCTGCAACCCATGGCGAGATGGCAGCTGTCCCCCTGCACTCATGGAGGAACGTGGTGGAACATTCCCTGAAGGCGCAAGGAGGGCTGAGCTTGGCCAGTGGACTTGGATTTTGTGGCCAGAGGATTTGCTGCCTGTGGACTCTGATTACGCAGCTTTGGAAGACCGCGGCGTCAGGGAAGTTTGTTCCCGAAGCAGCCTGTGATCTGGGAAGCCCACGCTGGGGCAGCTCCGGACCTGGTGGGAAGGACTCATGTAGGAGAGGTTCGTGGAGGACTCTCTCCTATGGGAGGGACCCCGTGGGGCAGCAGGGAAGGACTGTAAGGAATCCTTCTTCTTGAGGAGGATGGCGCAGCAGGAACCACCAGCCTGTGAACTGACTCTAAACCCCATGCCCTGTCCCCCTGTGCCGCTGGGGGGAAGGAGGGAGAGAAACCGGGAACAAAGGGATTTGGGCCTGGGAAGAAGGGAGGGGTGGGGTAACATATGCAAGCCCTGCTCTGTGTGTGTCTGTGTCCTGTGTGTGTTTGATTAGTGTGAAATTAAATTACTATTTTTTCCCCAAGTTGAGTCTTTTTTGCCCAGGACCTTAATTGGTGAAGAACCCTCCTTGTCCTTTCTCGACCCACAAGCTTTGTCCTCCTCATCCCAGAGTGGAGGGGGGGGCGAAGTTGAGCGAGTGGCCATGGGGCTGGTCCGTTGTTGTTGTGTTGGGCCCAAACCATGACATGATTGGCATGCCAGCCAGGAGAGAGACAAAGAACCGAGATACACTCCTTGGTCTTTCTGTAGTCTGCCATAGCATTTCTTTTATCCCAAGTCCTTGGAGTACATGGGACCTGACTGTCTCCTGGCTGGGAAAGTGCAGGTTGCAGTGCCTTAGAAAAAGCCTAGATACTGGGTTTTCTTCATCCCTCTGTGTCATAAAAGTGGCTTCAAGACATGGAGCAGTGGGCCAAGGCCTGTCTGGTTTGTCCTTTGATTCCTCACACCTGAGGCCATGAAAAGCTGTCTTTCCAGCCAGCAGCTCTGCAAAGTCAACTAGCATTCCTGGCCTTTAGGGACTATTGTTACCATCAACTTTGATGAGGTTCAGTGATGATTTCAACAGTTCATGGGACACCACTGGATGCTAAGGAACAAATACAATATATTACAATAAAAACTCCTATTTTTCTGTTTTGCAGTCTCATGCTTTAATAAATAGATATTTTAAAATAAAATTAATTTTTAAAAAAATAAATAGCAATTAAAGTTTCCCATGGTGCCCACTGCAGAAATCTTATTGGCAAAAGATCTTATAACTCAGTGACATGAATGAACTGCTCAGAAAATCACTAAAATAACAACTCTTTAAAGAAAGAAAGGAGGTGGAGTTTCAAAATTAGCCCAATTCATTCTGTTCTGGGAACATTTTTAATCTGCTTTACAAGTTTTGCACCCAAATGTTGATATGCACTGAAGCAGTCTGTTCCCCGCGAGCGCTGCACAGATAGCGCAGAGACCTTTTGCAGCCCAAAGGCAATGAATTCAAACCCTTTCATCTGCAGCTGGTGTTGCTATACAGGACAAAACAGACAGGAAAATCTTGGGTATATGGCAGTTTTCTCTCAGCTTTCCATTGACTGCAGGTTTGTGCCTTCCAAGGTTTGTAATTCTTTCCTGGATCTTTTCCAGCGGGTGACCTGGAGCAGACAGGGCAGGATGGCATGGAGTGGAGAAGGAGCAGGCACAGAGCTGGGCAACTCTGGCATCAGATCAGCAACCTGGGGGTGGCACATCCCCTCTCGCCCTCCCCAGGTACTGCCTAGGGGTGACAGAGGGAAAAGCCCCCACCCCTTGCCAAGCCAATGCACCCCAGCTGACGTGCAGGTCTGCAGGCTGAGCAGGGGGAAGAAGCCAAGGGCAAAGGGAAGAAGGACAGATCTCCTCGGAAGGATCATGCAGTGCCTCAAGTACACATACAGCTAATTTTCACCTGCTTAATTTAATTACTTTGGTCCTTGGGAATAATTCATTTCACTGGGGTCCTAGTTTAAGTGAATCCACATGGCTGGGGGGGGCCAGACTACACACTAATCTGCTGCACCTTTGAACCCCCCACTTACATCTTGTGAGAGGAGAAGATAAAATTTTCTGTGTTAAAAAGCACACACAGGAATTATATCACAAAGGAGAGATCAGAACAGCAAACTTAATGACTTAATATTGTACAATATAAAATCATTCCAGTTGAATAACTTTTAATTTATTATAATACATAGATGCCAATTATGCCTGATTTATTAAGAGAAGTTCAGCGGTGCCAAGGCCCTATGTTTGAGTGGTTGCTATGGTACCCAGCTTTTACAAGGACATCTTAAGGATCATTAAAGTGTCAAGGTGAGAAGTTTGACACTCATTGGATTTAATGATGGATGATAATAATGTTACCTCTTCATATCACAAAACACCTAAGATTCAAATTTGGAGGTAGAAATTTTAAGTAGTTTTTATTTTAGATATGTTTTAAAAGAGGCCAGCTGAAGCTGACATGAAATAATGTTAACCCAAACTACACTCTGCTCTTTTTGGTGTAAATTCCTTAACCTCAGGTTTTGGTGATTTCAGCTTGTCACCACTCCTCAAAACATCACAACCTGCTTTTATCAGATCTCACAGGCTTACCCTTGACAAGGGACTCCTGGACAGTGCAGGAAATGTTTTCCAGGCTGAACACTTTCCATCCAGCTCCCAGCAAGTCTTACAGAACATTTGATGGCAAGAAGGAAATTGAAAAAAAAATAATAAAAAAAAAATCTGCTGTATACTGTGAAAAAACCTGATGGCAATATGCTCTGCATCTAAGCATCTAAACTCTATCCTAGCTGTCAAGCACAACCAATTCATTTCACATTGGACATGTAACAACCTGAGGCTGGTAATGACTTTCAGTGTCTTGCATAAACTGATTCAAGCCAGTAATTCAAATACAAAAGGCTCTAGAGGCCTCAGCACATCCCTAGGCCTTAAAGATGCACACAAAGGAACCATCATGACACATTATTTTAGGTGTTCCCTTTGGTTCTGGTGCAAGAGGACACCCTTCAACAGAGCTGCCACAGAGGAAGAAGGGCTCAAAGGTGCAGCATTCCACTAACTTCCTAACAGCAGCAGCCCATGCAGGCTGCTTTTGTCTTGAAAATACAACATTCTTATGCTTTTCTATTTTAACCTTCCAGAGATGTTGCATGCATAACACCTTCTCTGGAAAAAAAAAAAAAAGTTACTGTCCTTTACCTTGCAAGCTGTAAAGTAGTGGGACTGTGTGTCTCCCTTCAGTGTCATGATAATATAATCACCCTGATAAATACCTGGCTACTGCTGCTGTTTTAGGCCCCTGGCTCTACTTAGATCTACAGACAGCATCATTTTCTTGCAGCATTTTACCAGTTTATCCTCACTATGGATTAGAAGCTGACTTCACAATCTCTTTTAAGAGGACATTTATTGCACTGACACTGTTTTCAACCTGCCTATTGAACTGGTGTAAATAAAGAACAGGGGATTACAGATCTAAACCCCAAATTTACCACTAGCGGCCAACACTCATGCCTAGTAAGCTTCACTTCATTGCCAAGCATCGCTATGCCAGGTATTCCATGTCTAGTGTAAACATATTTGACAAGCATAATCACAGTTTAGCTCTAGTATCTTCCTGTAAAGCTATCTTACTGACATGAGAATAATAGTCTAGGACAAGTACATAATGTTTTCCAGTCAGTCTAAACAATTCTGTGCATACTTTGCTCCAGGAGAACAACTTGTACCATGCCAACATGGACTCTCTTGCTTGACTTGGCCGGCATTTTTTTGGCACAGGCTGCAAGCCTTGACAATTTCCTCCATGTCACTATTCATGTGGCACAAGTACTGGCCCTTCCTTGGATATTTCAGCCCCTGAATAAGTTTTATGTATTCATGCAAACATCTTTCAATACCATTTTAGAGAGTGACACTCTGGCACTTCCAGACCTACTCAAGCTGTGAAACTGGAGTCTGGAGTGTGGGATTTTGACCTCCCTGTGCTAGTTGTCTTTGTTTTCTCCAGAAATCATTCATACGGATCTGGACATCTTAGGATACCCTGTTCTGGACCTGTTTCTACTGCAGTGCTGAAAAGCAGTCCTGAGGGCATCTTGTCACTCCACACTTACACATCTGCATTTCACTTTCTCGTCATGAAACCTCAGTGAAATAATAATTGTTATTATTTCAAGATTATGTTTGTTGTGCACTGTGGCAAAGGTATTATGGTAAGTGACACCTGGTCAAGTTTCACCAAGCACTGGTTCCTTATAAAGCCTCTCTCTTTGACCACAGGGAATGTCAATGCTTGTTACAGATTGGCCACCCCTCTATTAATTTACAGCAGTAAATCCCATTCACATCAAAGGAATGCTGTGAATTCCTTTGTAATTTATTTTTCTAAGGAATCTGCAAATTCTTGTTACCTGTTGAGTAAGGCACGATTCAATATGCTGTTATGATACACTTGTGTAGACTTTTCTCAATATATATTATTACCACTGTGCAGTCCCCCTGAGCTGAGTGTGTTGCTTTACTGTGCTGTACCCCAAGCTGTGGTGTCAGCCTTTGCTAACTCTTGAAAGGAGTGTTCCATTTGTCAGAGATTAGCCCAGTTGAGGTTATCTGTAACAGGATGCACAGCAGTTCCTGAGGTATTTTTACCTACTTGGTCATTGCATTTTACAGGTCTTCACATACAACATCTCTTGCAGCAATTTAGTATTACACAAGCATGAGGAGAAGCACTGTCTTCCCTTTTCAAAGCTTCATCCCAGACTGAGCTGTTTCTGCTGTTTGGCAAGTTAAAATGCTCAGTCAAGAAAAAATCTAGATATTATGCAATTCCCTAAATGTCTTGATTCAGGCTGCAGTCCTGGTCTTTCTTTTAACAGACAGTCAGTATCTCAAAATTGCAAGGTTAGTTTCGAGATTTCACATTATGGAGAATTTTATGACCTGTTTCATCACAGTTCTTCTGATTAAAACATTCCTTCCTATAATTCATTTTCATACAGCTTGCAGTATTCCTCAAATTTATTAACCGTGTCTTGAGGGTTATCCTATCCTACCACAGCTACTTGAAAATAATGGAACAAAGCCAGTATATTAAAACCAACCACCACCAGAAACAAAAGATACTTTATGAATTGTTCTTTCTGCCTTTATACCATCTGATCAGCCCTGAAGAGTAAAGGTCTTCCTCCACCTTCCTTCATGTTTCCAAAGAACCACAGTTTTACAGTGGGTTCAGTTTTGTGGTTTTCAAACTTCTGCAACCTGGTGCCACTTGGCGTTAAAAACTCTGTGAGATTTATTCAGTTCTTCAGTTTTCTCTTGTTGTTTTCAATGCAAGAATTTTATTTAAAAATGTATTTCACTATGTCTAAGGAAAATCAAGAATTTTCACAAGGTTCAAAAGTACACCCTCTATAAAAATACTTAACTTTTATCTTGGACATTGATTTGATTCAAAATCAGATTGGATTCTTTGAAATATGGCCATAATTTTAATGCTTTTTATTTTGTTCTGAGTTTTTCCTCTCAAAAATTATGCTTTTTCTTGTTCAAGAACTTGTGTAAATGCACACGTTTCTAAAAAGTAGGTTTTTAATAAAAAAGACAACTTGGTGCCTCCCTTTCTTTCTTTTCCATTCAGCTGATCAATTCTGCAGCCTCTATTTTTCCACGTAGAGATGAACAATTAAGTTTTTCGGTTTTTTCCCCCAAAAGAGAACTTTAAAACAGGACACCAATTCTATCAGAAGCAATCCCTCTTTACCCAATCATAGCACAGAAACAATATCATGTGCTTTATGGCTTGCAACAGCCCAACACTGATTCAGAATCATAACTACTCACTAATATAAATCATCTGGATGGACACTTTTCCCAGAACATGGATATTTAATAAATCATAGGAAATCACAATTGCCTGGATAATGTTCACCAAATAGGAAGGAAGTCCAAATTTGTTGAATAAATTATTTGTTAAGAATTATTCACTCACTTCTACTTATCACCATCTTTGCCAAAAGCCCCCAGGCCCTCTGAAGCATTAGATCAGTACTAAATGCATGCTTCACAGTGTAATGACTAGAGCAGGAGTAATAAAAACGCACTTACCACTGTCAAAATTAATCTGTTAATAGGAAAGTTTGTGGCAAGCATTCTGTAACTCCTATCTGTGAGGAAGCAGGTTCCCCATTTACAGAAAATGGAGCTGTTTTTTCTTAAGCGGTGAGCTGGCTATTGTGCAGGTAATTACAAGAAGGCCTGTGTTGACCTGGCAATGAGGTAGTATATCTAAATACCTGAAGTGAAGGAGAAAAACAGAAATGAAAGCAGAGGCCCCATCTGTTAGACTATAATGATTGTGCTATTTGAAGGCAGAAAGGTTTGTCTGAAGCAGCTGGTTTCTCTCCAAGTGACCTTTTAGCATTTCTGCTTTTGCCGTCTGACAGATGTGTCAACTCAATAATTTCAAAAGCCCCTGAGTAAATAACCAATTGTGAGCAAGGATGACCCAAAGCAATGACAAAATGGGCGCACACACAGCACATTAAAGAACATAATACCTACTGAAAAATGGGAAGCATTATCGTAGAGGAAAAACATTTTACTCTTTATTTTTTAGTAAATGGTTTTCCTGCCCACAGATCAGTTGTTTTCTAGGAAAAAAGGAACTGCAAAGTGAATGAAAGGGCATTGTGGTGTGTTTGCCCTTGGAACATGTCTGTAAGCTGGCTGCAGGACTCAGGTGGTGTCTCAGAGCTCAAAATGGACTCCAGCGCTCTCCCTCGGCCCACCACCAAGAAGAAGGAGTGAAAGCAGCAGCTAACTGGCTTTGTGAGTGCTTGGGAAACTGCAAAGAGGTGACTGCAACCAGACAAGACATGATCAAGTTCAAACTCCACTAAAGAGTTCCAGAAGTGATGCAGATGTTGCTTTTAATTTGAACTTGAAGCCTTGCTGAGGGGAACACCAAAGCAATTGGAGACCCCAAACTCTCTCCAGTTGCCTGATGCACCACTTACTCTGCTGAGGGCCCACATTGTTAGAAAATGCTTCTCCTGAACTACTATCAGAGATCCTCCACAAAGAATCAAATGGGCTGAATTTAGTCATATTTAGTGTACTTGCACTTCAATGTCTGCAGAGCTTGTAGCGAGCTGACAGCACAGACAGCACCAGATCATTCCATATTTCACTGATGGAGAGCAGTAGTACAAAGGATAGATTAGATATCAGTAGCTCCTTGCTGTAAGGTGGGTGGGTGCCTTTGCTTCCTTATGACATGGTGCAAAGTGTTAACTAAATAAATCTTCTTTCTATATTTCCCTTAGTGGGTCAAGGTGTCTAAATCCTTTTGAGATAGAACTGTAAGAGGATCATTACTTAGTCCAGCTCTCCTGAGTAAGCATTGTCCTTTCACTCTCAAAGTCTCTCCATACCTGTTTCCTCAAGTGTAAGATAAGACAAATATTATTTTTCCTCATGGTCCTGTGAGCTAATTCTCTCTATAAGTATATATCATGTGTATATTTATATTTGTATATGAATATATAAAGCACCTACAACCATATTAATAAACATTCTTTGGAAGCACTCTGATGGCAGAGGTGAGAACAGGACTCAGGCTGTTAGTACCTCAGCACTTCTGTTTCCAACCAATTTAAAAATAAATAGATAGAGAGAGAGAGAGAGAGAGAGAGAGAGAGAGAGAGAGAGAGAGAGAGAGAGAGAGAGAGATAAAAGCAACAAGACAATGCTACCAGCCTGCATGGCTGGCATTTCATACTGCTTCTCCACCAGGATTGGAGGGACACCTATTGTGAACAGCAACAGTTTGCATTGCGAGTTCTCCAGCTCTGCCGCAGGGCAGTGCAGGTTTCCCAGAAGGGCTGTGGGACATGAAGGCTCAGACTCATTAACGGTCAAAACATCTCCACAGCATGGAGCTCCTGTTAAATTCAATAAAGAACTCTGAGCTCTTCTCAAAAGGAAAAGAAGTACAGAGGATTATTGAGTTTGGTTGTTGTTTTTTAAAAAGTATTGCATTTGGTCTATATAAATCAGATCTCAAAAATCTGATGGGAAGTTCAAAAGTAGTAACAATAGTGGTGTCTTCAGGTGTTATGAGTTCATCTGGGCAGGTCCAGTATGCTAAGGCTGTGAACAACTGCCATGTAAAATTTTACTCCAAAGTCCATCAGAAATCAGAAAAAACAGAACTCTTAATAGAAATGTGTTTTCAGTGTAAGACCAAATATCCTTTTTTATTTAAGAGAGACGTGAGGATATTTAAAATTGATAATTGGTTTACCAGAGCAACAAATAAAAATTTAACTAGTATTGATGTTGATCATATATATTGTCTGAGAATATCAAAATGAATGCTCTAAGAACTAACTATAAACTTTTTTTTCATCTGTATTGACATATATTCTAATTTAATCAGACACAAGCCAGTGAAAAAGTGGAACTTGAGTTATACTAAAGAAACTTTTTTAAATTTTCAAATTTCTTCCCATTTCCAAATTTGTCACTGATTGGCTGATGTTACTTGAGTGAAGCAGCTGACCTGCATGCAGCAGGAGCTGATAGAGTGTTATGGTTTTGGCAGTAGAGATTACTTTTAGATTCTTTCCAGGTTTCAAGTTTTTATACAACCAACAAAAGGTGTATAATTGAAATTCCTTTTCACCAAAGATCAAGAAACTGGCTAGATTTTACTCTATGGTGGCAAAGCAAATTTCTTCAGCCTTCCTACAGACACATCAACTTCAATGACAGGAGGAAAACACAGATTACACATCCTTGAACATGTCAACATTTGGTCTGGTTTACTGATACAGATAGCTAGTTGTTATTAGTTGGGTTGAGAGACAACATGCCAAAGAGACAAGAAGAGGCATTTAGAATTTATTTTAATTAGAAAGGAATCATACCAAGGTTAAAACTGCTAGGTTTTGTGTCAGGATTAAAATTCCACATTGCTGCAGTCTTACAATATGTCCCTTGAAGACTCATGCCTTCATAGCAAATCTATCTCATTTTTTGCAGAAAATCTTCATTGGATGACTGTTCCACAACATGCAACCCAAACAGTAAAAAATCCCTAAAAACGATGAAGACATTTTCTGTATTTAGCTGCTTTGCGAAATAAATTAATTGTAAGTTTGAACCCAAGGCACCTGCCACCACTCTACCTAATGCAGTTTGTCAAGAAGCCTTAAGTCTTGGATGTAAGGTCTATTGATCTCTGTAATTTGTTTCCATTTCTTGCTGAGGTATTCACAGGTGATGGATTTTTTTCAACTGGACTTACACGAGGCTCACCCCAATCCTCAGCCTCCACCATTCTTTAGTTCTTTTGCTGCTTCTTCCTTCTTCCTCCCATCCTTCAGTCATTTCAGCAGTTGCTCTCTATTGCTTGCAGGGCTGGACCTGAAGGTCCCACAGCAAACTGGCCCCAGAAGCACATCTAACCTGCAGTGTGTCCTTCCTCTGTGGGGGCAAGTCAATTTCACACCAGGGCCCAGATACCTGCTTCACTAAATCTGACTTTGTGGATCTGCAAGGCTGGCTCTGGTTGCTGTAGTGACCACAGGGAAATACTGCCAAGGCCATGGACACTAGTGCTTGTGGCTCTGACTGCACATCTCCCTTTACCCTTCCAGCCCTCAGTGAACTTTACATGCTGTCTCATGGGATCCACACACCAGCTTGTCTGGCTCCATTAAACTCCCCAGAAATTGATGGGCGTCTTTATTGTAAGAGCAGACAAGTTATAAGAAGCCTCTACATCCTTGAGAAAAGGCTTAGGGGAGACCCTATTGCCATGTTCCAGTACTTAAAGGGTGGCTACCAAGAAGATGGAGACTCTCTTCTTACAAGAAGTCACATGGAAAATATGAGGGGTAATGAATGCAAGTTACTCCTGAGGAGACCCCAACTGGACATCAGAAGAAAAATTTTCAGTATGAGAACAGTTGGACATTGGAATTATCTCCCCAGAGAAGTGGCGGATTCCCCAACACTGGACAATTTTAAGACTCAATTTGACAGGGTGCTGGGCCATCACATACAAGCCATATGCATACCTAGAAAAGTTGGACCAGATGATCCTCGAGGTCCCTTTTAGCCTGGCATTCTCTGATTACATCAAATGGCAAGCAATGTCTGTGCTAATGAACAAACAAACCATAAACAGAAGTGTATTTTCTTTTCCAAATATTTTTATATACTACCTCATGCATTTGTATACTTTCTTTTTGCTTCAACAACAAAGTGCAAAAAAAATAAAAACTAAGAACCTCAAAGCATAAGAACTTAACAGCTGGCAAATACATCATGTGTGTATTATCAGCCTACACACCAGCTCATAAGCACGTGGTCATAGCTTTATTAAACCATTTAATATGAGATACCATAAGTAGAAGGTAAATATTACATTTGGGCCCATATTATTATCCTAATTATTATCAGTGTACCTTCACAGGCCAGTACTTCAAAATATTCCAGCATATTAAAACAGTTGACAAAGTAGCAGCAGAAGCTCATCACAGCCAGACATCCTAGAGTCCATGAGACCCTCGGGAACTGGGCTGAATAACTTTCGTATTTAACTTTTTTACTGTTCTCCAAGTTGCTGCTATATTTAGAAAAGCCCCATGTCTATCTCCATTAGGTTCTTAAACAGGTTTTATGAAATCAGCTTATAAACTCAAGGTCAGCAAACACTGAGTCAAGTAATTTATCAAGTTATTACCCAGATGCATTGCCTGTTAGCGGTCTTATGATGCAATTTGCTGTAGAAAAAAGAGTGCAACTCCCTCCATGAGGAACAAGGTGTGTTTAACACCACATGATCTTAATTTATCTAAGAATACCTTCTCAATCATGATCGTGTTAGATTAGAAGAGAAGGAAGGCCAGTTACTACTGTGAAAATATCCCTTTGTTTCAGAGGAGAAAAATATATTTTGACTGTGCTGTTCTCTTTTGCCTTAACTGCTCTGGGGGCTTTTTCCAATCCATTTTTTGCAGCACTCCGTTACAGTGGCTGGACAATATGATTTTTCTCCCTATCCATTTTGTTCTTTTCTATTTGGCAAACATTGATTTTTTTTTAGTTCCTTTTTTTTTTTTACTTTGTGTTTTCTTCAAAGGTAAAATTAACATGCCTGTTTCCATTTAACAACTTCATTTTATACCGCACCTTGTCAGAGCAAAATTACTTTATTTGTTCAGTGGTGTGCAACCATAGGACCAATGTAACTCCACAGGACAGGACCAGTGTTTGTACACTAAAAATACATATATACTTTTTATTACTACATATTACAGGAGAATTTCTCAGCAGACACAAAACAAATCTCCTAGGCTTGGTGCTAATGGTAAATACTGCACCTTGCAAATAAATTATCTGCTTTCATAAGGTTTCTTTATAAGTTACAGCATAATTCACTGTGGTCAATGGTTGAAATTCCTCAGTAACTGGATTCAGCAGACCAGAGTCCACACTGTTTCTCAGGGATGCTTTTCAGGAGAGATCAGATTCTATATAAAAGGGGCCATCAGTGCTTACATATGTCTCAAAGGCTTTTGGAGATCAGACAAGCCCATCAGCACCATCTCTTCTATTAAAAGATGTCAGTGCAAATGCATTGTAAGGAAGGAAATGGTTCCCAAGCCTCATCCCAGAAACTATGTGCTCCAGGGACGGGACATGTGGATTTTCAAGACAGTATGTCATCTGTAAGGCATCCTCAGAGCCTTCAGGGTGAAAATCTCCTTGGATACCATTACTGAACAGCACATGAATAAGCATCTTAGAAACTACATTCCCTCACCCACTTTTACCTCATCTGTCCAGCTTAGCTATTTCTAGATCACCTAATATAATACCCAGGTGTTTCCTTGTGTCAGTATGGTAGCTAGAATATGCGGAGATATTTCTATTACTGACTAACAGACATTAATTCATGGGTTTTGAAATCAGAAGGATTGTATATAACAGCCTTATCTTCAGAACACGTTTCTGCTGAGACCTCACAAGGTCCACATCTGCCCAGCTTTGGACAGTGAGAGATCTCTTAAATATAACTTTCCCAATTGTACATTTCTTATTGCATGGATTCTGTTTGTTGACAGGTGAAGAAGATAGGAACCAGGCTGCCCGTTATGTTTTTGGCCTCGTATTAAATTTTAGTATCTAAGTAATACCCAGATACTCTGGTGGGTAGCAAGCCTCTGTAATAAGCCATCAGAATGAAAACTGGAAAAAGAAACAATCTAGTCATCTAGAATGTTATCACATGCTGGAATCCACCTAAAATGCAAACAACAGTAGTGAAAGTATATCTAATATGTCCTCATTAAATGTCTGGAGGGGAGCACAGTCTTTAAGTGGTGAGCCATGGATTCTCTTAGACAAATGCCAAACTTAAAAAGAAAGAAGATGCAGCCACCAATAGACCACACAGGCAGAGGAGGAACTAGTAGGCAACTTGTGTCTGATCCCAAAGAGCTGATCTCCTGAGCACAAGCTTCATCTTAAAAAATTCACACCCCAAAAAAGATGTGCAAGTACAGATGGAGATGTTGAGTTTATGCCACTCGGAAGTTTGGGACCCAGTACAAGCATGAATTTCAGCATTTTGAGTTAGTTTATGACTTAGGTAAGAGCCTTGGCTGAGTTGAAATTTACAAGCTCAAACAAAGCCCAATTTTATTTCCAAGCCCAGTGGAGCTTGTAGTAATAAGCATTTGCTTATTAGTGTGATAGGTGTTACAGGAGCCAAAAATTGATAGGCAATTCAATTAGATTGCAACAAAGACCTCTGCCACATTCTCCTCATTGAGTGATGTGTAAACTGTAAAGTCAATTAGCACGTTTTCCCCATTACCCTGATACGAGTACCCAGGTATTCGTCTTCTCATACATAAGTGATTTCCAAAGCACGCTACCATTGTAACTCACAAAATAAATGCCTTTCTGAATAAAAGCCTAAATATTTGTATTTAAAGTAAAAAATAAACATTCAAGCAGGTTGACTGCTTCACATAATTTTATTAATTTAAAACTCAGCTAAATTAAATAGACTTATGTTTCACTACAACATATTAGAAATTTGAGACTAATTCTGCTTAAAATTTTTCTAGTTCTGATCTTAAGAATTATTACATTTGTAATCAAACAAGCACACAAGAATATTATTACAGTAATAATAATAGTATTAACATACAAATTATAAACATTAATGCCACTTATTTCTCATTCCTCCATAATATTTGGATGCATTACACAAAAATTAAAATCCTGGAAACAGTTTCCCACGACTCACTGTCCTAAAAGCTGCTTAGATACAGACTTGCACACTTACAAATATTTTTAGTGTGCATAATTTTAAAGGATCTCACTGTTTTAGAGCCTAATTTAAATCTAAAAAAAGACATCTGATTCTGGCTTTGTGCAAACCTGTGAGGAATCTCTGGAGAATGCAGTTATGCACTGAGTAACACATGTGGACTTCCAGAGTTCACAAAGCAGTCATAATTTTTCTACCAAATCATGCCCTAGTGGATTGCAGGATGCTGTGGTCAAAATAATAGCATGAAACTTATACTTGGGTAATGTGTATCTGCATTTAATAAACATCTCCTTTAGACAAGCCCAGTTGTGTAATGCTGAGAATAGCACTAACGACAGTGAGATGATGCATGCGATCCTGATAAAGATTTTCTGAAAGGGTAAAAAAAAGAAGAAGCCCTTCTATGAGTTGAAAAGGACAAGTGACTATAAAAATGCAAGCAGCCAACCCCCAACTGAGAAATAAAAATAGAAGAAGTGCTATTAGGCCCAGAGATGTCATCTGTGTCCCTCCTCTATATGTCTGTGCAGGGGATGTGAGACAAGGGAGAGATGTGTTCAACTGGCTCACCTCCCTTCACATAAGTATACTATTATATGATACCATCTGTTTTTCAGTCAATAGTAAGGCTTCTTACTCCTCAGTGTCTTTAGACAGTGGCTTGTAAAATGGACATTGAGTCAGTATTTTAGTTCCATTTTCGTGACTAGAAGAGCAGAAAATAGAAGAGTACTTAACTACTAAAGGAACAATAACAGTTGAGAGTAATTGATAAATTTGGTAGCTGAACTTCAGGTCTTACCATAATCCTTTTGTGAAGTTTCCAGTGACTGACCTAGGTCCCAGAGCTGCAAACTGGAGCCCATTGGGCTCTAAGCACGCTATTGGGGCAGAGGTAGCACACAGCAGCACTCTGGGGCTCCTTTTGTCCTTTTGCCAACCAGGACAGCCCGTGCCATGTAGGCTATCCTCAATCTCACTGGAAAAGAGGGTGAGAGTATCGGGGAGAGAGACAGGAGCACCCAGACAGGGTTGTCCTGAAGCCAGGCAGGGAGACCCCCATCTCTCCAGCAGCAGCTTTGCAGGGCATTCCTCCACAAACACACATTCATTCATTTCTGCCTGCTAAGCCTAACCACATTCCCTTCACTGTTTGTAACAGTTTTGTTCCCCTTGTAAATCTTTCCAGGATGTGTAAATGTAATGTTTAATATCATGCCTTGTAAAAGCTACGCTCTGAAAATGGACAGATGTTTCCAAGTAGGTAATGAAGAACATCTTTCTCCAGCTTTCCTGGCAGACACAACTGAAAACAAATACATATGCACACATAGGTTACACTCCTCTCAGAGAATAACATTACTGGCAGTTTCCTTTCAGGGGCCAAGCTGGTCAAAGAAAATTATTTTCTCACAACATTCAATATCTAAGATTCCCCTTTAATTGGCTGAAACACCATAATTATCCCCCCAAAGAAATAATCTCAAGCCACCACCAGCTTAATCCAATAGCCATCTCAGTCTGAAAAACACGGAAAAGAGATACCACTTTCACATACTATGTTCTGTAATACAAATTATATTGGTCCTAGGAAGTCAGTTGTTTTGGTCATACAAATGAAGTAATAAACATCCATATAAAAGGGGAAAATATACCTGAAGGCTGTTTATATTTAAGTACAGAACAAGAGCATCTACACTTTGTTAAATAATACTCCTCTATCACACAAAAATCTAACTGAAAACAGGGGGGTCATTAAGAAAGCTAGGGCAAGAGATTCTTGTGTTAAATATGATGACAACATTTAGAAATAGAAGTTGCAAAACAGACTTTTATTGCTTTAACAATCCCAATATTATCAAAGGGGCTACTTGTCCTAAATCAAAGGTACTCAAAGGCAATTAACTGTATGCATTAATAAAAATACAATGGAATCTACTTTAAAGAGAGATTTAAGATACGTGGGTGAACTACAAATCTTGATTCTCTTTTTCTTTTAACTGACATGACATGGAGAATTAAGCAAGCAAGGCAGTGCTTTGTCATCTGAAACAGTGCTGTGAAAAGAGCAAAGTAATTTTAAAAATCCCCAAAGTAAAAGCATTCTCCAGAGTCACCATAACCATCAGTGGAGCTCCACAGTACTGCCTTTGGCAGGGACCTCAATTGACAGCAGCTCTTTTGGTCTACTTGAAGGTCTAGCAAAGGGGACTTTACTCTGACTTTCAGTTTTACAGTGTTCTTCCTTTCTGATTTTGTGTGGCTGCTTGCTCTCAAGTGCTTGGATCGCAGAAGGGGAGCAGTGATCTCATGGCATGGCCTTTGCTGGGGAAGGAGAGTGGGTATTCAGTGTAAGTTCTGTGCCCTTTATGAGAATAAGTGGCTTTTAAGGTGGATAAAACATCAAATCTCTCAAAGCTTGCACATCCAAAATCACCTTCAAAATCCTGACATGCCTAGGGCCATCTAATGCCCCTAAATTCCAAGTAATTACTTTCCCGACCCTTGTCCAGAATTAAGTTACACACCAGCTCCAGCACCAAATATTTCCTCAGCATACATTTTATGAACAAGACATTTTTCTGTTTTCCCAACATATTGGACATATTCAACACATCTAATTCCACTGTGACTACTTTTGAATGAAAATTTAAAACCATGGACATCAAATAACTTCTCCAACATCTTTCTTCTCCTCAGGAAATTCCAGGAGAGATTTGAAATTCGCAGTATTATTATTCAAAATGTCCGGTGAGCTAAATACACTGTCTGCAAAGAGTTCAGCCCCTGAGCTATTCCCTTTGGCTATCTGGCTGCTTGCTGATAGGTGTGCCATATGATGGCTCGTGTCAGATCATAAGCTATCATTTCCAGATGTCCAACAAGCCTTTACAAACAGAAATCCAAGTGACATTGAGATAGCCACAAAGGCATGGCCAGCATGAACCTTCCCACGAACAAGTGTGATGATCAGTGTATCTGCATCTGACACACTGAAAACTAAAAAGGCAAAAAAATCACTGCTATGAGCCTACCTAGAAAACTGTCAGTACAGGTTTGAGTTGTTTCAGCAGAGTAACTATTTATAAATACATCTTGAATAATTCACACAGGCCAACAGACAGCATTATTGTCTTTACAGAAGACAAGCTAGGGTTTAATAGTTATAAATTTATTTCTGCAGATCTTTTGCCTCATCCTATGCCATTTAGCAAAGAATTATTTTTCTCTAATGGATGGCTTTAAAAGCTCCATATAATCGATTCATTCCTTCTTTTTTTTCTGTGGCATTTTGGAGTTATTGCTACAGATTATTCTTAGTTTCCCTCCTGCCAGCTTTGCCTGACACTTGCCTAAGGGGCTTCTGCATTTGAAATTGACAATTACAGAAATGTCTTTAAATTTTAGTTCTCTATCTTTATTTTTACTCTTCTACATTGCCATAACAGCAGTCTGCATTTTGCTTTAAGAAATCCACTGGGCATTATTTACTTCATTTCCCAAAGTAGGAAAAAGTTTGAACTTTCAGGGAACTACACTGGATTTTCAAGCAATGTCTAACTAACACATAACTTTAGTCACCTGCCACATCCCTTAAAAGCTCAGCAGAACTCACATTGCTGAGCAAGACCTGGGGCAGATTCCTTAAGTACGCTGGAGACACAGCTGCTCTGTGCCCACATGCTGGGGGGGACAGGACACAGCATCTCCAGTGTACTGGGCAGGAGATTCCTCTCCATTTCTTGCTCCAGTTCCTACAATAGCTACTCCGCACCAGTACACAATGGGGTTTTGTGTGTGTGTGAATCTAGATTGTTTTGTGGACCTGAATAATACTACTGCTTGGATATAAGAATCAAAGTTGCCTCTAGCCATGAACAGTTTTGTACTTATACTGCATATATAACCAGAAGAATACCATTATATTACATATCACTATTCTATGCTTTGTGGAATTCCAGCCAGCAGGATATATAAAACTAAAGATTTATCTCTTTTGATCATCTCTTTAGATCACTGTTTCAAGAATGCTTAAGTATGAGGCAGGAAAGTTTGCCAATCCTTTAGCAAGCAAACTATACCAAAAAAAAAAATAAAATTCCAATACATATGTTGCTCTACATCATGATTTGTTTAACTCCATCTCATAATGAAAAGAGAAATAAGAGAAATAATTTTGTCTACAGACAGGCTTTTGAGGAACAGAAGTAACCAAGAACCTGTAAGGAATATAGCCCAGAGGAAGATGTAAGAGATGTGCAGACTTGTCTCCTCAGAAGGGAGGGAAGACTGGCATTGTGGACCAAGACATTTGACTACATCCCCAGCTGCATCACTAAGACTCTGTATGACCTTGGGCAGTTTAACACCTCCAGTATAACCTTGGCCCTGTTAAAATGAATAGCATTCAACATCACTGAGACCTTATCTTCTGTGCCTCACCTGTCCTGTGGTTTATCAGCATCTGTAACCAGGCACCACAACCCATCCCTAGCACACATAAATAACATAGAGATAAATTTAGCAGGAGTGACCTGATATCAAATACCAGAAAGCACATAATTGACCTGGTCATCTGAAGGGCAATGACAGTTGCCTCTGAACCAACCTAGAGCATTAACTAATATAGTTCTGTTAAAGTGCCCAGTCTTGCTTCTATGGACAAGGACCAAAATGAGCTTGTCATGGTGCAGCTGGAGACCTTGCACTCCAAATGTGAGGTAGGAGGTGACTACAGACTGTAGAAAGGAGCAATGGCAAAGAAATAAGCCAGGCCAGTATGCTAAGTGATCTTTTAGCCTAAGTGCTATGAATTTTTTATAGGCATCATGGCCCATGCTAATTTTAAGGAAGACTTTGGAGTAGCTTCAAAAACAGTGATGGGGAGCACTTTGTGAGCAGAGGAGACAGGATGGGAAGGATGTACAAGTACCACTTCTTTGTAAGGACGTGGGGTGGAGCTACTGACAAGCTGCCAAAGCCCAAAATTCCTCCGGAAACAATGACACAGCACTGAATACCAGCAAACAAAACTCTGCAGTGTTTATTTATCTCTGATGCAAAGACAGCTATAGACATAATATGGTAAAGCAATCAGTGTATTTGAGCACATGATGAGTTGCTGATTTGCATTCTGTTAATATTTAGTCTCTAAAAGACAATCATGAACTTCCAGAAAAGGCTTGAATGCTTTGGGGTGACTGTGATTTAAAACTGGCAGTAAAAGAAAAAAAGAAGACAAGGAAGGTAGTGGTTAATTGACCTTTATTGTGCCTTCTGCTTCATTTAGAAATGGAAATTAAATTAACATGATAATTCAGTCCTACTGTGTTAAGACTGCTATAAACCCATTAAATTTTACGGCCATTGATTTAACATTTTTTTCTATTAACTGGGTTTAATTTTCAATATTGTCATGCAGGTTCTGAAAAGTGGTAGCTTGGAAGAACCTGGGTGGATGAACCACCGTGTAACTGGTTTATGCCAGTAGCTCAGTTACAGGCTCTCATGGGCATACACTGATTCTGGCACCCACCCCACAAAAAGCATGGGGAAGCACCCTGAAGTGCATGGGATTCCTTCATTTCCAAAGTAAAACTAAGCCTGTCTGGCATCCAAGGAAAAAAGTTACTTCTTTTGAAATGCTGTCTGTGCTGATTCTTTACACTTCGCTCAAAAAGTTTTGAATCAGGGCTCATATTTGGTGTGTCAGCCTGCTCATCCCTTTCGTCTTCTGGAGAAGAAAATACAGCCCATTACTTCGTTAGAAAGAAAAAGTGGTGTTCATTTCACAAGCCCTTATCTTGCAGCTAACTCTGCATAGATATATGGTGGTAGCTGCACAAAGCCTGAATTTTATGTTATTCCTTTTTACTTGATTATTGCATTTATATCATTCTCACATATTTATCTGATGAATAAATTCTTTTAGGAATTTCCATTCTACAAACCCTGAAGTGAAGATCAAATAAAACACACACAATAAACTTAGGGAAAGGTTTCTTGGGTCCACTACATGTCAGTGACAAAACCAGAAATGTAAGGGTAGTCTTCCAAAAGTGTAGTTCAGAAAAAGGTGATGTTACTCTGCACAGATCTATGTGACTATTTTTTCACTTCTTTCTCAAAAAGGCACTGTGCAGTGTTGTCATATTTTTGCATAATAATCTTTTCTGAAGGCTTATAGAGCTCTTAAAACAGTATTTTTCTTCCTGTGCAGTAAGATTTAAGGGGAAGAAGAATGTCAGTTTTATAATATTTTCTTTCTGACTTACTAGTTATTTTTATATACATATTCTTCCTTGAACAAATGAAGCCAAATTCATAACATGAGCACTCTGTTTACTGTACATTTTCCCGTGGTGGGATGGTTACTCCTCACTAATTTCTCATAATAAAATGCTTGCTTGCACAGAAAAAAGAACTTCAGGAATGTAAAAGCATATGGAGAACAGCCTGTAACAATCCACAGGAATATATTACCAAGAAAATCCCACACCAGCAAAAGTGACACCAATCTATCCTTTTTTTTTTTTTTTAACTGTGTCTAGAAGTATGCACTAAACTCTCCACATATCAACCATGTTCTGATATGACACTTGGCTCTTTAACCTGCCAGGACTGGCAGCAAATAAAGAAATAAAACTGTTCGCTACTATTGTTGGCAATAAGTGATTGTCTGTGTTAATTACACTTTATGTTGGTGCTCATAATTCAGTCAACACTGCCTGCTCTGCAGCTTCTCCACAACTGACTAAACCCCAGCAGCATCTCTGCTGATACCAAGCCATGGCAAGGCGGAAGTTCCCAGGAGCAGCAGTGTTGGAGAACCAGCCAAGGCCAAACGTGGTCCAGAGGACTGTCTTATTTCCAGAGTAACTGCACACGCTTCAGGTTTTCTGTCAGGTTGGAATTCAGCCCAGCCAAGCAAATATAATATTGTGTTTTATTTTGCTTTGCATCTGAAACTTTGGGACAGAAGTGTTGTAAAGGACGCAGTCATCAAATTAAATGACGAATAGCAACGATGGAAAAAACAATGCTCCATAAGCAAAGGAGAAAAAGAGAGTTTCAACTGATGGTAGGAACAAGGTCTAGAGAAGCAGCAAGGAAGTTTTTCCAGAAAGGTGAACTACCAGAATACAATTTTCTGGAGGATTAGAGAAACAGATGACAAAGCAGGTAATAAATGGAAGTGGACAAGCTTGGAAACAAAGGATTGAATGGCAAACAGGAACTTAAGCAGAACACGAATGACTAAAACCTATGTAAAGGCATTATCTATTCTCTAGTCATTATCTACCTGAAAACTCAGAGGTATAGAACATTTATTTGCCTTTACCAGGCCTGATTTCAACAGTTTTTCTCTGTGGTAGCTTCTAATTTGGTTTTCAGATTTTTAATAAGTACTTTGAGCCTTTTTTTTCACTTTCTTGGTGTGGAATGCAAATACCTACTCACATAATCAAATTCTACACCTTCTATCATATGTTGCGCTACATCCACGTGTGTGCAGATATACCACGATCTCCTCCAAAAGTTTCATAAGGGGGTTGAGCCAGGTTTGTATGGTTTTGTTCTTATATCAGAAGATTCATCAATCCTAGGCAAGGCTGTTAGACTGAAGACCAGTTCCACCCTTATTTGTGCAGAAGAGTGCAAATTTGCCTCCTTCTACTGCCCCATCCCTGTGACAGAAAGTCTGTCCCAGTGCAAAGCAGGCAATGGTACCAACTCACATGATGCTTCATTACTCCTGCCTAGGGAAAGCACCTTTTTCCTTTCACTGTTACAGTCAGAATACAAAATACATGACCATGTTCAGGCACCTTCAGGCTACACTGAACAAAAGTGAATTTTGTTCTCCCAAAAAAAAGGCCAAAAGCAGAACAATCCATTACTTAGTGGTGACCAAAAAATTTAATTTTCTTTCTCCATATGAAAAGATACAATATTTATTTGAACAGATAATCACAGGAAATATTTTTTGTGATGGAATTTAAAAAAAAAATACTGAAAAACTCCAAACCCTGTAAGCTAAAAAGTTTTGAAGGTTTGGGATTTGGGGCAGGAGCTGCACAAAACTTTTTTTCAGTCATGAATACATTAAATTTCCTACTAGACCTGGAATTCCACCAAGGTGTAAAGTGGCTACAACAAAGCTTCTTGGTGAGCTGAAACCTCCCCAATGCAACTTCCTTGAGACAACACAGTGGGTAAGGGAAAAGCCCAGGTGAATCAAAACAAGTTGTACTGTGGGAGGTGCCTGGAGGGACAAGGGGCATGAAAGAGGATAGAAGGGGAAGGAAACAGAACAGCAGAGAGTAGGAAGTTCCTGTATTCCTAAGGTGTTTAGGTCATCCCAGTTTCCCACTGCAGTGCTGCTGGCAGGAGACTGAAAAGAAAGACTTTCCATCCTAACCTGCTTCACAAGACCTGTGCATGAGCTGATCTGGGGATAAGAATTTGGTCCCAAAACTTGCATGCTTTTTATCAGTACCATTTGATTTTATTGTTCTTAGGTCTTTGAGTTTACTAGGTTTGTGGGTTTAAATCAAACAATTAACAACAGAATGTGGTTTCTATTTGTGGTTTCATTCCAACATCTATTGCAAAACATTACAGTGACACCATTCCTTGAGTATCCCAATTATTGCTGCAGATGTACATCTGAATACAATCAGCTTATAAAGCCCTGCTGTTCATCTGCCTAAAACCAAAGACCAGAAAAGAGGCTCTAAAATGTTTAAGATTTTACATAAAAGGGGGGGTGGGGCCTGGGGAAGGAAAAAAAAAGAATGTAATGGGAGGGAGACAAACCACTGGGACAGATTTCTTTTTAAATTCAGTCCAGATTGGTATTGCCCAAAAGCTGTTCCCAACAGCTCATAGCTCTACTGCACAACAGCACTACTCACAGCAGCAACTGGTGGCCTCAGTCACATCTTTGGTGGGTTATTTCCTGCAGTATGCCCCCCGTGACCTGCAAGAAGGTCACAGGGAGCTCAGCAGGAAGGCAGAAGGCCCCCGGCCCCACAGCAGCTCCCCAGACTCTGCCCCTCAACAGAGATGCCCAGAGCTGCTCTCATCCACTCAGTTTGCTCCATCGCCTTGTTTCATGGGCCCACAGTCATCACAGGAAGGCATGCAGTGATATGAATTACTGAAAATGGAACCAATATTAAAATAGTAACAAACCATTATTTTAATTAGCTCTTCTCGTGACTGAATTTTCATTGCAACTTTGCACAACCGAGTTATTTCAGTGGGAACGCTGTGGCTTTGTTTTGTAAAGGAGCTCTCAGGCAAATATTTGGCAGTGTAATGCTAGCAAATATCACAGATCAATGCTCATCTTTTTCCAGACTCAAATTGATTAATATCCATGACATACTAAGTGTAAAATAAGCACGGTATAATTAATCCTCCCTGTGCAAGAGAAATAACCCATTAACTGAAGCAAAAATATGCCGTGTTCCAACATCGACCAAAAGCTTAGCAAGAGGAAAATTGCTGAGCTTGGGTTTGAATTTGACTCAACCCCATATTTAGAAAGATAATAAATAGCTAGGAGAATCCATTTGTGTTGTGTAACCTCACTGAGCCCAGCACAGTCCTGTGGCTGATTTTGGGGCTGCACCAGCAACACTTCATCCTCCCCAGGCTGAGGTCATCCTGCCTGGCCCTGCATAAAAGAGAAGGCATTGTTCTGGGGGATCATTCTGATTTTCAATATATGAGATGTGTGAGGAATTTGCCTTTCCAATGGGCAGAGTATTCAGTAGTTGATACAGGTCAAAATATCCAGCAAGTGACATAGTGTCTGTTGAATTAGTTGGTTTAGGGTTATATGCTTATTTTGCTGGAGCAATGAATGATGCTCTTCAAATCAAGAGAATATAGTAACAATTTCAACTCTACTGCCCCAATGCTATAGCCTGGGAAGGAAGATTGAAAGAAAATCCTAGTATCATAGAACCATAGAATACTTTGGGTTGGAAGGGATCATTAAAGATCATCCAGTCCAACCCCCTGCAGTGAGCAAGGACATCTGCAACTATATCAGGTTGCTCAGAGCCCCATCCAGCTTGAACTTGAATGCTCCCAGGGATGAGGCATCTACCATCTCTGGGCAACGTGTTCCAGTGCTTCACCACCCTCATTGTAAAAACTTTATTTCTTCTATCTAGTTGAATCTGCTCTCCTCTAGTTTAAAACCATTACCCCTTGTCATATCAAAATCATATCCAGCAGGACAAGACACAGAAGAATATTTTCTTCACATTTTGCCTTCCCCCAGACAGACAGCCATAGGAAGATTTGGGTATCAGGGCAGTCTGGGGGTTGGTAGAAGCTTTCAGAGAACAAAAGCTCCATGGCATGTAAGCACACTGCTCAAATCTGGCACAGCAGTGCAGCACAGGGAGGGGCAGCTGCTGCACATGGCTGCTGCTTGCTTGGAGAAGCTGGACACCAAAAAATAGCCAAAACCAACACCATTGCCAGCTACAGACCAACAGCTGAGATAACTGGATTCACCAACTACGTCATTGGTAGAGAGCTATAACATTATTGCTGTTAATTAAGATTAAAACAATATTGGTAAAAATAGCAGTAAAGAGAAGGTTAAAAAGTGGGACATTTTCACAGGGAAGGAACTGGGAACAGCTAGCCACATATTAAGTCTGAGTAAATCAGAGCTGAAGAGGTGTTGCTTATTTTGTCTGTAAACAGACAAAGCTATTTTGGAAAAAAGGTGTAACTTTTATACTATGGCCTACCATTACCACATGGATGATAAGCTTTTAACAACTGTGATGTCTCTTTTTATAACTACAGGTTGCTCGACTAAAGACACGAACATAGAAGACTGAAGAAAATATAGAAGATTAAAGACTGACAGCTCTGAGCTCTCACTGTCTGGGAGCTAAGACCTATGCCGAGGAAGCAAAAGGATCGTGAGAACACTCTCAAGCCTGACTTCAGAAGTGTGGTATTCAGCATCCCTCCCAACAGCCTCCTGCCAAAACTCCAAATTCATTCTTGTTGGAGGTAGCAATCTAAGGCAAAAATTAGATATAATGTCAAGGAGAAGGAAATATTAATATCTCTGGGTACCAGAGTCCATTTTATTGCTGTTTCCAGAGCCAAACACAAACTCTCTATTAGCAACATGAGCAGAGCCACAAGAAAGGAATTAAGGAAACCTGGTGCAAATGTAACAAAAGGAGGAAAATTGCTTCCAAACCCACAAGAGTCAGAGGGGATTTCACTCACATTCTATCTTTTAGATGATAAAAAGCTATTTTGAACCATGTTTTAATATGTTTATCAAAGGAAAGATATAAATCCAACAATAACATCCCAAATTTCTCACAGATGGAAAATGGGAATCAAAGGTTTTTGCATAAAAATCTGTTGAAGTCAGGTTTTGTTTAGACAGTAATCCCTGCAAAGAATCAAACAACTTCCCCCTCCAGTTTTAACTTGGATTGAGCTCTAGATGTTGGAAGCCATCTGTCCTTGCAAATCCAATGCAGACAGAAAACAATCCTGACTGACTTGAACCAGAAATACATGGTTATTTCAGTACCCATTGAAGAAAAAGGTTTTGGGGTCAAATCATCCCAAGGCTATTTCACCATGAAATCATTACACTCCATTTAGACACTTCTAAGAGCATGGCTGACAAACTACAGGTGCAGTTAAAATGCAAGGTTGAGTGGAAGTTACATTTTATATCAAAACTTATCTATTACTGCTCAGTAGGATGTGCAGAGGACCAAGGGAGGTGAGTTTTGCCCTCGCTGACTCAGAGAGTAGGGTGATCAGTTAAGCAACCGGGGCAATGCTTGTCTCTCAGGTACGGAGACAGCAGCTGCATTTACTAGGATAAATGGTCTATCTGTCTCATCAGAAAGAAATGAGTGGGAGAAGATGAATGGCACTGACTCCATTAGTGGGCTAAAGAGCAATGCCAGCAGGTGAGGGGCCAGGCACTAACAGGGCTTGGGGCAGCCTGCCGAAGGGCAGACCCTCGGGGAGCCCCCTGGGCTGGCCACCAAGCCATGTCTCACCTGAAAGGAGGCTCTTCCCATTTAAACCCCACACAGGTAGGTTTATCCTATATCCTTTCACATTTTTCAATTGCACGTCAATGTTTTATAAACATTTATAAGTGTGTTACCCATTTTGGATGCTGTAAAAGTTTTGGTTTTGCCTAACTTCAGCCTGGACTGAATTGAAAGTGATTTCAGGGTAACTAAAAATGAGGAAAAGGTTGAACCTCTGAAGAAATGTCCTATGTTGCCAGCACACTCCCCAGAGCATCTGAAGGAAAGCAACACCGAGACCTACTGAAGCTGATAACAAGAGGGAAGGCAGCACCAAGACAGAAGTGTCCTCTTATGGCCAGTGTCAACCCCAGGAGTCTCCTTGGTCTTCACTAGGATGTTAGGGAGTCATTGAAAGCCAAGAGCTCACCAAGGCATTGCTCACACTGACACTGTTCATAAAGAAACAGCTTGACTTCTTAATTACTACTAAAAAAAAACAAAAAAAACTTTAAAAAAAAATAGCATATGAGGAGGAAACAAGCAGCTGGCACAAGGAACAGAAGCTGTAAGATATGGAGGGGATTGAACAGAGCAGGATAAAATTACTCAGTCAGGGCAGAGCCAACAGACTGCTTAGAAAAGCCTGAAGAGCCTCTCTGGATAGAGGTAGACATTGCAATCCCTACTTCTCCAAGCTGCTGCTGGGACAGAAAGAGATCGTGATGATCCAACATTGCAGTCAGATCAAATATGACCAAAGAAACTTCCACTTCAGAGCACCATTGTCCTGAAAATTATCCCATGGGAACTCTTCATGTGTTAGAAAAAGCAAAATGAGTGATCAAATGCAGAGGTAGACCCCAACTCCTTTCTCATCTTCATCGATTCACTCCACTACTGAAAAATAAATAGACAAAAAATATATTAAAAAATTAATGTACAAGAAGGCTTTACTTTTGGCCTTCAATTAGCTTCTTTTTTTCCAGGAGAACCACAACAGGTACCATGACTTAGAACTAGCACAGTCTCAAGGTGTTTTTTCCCCAGTTCTACATTGGTACCTATCAGAATACACTTCACTGCTCAAAATTTTATGTCTCAAGATGAAAAATCATCAGCATTAATCTTTGCAGCTTAATAAAGTGTCATGTTTTGTTTTAGAAGAATGCACCACAAGAGGAAACAAGAAGCTGGGGATTCGCAAAGTTAAACACAGCCTCACTTCTCACCAAACCCCCCTGTTTCCTAAGAATGAGAGAATGAGCTCCTCTGTGGGGACAGGTCTCCATCCTGTAGCACCCATGTCTATTTCCTACTTTCTGTTGCCCACCCATTGGCCTGTCCTGTGCTTAAGTGAAAACTAACACTTCCCATATCCTTTTTTATCCTGAAGCTGGGTGGGAAATGAGGATACTGAACACTTTCAGAGAGCAAACAATGCCAATAAAGGGAAAGAACCCTTACTTTGTGCAGATTATCTGGCCAGAGTCTTGGCATGTATGACACAAGTAACTGGGTTCCCTGAGAACAACTTCCCCAGCTGTCCCAGAGAGTTATAACTGCACAATGAGTGAATTTTAGCCAGAAATAAGATAAGAGTGCTCAGGAAACTACAATATTTTGATTTAGAAAAAAGGAAACCCAAAACTTTTTTTAAATCTGTATTTTTCCATAGAAATCATTTTCTGAAGACACTTGCTGAATAAGGATATTGATTCTCGGGATTTTGTGGGGATAAAAAAAACAAAAACAAAAACAAAAACAAACAAACAAGAGGGAGAGAGAGAAGAGGCACATTGAATGTGTGGCTGGAGAAGGAAGTCATGAGAGAAAACGGTTGTGGGGAGCTGCCAGATTTACTGAAACCTCTGCTGGCTTGCCAGATGAATCAGAGCACAGAATATTGAATTAGGAAGATTTATGACTGGGAATTTGAGGAAGTTACCTGTGATACAAAATATGTTATGTGAATGAGATCTCTTCTGTTCTATTGACAGAAGCATTTAATGAGCCGGGTCCCCTCTGCATTACCTTCCTGGAGATGCTCCGTTTGACTGACAGCTGAGCTGGAGCGAGTCAGCCACAGGGAAAACAAGGGCAGCACACCCTCAGGAGCTGCAGAGCAGTTTTCTGTGTTAAATTTTCTGAAACTTAGGAAGCTCAAAATGTTTTTTTTTTTTTAAAAAAAAGGCAAATAGAAACATTCTCTATCCCCTTCCATCATTACACTGACACCCACACACACACCTACACGCAGAGGAGCCTCAGATTCTTTCAAGCACCTGGGAGGGCTGGAGCAAAGGTCAGAGAGTCCACATTTATTTACTCAGCATCTGCTGTAAGAAATACAGAAAGGGTCCATTGGCATCTGGCAGCATGAAGAGCTATCAGGCTACCATTTTCATAGAGGCTTCCAAAATCCACTGGGGCATTAGGTTCTACCCCAGTATGGTAACAGCTGGGACAGCTGGATGCTCTAAAAAGTCAGCCAGAAATGCCTCCTATGTAGGGTAATCCATGAAAGTGTCACAGATGCCTCTGTAGCACCTTTTCCAAGCCCCACACAGGGGCACATTCAACATCCAGAGCAGAGCACAGGGCTCCTCTGTCCCAAGCCAAGTAGCCTCACAGCAAAGAGGGGCACAAGGAGCGCATGGGCTACCAATTCTGTGTCACATCCTGCACTTGGCAGCAAGCAGTGCAGCTTGGCCGATAGTACACTGTGGGTGTCATCATTTAAAGCCATTTACAGCAATGTAGTTACTACCTCCACCTTATACACGGAGTTTTCATCGCTGGCCATGGGAATCAGACACAGACAAAAAGCTCTGTCTTGCTTACACCAGCTTCTGTGCCATCTTTAAACTACACAGTTGCAGCAGGGTGAGTGAGCTCCCTGAGCTCACACCTACACATACAGGACACAGAGGGCTACCTACCAGCTTTGCAATGCAAGCAGAAGCCAGCCCAGGTGTTTTCACAGCTTTATAATCACATAGTTACATTCAAAGGGTGCTGGGATCTGACAAGACACTGGACTGCCTGATGACACCTTTCATCTCAACTTCAACAACCTCTCACTGCAAAATATTTATAAATATAAAACTGTTTCTGTCTACTGAGACACTCGGGTATTATAGCTACCAGTTAGAAAGCACATTAATGTTTTATATAAGAACAAAATTAATCCAGTTTCCCCTTTGAAATGACATTTCTGTTACAGAAACTTGGCAAAAAAATGCTTAGCAAGTATTTGTGAAATTGTCACTTTTAATATGACACTGTGTTTCTCTTTGGGCAAATGCATGATGTTACCATGAGCAAATGCTAACAATGCACAGATGAAAATGCTGCTGCAAACACTAGTGTTGTTCCCCCCCCCAAAAAAAAAAACAAACACATAAAGTATCATATCTTTATAAATCTTACTGGTTTTATGCATTGCTGTCATTAGAAAAACAACATATTGCATGGTGCATTTTGAGACAGGATAAGTTTAGTAAGTCTACCTAACTTAGCTTAACTTCATACTATGTTGATCTGGAGCCTTGTATTCCTCACCCAAGTGTTACAGCCTGCATTACTGCCAGTGCAACAAGGTAAGCAAAGAGGAGGAAATGTGTTTTAACCACAAAGTGAGTTATTAAATTATTATGTAGTGTCCAACATATTTTGTTACAGGAAATGTTACACACTCTTCTATTATTTGTTTTTTAAGAAGTATTTATTTGGTTGTTTCTCTTGTTCTAGGAAAGTGTAAATACCTTGTGCTCCACTATTTTATGTTTTTAAAAGGTGACCCATACTTTCCATTTCAAATATGGTTTCTTTAATGAAAATATTGTAATGTCAGTCCATGCAAAGCAAATGCATATTAATATGCGTTTACATCTGTCTCATATTAATATTCATGCCTGAATCCACATCCCTACACAAAGCCAATTTTCTGACCATCTGTGTGATGGCTGGTGGATGCAATGAATAAATTTTATTTGTGAGGGGAGTGATAAATCATGTATCTTCAGTTTTTCACCCACAATCTCTCCTCTTAGGTGCTAAAATGTTTTCATCATGGCTAAGAATTTTTAAGTAAACCAAACTGATTAACCCTTAGCAGATCATGCAGCTTCATTTGCCAGGTGAAAGTCCAAAAAAAACATACGAGGTGCAGTTATACTACTGAGAAAGTTGAACTGCAATTTTAGAATGTTTATTACTTTTCTTCTTGAATTATTCCTGTCTCAGAATCACACTCAGTCTGATAGCACAGGCCAAATTTCTCACACTGACGCTGAGAAGTACTTTAACCTGCAAACAGCCTGACTGCTTACAGTGAGCTTGTCATTGGAGTCAAATACTATTCAAAGTGAGATGGCTGTAATCTGAACTTCAGTTAAAACTGTTTCAAATGGGTTTGTTAGTGCTAAGTCTGGCTAAGTAACTGGCTAGGTAGTGGCTAAGTAACTGGCTAGGTAACAGCCACAAAAACTGATTGCTAGAGTACCCCACTCTACATCAACTGCTGAGTTTCCAGAGTGCCTCTGACTTTACAAACAAGACTGCTACTAAATTCCCAAAGGATAAATTTGGTCTCAGCCACACAAATACCCATTCAGAGTAATTGTTCAGAGAACAAGTTTTTTCAGAGGGTTTTTCTCGGACAGTTCAAAATATAAAAGCAATCCAGTCCAAACACACAATTACACAAAGCCAAGTGCGACAACTTTCAGTGGTACAGTGTAGATCAAAACATTAAATTTGCAGCTAATTTTGGGACCAAGGCAGCTGTAGGCCCAGGAGGGTGATTAAAAAAACTTGCTTTCTAGCACTCTTTAGCCCTGGTCACATTTGAAAAAAAAAGCTTTTTGGATTATACCATTATCCAGACCCCTAACCACAGCCACTTGCTCTCACTCAGAAGTACAAGATCTGGACAGACTCATTCCCACAACCCTCATCAGCACTGCTGCAATGTGGGGAGGTGGTGCAAGAGGAACATCAGCTTCATCTGCACAGGGCAAACAGATCCTGCCTAATGCACAGGAGCAACAGCAGTGCTGCATTTGTCCCTGAACACACCAGTCCCAGGCACATCCAGTGAAAAATGTTGGGTTAAAAACTGCCAGCACCAGTAACTTTAGGCACAGTTAAAGCATTCGCTTGAATAGCAAGAGACCTGTGTTTGAGTCTTTTTTTCAGTCTGCAGTATTCAAACTATAGCTGCTGCTACCCCAAGGGAATTCCCTATCCTTCAGGCTGCTGACTAGTCTTCACCATTTTTTTTTAATTAGCTCGTCTACAAGACAAACATGCACACAGAAGTTTCAAATCAAAATATGTTTTTGCCAGTATAAGACTAAATTATTTTCTCTTACGTCTGCAGTGAAGTCACTTCAGTATTTGTTGACTGGAGTTATGATGGCACTGTTTGGCCTGGGATGCCAAATGCTTGAAGTTAGTCTTTACAGGGTTTTTTTTTAGATACAGATTATGGGACCAACAAAGAGGGGAGAGATTATTCTTTCCTCCTTCTAATGTAGGTCAAATCATGTCAGTAGCAAATAACCTACTTCTACCTTGACAATCCAGCCGTAGGTAGTTTGAACATTATTATGCACTGGACTGGAATCTGAAAAAGGAATTGTGAATGAGCTTCACACTTCATCAGCATAATTGGCAAGAAATTACTTGTAGTTCAAATAAAAACATACAACTGCTAAAAAGGGAGCTCAAACAGCTTTACAGAAAATAAGCAAGGTAGTCAGTCAATCAACATTTCCAAGAAAACAGGTTTGTGAAGAAACCCTGGCTGAAAATATGTATTTACATCTAATATCATTTTGTTTTAGTAATTTGTGTCCTATTTACAGCCCTTTGTAAGGAGAAACAGGATATTTCCAGAGACTGCCAAATCCAGAGGTTTGAATCTTTATTCCTTCATTCCTCTTCATGAGGCAGACAGGACAAAGCAGGAGGTAGCACCTTTGATCATGACCTTGCCACTCAGGGCCAGTAGCAGTCCTGAAATACATTGCAGTTCTCATGGGTGTCAAGGGACCTAAAAGAAACATGCTAAGTTTCATCAAAGTTCCTAAGGGATAGCTTATTACAGATACTGCTAGGAAAACTAATTGGCTTCCATGACTAATGGAACTCATATGAAAATATTGATCAAAACACTCCCTTTAGGTTTATATTTAAAGAGTGCAAATAAATATATTTAATACAAATATACCTAGTACTGTATATTGATTCTGAATAGTTTTGAAGCATGAAAATTGAATGGATACATGAATCTTTTATCCACCTGGAAAAACAAAAAGCATTTAAAAATCGTTTTTTGCTTCTTATTACTTTCTTTGATTGCTCATATCTGCTGAGACACGTGGAAAATCTCTTATTCACAAAACCAGCAAGAATAATAAAACTCCTGATGTTTACAGGGACTGCTCACATGCCAGAAGATACAAATGTTTATAGATGCTTTGTTAGGCTGTGGCCTGAATTATTATTGTCACTTTTAAGATTGTAACTGGCCAGCATAAAGGCTGTTTGTGCACAGAGGATGCAGAATGAGCCATCAGAGGCAGCAATAAATAAACATGACTTGCCTAGTTTTCTGTAGCAGCCTGTTTCACATCCTCCACCCACTTCAACTAAGGGGATGATCAGCAAGAAATTTTAGAAAGGTAGAGATCAATTGGGTAATCAGAGTCCCTGCAAATCCACTGTAATTGTGCTGAAAACATAAAAGCTACAGAGCCACCATGGGACATGCCCCTGGTATCACACACTCCCAGAGGTCTCAGGACTTCCTTCAGCTCCAAATGCCCTCTCCTTAGTTATATTGTCATTCTTTGTCCACAGTGCCCAGAGATAATAAGTAGCAACAGCCTTATGTATTCTAAGTTTCAAAAGCTTCATTTGTGTTCAAACACAAAATAATTATTTGGATAACATTTCCGGGAATGGCAGCACAGGAGTTTTTTTACATCCTGCTTTGGGCAAAAAAGCATACGCACAGTTATCCCCTCCAAGACCCTCTCAACAGCTCCAGCACCTCTCAGAGAGACTGAAAAAAAAGAAGCTGGCGTTAGATCAGAAATTCAAGATCAAGTCAGAGAGCTTGATTCCTTCACTGCTATTCCTAACATAAAGCTGTGACAAAGCAGGTGGTAAAGCCATGCTTGTGCTCCAAACATTACAGTTGCACCTCATAGAATCATAGAGTGGTTTGGGTTGGAAGGAACCTTAAAGATCACCTAGTTCCAAGCCCCCTGCCATGGGCTGGGGACACTTCCCACTAGACCAGGTTGCTCTAAACCCCATCCAACCTGGCTTTGAACACTTCCAGGAAGGGGCATCCACAGCTTCTCTGGGCAACCTGTTCCAGTGTCTCACCACCCTCACACTGAAGAATTTCTTCCTATTGTCTAAGCTACATCTATCCTCTTCCAGCTTAAAGCTATTACACCTTGTCCTCTTGCTACATGTAGAAAGCCCCTCCCCATTTTTCTTGTGCCTCCCCAGCTTCATTTCATTTGGTATCAAAGCACACATCAGTGCTTGTAGAGGCCACATGGTGAAGTTTCTGCTGTACAGAAAGCCAGCTGTAGACAGAGCTGGTGGCTTCTGAGCTTCTGCTGCCTGGCTGAGCTCCCCCTGGCACAGCCTCAGCTCCTGCAACCCCATGGTCAATGTCTTCTGGTATCAGCACAGCAAGTCCAGGTTGCAGCCATAGAAGTGAAAAACAAGTGTGCATTAGTAAAATAGTTTCTCTCAGGGCAATTGCACTTCCTTATAATGTTTCTCCTCCCCAGTACTCCTATTGGTTGTTATTAACACCCTGGAGAATTAATTTTCATTTTAAAAGAACCTCTGGTGGATAACATGAGAAGAAAGCTCTTCCCACAGGAGCTGCTGCCCTTACATAAATAATATTCATCCTCAAGGCTGAAAATGCTGACAAGTGGAGCTAGTTGTTGTCTTTTGGCATGGGCTGCCCATCACCCCAACATTGCTATGTCCTCTCCAGTGTGAGCAGCATCTTTGAAGCTGTCCTGGGGACTGCAAAGACACTCAAAGAGTTTAAAAGGTGGTTAGCTGTGATAAACTGCTAATTTAATTGGCTCGTTCCATGTAAACTATGTGTGTTGCAAGAATGAGATTTTAAAGAGCAACTGGTAATGTCTGGGTTCCTACCAAGCAGCTGTTCATGGGTACATCAAAAGATCTACCAAGGGGAAGACAGGTTGAAAGCAAAATCCTCATTGGTTTTCATAGGCTCTGTGCCACCAGTGCAGATTCTGTGACTATTCTTAGTGTTATGTCCATTTTGAGACCAATTAGAAGTTCCAAGATGGAAAGTTTCACCATTAAAAAATGTAGAAAAACACAGACCTCAGGAGTGTTTCAAAACTGGCTCCTTACCTGTATGAAGTTACCAAGCCTTTTAATACAACTCCACCCAACTATGGTCACACCAAATTTTTCCATTTTTTAAATAAAACATTTCAGTTTTTTTCTCAACAAAACTCTTCAGAATTTCCCTTAAGTGGGAACCACTCAGATTTCCTCTTCATATTCAGTTATTTTTTCAGATCCTGGAATTTTTTAAATATGCCATATACCTTCAACAAATCTGATTAACTAATTAACCCTTCCCTGCTTTATTTTCAGTGACGATTCTACAACACTGCACTCATACTTGTGTCCGTGGAGATATATTTTGCAAGGCTGCATTAAATCTGTGAAAACAATTTGGAGAATCATAAGCTCTTAAAACTTTAAACCCATTTAAACCCAGTTGGATACAGTTTAGGATGAGGATTCTCAGCTGTGGAGCTCACTGTACCTCCACTCATTCATTGGACTGATGCCAACCCATGAATCAGCAGAAATGTAACTCATAGTTACTGCCCCTCCTGATGAATATCCAAATAAAGCCCAATCAGCAAAATGAAGCTTAATTTTTAATTCACAAAAATTTTAGAAGGGCCTGTTTTTTTCTGAGCAACAGCCTTAAAAGACATTCATTATTTTAGATGCCCCTTGTATCACTTCACTAGATGCAAAATAATATTAATAACAATGTGTTCTAGAAACAGAACACTGCATTTTTATTCATATAAATGATCTTTAGTACCCTGCTTCTGACAGATATTGTATTCTCAGCTAAAGTGCACCAAAACTTTTCTCACAAGAATACAGCAATAACATCCTGAATCATCTCAGGAATTCATTTATCACTAAAAGTCGCATCTCAAAATTGGTTGGCACGTTGCCTGCCATGTTGAAATAAGTGTATCATATTTAACCCCTCAATAACTCAGCTATCTAAATAATTTCCAAATTATAACTTCCCTTTGCCTATGCTTTCACTAGACTGACAAATATCTGTGCCACTGCATGAGCCACAAGTTCCTTGGAACAAGTGTTCTTCCTTGCAATGTAGCTGCAGCTGATGCCAGCATCAGGATGAGTGATTTGTTTGCTTTGTGAGGCTGATTTCCGTTGTCCCAAATTCAACACTAACATCTTGCTAATCCTGCATTTAAATCTATGGACACTAATGTGTCCCTCTTTGGATCTCCCCACTAAAGTATCAAAAGATAAGAAAGGAGGAAAAACAAAAAAAATAAAGAAGATTAAAATCTTGCAGTGAATAAGTTGTCAGTTATGTATTTCGCTGGGCATTACTATGAGTAATTCTGCTTTACTTGAAGTGCTATGATCCAAAATTTGAAAAAGATGAAAGGATTAATTTCCTTATTGATTCATTATTGGATGTACTGTTCCTTTTTTATTATGTTTCTACCCTGTGAACTGAGAATGTTTTACTCATGGATCCTTACATAATTGTCCATGGCCATGCCACAAGATACATTCAAATGTCTTGGCATACAAATGCTCATCTCATTTTATACTGTTTAGTATTGCACAGATATTAACTGCACCATGTTCTTTTATTCTGCTGGTATGACATCAAAAGAATTAAGAGTGTACAAGTTCAAGTTTTGCAACATAATGCTCTCTTTCCAGTTGCAGAATGTACAGATGCAGGACTGGGATGATTGTTCCAGAAAGCTCTGGGACTGACTTTTGTCCAGAGATTCTTCACTTTTCTTTCTTCCATATCCACAAAGTTAAAAGGGCAGGAGGGGAATCAAGCACTAGAAATCTACATCAAAAATTTTGAGGGATCATAATATCTCACATTGGCAGTTTTTTCAACACACTGCCAGTAATGAATAGAACAAAAGTTATTTTTGCCTGACTAAAAATTTTCAGTGCATTGGAATGGCACAAGATTCTGCTAGTGCACTCACACAAATGTATAGTCATAGTGTACAATAAAACCTCTAATTAGTTCAAATATCACATTGCTCTCTATTACTAGTAAAGTTAAGGGATGGTGTGTGCTTGTTTTGAATACATCAAACACTTTGTTCTCATTAGATTCTATGCACATTTCACAGAGGAAAATACATCTGCTCCATCACTGATATAAAACTGGTATTTCCTCAGGGGTGTGTAAAGTGTGTATAAATCTCTGCATCTGCCTGAGATTTGCATAGGAGCTGGTACACAGGTCACTCGTGCACTTAGCTTTCTTTCTGATCTGGTTGTAATGCTGGTTAACTTTCAAAGCTGCAATGAGATCATAGACATTTTTTGCTTACATGCGTAGAGCTTTGTTTTGTTGTGCAGAGGGCTCTATGCTGCATTTCTGGTTTAGTACAGTGGTTTTAGGTATTGAGAATAAAAAATCTTACTTTGAACAGTACTACTGGCCAGCATTATGCACCAGGATTAGTTTAATCTTTCATGTTAAATTAATAATTCACATATTTTGTCTATCAAGTAATTGTAACAAGGCTGTATGTTGAAAATATTCATCACAGCTCACAGAAAAGCACCCTTTTGTGTTGTCAGTTGTCTGGTATTAACATACTTTTTTCTCAAGGAAATCCCCCTGCAGCAATCCCCACTGTAAGCCATTAGTTGAGCACATCTGCCCACTCTAATGACCGCTCTAGTGTACACATACCTGACTGCCATCTAATTTAGACATCACCCATAGGACGTTAATACTAATGTCTCCTGGGCCAGCTAAGTCCTGGATTATTGACTAGCTACAGTTATCACTTCATTTGGTCTTTGGAGGTGAATCAAGTGCACCTGAGGTCATAACTAGGTCAAATGATTATACAGCTTGCAGAGGAACCAAGTATTTTTGTTACCCTAATAAGAACCAAAAATAGAATTTCTAATTTGTTTTGACAAAGAATCCAATTGCTTTGCCTTTATGCAATGTCCCCTTTGTGTAGCTATGAAAATGCAGCAAATTAGGCATAACATTATTTTTCTGTATGAGGAGCAAGTTAAATAAATTGATGCCATTTAAAATTAACACCCATAGAAAAGAAAAAAAAAAAAAAGAAAACAAAAAGAAAACAAAATTGGCAGCATCAAATATCTGATAATCAATCTTTTATTTTATAAAGAAAAGCAAAATGAAGAAATCAGTGTTGTTATTTCTAATTAAAATAGTAAATAGAGATGTGATAAACAATGAGGGTTATGATTGCTGCCTATAAATATGTTTGGGGGAGGTAAACACACGGAGAAAAAGAGCTCAGTAAGATAAAGGAAAATGCTGGTGTGAGAAAAAATGAGAACAAATTGTTCTTGAATATGTAAGACTGGATTCAGAATAAGGTTTTGAGCCTTTGGAAGAGGGGGGTGTCTTGAACAGTCCCCTAATATTACAGTGGGGGAAAATATACAACATTGTACAATGTTGTAGCAGCCCTACTCTTCCCAGCCCTAATAGATACATTGGAGCCGATGCTGGTTTTGAACTTAGCCTGTTGTGGAGCAGATTCCAGTGTTCTCATTTATAATGGAAACTATCCAGTACAGCATCCTTTGGAATAAATACTCAGTTGTAGCAAGTAGATTGGATAGAATGGAAAATCTGGGATTTTTTCCTGCTGTGGATACTTATGTACATACTAGAACACCACCTCCACTCCTAAGGAAAAAAGAGGCAGTAAGGACCACGTCAGGACGCAGCCTGTATTTCAATAGCTGGAGATTTAAGAGAGAAGATAAAATACATGCTTAAGAAACAATTTATTTTTGTAAAAAAACAAGGGAGTTGCTACACATATGAACAAATGTATGTGAGTTTTCATGTAAGTCAGCAAATCTACACAACAGTTGAGTGGGTATGATCCTTATACACCTCAAACCCCAATTGCATTCAATATGAGCTTGGCATTTCCAAGCGATATTTACAAACAGTTCCACGCTGAGATGCCTGCATTAAAAGATGTACGTGCATACCATAAGATAACATTTTGATAACAAAGTAAAAAGATAAAAGAAAAATAATGCACCTGCTCTTCTATCTTAATTTTTGTTTGTTTCAGGTTAAGAAGTAGATACATGGTTTTCTTCAACCAAGTTGCTAAGAAATCCTGTATTTCAACAAAGATCAATGCTACAAAGCACTGTGTTTCCCTTTACAAGTGTGTTACTTTCATCTGATGTACCAGCTTTTGTACTGAAAATTGTGTAAAATTCTGGGGGAAAAAGTCATTTATTCACATTGCTTTGTTAGGTGTTTTTCATTGCATGAAGAGTCATCAGCTCCTCACCTGTCTTTGGAGCTGGGCGAAAGTTGGCGACTGCTGAAGTTTCTGCACGAGGGGAAATGAACACATCTGCCCGTTCCTCTGATCCTCAGGAGAGCAGGATAAGATGTGTTGAGACATGCAGAAACTGCTCCAAATGTGCAAATCTCTCTTGTTCTCATCACATGCAGCAAGTACCACAATAAACAGAAAAGAAGGAGTAATACTGTTACAAACAGCAGCAGCAGCATCCCCAGAGTACCACTGTAGTCCAGAGAACTGTTGTTCTGGGAATGGCTCTGCTACTGGTGCTAAAAATTAAGCAGTCTCCCTAGATAAGACTAACAGTTTTTAAACTGTTAAAGTGTTTCATATACAGTATCTCTGTTTTCCAATTCCTTTTCCTCATTAACAAAGCCAGAAAAAAATGACTGTAGTAATTAGTTCTATTTTTTTTTTTTTCTTTTTTTTACTTCTAATTACACTGGCTCCTCTCCCTCTGCCTGTACACATCAAAAATTTCACTGGCTTGTGGGGTATATTGGTGCAAGCCCTGACTGAAGGTTCAGGACCAGTATCAGAGCAAGCACTGAGTCATTCTTTCTCCTGTAGAACAGCAGCACCAGAGATTTCAAGCCTATTCCTCCAACACCAGAGCACTGATTAGAACCGACACAATGGTTCAGCGTTCCTAACCATTGGTACTGGGTTTGGCTGGGACAGAGTTAATTTTCTTCATAGTAGCTGGTGTGGGGCCATGTTTTGGATTTGTGCTGAAAACACTGTTAATAACACAGGGATGCTTCAGTTACTGCTGAGCAGGGTTTACACCTAGTCTAGGCCTTTTCTGCTTCTCACACTGCCCCACCAGAGAGGAGGCTGGGGATATGTAAGAAGTTGGGAGAGGACACAGCTGGGACAGCTGACCCCAATTGACCAAAGGCATATCCCAGCTGGAGAATCATAGAATAGTTTGGGTGAGAAGGAACCTTTAAAGGTCATCTAGTCCAGCTCCCTCCTGCAATGAGTAGGGACATCTTCAACTAGATCAGGTTGTTTCTTACAGGTTTAGATGTTTATATTTACAGCATTTGGAGATTCATCTTAGAACCATTTTAGAACTAAATATACCGAGAAAAGAATCTTACACAGCAGTGATATAACTGTACATTATCAGAAAAGGTGTTATGTCAGAAAAGGCATCAATAAGCTCTAGTCTGGCAACAGGTTTGACTCTGTGGGGAACATAATTTCTCCTGATACCTAGGAAGAGCAGAAGAGTTTACTCTCAAGCGAGAGGAGAAAGCTGATCTAACAGGAAGACAAAATTAAAACGCTACTGGAAAAAATGTGATGGAGACAAATGGGGACAGAGGAATTAAGACCTGTGAAGGTGATGTTGTGTTCAGCGATAACACTTTGGGAGTGGAGGTTGGTGGGGGCTGCTGATGCCTGGGGACTGGCTGGGCACTGGTCAGTTGGTACTGAGCAACTGTTTTCTTTTGCATCACTTGTTTTTCTTGTTTAGGGCTTTTTTTTCCCCCATTCTCTGTTTTTTTTTTCTTTCCTTTTAATTATTCAGCTGTCTTTATCTCAACCCACAAGTTTGCACCTGCTTAACCTTCTAATTCCCCGCAGGGTGGGGGAGTGAGTGATCAGCTGTGTGGTGCTTTGCTGCCTGCCAGAGCTAAACCACAGCAGCACTCTCAGGGCTTTGCTCCTGGCCAGCACCCTGCTTCCTTCCCCAGGCACAGTGGCTGCTGCTGAGGACAACGGGTGCAGCCACCACGGCAATGGCAACGGCAACTGATGCAGGGGCTGCCCCAGCACCTCCACACACTGCTCAGGTGCAGCAGCAGGTGTGCATGGGACAGCCACACGCTAGCTGGCACATTTTTTGCACACAGACTCCAGACTTGTTAAGGCTTTTGTTAACATGGAGGTGAAATAAGGATAATGCCCATCCATCAGCTTTTTCCCTCAATTTTACCTTCCTTTCTTGCTCCTCAACCACAAAAATGCCTGCTCTTCAGACATTACTTAGCACTCAGTGTTTCACAGGGAAAGAAAGAGAGAGAGAAGAAATTGTTATTATTTTACAATTTCCTTTACAATACAGTAAGCACGTGCAAGGTGAAAGGCTGAGCAAAGCCAGCGGTACAGCTGCAGCTGCTGCCTGCACCTCACAGCCCCTGCTCAGCCTGCACTCACACAGCTTGTTGTTGGTTTGACTTCCAGAAAAATCCCATTTAAATAACTATGTACAAAAAAAAAAACAACCAACCTCATTTGCACTACACAACACTAGATGTCATTTGATTCCACCAGGTTGAGAGATTTACTGCATCACACAGATGCCCATGCGATGAGGCCCCCATCTCTCTCTCACTAACACAGAGACATGGTGTGCACCTGCAAATCCACGTCTCCCCTTTCTGGAATGAATGTTTGGCATTAAAATAGAGGCAACTCCCAGAGTTTTCAGAAAAGCCTCAAGTCCGGGCCATGAGCTAATGAGATGATGCCTGGGTAGAAAAATCTTTGGTGTTATTTCATTATTAGGCTGATGCTTGAGAGGGACAGCAGGAGTCCCAATGTACACTAACTGGGTAAGTTATCTTAACAGGAGTGCTGTCTATACACTCAAAGCTGGATTTCTCACAAACTGCTTTCACTGAGGCCAGCCTGGCACTGGACAGTTTGATGGCTGTTTAATTGATTGAACTACTTTTTATCTGGCAACTGAATCAGGAACAGTTCCACATGACGTTATTAATTCTCTGAGTGTCCTATTAATTCCTCTGCTTTTCTGTCCTGCAAGTGCTTAGTCCTCCTCTCCACTCAATAAATAAATGTCTGGAGAGCAGACAAATTGTCGTTGTTTGTGCAGATTGCCAGAGGATCCAGGGACCAAGGCAGAAGTGCTCTCTTGCCATCCTCGGCTGCAGGCAAGGGCATTTCTTTCTGCTTGAGCATGCACAAGGGTGCACCCAAAAGCAGCCCCCCTTCAAGGGCAGATGAAGACAAGGCTCCTGTGTTGTCCCCTGTCACTACTGGAAGAGCACAGACAGCCCCGTTTCAGCCCCTGCCTCCGGTTCTGCTGCCTTCCTCTGCCCTTCCTCCTGCCTGCCAGGGCCACCAACCCCAGGAAAAGGGAGAGAGGTCACAAAGGACATCTTCAGGGAACAACAAGACAACCCTGCGAGCGTGCCTCAGCCCGGCTGAGCCCTCCTTCCTGTCCCATGCTAGGGCAGTCATTGGTCTTAACAGTCACTGTGCATGTCTTCTGCTGCCCTGCCCCCGGGTATGGTTGGCCAAATCCTCAGTCTTCGGGCAGAGATGTGACAGAAAGCATTAGATTTCAATAGAGAAGCCTCTTGATTGAGTTAACTGTGAAACTTTTAAAAGTTTTTGGAGGAAGAGTCATGCAACTGAAAGAACTGACCTCTTCTAGGATGGAATACCCTCACTTTACCATTGCTTTCAGAGATGCCTTTTTAGGGAAGTTACAGATCTGAGCTTATAAAATTACGAGCTTTCAAGAAAAATACATCTTTTATTTTATATTTTATCTTATTTTATTTTATTTTATGTTTTTACCCCAGGTTTTTTTTAAACAGGTTCTTAAAATAATACTGTTGCTTTGAAATGCTAGGTAAAGCCCAGTTTAGTTTAAAATAATTTGAAGGATAATTATAATACACATAATGATAAAATCTTTTCACATTGTTCAGTTCAATCAACAGCAAAATCTAAATTTAAGGTTCCAACATTATCCAATGCACATGTCATGCTCTAACCTCCAGCTCTGTTTGCAGAGTTCTGCACAATCAAGATTTTCTAAGACCTGGCAATGGAACACTTTTCTCTTCAAATTTTTATCTCAAAAAGCAGGCAAATTATTTTTAAAATTTACTTGATTTTGCTCTTTCTTGCACTAGTTAAAATTTAGACTAAACTGAAGTGAGTTTCATTATCCAGGACTTTCAGAGCAGCTGAAAGTTCTCTATGTTACTGTGTCTCACCATTTAATATATTTTAATATTTTTGTACTTGTTTGTTTTGCAACCATGTATTTTTCTCCTGTTGTTCACAAAATGGATTTGAAAAACACAATTGTTATGGTTTCTTTGCCTGTTTAGATTCAAGTATTATCACTGATGCTATCTGCACTCTATTGAAAGTGACGTTTAGACAAGGGTAGAGGAGCAGAAGGACAATTTTATTTTTCCCCACAAAACTGACAAATATTCAAGAACAAGAGAAGATCACTGGGAACTAAAACCCAGCCTTCCTCTCCTGATGTGAGAATCACAAAGTTCTCTGCTTGTGATTAATTAGAGCCCGGGGCCAGAGACTGTAATGATGACAAGTTAGAGGACAATAAGGGAATGAGCTTATGTAGTAGAAAAGTAATTCTTTAGGTGCATTTCTCAAACTGCACACATCGAACCTACTAAACACCTAATATAAGTGAGAATGCTTCAGGAGACATTGCCTTTCTAGTCATAAGAATGTCAGACACCTTCACAATATCTCTCACTCTGTATTTGTTGACCATCAGTCCACCTTCACCATGAGACTTAACTTTCCTCTGTCCCCTCCTGAACTTATCTATACTCCTCACTTCAGCTGCTATTCTGAATAATCCTGTTGCCAAAGCCCATCTAGCAGCCTGTGGCTCAGGTCCAGTCCACAGGTCTTTTCCAGCCATCTGCAATATCTTTCCTACACAAGACAGGGATGGGGGTCCAGGTAGGTTCCACCTTCTAGTTGATGTCTTAATAAAACATGTCTATCATTCCATATGTATTTCATTGTCCAAAGAGCAGGGATTCTCTCCCCGCACTTGCCAAAGAACAATAAAGAGAGATAGAGTGTAAAACCATTCTATAAAAGCATTTGCCTTTTCTATCTCCACGTTTCCTATAGGGTCACATACTTTTTGGGAGAAAAATTTTCTGTTGCATCTAGACTGTTCTAAAGCATGGTGACAGCCAAAGAGACAGGTTTGTGTACAGGAACAGATCCATAACCTCTTAATTCTCTTGGCAGTTTTTGATAGTGACACCATGTCATATACTGAAGTTATTAGTAGCAAAGAAATAAATATAAATTATGCTCTTGCATAACAAAGTCCCCTTTTTGGCTTCACTTAAGTTAGTTTTTGCAGTTGTGTTCTGCTTTGGACAGCTGAATCATTAACTTAAATTCTTTCATTTGTTTGGCTATGGACTGGAATTAAAAATGGTAACTCAAAGAGGAGACCAGACTCTGGGTTTAGTAAGAGACTTCTGAAATAATCCAAGATTAGAAAGCGACCTGTGGGTTGTGTGGGGTTTTTAGTTTAAATAGCACCCTATTACAATTTCATTCAACCATATTGATGTAGAAATGCCACTTTTCCTTCTTTTTTTTTGACTCTCCTCCTTCTAACCCTTAGCCATAAGTCCACCTTACGGTGGACACCTTAATAAAACACAACTCTCTCGTTCCAAATATATTTCCCATTCCAGATGCTTCTGGTTTCAGTGATCTGACTAATAAAAGTCTGGTACCTGTATAAAACTGACTGCGAAACATTTTTCCACTTTGTTTTCCTTTCTGTCACAGATACATACATCCTCTCTATCCTGCACTTAAATAAAGTCAACAATGCTTCCCAACAACCACACCATAATGAATCTCATTACCTTAATGAAAACCCTGTCTTTCTGTAACACTTGGATGTCTCTGAAACGCTTCAAAAAGCCAGGCTGACATTTCATAATTTTGCAGCAAAAGTACTAGACACTCTGTTCAGGCTCTGTGGCAACAGTGGGGTTTCAAAGTTGCTGTGGAACAAATCAGCCTTTTGACAAAATAGTGTCCTCAGAGTGAACTTTGCTCATTATAATCTCATTATAATACCAAAACACTCTTCCATCCCAAAAGCTACCCACCTCCAAAGGTGCGACCACCCCTCACCAAGCATGCACACTGAGTTTTATCTTGTCTATGCCTTTAAATGCAAAATGGGAGAATTTTGCTCCAGTCATGATAAAGGTCTGTATGACTAGAGTCACTCAAGCTCCACCTGTAAGGTAGAATACTATAAATTGGTTGGAGAGAGGAAGAATGTTAGAGAAGAAGTCATCTCAGGGATGACCCCATTCCCCCGGCCTTTGAGACTAGTCAACAGGCTGAGCCTCTCTTCCCCTTCACAGGGACACCTTTGGGTAAGATTTGAACACTCAGCTATCCCAAATGCATCCCCAGGAAACTCAGGAATCTCTATAGAGTTGCTTTATTACCCCACACGTGTGTAACCTGGACGTATTAATCAATTAGCACGTCCTTTGCAGACAGTGAATTTATCACTGGAAATCTAAAATAATTTGTGTATCTGTTGCTTTAATAAATTACACTGTTCATTAATCTCACCATAAGAGTTCTTGAACTCAACCAGATCCCAGAGTGTGGATGTGAGAGTTTACAGAACACAGGCAGACAGAGAGTGTAGCACTAGGAGTGCACCCAGAGTCATGGGAGTCCAATAGCAGTACTGGGCAGGACTGGACTATTAAAGCCAAATTGGGCATCACTCAGAATCTAAGCCCAGCCACTCCCAGCTCCTGTAACACCTGAGGATAAGCTGGAATGCAAGGGGGTTTATCTTCTGCCAAGCTAACATCTAATTGAACATCACTCAGAATCTAAGCTTAGATGCCCCTGGCCCCTCCAGTACGTGAGGACAAGCCAGAAAGCAGGGGGTGTCCTGGTTTGAGTCAGGATGAAGCCACTTTTCTTTTTACTGATTTTTTTTCTCCTTCAGGAGGTGTTCCAGCTTGGACTGATAATGAATGCTGGAATGTTTTTGTAACTGCTGGGACTCCAAGGTCACATCTTTGCCCTGCTGGCTCAGGCACTACAGGGAGATCTATGACCCCCCCATAGGAGGCTGAATTAGACAGACAGCAAAACTGGCCAGAGATATTCCATTCCATATATCTAGGTAAGCTCAGAGGAAGGTCAGAGATCACAGAAGACAACTTCCTTCCTGCTTCTTCTTCCCTTCTCTTGCATCCATGGCCAGCGTCCGGGGAGGACTCCATCCATCCATCACCATCAACCTCCAGGCTCAAGCTCTCCTGACCCTCATCACTCTGTGCTTTCTCCAGCATCTCTGGGATTTTTCAGGACTGTTTGCAGCTCAGGAGATGCTGTGGGAGTTGCTGCGGGTGGGGGGAGGCAATAGGGATTTTGCACATTCCTGAACACATTTGTATATAATTGTGTAATTTTCTTTTCTCATTGGTGTTCAATTAAAGCTGTGTAGTTTAGTTTTCAATCCAGAGAGACTCTCTTTTTCTCTCTCTCCTTCCCTACCTGGGTGGGAGGGGGAGAGGATCGAGAGCCTTGCTGTCGATCCTGAGTAAACAGTGACAGGGGATTTATTTTCTGCCAAACTTTGGCCCTTAACACAACACCCACATCTTGAATTCAGCCTTAATTTTTCTCTTTCTGTTTAATGTATGCTTCCTGCTCTCTAAGTCAGATTTTACAAGAAGACTCAGATTATGTCATCAATCAAATAGAGCACACTCATATCAGCTTTATTTTATGAGATAAAATGGTTGTTTGTATAATAGTAACCTGTTGCTTGCCCCATCACCTGTCTTTTACATGTGACCTTTATCAGGACTCACCGTGTCCACTAGAAACGTCATCTAAATCCTGCACCAGCTAATAACAAAAATCACTGCAGTTACCTGTTTGGTGTTCAAACTCAGGCAACATGAAGTGGGTGAATTTTACATTGTTCCCATTAGTGGAAGGCAGGATCTGTTAACTAGTACTTACTTTCCAGTCAAACTACACTCTTTTTCATTCCGGCTCCTTCATTTTCTTTCTCACCTTTGTAATGTTCCACTTCTTGTCTCCTACAGATGATGTATTTTTTATAACTCTTGCAGATACACCCTTTGTGCAGTTGCTCAGCTTCTTTTCAAAATGCCCCTAATCTGCAACTGACACGTGCTGGTTTTCACAGCAAAATGTAAGTCACTCAAAAATTATTTCAAGTCCTAAACTTCAGAATTAAAATAAAAAACCCCTTCCATACTGCTACCTGGAAGACTGTACATTTTAAGTTACTGCAAATTCACTCATGCTTAGTGTCATGCAAGTATCTTTAACTTTTTCATGGGTTACTCTTTGCAGAAAAAAATCATGGCACAATTTATTAAACTCTGTTTACTGATTCAGCAATAGCAGCAAGGGTTCTGATTCTTACTTGCTTCATTGAAATAAATTAATGGATTTACTCTCAGTTACACCACTTTAACACAAATCACAAAGCCTGATCTGAAGTATGTAGCATCTCAGGAGAATCTATAACACAAAGAAATAAACAAAAGATGAGCTGGCTTTCCTCCAAGAAGGAAGCTAAGTGCCAAAAGAACAGGCAATATTACCAGCATTAACATGTTTATAGATTTTTATATTCTCAGCTGTACCCAGGATTTGCTGGGTACAACTAAGGAAAAGCTGCTGCACATAAATCACTTTTGACTCCCTGATTCCAGATCTGTTTCTATTCCACTCTCAGTTTCAGCTGTTAAAAGACACTTAGGGCCACTCAGATTCTATATTTAGTGGCCTAAGACCTAAGGGATCTGCTAGTCAAGGGCAAGCCCAACATAGCAGACCCTCTTTATCGACAGAGCTCCCACAACCCTGTCTCTAGGAGGGGGGGAGGTAGGCATGAAATGGGGTCTTCTGACCACAGAACCATAGAATTATTAAGGTTGGAAAAGACCATTAAGGTGATCAAGTCCAGCCATCAACCCAACACCACCATGCCCACTAAACCTTGTCCCGAAGTGTCACATCTACACATTTTTTTTAACGCCTCTGGGGACAGTGACTTCTCCGCTTCCCTGAGCGGCCCGTTACAGTGTTTAATAAGCCTCTCAGTAAATACATTTTTCCTATGATCCAATCAAAACTTCCCCTGGTGCAACTTGAGGCCATTTTCTCTTGTATTAACACTACTTATTTGGGAGAGCAACACCCAACTCACAACAACCTTCTTTTCAGTGGCTGTAGAGATTAACTACATCTACATCTCTAACACTAACACCATCTCAGGTGAGGGCCAGGCTTCCTGTACTGCTGGGGCAAAGCAAGATGCCCAGACCACGGTGAAGGAACCCACCCCAAGCTCTCATCTGGCCATAATTAGTCTGTCAGATGGATCACACAGAATAGCTGAAAGGAGAAATCTCTGACAAATGTTGTACAGACATGAACTAGTGCAGCAGCTTCCACATTTTGAGATCCACAGAGCATGGTCACCCCTCAAAGCTTTTCACAGACCACGAGGTTGCCCACAGTTTTCACCATTCATTTCCATGTATCAGAGATAATAAACATGGTCTGTAGCCCCTGAGCCACAGGATAGGAACCATCAGACTAACTACTTTTCATTCTTTTGTCTGAAGATTAAACTCCATAGTTGCTCTTAACTCAAGCAGATGTTGGAAGCAAAGAAGAATCCAGGATAAGACTAATTAGAAGCCAGACTGGTCTGACTCCTCATCAGAAATGTCTGCATCCATCTAGAGTACAGCCTCTGCTGGCTATTACACCAAACAAAACTACACTTACTTAAAATTATAAGTAAATACACTTTACAATTTGTTTTAATTAGTCCTCTATTATCAGGGAAACATTTACTATTACACATACATTCTTGCTTATTCAAAAGCTGTGTTCACACCTTATGAAAAGATGTAGCTACTTCATCCTCACAAAGAAGTTTTACTTGTAATAAAGCAAGCAGAGACTTTTGAAGACTCTGTAATAATTTGAAAAATGAAATTACAAAATTATCTCAAGTTCATTATCTGAACTAGGATAACCTCTGAATTTAAAATTCCTAATTTTGCCATTAGATAAATTAAGACCATCCAAGAAGACTTACTATCACCTACTGTGCATACAGCATAAAACTGGCTTTTTGCTGAAAAGAAAAACTAACAAATTCAGATAGAAAAGCACTACTCTGGGAGAAGAGCACAGCCTTCCCCTATAGTCTGAGCAAAGCAGAGAATTATTCCCCACAGCAGTCTATAAATATACTTTTAGCCACAGACATAATGATAGCAATAAGACTTGAGAAGTCAAACCAGTCTGCCAGGCAGCCAGTCCTCCCTTTCTCCTGGACATCCCAGCAGGAGTCCTAATTATCCAACTCTGGTTATTGTAAGGCTGTGCAGGAAATGACATAAGATGATCTAATGTTTTGTGGCTATGTGACAATAATAACTTCAAGTCAAGCAGAATCAGGATTAGAACAGATCTGCAAACAAAATTCTCTGCACTCTGTAATTCCCTAAAGGCACCTACTCCCCCCAGTCTATTTTAACACAGTGTCCACTTTTACCACCTACATTCAGGTTAACTCCTAATACATTCAGTGGAAGTAAACAGGCTCTTCAAGGGGGTGATTTCTGAGGAATAACATTTAATTTATTCCAGTTTACAGAAAGAAGCATTTAGGCTTTGAATGGTGCATTCCAGAACTAAGGAGTAACTATTCAACAAAAGTTCTAACAGAAGGTAGACTACCTGTGGTGACTTGATCCCCTGAGATTTTATACAGAAAATTCAGTGGGGAAATTCTTCATCCATTAAGGGCAATAAATTCCTACTGCAGCACAGACGGTCTTTCACTCAGTAAGCTTTGAAACAGTCCATAGCTAGAAAGTTATCCAGCTCCAGAAAACTAGGGTTCATGACAGGTACAGAAGCACATACCCATTACTACTGCACATGATTCAATAAAACGGCAGGAGAATGCACCTTTGTAAATATTTTTCTAGAGAATAAAGGAAAATTCTTACAAGCGATTCCAAGCCTTTTCATGCTTTAATGGCATAAATTTAAATTAACTCCACTGGAATTCATGGAGCTCTAGGGGTGAAAAATCTGTATCAGTGATCAGAGACTCCAATTTAATCATTTTTTTTGCATATCTAACAAGTTTTCTTTATGCATTTGACTAGACTTCTAGGTGTAATTTAACCAAAAGAATAAGCATTATTCGAATTTGTAGACTAAATGGTTGAATGTCCTGGGAAATATTTCTGGCAGGTGCACTTTCATCTAAAGCAGATTTAACTGGGGCATCATTGCTAAGATTGTTGGCACCTGGCTCTTTATTGTGTAACAATCTAGTAAGAGTTATGGCAAAAGACTGAATCAGTTTTGGAACAGACAATGTGCATTAGACTCTGGGTATGTGTAAACCCAACATAACCAGCTGCACTCGAGGCATTAGAGAGATATACATATCCCCTGGAAGTGTACCACAATTCTGGCAGAAGTTCAAGGATCTCTGAACTTATAAAAACCCCAGAGGACTTGTTTAATAACCAAAGTGGGAGAAAAAAAACAAAAAAAGTTAGCATATCAGTAATTTTTTGTTCTTACATAACGAGGCTTTTTTAAGCAATGAAACTGAACTTTCATTATGAAAGCCCTAAATTACCTTTCAAGGACAACTTAGAGAAAACCCATGCTGAAACAATCTTAGGAAGAAAATGGTCTAAAAGGCAAAATAGAAATTTATTGAGTTAGAGAAAAACACAGTGTGGCCAAGACAAGACCTTACTTTTGACAAAGACAGGAGATACCTGTCCAGTCCTGGTCCATAGAACAGGCTGTCACTTTGGTGCTTTGCTTACCTCAACTAGTAATGAGCCTTTTTTTATATTAGTAGATGCATTATTAGCTTTATCACCACTGTTAGCTCTGTTAGTGGGACCACAATGAGATTCTACAATGACTCATTTAAGATTCCATTAGCTGTGAGTGAGCACCCAAAGAAAACCCCACAAGTGATATTCTTCCTTCTTTCAATTAATTCCCATATCTGCCACTGTGATATATAATTATCAAAGCCATTCTGGCTGCTTCCATAGCATTTCTCATAGTTATTGAAAATGTGCATGTTCTTTTACATGAGGCAAGTTGTTACCAGTTGCATTTGGGGTTATATTTTTATACCAGCTACAGTATTTAACGAGTAATCAACTAGAAAACACAGGTGGTTTATAAAAAATAAAATAAAATAAAATTTAAAAAAAAAATAGGATCCAGTAATAGTTATATTGGAGTCAGTAAATACAGTTTGATTGGAAATGTCATTAATTAAATCACATTCACACATTGTTCTGAAACACACAAATCCTTTTCATACATAAGCTAATGCTGTTTTCTTATACTTCTGCAGAGTGATCTTAAAATGACACACCAGGCAATCACCTAACTGAGAACTCGATCCTGGATAAAAGTGAGTAGTTTCCCTTAAGTCTGTGCTCACACTCTTTATCCATAGCTGAATCCAACACAATCCTTCTGATCTCAGTGGGGAGGACTCTCTCTCCATCTCAATGCATCTGCTGCAATTGCCATACACAAACAAGAGCAAGGGAGCATTTTTATTTTCTTTTTAATTTCTAATACTATCAGTAGCACTTGATCTTTTCATTTGTTACTTGTGTTTTTTCAGACAGGCAACACGTGTTCTACCAGCCGCTGTTCCAGCACTATAGCTTGGCTATTTTTCATTTAGGAGGGCTTCAAGATATTGTACAAGCCTACAGCCTCCAGCTAATTGGCAAGGGCTCCAGCATTCATACTGCTGACTTGCCTGAGTCCCCAAGCTCATGATCCTCTCAATGCCATGGCCAGCAAGTAGGATCAGCCAGAGTTCATATATGAAGCAGTTGTGAAGCCTAATCAACTATCCTGTGTCTAGGGTAGACAGAAAACATGTGTCCTGTCTGAGTGCTGAATATTGGACAAGTTTAAGCTTTTTTTTAATTATTATTTTCATATTTCCAATACTTTTTCATGTGAGTTTCATACCTTGGCCAATCTGTGCCACTCTTTATCTGTCCTATATTTAAATATGAGCTGGACTCTGACTCCCTTGTCAGAGTGTCTTTCCATCTGGGAACTATTACCTTTCCTTTTACCTTCAAACCTCTCAAGGGTGTGTAAGCTTAGTCAGGTGCATCTTGTACTCAGTGCTATACATCTACCAGCAACCAAAGGAAACCCTGAAACCACAAATTTGAAAGTACTTGTACTCAAACAAGGCAAGAGATGCTGTGAGTACCAGTCATGCTCCATTGTAATTTTTCTGCAAAAAGAAAATTCAAATATTCAACTTCATTAATAACTTTTACATGCATTTAAATTTGAAAATTTTAATGAATATTTTTTCTGGTCTTTCTTCACCTGCTCACTTATATCAGGTAGGGTTGGCCTGCTTGATAAGAGGTCCCCTCATCAGAAGTCTCAGCATGTGTTTTTTTTCCTTTGGCTCTCTGTTACTCATTCTCCAGCATTTCATTCTACCAGCTGCAATAAGCATGCTACTTTATCCACCATTTAAACATTTGCTTCCAATGCACTCCTGGCTACCTGGTGGTGTGTAGCTGACACTGTCTTTAACATGCCTTGAATCCATCTGTCTGTTGGACCATATGGTTGTAATTTATTTGGCAGCCCCTCTCCTAATCACAAATGGAGCATCCTCAAGTCTCTCCTATTGCAGAAGATGCAGCAGTTCCTCATTTCAGCATTAGGATTAGCTATCCCTTACTGCTTTACAATTTCTCCCAGGGCCATTTTCAGTCCTCTCTGGGGATGTCCAGCAATGTTAAGCCTTTGTACAATCCCTATTGCCAGGTGCAAACAATTAAAATTTTTTCCTGTGACATACAGGCCCAAGTCATAGCCAGTTTCTGTCAGAGAAACATCTGTCCTATCAGTACCCAAGCAGCTGTGCTGGCTCTCTTGCTGTAAGTTGGAAATACTTTTGTCAATTGGTGAAACTATCATACACTTGGGATAAGACGGAGCCATTTCACAACCTGCTCCATAGTTCAGAAATCCTCTCGTAATTTTATTACTTTTATATGTGGACTGTTGGTCCTATAAGTTATACTGTTCCTAACACATATCTCTACTTCTAAACTCAGACCATTGTGCACCACTCTGTCATCTTGCCAAGGCTTTCTTTGTTCTTTAATTTCCCTGAGGATGAGCTCCTGCTGCCAACCTGATCTGTGCATGTTCAGGCACCGTCCAGCTTTTATGTAAGTCTATAGACTTTTGACATCCTACCACTTTCCATCTCAAACCTTCCCCTTTTTCCACTAAATCAGAGAGGGTTAGATCTTGTGCTTGCAACACCATATTCTCTAAGCTCTCTGTCCTTCTGATTTGAAATAATGGATCATGTCATGTCTTAAAGACTCTTTGGCCTTGCATGCTGATGCTAGAGGAGGTGTACTCTCTGCCAACTGAATGCCTTTTTCCACCAGGTTAGATCACAACACAATCTGAAACAGGTTCCTGGCAGTAGCTTATTCACCAGTTTGTCTTTTAATGCTGCCTGAGCTTATAGTGACAGCAACATTCCCCTCATCATTTCACTACTACTTACACTCATCATTACGTACCCCATGTGAGGTGCTCCTCCTCCATAGTAATCTGGCTCACCTACAAAACAAACAACACACCCTGTGCTTTTTGGGCTCTATCACTTTAACTGTCCCATCCAAAATGAGTGCTTTCTATGGTTTTGGTAGGAAGCACTCACGGTTTTCCACTGCTTCATCCATTACCAAATCAAAGAGACAGAGATAGATCTGACCTCCTTTTGTGACCCCATTGCTCAGCAGAGCCACTGACCACTGGTTAGTCCAAGGTTTGATGCATGACACTTATAAGCCTTTCTATACAACAGATGCATCAACAGGTATGTCACAGCTATGCCTCCTGATATGCCATAGGTGATCAGATGGGAGGGATATACAGTTGAAGGATTAATTGTTAATTACCAGTTATTTCCCATGTCTTTTATAGTAATGTATGAGGAGATAACTGCTGCTATTTCAAAACAAAGTTATATTGGCACTTGCGCCTTCCTTACATTTGGAGAAGGAAATGGTGATCCTTCAAACCTTTAGTCCTGGAAGGTTATCTCTCCTAGTTCACTTAAGCTTCAAGCCCACCCAGAAATGCCAAATCTGTTGCCAGAGTGATAAATGTGGGTAGAGGGCATTCAGCAACTGAGATGAAAAAAATGCATCCTCTCACAGACAAGCTTTACTGGAATATACATAACTATGCAGAGCTAAGCAGTGATATGTAGTCTCTGTTAGTAAAATCTCACCAGTCTGTTGGCCAGATGTCCTGTGAGTCTTGAAAATGTGGAGACGTTCTACAGCAGAGATCATGCAGATTCAACTCCTTTCAGTTCAAAGTATTCACAAGTTCAAAGCACTCACAACTTCTCTTTTCTGGTCACCTTTTATAATCTTTTTCCAGTTCTTTGTTTAAAACTAGCAATGCCTCCGCTTACCTCAGCAGTCAGTTTTCCTCCCTCAGCTGTTTCTTTCCTTCCTTCATCTTTCCAAAGAGACATTTTTTGGCTTTTCTTATCTCCTTCTGTTTTGCTTAGGGAGTCTTAGATAATGCAACGGCAACAGCTATGCTTCTTCATTAGGAGAGGTGGAGGAAGGTTCAACCATAAATTATGTTTGTTCTTGCTTATGCTCTTTGGCCTACAGGCTACTGACTTAAAATAAATTATAGACTACTTTAAATGTAGTTTTTAATTGTTTTAATCGAGTCACACTAACTCATCACTAATAATTCTTTACTTCATCAGTACTTCAGCACATTTCAATAGCTTTTAAAATCCAAGTAAATTGTGACTATGAGTTCTGTTTATCAGATTTTCTGTTGAAATATTTGAAGGATTCCTGCTCTACAAGATTTTCTTTACATAAACGTAATTCATGTTCCATCACATCACATCATCTGGATCCTTTATTTCTAGCTAATATTTCACCCAGTTCAGCTACTGTAAGTTTTATTGACTTTCTTATGATCATCCACAAATTTGCTCCTTTTCTCTGCATGGAGGTTTTAAGCAGTGGCAGTTTCAGCCCAAGTCATGTGTTAGTGCTAGAAGTTTTAACCAATATCCACATTACTGTGTGTCTTTTCAATTCTTGGGTGTTCTCTCACACAGCCTTGGAGGTTTTTTATCTACTCCTTTGAAAATTGTTCTGTGACAGTATTCCATCTTTATTTGACACAAGTAAGATCAATATAGTGAACTAAATCCCTGGCATCTTCTGGAAGACCCATACAAAGAAATAATTCAGGTTTTTGGCAACCTGTTCATCTGTCATAACCATTTGTTAATTCTTCAAAAGCTGGTAAAACCCATCACTTCCTTTACAGGTTTGCTGTTCCTAATATACTTAAAGGTTTCTCACTGTTTGTCCTAATGCCTCTGTAGAGTAATTCACCATACCCCATTTAATTAGGGGAAAAAAATGAGACTTTAATTAGTATGTACTCCAGACAACATAAGGAAACGATTCAAATATGTAAATAGATGTTCAAACAGAGAACAAGAACATTACTAGGAACAGCCAGCATGGATTTACCACAGGCAAATTCTGCCTGACTAACATGATAACTTTGTATGATGAAGTGATTGACACAAGGAGCAAGGAGAAAGCTGTAGCATAATCTGTACATTGACTTTAGTAAGGTCTTTGCCATCATCTTCTGTGGTCATGTTTGTGAGATTTTGTCTGGATAAGTGGATGACAGACATAATATAGTCTGGACTGCCAGGCTCACAGGGTTGTGATCAACAGCACAAAGCCCAGTTGCAGCTGTGACATCCCTCAGAGATTGATACTGGGGCCAATACTATTTGATGTATTTATTAAAGAACTAGAATTCACAGACAAGCTCAAACTGAGTGGAGCAGTTGATATGCTGCAGGTAGAGCTGCTGTGCAGAGACACTTCTACAGGTTTGAGAGAAGGGCTGGCAGGAATCCTACGAAGTTCAAAGAAGCCAAATGCCAAATCTTCCAACGGAGATGAAACAATCCCCATGCAATAGTACAAGCTGAGAAAAAAAATGGGAGAACAGCAACTTTGCCAAAAAGGACCTATGCATCTTAGTGAGCACTACACTGAACACCATCAGCAAAGAAGGCCAACACATGCCAGTCTGTTCTAGCAGGACTGCAGCCAGGATGTTGAATCAAGTGATTCTTCCCGTTTGGCACCAGTGAGATCACATATGAAGGACTGAGTCCAGTAGAGGTTCCTTTGCAGTCCAAAGCTCCCAAATTATTCCCATTCCTGGAACACAAAATCTTTTGCAATGGCAGCTGTAACAGAAAGGAACTGGAAGGGCTGAGGTGCTACAACCCATTAATAAGATTCAATAGCTTCTGAGAAGCAGGAGACTTCTCTGAGTTAGAAGCTGGGTACTTCTCAACAGCTGTTCATTTTATATAGACCCTATATATATTGTACCTAAACGAAAGATGGCTCAGTTATGTCTTCTCCTAAGCAATCATATTGCCTAGCTGATACTTATGCTTAGCCTGCACCCTCTCCCATTATCAGTGATTGGTAGCAGAAGGCTGGTGGGATAGTGACTGAGCTTTAGCAGTTCTCCTTCCCACTGTTCAGATCTCATTCAGATCTCCTCTGGTCTTTTGAGATTTTCCTCCCAGACACCCCAGCATGATTTCTCAGTTACTCTGAATTTCCATTTTAGCATTTAAGAACAACACTGCCTCTTGTGCTGCAGCAATTCTCCCTCTATTTTTATGGTCACTTTTGAGAGGAGACACAGAGAGATATCAGTAAGTTCCTAATGTTTACAGAAGTTGTTTTTTTCCCCCAGAATAAATTGCAATAATATAAATCCTGTTAATTCAGATACAGTTCTGAAGGAAAATGTAAATTTTGCATTTATGCTCATACTTATATATTAGACAAACAAAAAAATGTCTCCATTTCCTCAATGGTCCCTTTAAATTTTGCCTTACAACTAGCAAATCAATTGTCTCCTGACATGAAAAAGAGACAGAAGTTATCCAGATAGAGAAAACAGGTAGTTTTCTCCGCAGTAGAGCTAATAACCCCCGTTGTTTTGCATATCTCAAGGAGAAACCTTTTGTGGGGATTCTTTCATGTCTTTTAAGGACAGCAGCCTCCCCTTTGGTGAGGTGGCTAAGAGGGTTTCTTTCCTCTAGAAGGATTTATACTTTTCTTACACAAAGTATAAGAACATAGTGACTCAAGAGTGCTATTCTTTTATTAAATTAGCTAGAAATCAATCACTAGATTGAAAAATTAATTGGGCAGACAAGCATTAAGACACTAAGGCACATATATGCCTTCATAAACACAATACACAAAAGCACACACACACGTCTGATACTACATAAGTCTCATTTCCTTAAGCAAGGAGAATAAAAATACCTTCACAAAAACACACAAAAAAGTCCAATGAATATCAGTCATCCTCTGTACATTCATTAGAGAAGATTCTTTTCAACAAAAATAATAATTCAGAAACAATTATTAATATGCCATATGAGCAGACTACCCACCACCTACTAACAGAAACTGCACACAACTCCACTATAAAACTTCAGGAAACAACAAGAAGAAAAGCAAGGTAAGTCATCACCTTTTATTTATGCTATTCATACTCTTCCAATTATGAAAATTCATTTAAGAGATGACGATCCTAGCAGGACTGCACAGGGTCTGTGTCAGCACTTCCAGCTCTTCCAGCCCTCCCCAGCAAACACAAGCACTCGCTTCTCTCAATTACTCAACATTCATCGCAATCACTCCCACTTCCAGCTCCCCACTTAGCCAGAGAGAACTCCAGGCAGTAATATCCTCCTCTGCCCCCATGACCTAGGACAATAACGGATGGGCCACAGCACCACCTGTGCCTGTTATCAAACTCGTACTTCTAGCTGTGCCCACAAGGCAAGCACTGAAAACAGTTGGCAACACTGACAGCTCTAAGTCAAAAATTCATGGGAGGCTCCTTAAGCTTGCTCGGCTGTGTTTGCACTCAGTAATTTCCAATCTTTTCTGTGCCTGTGCAAATAAGCAGCCCATTACACCCAGCCACCACCACATCTTCCCCACTGCCTGCTGGCTGCCCTGACCTTTTTGCTGCTGGTCCCTTGGGACTATCCACCTCAGTCAACAGAGAACGTGGGTGGTGACATTCATACAAACCAGACCTACTGCTGGCATAGGGCTGAAAGGTAAGCTTCTGTGCATAAATCAAAATTATTATTTTTATTATTATTATTAATAATAATAATATTAATAATATTATTAATATAAATATATTTTATATTATTATAATATTATATAATAGTTATATTATTATAATATTGTCTTATATATTATATATAAATATATATTATATATAAATTAATAATAATGATAATAATAATAATAAAGCTGAAGGTCTTAAAGCACATTTCAGCAGTAAAACTTAAACTGAGGTCAAAACTGGTAGCAGGGGAATCACTGGCAATGTATATTGTGAAAGCTGTCATATCCACTTAAACCTAGGTTGCATCTCCTTTGTTTGTCCCAATGTTTATCAATCCAACCCAAAATTTAGTCAATATAAAAGGTTATCTGCAGATAGATTTCCACTGATTATCTAACAGCATGCCTTAAAATTGGCTTGGTTAAACTCATGTAGGCTTTGAGGCTACAAGAGGCAAAAATTGCCACTACAATCTTTCCAACTGCCAGCGTAGAAAAATGATATATTCTGAAGAACACTAATCATCTAAAAGAATTCTAAAATTATTCTAAGTGAAAATTATCATCTCTCTGGGAGATGAAAGTTATAGAGGCAAGCTTCATTAAAATGCGTAATTAGGTACAGGAAATACAAAAGGCTGATCATAAAGCAGCACAAACTAAAGCCCTGAACTACTAAAGGTATTCCTGAAGGATTATCCCAGAGTCTTAAAGAGGTGATTTGGATTTGATCAAGAGATTTTAAGCCAGGGAAGAAAATGAATAAAATTTAGTCTGCAGCTATGCCAACGGGAGCTTGCTAACTTAAGTGCTGTAAGAACTTTGTTCTACAAGACAAATTTGCACTTTAGCATTCAGGATGAAAGCCATACATAAGCAACTTTAACTTCCCTTTATCTGCTTTTCTGTAATTTCATAGCACAAAGAGTGTTCTTACTCCAATTTTCTCTCAATCCATCAGCTCCCTCCTACTCAAGTCAACACAAAAAGTTCAATAGTAGTATTTTTCCTTTGAGAAGTCTGGGGCAAGAGAGGTAATGAAAAGAAGCTGATCTGCTGTATTTGTACCTCAGTGCATAGTCATGTTGCCATGTTATTATCCATCTCTTTCTTCTTGTGCATTCCTTGTTATCCAGCTTTTTAGCATATGATGAGCAACTGTGTTATCATGAATGCAGCTCTTAGGATGAGGTCACATTCTTGTTTTGTAAGGTGCCCACTATATTATAAATGCTTATAAAAATATGAATGGTAATACTGTATGGCTGTACCTGGCCACTTTATGTTAAATCCTTATTACCTATGGGCAACACTGGAAGTTTGCAAAGTTAGCAGTGAGATTAGTGAGCAAAAGTATTGATAATTAAAATAGCTATTAATACTAATTTCAGAAATTAATTAGACTGACACACAGCATAACACTTTGTCAGCTAATTAAAGTAAGTACAGACATTAGATAAGCTGTTTACAAAGCTGTAACTTCACTTCGTGCTTAGCTAAAGACATTTTTGACCATCAGGCTAAAACAAAGCCTGCTAAAGTTAGTTCTGGAGAGAGACTGCAATTAAAGGAGCAGATAAAATTTCCCAGGCCACATGAAATACTAGAAAGGTACTTGGAACAGACTAGGATACAACCATTTATTATTCATAACAGATTAGTATTTATTTCCATCTGCATTTTTTCCTAATAGACTGACAGTAGTACAGTTAAACAGAGCATGGTCTACAGACAGTTTAGCAAATCCTGTAGATTTTTTTACTGTCTGTTACATCTTGTGGGGTTTAGAGTCACTTCATAAAACTTCTATTTGACTAGTTCTAATTTATTAAGTTAATCTCCTAGTTCAACTTCTGCAGGACATTTCAGTAAGGAAAGGCTTCTCTTGAAATAGCTAAACTCCAGCTCTTGTTGTTGTCTGCATCGCTGAATTAAAAGTCACTGTGTATCTCTTAGAGTCCCCAGTACTGCATGGAAATCAACACAGGTCATATCCTATCCCAGGTTATCTACAATATACTCTTTCCTTGAGGCTGTGGCGTGGATGCCAAGAGCCAGGAGGCTCTGCACATATTCAAAGCAAGCTTGATGAAATAAGGTGAGAACTGGGTGAGTAAGCCTTCTCTTTAAGCCCTTTTATAGGGCTGTCCTGCAACATCTCCACACTCCTACATCCCCATCAACTGAAAAGGAACTGACATGAATTTATCATTCTTTCTTTGTAACGCAGACCTCTAAAAGATGTTCAGAGTTCAGCATGTGATACCATCTTCTCACAAGCACTCAGTAACACAGCAGTTTTTCTTTTCCCTGGGCTACGTATACACAACCTACTCCACAGCAGGCTTCTTGAGGTGCTGTTTCACTGTCAGCTTCTGACAGCCCCACTCACCCACATGCACCAAAACTGGGGCGAAGGTCACAACCAGATAGGAGTGTGGCAGCATCACACGGTGGTCCCAGCACTCGTGGTATTCTCATAAAATGTTGCACACCCTCTGCCACAGCCCCTAAACCCTCGCAAAGCACTTGTACATCCACACAGATCTCTGAAAGCAGGTGTTTGGAAATTAAGGGTCTGCCTCTCCACAGGGTGTTACAGACCCTGTGGATAGAGAGATGTATTTGATGTAAATATTTTTTCCTTATCCTCAGCCAAGAGATGCTCACTCTTTTGTTTAATATTCTGTTTTAATGACACTATTTCTGTTTCACTAAAAGTGAGCAATTTCATCCTGCTGCAGAGTTGTCCTTTTCTTTTACATATATATATTAGGTCTAATTTGCAAGTATATATAAAAATTCCTTGGAGATGAAAATCAGTCTTATCTTAAACTACACAGTACACTCTACATATAATATTTTTCTAAGAATCAGTGTGTACTTCCTTACTCATCATTTATTAATAGGCTTACCATCTGTATTCATCTTTAAATTCCACCAATTAATAGACTCAAGCCCAGAAACATTGCGGGTACAGCTTTCATAACATGCAAAATCTGATAAGCAATTCATTTTACACTGAGGAATTTAACCCAATACCAAAGAGATTGTAGGAATAGATTTTTTTGCAAAGACTTAAAATAAATTTCTTTAGTTGGATGAGACAACTTTCACAGGCACCCATTTAAACACTAAACTTCACTAGCTGCACAGAGTTAACAAATGTGCTACAAAGCTCTTCAACTCCCACACAAGCTGACTCACACAAGATAACAAAACTATTAGTTCTTGAAAGAACTCTATATTTTTCTTTCTTGTTCCAATGATTTCCCCAGTTCTGAGGTGCACAATTTCAGAAGCGTGTGCTATGGAGAAAGTGATGTTTGGAGATGGATGGGTGACCAGGTCATAAATCAAGGAAAAGAGTCCTGGTGACAAGTGGTTTATGTCACTGTCCCAGCTGCAAAATGCATTCAAAACTCAGTAATTTATCCAGCTGCATCCATTATTTTTTCCATTAGCTGGCAGCCCTTTCCAAAGCAAGCACAATCATTGCTGTTCAGTTCCTTCTTTTCACTGCATCCCTCTCATCTCATCTTTTTTTTTTTTGTTGCTGTCATTTCAAAACTTCTGCTGCATGTCCTCAGCTAATTTGCCTACACTACTCATTTCTGGGTCCAAATGTCATTTTCTATGACTCGCATGTTTTCTTCTAATACTTTTTCTCTCAGCTGCTCCACAGTGAAAGACTTTTTTCTTTCCACTGGATCAATATGGACATGTCAAACACAAATCTGAAGTTCGTGATTGGTAAATGTCAAAATTAGATCAGATAAGTCTTTGTTTTAATTTTTGTTTATTTCTATTTTTACTGGTATTTCCAATAAGAGTCCATACAGTTACTTCTTTCCTTTGTGTAATACATCTGAAAGTAGCATTACTGAAAACACTGACTTGCAAAGCAGGTAACACAAATGCAGCCATGTGTTTTCCTTCTGCTTTGTCTGACTTGGGTTCAAACACAGATAAGTAACAAAAACAAATAACAAAATCCCTGTGTGTTCTGGTCTTTTATGCTGTGCCCAAGATGGGGCACCTTGGAGCACTTCCAGCCTCCACGGGCTGAAAAATGCACTCCAGAAATTTGAACTTGGGCAAAAAGCAGGCACACACAGTAGCTCCTTCACCCTGACATCCCCTGTTTTCCCTGGAGTGAAAGCCAGAATACAGGAGTCAGATCTACCTGTGACCTGAACCTTCAGGGGACTATGACTGCAGGGTGCTGCTGTACCACATGCACCAATTATTTACACATAGCATTAGAAAAACAAACTCATTTGTTGAACTGTATGAGATAGTAAGTCTTGTACAGGTAGCTCAATGACAAAGTCATAAAGCAGCACAGAACAAAATTGTTTTTAAGAGATAGCCTGCTGTTTTCATGAAAAGAAAGGCAAAAAACTGCTCAAGTAGACATTTGTGAAAAACCATTAGGGAGAGAGGACTGGAAAGGAAGCTGCACAAAAGAGCTGGACAGAGGAACCTGGATAGCACCTGATGAGAAGCAGATGCAGAAATTCCCTAATGTGCCAGTCAAGTACAGAAAGAGATGATGATATCTTTGAAACATGAAAAGAAGGAAGGGATGGAAGAAAGAGAAGACTGAGTTTGGGTTAAGATTTAAATAAAACAATATTTTTGGGGGAAAAGAAAAAAAAAAAAAAAAGAGAGAGAGAAAAAAAGAGAATGTAATATGGATGACCTGGGTGTGGTTATAGGGAAATTGCAGAAGGGGAGACAGGGTGTGCAGCAGGTTTTTTGATTCCTCCTGTCATCAAGAATGGGAATTCTTGGATCAGTCTTGAAGAGGCTGAAGAGAAATAAACAAAACTCTGTGTTGATCTGTACATTGATATGTAGAAATAAGATTAACTACAACTACCACTTGATCTATTGACTAGATGCCACCAGATGATTAACTGCAAGCTAATGGGAAGCTATTACCCAATTCAGACTAGGAGTAGTGGAGGAAATCAATACATAGCCAATATCTGATTTTTCTGCTGGTTTTGGGGGGAGGAAAACTTGCAAGTCGCTACATTCTTTTAGGTATGTACAATACAGATATTCACCTTAAGAACTGCATTTTGCTCTTAGATTTCATGGAACAATTACGTGTTTTTTTCTCTGCTGGCTTCAGTGAGCTGACTGGACCATCATTATAACATTATAATCCCAGAAGTATCAGCAGCTTCATTGTTCAAACTACACAATGTATTTCTGCCTGAGAGGTAAAAAGAGGAAAGTCTGTAAAGCGGATGCAGATAGTACCTGGAAATTTTCCATCACTGGAACAGCCAGCTTAAGTCAACTGTGGAATTCTCATTAAAACTCTGGAGCATGCAGCTTTCATCCTGTCCCTTATGCAGAGATTAGAACCGCTGTCCTTTAAACTTAATGGATTTTGACAATGCTTCTAGAAGGTGGAAGAAGAATATTTTTGCAGTTGTCAGTTTAAATATTTGGGGAGTTATAGTGCTCTCAAGTTGAAAACCCAAACTGAAGAATCAGCAATATCAGTGACCAGATGTCATACACTTCAGTGCTTGGAATAAGTATGATATTATTGACTCTCCAGATGTAAAAACTCATTGAGATGACAAATATGAAAACGAAGACATTAGCTGAAAATGCTATGGCTTTAAATTGATATATTTCATTGCAATAAACAATGGAAAACCATGGACATACTAGAGCAAAGCCAGTGAAAGGCCATCAATATGTTTAGGGCTGGAGCACATGATGAGAGGGGAGGATGACAAACCTGGCTTTGTTCTCCCTGAAGAAAAGACAGTCAAACATTAGACCAAGTTGCCCTGAGAGGTTGTGGATCTTCCATCCTTGCAGTTGTTCAAAATTTGACTGGATGTGGTCCTGAGTAACTAGAACTAAGTGGAACTGGTGCCCAAAAAATTGTCTAATCTGTTTAAGCCCTCTGACACCACCTCTACAGACTTCTGTAGCAAGTAAATCCAGCAGTTCCCTGTCTTTGAAGTAAAGAAGTATCATTTAATTTGTTTTAAACCAGCCTCTTACTGACTTCACCAAGCTCCCTGTATTTCTAGTACTGACGAATTTCCTAAAAAGCAGTTCTGCATTCAGCTTAACCAACATCTCCAGTTTCCTATAGCTTAATCACACCCCCACAGCTTTCTTGTCTTCTGTTTGAAGACCCTCAGTCTTTATAGAGTTTCTCCTCCTAAGACAACTATTCCATCATCTTAATCATCTTAGCCATCATCTTTGTACCTTCTCTAACTCCACTCTGTCCTTGACATGCAGAGACCAGAACTGCATTCAGAACCCAAGAGGTGGATGTTACAAGGTATTATATAGTAATAAAATAACATCACCTGCCTTACTTTGAATACCCTTTCTGATGACTTTCAACATTCTGTCAGCTATTTTTGCTGCTGCTCATCAATAAATACATAAAGATATTTGGTTTTGTTATTAAGCAAAAAATATTAAGCCAATCATGTTATGCATTAGTCTTTCTGAGCTACTGTGAGCTTATTGATTTACTTCAGTCTCAGTCTCGATACCATCAAACAGTGTCATGTTTTGAATAAGTTTACAAGTTCCTCATGACAATGAACAAGTCTTCTTTTTTATTGTGAAGTGTCCATGATAATCTTGAGCATCCTTCAGGTCTATTATGGTAGAAATGAGAATAGCAGTTATAATATGAAGCGTGAATTACTGCATTTTGGAGCTAATAACAAGAATTTTTGTTACCAGGTAGAAAAGAAAGGAGAGAAAAAAATCAGGGTTTTTATAACTGATTATTTGGTAGGTCCTAATCTAAGGTGTCAGCCCTTGAGGTGATTTCGGTATGACAAATCATGTATTTTATTATTAATTTAATAGTGCAGAAAGATGATTGGTACTACTGCCATTGGCACTACTGTCAATAGTAAATCCTGATTTGGAATGCTATGCATCAGCTTGGTACCCATTTTTGTGAAAAACTGAAAGATGCTTGGACGGTCTAAAAGAATAGCTGGAAAATAAAATTAAGAGTCAAAGAGCTCAGATTATTAATCCAGCAAAAAAAAATCTGAGATGAGATATGATTACTCCCTAGGGATATAAAAATGGGGTAACATCAGAGCTGGAAAGAGCTATATAAATCAAAAGAAAACACTGATACATACAGTCATGAATAAATTTATATCAGAAATGGAAGGTTTCTAACTGGAAGGAAGAGGGTAGCGGGTTATTACAGGAGAATTTAATGTGTAGTGACTTAATAAAAATTGCTCTCTCTCTTCAAGATAGCGCAGATTTGCTTGGACAGTTCCTGAGAGCAACCACCTTCCTCAGCCAGGAACTGACTAGCACCTTCACTCATTTCTCTGTCATAACAAGTTTAACCACCATACAGAAGTTTCTTCTGGGGGTACTGGTCTCATAAAGAGGCATCAGCAAACATTAAACCTCTATAAACCAGAAACTAGAGAGTGAGGGGTAAAAAAAGATCCTGTGAAGATTACAAGAAAGTACAAAAGATTCAAAACAGATGGATTTTTTTAGCTTAAGGGCTATGGATTTTACCACACTGCCAGGTTGCTGCTGTCTATATCTGCCCTGAACACACTCCCCTCACTTTCTCTCTCTGAAAGCGATGCTCTGGTAAAGGAATTCCGTTCAGCCACAGACCTGTTTGGTCTCAGCTGGAGAACTTTGTTTAACTGCTTTCAAATAGCTGTTGAGAGAGTTCAGAGAGAAAGCATGCACACACGCTTGCAGAATATCAGTTTTGGAAAGCATCTGCTTGTGAAAGGATGGGAGCAGTAAAACTGCCCACCCTGGGGAAAGAGTCTGACATCTGGCCACAGGTACTGATGATGAGGACATTGTGAATAGAAAGGCTCTGGGGCAGTACGATGACTTAGGTTCTTCCTTCCAAGTGGAAAATGAGATGGCGAACTGCAGAAGTGATTTCTCAGGGACAGACCATATCTGTTTCTGGCAGTTATCAAACTACAGGCTCGGCACGTGCCCCAAAAATAACAGTGAAGCCCTGCTTTCCCTTTAATTATTTTCTTATTGCCTGCAAAGTTCATTTTTCACTCAGATCTTTCACAGGTCAAGTATGGAGAGAAGCATAAAGTTGGCACTATCCCACTTCTCATGCCAGTGTTTATTTTAGAAACCAAGCAGAGCCTTTGAATTTAAATTTTGTTCCTTTCAGCTCCTGATGAAGTTACAAGAAGAAAAACTCTTGAGATTCTTCAAAACAAAAACAGTAGTTTATTTGATTCATTTTGCTCTCCTATTTCAGTGCCTCTACTTCTTGTTAGAACTCATCACAGCAAAATTATTCCACTGCAACATTGCTCCATCATTTTTTCTGCACTCTGCCTGGGTTTTTTAGTAAATACAGCAGGCTTAAGGAAAACATAGGGAGGAAAATATTTTGCTAGCATATCAGTGAAAGCCTGTGCAGTGGGGAACTTAACTAGCCCATCTTCACATTTTTGTTTATTCAGCATTGCTTTATTCATCCCCTTCAATAAAAGATACCAGATAGTATGACAAATAATCATTAAGCATTCATTGAGTTTACTCTTTCCCTATGGTCTGAGTAGGAAATTATGATCATTCTAATAAGAAATTTCACAAAAATCCTACTTATTGAGACATACAAAACACAACCTTTTTTTTTCTTTTCTTTTTCTTTTTTTTTTCTTTTTTTTTTTATATGCAGAGTTTCCAGTGAATCAGATAATTCTGCCTCTTGGCAACTTTTCAAAAATTACCAACATTGGGCAAAAAGTCAAAGTGTTATGAACTGGATGCGGGCAAGCCCTCCCAGGAAAAGAAGATAAAAGCTTGAGGACACATGTAGATGCCCTACAGGGAACCTTTCACATTAAGATTCCCTTCTGACTCATCTCTGGTGTCAGCTCAGTGTAAGCTAATGATCTCTTTGATTTTTAAAAGAAACCAACATTTCTCTCAACTGATTACTAAAGCTGTGCATAGCATATTATTGACCACATAAAGCCCCAATTCTGCCACCAGCAGCAACCAGGTTTGCTGCTCTACCTGCATCTCACAAAACCCATGAGGGTTTCCTGCAGACTTAAAAGGCTACTACAGAAGCTGCATCTCACGAGATCTAGATGCCTCAGTAGGATCACCAGTCTCTCAGGGAGCTGAGCTCAGGTGTAGTGTCTCTAATCCTGCCTCCCCAGTGCTACAAAACTGTGACCAACACTAGTCATACACCAGAAACTTAATGAAAAGCAAAACCCCAGCTTTCCATTTCAAAGTTATCCTTTGCCCTGTTGCCTTCAAAAGAATTTTCAGAAACTGAATGTATTTCCCTGGCTGCTTGCAGCTGCAGTTTCAACCATCAGCCCTCTTTTGCTACCCAGCATGCCTTCCCTGTACCGCACTCAACTGATGCAAAGCCGGTCAGATGCCCACTAGGTTTTGCCTTCAATTTGTGCCAGCATGGACCACTTTTAACTAATGAGGTTAACATTCACCGCTGTGCCTCTCTCCTCTGAAAATATATGTATCCATAAAGCCAATGCTCAGCAGGTGTAAAACTCCCAGGCCTAGCTAGGGACATCAAAGGTACCAAGCAGAACCCCCACAAGCTGCTGGAGGCAGCTCTCTGCTGCACTCCCTGGCCAGCTGGGGCTGCAGCCTTGTGCCTACCAATCAGCCTTGGAAGGCAAAGCTCACAGGAGGCTTCTCAACAATCGCTCTCAGAAGTTGTGTGACTGATGGGTCCAGAGTAAAAGAAAAAAGGAGTATGAGGAAATTCATTGGCAGTAGCACAGCTGGTGGGATTCCATCAGAAGTCTTCCAGCCTTGCACAGAAGATGGCTCACAGAGGTGCAAGCTGCCTCCTGGAGCCCTGCAATGCCTCCAGACCTCTACATCCAAACAAGACTTTTTAACTTCTCTTCCCCCTCCAAGATCCTTGCTCCTTTACAGCCAAACTCACCAGCATCTCACTGCACTTTCTTTGTGGTCATGGAAGTTCCTTTCCATCCAGAGACACATATCAGTAAGTATATAGCTGAAATTTCAAAACAAAATACAACCTTCCCACTGAACAAACTAAGCATATTCATTAAACAGGAAGCTTGTGTAATTCAAAACCTGACTGAAAATATCAATGGGACTTCAAGCTCCTACTCAGAGAGCACAAGCTTGAAAGAATCAAAAATCCTGTCTAGTTCCATTTGCATTTTCTCTAGCAGAAGAATATACACAGTGCATCAAATGTCATTTGCTACCCTTTAATTATTCTGGAAAGTGTCCTCCCTATTGTTATTTGGTGCTATTCCAACAGAAGTTCTTGAAATTTTAAAAAAGGAAAATCAAGAACTTGTGAACTGAGATGGTCAGAAAAAGAAACCATAGTACCTCATTTAAAAAATAAGGAACCATGCTTTATTTTAAAAAACATTTTGTAAAATTATAATTTATTTTTAGCATAGCATTCACTTTCCTGTTAAGCACGATGTGTTCCTGTTACTAACAAATATAAGGTTAAATGACCACAAGCACCAATTTATAATTTAAATTATACTTAACAGTTGTAATGTAGTTCACTCTCTTTTGGTTTTCTAATCAATTCTTACAACTCCTTACATACACAACTAAAATTAATTTAATTGAAGCTCAGCTTTAGTAGAATCAGTCTCCAGCAGATTTCTGTAAACTGTCCAACTATGTTTGCACTAGGAACACATCCTCCTGCTGTTGTACTAGAGATAAGGAGGGACTTTCTTACTCCCAGAACAAACACATTCAACTGAATCTCTCAGAACCCATGATTTTTCCAATCATGCTCATAATTTACTAAATTGTCAGCATTTTTTTCACCATCACTTTCCTTTTATTGAAGTATGCTTTATGTATGAATGCCTAGGGCCAAAAATTGTCCCAAGCTTTTTGTTGTAATTCACTGTCCCATTAACAAAATATGTCTTAAGCTTCAGCACCCACAAAACTAAACTGTTTTAATTTTAAAAGTGTATCCATAGAAATCTTGTAGCACATTTTGAAAGAAATATAAGTAGTAAACTGTCACTGGAAATATCTCTGTGTTTTTCTTATCTTCATTTTCCTGGAAGAATATAAATTGAAGTTGTGCAGTTCATACTTGACAGTAATTAATATGAGATGAAAAACATTGTAAGTTTATTTCAACTGTGCAATATAGAATTAACCACCTTGTGGGGACAGCTTCATTATTTCTTTGTCTACAAGGCTGACAAAATTTAAACCTCCCTTGTAACTTAAACTCTTTTATACATGCAGTGAAGTATAAGAAAAATTAAATTACACAACCTCAAGAATAAATAGTAATGTAACTATCACATGTATTCATGTATTGTGTAGTACATTAACTAAAGAATTAGTTAAAATCAAATAACTTTCCTGTTTTCCATTAATCTGTATACTCTACATCAGCATTATCTGTTACAAATGATACACTATCATGATGAAACATTATTAAAGTTCAAAGCTGGAGTGCATCTCTTAGAGTTGGAGACACTACTAATCAGGTATTATGAATGTCTTAATATTATTGCATTAATGTAAAGCAATCATGCATATGGTGAATGATTCTGCTTTTAACTGTGTAGTTCAACACAACTATGGGAAAAATTTGATATTTCCATGATTTGAGTCCAAAATAAAAAACATGCCCATTTCTAATGTCTTTGATTTCTCAACTGAAAGAGTGCTCTAATATACTGTGAATATACTGAGTATCTGCTATACCAAGATCTACCATTTTAGCTAACATAATCTTAGAAAACAACACTAGTTTGTTCTCATTATCACACAAGCTCTGCAGGTGGCTGTAAGTACTATTGTGAATATTTGTTGACTCTTAAGCAATAACCTTGTGTTTTCATTTTTACTGCCCTTAAGAAGAAAAATTTCCATACACATTATTTGAATCCATGCTCACACTTTTCAGATCTGTTTTTACCTTGCATCTGGCAGTCCACTATAATTAACTGGGAAACTTCTGCCTAGGCTACAGCAAGCCTGAAGCAACACACTCTGTTACTGTCTCCCCAGAACCAAGCAGTTCATTTCTTCCTTCCCCTTAGAAAGTGTAAGAACATTTGGTATCATGGCAAGAAGGTGGCATGACCAGGTGCTCTTTAGCTGGCGGCCGCGCAGCCAGAATGACAATCTCTCCAGGAAGAACATCACCCCAAGATTGCCAAACCCAGCCAAAAAAAACACTCAGCACCACATTTCCAAGCCTTGTGGGCAGCAATAGCTGAACCTCTGCAGTAAATATATCTTGTCCCTATTTGCACAGTCATTAGCACACTTTTCAGGAGTATTTTTCTTGAGCATTGGTTCCCTACCTACGTTTTTTAAAAAGCACAGAATTCAGGGTTAATAAAATCTTTTAAAGGGCAAAAATGAACCACCATTTATCTTCTTTGTCTGAACTTTATTGCAACCTTAGCTAGAGATACAAGGAAAATATTTTATTACATTATTTTTTGGGATATAGCACTTTCCTTAAAGCTTTGAGTTTATTTTTTGTCAAAATATTTGGTTTCTTTGGGCTGCCTTGATCACTGAAAACCAGGTTTAAGCAGCAGTTCATTGCTTAGTGCTGCTGTTTAAAGGTTTGCTTGACAGTCAATGTTCACCTTACTCATGTGAAAAATCAAATAAGGGTCTGCTAAAGTAAAGATAGTGCAGTATGATTTCTTCATCTCAAGGAGATGTCTCTCAATGAGAATCTGTCTCAAAGAGAGTTTGAAATGAAATCTTGTAGAATGTGTAAAAGAAGTTATTTTCAATGTAATTAAGTAAAAATCTCTACTTTTAATGTTTCCAATGTCATCTTGAATTGGTAGTAATTTTTTTGAAGTTTTGTGTCTCTGTGTGTGTGCATGAAACTCCAGCATATATACACGGACAGTTTGTCCATCGTGATCAACCTGGGATGTGTTTATCACAGTTCATGTCGTAGTACAGCAAGACTGCCTCCATACATGCTCTGAGTGAGATGGTGGATGGAGATTTTAGGAAAATCAAAGCTAAGTAAATTTAATTTCTTTCACTCTTGCCAATTTGATGAGTTTGGGTTTATTTTGCTGTTGTTTTTTTTATTGGCTTATAAAGATGGCTAGTTTTAATAAAGTAGAAGAATCAACTTCCTGTTGTTTCCAGTTTTGTGCAGTAAACTAGGAACCAAGCATAACCATTTCACTGTAGGAAAATGAAGCCATCTCTTGTCCAAAGAAAGAAGCCTGTTGCAGAGCCCTCCAGGAGAGCTGCCCCATGCACAACGTGCTGCTTTGCTGAGCCACCAGCTCACATCGGTAAGCTGCAATTGCCAGCACACATCCCACTGGACTGACCAGCCCCATCCTCTGCACCCCTTGCTGCACTTTCAGCTCCAAAAGCAGCACACAGCAAAGCTGTTTCTTGTACCTACAGCATAGTTATGCCCTGATACAGCTATAAACTGGGAAGCTTGACAGCTCTGGACTCAGTCTCAAATTTTCCTCGGTTACCTCAGTCCTTAACTTCCTGATTGTTTTGCACTTGAGCTCATGCCTTGTCAAGCTGGTTTACTCAGTTTTGTTCTCCTGTATCAAAATGAGAGCATGGCTCATTTAAAAGGGCTGACAACAAAATCCTGCAAGCTGAACAAAAGAAAGCAAAATAACAACAACAAAACAAACCCTGCCTCGATATATTCATGTAAAAAATGAGCTCTGTAGCATGAGAAAGAAAATTCCATGACAGCAATTCCTTATCCTTATTGATTCATGTTGCTGCCATTGCTGAAACATGAATAAAAGATTGAGTTTGTTTATTGAGATATATTCAAAAGTTTACTGATAGCTTAACAAATAATAACTGTATAAAAAACTCAGCTGGGTAGAGTCAGACAGTCTAAGAGGTAGATTCTTAACAAGGGAGGAGCTGCCATAGGGCAGTATATTTACCCCTGAATACACCAAATCCATTTCCTGCACTGGCGTTGAAGAGAAAAGTGACACTGATGTCACATTTTGTCACTGTCAAAAGTTTTAATTAATTCCTTGTTTAAATTCTGTCAGCTTATTATCAACTTGGTATTTTACTTGCAACACTAAGGATTATACTGGAGTAAGGGAAAGTTCTGTCTGACCCTATTTTTGGAACTTTTTATGCCCCAGCCAAAGCAAGCACTTTCCAGCATGGGCACTGACTCTGCTGGTTCTGCCCTGCTAAGAGAAGGGCAGACAGGGAAATTAATATTTGTTAGTAGCAGTCAGTTAGGATTCAACTACCAAAAGAAACTTATTTGTTGAATTAGTTACTATCATCTTAAAATCATCATGTTTCAGAGTAGAACCACACGTTAAATATGGGAAATATTATTTGCTGTATATGTATAAAGTTATTAAGCATAATTAAAGTTGAAAGCCATGGAACCACACTCCATGCTACTGCAAGGCTATAGAAATTTCTGTGGCCAACACAATAAAGTACCATATGCTGAAGACCTCAGCAGCCAAGAAGTAATGCAGTTAGAAGCCTAAACTACAGCATGCTTTGGGCCAGTATCTGTGCAAATATTTCAGAAATGAGTAATGAATAATTATTCTGAGAAACAACTATGCCACTGCAAACATCATCACTTCTAGATACGCAGACTGCCAAAGACTAAACATAAACTTTGGAGAGGAACAAAACATCTCTTTTTAAGGGTGCAAAATTCTACAGTATTTCCCTGTTTGAGGCATCTCAAAGATATCATACCTAGCTGAAGTATTTCACCTCTTGACTTTTCTAGAAGCCTTGCTATGATTTTTTTTCAGGCACTAAGTCACACAGAATGTTCAATGTTCCCTCTGTAGACTTCAGAAGCAGACAAGAAAAGCTTTTTTTTTCCCCCCTTGCATTATGTTTTATTCATAACCACTGAAAAGAAAAATTGAAACTATGGTCAGAGTCCCTCTTTACACTTGTCTCCATTAGAAAATTGAATCAGAACTGTAAATGGTTTCAGACACAGATACCCAGGACCAGCAATGAAACAGAGCAAGGGCTAATGAAGACCTGGAAAAGCTAATTCCAGTACAATTTCTTAAAACGTGGTTGAAATGAGATCTAATTTGCACCAGGGTTGCCACCAAGGTTCCTCACTGGTGAAAGAAGTATGGGCTATCTCTGAGACAAAGAGAGAAGCTGTAGGCTTTATTAGACTCCAGAAGAGCCATGGTCCACAGCATGCAACTTCCTTCCAGCACTTCTGGACTCAAGAGCACCTTCAAAGGAACAAACTCCCCCAGGAAACGCCACAGTTGGCATGGGTTCTGTGAACATGATCCATGGTGGCTCTCCCTGCACCAGAGGCATCCAAGCTGATACTCTGGGATGTTTCTCAGCTAAAGGACAGTTTGTATTAGAACAACTTCAGTCTATGTGGGAACAACCTCACTTCCTGACCTGCATAGCATAAAAATTATGACAGTCAGAGCCTTATTCTGTTACATGGACTGTTATTCCTGATACTCAGATGCTTGGTAAAAATGCCCTCTAGGCCAGAGGATACACAAGACATGTTCCCAGCCAACAATGCAGATTTTGTACCATCAGAATGTACCAAACTGTTTTCAGTCTTCTACATACATAGGCAGCAATGAGGAATAAATTATACATTAGAGAAGCTCTACAGTTTCACCAGCTTGTATCTGCAGCCAGATTGTTCCCTGGGCACGTGGAGCACAAACTTAAGTTCTTCCTAAGCAGAAGGCCAAAGAGAAAAAGAGTCAAGGCACTTATTCTGAAGAAGCTGCTGACCACTTCCCATTCCTTTAGCTCCACACAAATTCAACTATTCTCTGAGAGGAAGAGGACCTCTAACTGAAGGGGTTACAAAGTCAGAAAAACTTCTGTAGAGATAGACCATTGACCAAGAAGAATGTAATGGTGTGAGATGTTTTGGCAATTTATCATTATTTATATTACACTACTGGTATAAGCTTACATGTGAATATACCAGCACTATGGTAAGGAGCACTATAGGAGAACTTATGCATAAATAAAATGTTAAAGATTTAAAATAAATCTCTTACTTGCCAACTTTCTTTCTGTTGATTGCATTAAACAATACTTGTGAATTTATCACTAGTGTTTCTTTCCAAAAGAGGGGCAAAACCCACTATTCTCTAATACGTGTGGGCAGAGAAAAAAATAATTCACATTCCTTTAATTACCACAAAACAAAGCAGGTAAGAAAACCCAATGAGTTAATATTTAGATAAATACTATTACGATATGTCATGTACTTCTTTATATCAAGTGAGTTGTAGCCTCAGAATGTTAATAAAACCACAGTGTCTGCATCCACAGCTCACTCTGTTCAAAACAAAGACAATAGATAACAAGAGTCCAGTGTATTTTAAACACGCTACTTATCCACTTTAAAAGTGGGGGTGGAAAGACAGCAAGGAAAACAACAGGGGCCTGATCCTGTTTCCATCAAAGAAAATGGAAAGTTTGCCATGAACTATAAGATGCTGAATTGTGACTTTGGTTTGCTAGCATAACTGTATGTGAATTTTTGTATTTTCTTTTGCAGCTAAAACACGGTCATCTGCTGCCCTCTAGAAGCAGACTCATGCATTCACTTGGTTTTCTTCCAGACACGCCTGTTGCCAGCTGTAATATTTTAAATGTATAAAACAACAATGCAGAGCAATGTCAAAGGACTAGAGACGTGATGAATTACAAGGTACCAAGCATTTTGAAGTGTCCTATGAATTCACAGTCATTTGATAACATGACTGATAATTCTGGTGGAAAGGCAGAATGGTGTCATGTATTGCTCCTGGATTTATCAGATTAAACTTCCAAGAAGAAATTAATTCATATTCTTTCTTTTTCCTGTTCAATAAAACTGAAAATTAGCAAAAGAAGATCATTAGTTCATTTTTTCTAAGAATGACCCTCACCACATGGATACAGGTCGCAGAGGGGAAGGGAGATTTATCTGGTTATGCTGAAAAAAATCATTAAATAAGTCAGCAAGGTTCAATTGTATATAATGGTTTAATTGTTACATCTTTCTTTCCCCAAAAAATAGCAGCAATCTCATTTATTAATAATTACTATTTGCTTATCAGGTTTTTAGAAATTTTTGTTGAATTTCATTTTTATTTTACTGGGGGGGGGGGAAGTAAAAAGTGCTAGGAAGTGTCTGGTTTCCACCAGCTCTCCAATGACCTAGGGATGATTAATGAAATTTCCTTTAAGAATTTTTTAAAAAGACAAACCTCAAACCTTCTAGCTTCAGCTCCAAGCAGGAGTCAAAACTCTAGGAAATAAACCAATGAATAAGATTCAAAGGTCACCTACCATTCAGTTATCACTGAATACTGCAATTAGATGACAAGTATACAGTTTTCTGAGGTAATTTTTTTTTTTTTTTAATTTTATTACCATCACAAGTGGATTTTATGGAGGCAATATTCAAAAGTAAAAATATTGTTTCAGTGCCATTCCACAAACTGCCAAATGCCATTTATTTCAATCTCACACCATGCTCATTAATACATTATGTTACCCAAAATAACCAAGGACTTACCAATCAAGTCTTGGACAGCTGAGAAGTGCTTGATTCTCCTTATATCAGACTAATAATATCAGAAAAACTGCAGTCAAAGTACTGTGAAAAGAAGCAAGACAACTTTTCTGTGCTAAGCTTCCAAAAATCTGATGTATTCATATTTGCCAATCATTTTAAAAAATATTGTCTTGCTTCTTTTCACAGTACTTTGACAGCAAATATAAGGAGGAGGGGCTTCTGACTTTAAGTCTGTTGGGTACTGATGAGCATCAAACTGAATTAGATTGTCCTGTCTTATATAATTTTAGAGACAGATACAGACCTCCAACTTAAGATTTTGGTTGGCAAAATACGTTTTTGATGTCTCTTTTAAATGTCGAAATTTAGGCAAAGTCAACCTGTGGCTGTTTACATCTCCTAATAATCCTTACTTTATTAGTAATGCTAGTGTTACACACTTTCCAGGATTAGCTTCAATATTTTTCTTTTGTAAAGTGCATATCAAAGATTCAAGAACTCGTATTAAAGACACTCTCCTCCTAACCAGATCAATGCTATTTTTGCTTCTAATTGACTTATCTAAATTCAAACCTTGTTTTAAATTGAGGTACACAGCAAGGTCAAGACCAAGGGTCCAAGAGTTTAAACAGGCTTTCTGTGAATAAAAAAAATAGTTGTACAGTCTTCCAAAGAACAGGACAAAGAGAGAGTTTACTCACTTTACTTTGATTATTAGAGTCAACTGCAAGGTCAGTAAATGTATATACTCCCACACTAAAATACAAGTAGAAGATGGTTCATGAACAAGTCAAGCCCTGAGCATACCACTCAAGACCAGTGTAAGGTTAACTATCTTAAATATCCATGAAGAATGTCAAGCAACAAACTTCGAAAGTTTTCTAAGCTTGCTGGCTGTGGAGTTTTCAGTTAAATAAAGCATGGAGTGCATGCCACCAAGTGGTAGCTGTGATCATACACCAGTATCTTCAGCTTGACCTCACTTCAGGCTGCCACTTCAGCTGCAGAAAATATTCCTGGTACAGCAGTTTTTTGGGAATAGAATATAAATACTGTAAAAGGAGGAAAACAACTTGTTAAGGATAACATTTGATTCCTACTGCTAATGACAGAACTGTCATGGACTTAAATTGAACCAATATCAACTTCATTTTGAGTCCTTGCAAAATACTTAAAGTCTTCTGAGAGCAAATCCAAGGTTGCCTGAAAGATAAGATCTGCAATTCATGTGGACAGAAAACCTGCAAGACAGCCACTAGGTACACCTGAAGAAACCCTCTGAGTGTAACTATTTCAGCATATCTGCACTGCTAAATGTTATAGGGCCATGTGACAAAAGCCACTATTGTTTATTTTATCAATTCACCTACTTGTGGCAGTTCCAAACTGTTCTCTCTCACACAAAGTACAGGCACAGTCCTGGGAACAATTTACTCCAAGGAATGATCACAAAAGGCAGTTGGTTGAAACTGCACCAGGTTTGCTGCATCTGCTCTCCAATTGACTCCCTCCATTCCCTACCGTCCTTCAACATTATTGCAGCAAATTTTGCCCCTCAAATATCTCATAAACCACATTCCAGGACATATATAGCCTCATTTCTATGCTATAAAAAAAACACCCAGGAGGGCTATTTCAGGCCTTTGCATTATTTCCGCCACAGCAGTACTGCAAGAGACCCAGAGGAGACATAAAGGCACACAGTATAGATGCTGACCCTAGCTTCTGGCCCTAGCCTGAAGGGAATGGCAAACTAGCCTGGCTTCAGTGCCTACCTTCATCAGTCAGAGCCCAGGAAAGCCAAGTGGGCTGCTTCAGTGCCACAGCCACTGAAGGAACCAGGGATGGTGCAGCAGAAGCAGCAGACCCACTCTTCAGAGCTGCTTTTTTTCACAATCTGTACACTAATTCCATATAAATGTTTTGCTTCTTACTAAAGATTCCCATGAAGAGGTGCAAAAATAGTCTCCTTCCAAAAGTCCGCTCTGCTCTGTCTTTCCAGCAACACAAGCAGTTTGGCACAGGTTCTTCATCATCAACAAGGTTTACAACGTGCCTGCACAGCTCAGGAGCCTTGAGCAGGCTCCAGAAGAACACTTTGACAGCCTAATCTAGGATTTCTACAGTGCTATCAACAATATCTGGAGCATCATTCACTGACACTAATGAATAAAAACGTTCAGAACCATCTACACAATGGATCCAGGAAACAGACGTTTTCCAATACCTTTCCCAGCATATGAATCAGTACTCACTTCATGTAACTGAGATTATGGTCTGCATCACAACAACCATAATTGCCTTAAATAGAGTATCAAGCATCATAAAAGCATGTCAACACAGAAAATCTTCGGCTGTTGCCATCTGAGCAGTAGGTCTTACGGATAAGCCAGGAACAATGTGGATTAGCTAGCCTGGGGAAACAACCCAAGGAGATGGGGTCCTACTACATGAATGAGAGCCTGGGAGAAACAAGTCTGAAAGTGTACATGGTATAAAAAAAAGTGGAAGTCTGAGACAAATGCTTTCTTTCTGACAGATCACTGAAAACAAGAGACATCAACAAGACTTGTATAGCAGCATGTTCCAGACAAATTTTGCATTGAACTAAGCTTGCATAAAGAGAAACATGGGAGCAGAAATACTTACCCAAAGGTAAGCAAGGTAGCAAACAATAGAACTCCTGTTAGTTTATAAAAAACATAAGACCATAAAAGAATGAGTGACTGTACTGAACAAGATCAAAGATCCCACTAGCCCAGCATCCTACCTCTGGTGGTGGCCAAAGCTCTTTTAAAGAACACAACAGACAAATGCGTAAATCATCAAGAGGCTTCTACACTGTAACTAATACTGACAAAATGGATGACAGAAGGTTATACCAGCCTACGGGTATTAGCCTGAGGAAACAATGTTTTACTGTTTTCTAATTATGTTGTCATTTTTTCTCTAACAAACTAACTGATTTGTAATTAAGATATCTGGAACTTGGTATTGGAGGCTTGTGCATCAGGCTTGTTCCCTCAAGCTGCCTCTTGTTCTTGAGAAAACACAGAGCTAGGAATAAGAGGTGGTCTAGTTCCTGCATTAAGCAAGGGAACTGAAGACCCAAAGAAGTGAAATAGCATGAAAAGAGGAATTGTTGCAGCAGAAGAATACACTTGAAATTACTAAATCTTAAAGAGCAATCCCCAATCCACTATGAGCTAAAGTTTTATGCCAAAATTAATGTTGATTGACAACCAAGGTCTATAGTGATTGCCTTTCTATACGTATAATAGGATTTGATAGCCCGGGTAGATGTGAAAATAGAAAATTATAAAAAACAGTTTAAAGATTGTAAAAAATACTCTAAAGTTACACAACACACTAGAAGACAAGAAATAGTCACATGAACATGCAGGCAGCTCATCAAATACATACAGAGAATCACCAAAATGGTGGCTCACGGAGGAAGCTCTGGACCTGTATGAATCAGTTTGTAATTACTAATAAATATATAAATATTTATTATAGAATTACTATAAATTTACATCAGTTAACTTAAATGAAAGTGACTGAATATTCTGTTGGTATTTTACAGATATATCTAGGACAAACTCACAGAGGAAATATGAAATTCTAAAAGCAGCTCTGCCCTTACTAATGGCTGAAATGTTCCCTAAATATTACAGAAGAAATTGTATCCCAGTTCATGTTCTTGAAGTTGCCACAGACTCATGCATAAACTGTTTTTTCTATGCAGCAATGACAGGCAATTCTTCAAGGCTGCTGAAAACTGCTGGGATTTTACACTGTTGCTCAGTACAGCAGTACAGAGGATTTAATCAAGTTCATTTAAGACTCTGTTGCTTATAGTCCAGAGGAATATTGGAAAACACTGTCAATTGGATATTTTGGAGCTTTCTCATCTTCAGAATTTGTCATTTATAAGATGTCATCATCTTTAGTATGTTATTCTGGAAACTTACTTAGAGGTAATGAGCAGGAAATTTGGCATTACTTTCAACATCATTCTCTAGAATTATTTCTAAATCATAGTACAAAAATATTTTCCCACTCCATGATTTATGCAGCTTGTGCTCTTGTACGCTCCCTGATGACTCAAAATTTCAACAGGCCCTCATAACATTATTTTCAATTTTTGATGTGCAGCTGGAGCTGGTGGGCTATACATTCCAGGACTATCTGCGGCACCATATTAAGTCAAGTCATGTACAAAATCAGCATATACAAATTAAGTTTTTAAAGTCTTTGCCAAGTCTTATACTTTGGGACTAAAGTATATTTAGTTTTCAATAGCTGAAGATGAGCTGTCATTCCTCTTTTGGCTTCTGCCAGTAACAACTACTTCTTTGATTTTAATCACAAGTAACTTTTCCTTATTTTCAAAGCCTTTCACCCTCTTATTAAGTGTCAGTCTCTGTTTCTCATTGGCCTGTAACTCGAAGCAAAGAACTCTGTACTTCTTTGAAAATGTTTATATAGCACCTCATACAACAGCGTTCTGCTGTTTATTAAGAATTTCTGGCCATTCTGGTACTTGTTTCGCTTGAACTTTCCTGGGTGACAATGTTTAAACATGCTCTTAAGTAGCAGAATAGATGTTTCAACTTCCAGAGCTCTTAATGCTACAGAAGTATGTTACAACTTGTGAGTTAGGTGTCCTGCTGGAGGACGCGACTTCGCCGAGACAAAACCACTGCAGGGGAGCAGGGAACTGCCCAGAGAACACAACGAGGGCCACGATTCGCAATGAAGCGCTGAAGATCTTGTACGTTGTACATTATCTCCACGGATTGGAGCGGGAGAGGGGGGGAGGGAGGAGTTTAACTGTTGGCTTGGAGGTCTTTTTCCTTTTTTTAAAGGCCTCCCCCGCTGCTTCCCTGGGTTCTTCCCCCTGGCAGCCCCAGGGCCGCAGCTCTCCCCGGGGCTGCCAGGCCCCTGGGCTGCCTCCCCCGCCCCCGCTTCTGGCTTGCCAAAAGTGTTTACAGAAATATTCGTTTCCTGGGGGATTTTGTTTGTTTGGGGCTTGGGTGCGGCGTTTTTGTTGGGGTTGTTTGTTTGTTTGTTTGTTTGTTTGTGATGAGGTTTCAGCCTCCCCACATTCCGCTCCTACGCCGGACGCTGCGCTTCTCCCGAGACAGCGAGCTCGGCACGGGGAGCCCTCGGGCCCTTCCCCCACGGCAGGGGGGGTGTCCCCAGGGCAGGGGGGGGTGTCCCCAGGGCAGGGGGGGTGGCCCCACGGCAGGGGAGATGTCCCCAGGGCAGGGGGGGTGGCCCCAGGGCAGGGGGGGTGGCCCCACGGCAGGCCCCGCCGCACCGGAGGCCTCCCGGGCCGGGCCGGGCCGGGGCGGGGCCCGGGGCGGGCGGGCGGTGTCCATGGAAACCGAGCGCACGCGGAGAACCGCCCTCCTTCCCGGCGCCGCCGCCATGATGCTGCTGGGCCGCGGGCTGGACGCCAGGTAACGGGGCGGTGCGGGGCCCAGGAGGCTCGGCGGCGCGGCTGCCCTCGGTGCCCGTTGCGGGGCCCTGCCCGTCCCCCGCAGGGCTGCTCCTGGGGAGCCGGGGGCTGGCTGTGCCGCCTGGCCTTGCCGGGCCGGGGAGCGGGCCCTGTTTCCGCCAGGGTAGCCGGGAGCGGCGTGGGGGTCTGGGGGCGAGGCGGGCCCAGCCCCCTTAGGGCAGCCATCCTCAGGGCTGGGGGGTCCGACCCTGTTTTCCTCGGGGAGAGGCCGCAAAACTTTTCTAGGCAGGGGTGAAGTAAAGACCGGCTGATTCAACCGGGCCTCTCGTTGATAATTTTGTGGCCACCCCTGAGCGGTCACAAGTAATTAGGATCGGGGCGGGGGGGGTGAAACCACCAAAACCGAATTTCACAGTCTCATCTGAGGAAATATACTGTTTCATGTCCCAAGATTATGTATTATTTGCATGGGAGTACTGTGAGATCAGAATTGTAAAGTGGGTGACAAAATGTGCTTAAAGCTTCCCCTGGGAAAGGAACACTTTCTGACATTTAAGACTTTATGATAAAATTAAAATATGTACCTTTTACTGAAGATTTTATCAGTCTTAATTTTTAAAAACAACTTTATTAATATTTAATGAGGCTCTTACTTTTTCCATTCACTGGGTGAACTCTTTCCTATTCAAATGATTCTGTGCCCAAGTATGTTGTGGAGGACAGAAGAACTTACATAGATATTTTTTTTCTTTGAACAATATATCTTTTGAACAGTCTTCTAAACTGCTTGCCATGAAGCAACACAATTGGGTTTTTGCAGGTAGCAGAACTTTGTCCTGAAATGATTTTTCCTGAAGAGCTCCCAAAGAAAAGTGTTCTTCATTTGAATAGACTGCATTGTTGTTTAGTCTTAAATTTCTTTCAATTTTTCCAATTTTCACGTTGTGATGTTAAGTCAATACTTAAATATTGGTCAGCATTTGGAGTTGAGATAATTAAAGGACATTAAATTTTTTTTTGCTTCTGTCCCTTACCAACACAGGGGTATGAATGAATTCTGCTGAGAATTCCAGCCCTCCACATGAATCACGTTATGGAGACTTCTTAGGACCTAGTATCTGGCAGTTACTGTTAGCTAAATTGTTTGGTAGTTGATTCATTAAGATCAACAACTGGCATGAATTCACTGACACTGATTTCATTTAATAGTATCATTGGAGCATAACTAAAGCAAGACCGTCAGATCATGTAGGAGCAGGAAAGCAAAATGCCAAGTGAAACATATGAATTAAAAATTCAGAACAACTGATCTAGATAATTAATAATGAAGCATACAGTCATTTGGTTGAAATAAAAAAAATATATCATTTAAATGAAAGTAATTTGTTGGTGCAGTGAGTGTCTTATGTTTTTAGAGTTTTCACCTCTGTGCTTGTGTCCATTCACATTTCTTCTGTAATTCTCAGTGGTACTTATCCTCTCAAGTGCTGAGCAGGAGCAGTTTGGTACCTGATCACAATTAAAGAACATTTAATACCTTTATAGATTTGCTCTACTACCTGATTTCTCCAACTGTTGACTTGTCTCTAGATTGCAGATTCTTGCAGGAAGTTGTATGACCCAGTCTTGTTTGAGACCAGCAGGTGTTTCCACTTTTAGTAATTAATACCAACAGTAATAATGAGCTTTTGCTTAATCACAGGAGGAAAATTTTCAAGCTGATTTTTGTGATATGGATTTTCCTCTATTGGATCTTTAAGTATAAATCCTGCTTTTTTTGTTTGTTATCAATTCATAATGAAACACATATTACATCAGATTTTTACAACATTGTCTTTTTAAGAATATATTTCTGTTTTGCACTGAAGTGAGATGTCTAAGTCATGTATAAATTATTAATAGTAGAATTATGTAGTTTTTCTTCTGTATGTGTTGTAAACATGTGTCCCCTTTTCTTATTTTTCGACTTATTTTTATTTGGTATCCAGGGACAGTCAGACTAGACAAATTCAAGATGCTGTTTCGAATGTGGAAAAGCATTTTGGTGAATTATGCCAAATATTTGCTGGGTATGTTCGTAAAACTGCCAGACTACGAGACAAAGCAGATATTCTAGTAAATGAAATATATGCATATGCAGCTACAGAGACACCCAACTTAAGAGCTGGACTGAAAAACTTTGCAGATGAATTTTCCAGACTTCAGGATTATCGCCAGGCAGAGGTACAAAATTAAAACTGTACATGTTGTGTTTGCCATCTGAACTTTTCAGTTACTTATCTGTGATTAAAATGGAAAAGATATACTCTCCAATCCCAAAAGAAATATAGGAGAAAACACTTTTAAATATTTTAGTGGCAAAGCAGGATAGGTTGCCAAAGCATTCATCGTTTACTCTGCTGAGAGCTTCAGTGAAAACTGCCTGTGATTAGTCCTGTTGAAGACAGTGAAACTGTCCATATGAGCACTCGTAGAATTTGAGACCAAGTAAGTTTTATTGGTCTTAGACTTTGGATTATGATTTGTGGTTAATAGAGTGGTTTTTTTAGTGTTATGACTTGAGTTGTCTAGCAGCAGCTAAGGTAAAATTAGTCATTTTCCTTCTGCTAGGTCTAGGTCTGTTATCAGAAGCAGCATGGAAGAGAATACTAACTGGAATACTTCACTGGGCACTGACAGCTGCTCTGAGGTGCTGTCAGGGGCCACTGTAGATTTCCTAAGTCTGGAGTTCAACACCGAAAGTACAAACTTGATTTGGACCACATGTGTCAATATAGTCACATTTCTGCTAGATAAGTGAGAGTAAAGGAAGGTACTGATGCCACTTACACATCCATGTGCAAGGCCAGTCAAACTAACTTGCAATTCTGAATTCCAAATGCTGAGATCTAAGAAAAAATAAATTCATGCACATGTAATCCAGCTAGTTTCTGGAGTACGTATCCTTTCAGTACAACCCAGAAAATTCCTACTTATAACTTTGAAAAGCTGAGAACCAATATAATTTTTAAAAGAGACTGAAGGAGTTGACGTACTTGATGTTTTCAGATAAAACTTCTTTTTTTTTTTAAGAAAAAGCAGCATTGTAAGTCATCATTTGATATTAACCAATTAGAAGAAGAAAACCTTTTAAAAGATAGTTAGTCTGTGAGTTATCTAGTCTACAAAGTAGAGGGTTTGAAACATAAGAAACAGGCATGAATCTTTAACAATGTATCTAGGGTCAGATTTTTAAGAAGTAACAAAGTCAAGGGTGTGGATGGGACCATTTTTATTGTTTTATGTAAACTCTTACGCCTCTGGCTCCAGTTGAGCCACACATACGTCCTCATGCTTCAGCTGATGTAATAGCAATTTATCCCTCTGTTAATAGAGTAAATTTATATTATGACCAAAGGTGTATGAGGAGTCAACTGCATGGTCTCTCTGTCCATTTTCACCTTTAAGCTATGAATCTGTAAATTCAAGTTATGTAATAACTTGAATTTTACTTCTTTTAGTTTTTAAGTGTGTTAAAAACTAACGTTTGGCCTATACAAATGCCTGTTCCCAAACCACCAGTGCCTTTTGAAAGAGAAAAGGCAGAAGCAGCAAAGGAAAAAGAGAAGCTTTTGGCCTTTAGATCAAGTTCTCTTTTGCTCATGAAAATCAAATAGATAATCTCAGCTTTATTTTTTTTTTTGCATTGAGTTAATTAACCATTTTCATATATATTGACAATGTGAGCAAAAGAAAATTAGCTTATAAGGGTCACAGATTTCTGGTTTTCAGCTGCAGTGCTATATATATAAATGCTGAGGTGTGGAAGGGTCTGCACAACTGGCATCTTATTTGGTATGTCTGCATCGTTTGTCTCATTTAGAACCTTACTGCCCTATTCCATTCTATTTTATTGGTAGTGTAAGTAAAATTGTTTGACTCTGCACTGGTAGAGTGTCATAAAAGAGAAATATTTGCTCAGTTGGCATAGATTTTGGCTGATTGGTGACACTGTCAGTTTAGAGGAGAAAGTACTGTCTGTCCCTTCCTAGTAGACGTTCTGCATCTTTTCTTAGTTTGGTTATAACAGCGATGGTCCTGGTGGCTCACTGCTCTAAAGTCATTGGCAGCTTATGCTGGGGCCACTTGGGCACTATTGTGAATTCTGATAAGCAGGAAGGTCTTATCCTATTGCTTGTCTGGCCATATGTGGCTGTTTTTTTTAACTAAGAGAACTGAAACAAAAATTCAGATGCACTCATCTGTGAAAGCATTCATGTGTTTTAGGCAACCTGTTATTATTGGTATTTTTAATATTTCAGTACCTACAATGCTGTTATTTTTAAGAACAAAAGTGTTACATTGCTTACAGTATGTTTGATAGTAAAGAGGGTTTAGTCCATAATCAATCAACAAGTGCAGAGCAAATATATTGATCTTTAGATAGAAAGATACAGGCATCCATGATGCAGTTGATGTATTTGGTACTCAGCTGTTAGAATCTCCATGTTTTATTTATCCTTACATCTTGCCAATTAAGAAAAAGGAATTCCACTAGAAATCAGCTTGAGCTCCTTAAGATACAAAATACTTACTGGTTAATTTAATTTACTCTATTTTTTGCAATTGTTTATAAACCTCTATCTCACTATATTTTCAGCATATATGGACTAAATTCCTAATAAAGTGGATTATCAGTAAACAAATTGTTTCCTGTTTCTGCACACCATGGATGCAGATCATTTTACTGACCTGTGATTTCTTCTGTAGGTTGACAGGCTTGAAGCCAAAGTTGTTGAACCACTGAAAAGTTACGGGACCATAGTGAAACTTAAAAGGGTAGGTTAAACATTTTCTCACAAAGTACATTTTGGTCTTCTGGCTACTCAGTCAAAAACTTCTTTGCAGGGGAGAGTGGTTCTGATTTTTCAGATTGCAGTAATAAGTCTAGATTATACAGTAATACATCTGAATCAAAGCTGTATGTATGTTGGAGGAAAAAGCTTTGATGTGAAGACAAGGATGTTCAGACTCTAGGAGCACAAGCAAATGCTAAAAAATGGCACTGTGAATAGTGTGAAACTTCCCAGATAGTGCAAATTCTGGATGTTTTTCTTTATAAATTATATCATTTTTTAATTATTATTAGCATTATTATTATCATTCAGAGTTTCAAGAGGTGAAGCACATGTAATGCATTTGGCTCTTAGTCATCTATATGCTGCCTTGAACAGCTTTTCCAACTTTGACTTGCTTTCTACATTGAAGCTCATAAAAAGACACTTCTTTTAAATCAATAAATAGGTAGTGGCCCGATTCCCTCTCTGTCCTGCAAAGTCATCAAGATGACCTGAAGATATAAAAAAAAGCTAAGGTATCTTCTTTCACTGTATTCTAGAAACAGTGTATACAGGGGTTTGAAATGTCTCCACAAAATATCTGTAAGTTTCTTTCCTCCAGTAATACTTGTATATTTTATATATACTATATAGAGGTTACCTTCATTCTGTAAACTCAAATCTGTAAGTTATGTATAAATCTGTATCTATACAGATCATAATCTATATAATAATCTATATCAGTCAAAAGGTAAATTGATAATATTGGATGGTATTTTACATACAAAAATCTTAAGTGTTCATAATGATTCATTTGAGTACCTTGTAGCATTGTACCTCAAACTAAAGCATTTTTTATACATTTTTGTTCTTGTATCTTTTCAATACCATGAAGAAGCACTGAAGATATGTAAATGTCCTCATTAAATGCTGGGGACAAAAGCAACTTATACCAGGTCATCCCTAGAAACAGTGAGTGGCATTTCCTGTTGTCTTTGCCTTTCAGAATGCCAGAAACAATTACATGATGTTTATCTTCGCTACAATGAGGAGTACAAGAGCATTCTTAAACTGTAGAAGGGGTTAAATATTTTATCAACAGACCTTTGAAGTAGGAGAGGCTACACTGAAGATGTAGGCTTAATTTTTTCTTTGTTTTTTTTTTTTTTTTTTCCCCTGACCTGTTACCATAAACCTTGATTAAAATTTCAACTGTCTGGTCTTCAGTTATAATCTCTAGACACTGTGACTTTTTTAGTGAAAAAGGAAGTTTTGTCACTCATGTAATGCTAGCAGAGGGTGCTAGCTGTAAGACTGCTTTGCCTATACATTAGCTGATAAAGTAAAAAAAATAATGTCATTAATTCACTTTTTATAAGGAGGATGTTCTCACTGCCACTTTCTGGATCTGCTCCAGGGTATACACAAACTTTTTTTGTGCTATATCTGAAACAATCCATTGCTATTTCTCTTGGATAAAACATCAGTGTCTTGTGATACTACATGCTTTAAAGAGGCTCAAATCAATCAGAATAAAGTTGTCATTTAATGGTTAATGCAATAAAATTGTTTCATTCACATGTCCTGATTTACCAAGTAGCTCGCCAGGGATTTGGCAGCTTCAGTAGAAGCTAATGCAATATTCTTGTCCTGTAATGCAGCTTCAGTGTAGGATTTTAGGAGTTCTTTCTGTTTCAATGTTCTATATATCAATCTTCACTTTTCTGCTTTTTGGCAACTCTATTCCTACTTCCTTCATATATAACAGGGCATCATATAAACAAGGTGATCCACCTGCAGAAGAAAGGACTGGTTTGCTTAAATAACTTCAGTGACTAAAGCAGGTAACAGTACAGTGATGAGGATCTGCCAGCTCGTTGTCTGGTGGATGGACTGTAGTTGTACTTCTGTATGGTTTGAAATTTGCTGGCTGACTAGAGTTTTTATGTGTGACTTGAATTCATAGTTTAAAGCCAGAGAGACTACTAATAAATTTCTGTTCTCTGTATCTATCATTTATGTCCCTGGCTATTACATTCCATTCCATTTCTCCTCAAGTGGAATTAAAGCATGTTTTCCAAAAACATGTCAAATCTTGGTCTGAAGACACTGGAGGGGAAGGTAGGGCTGTTTGTAGTAGTTAGCGGGTATGTGGTGTTTTAAGTGAAACACTTCATCTGATCTTTGGTGCTTATTACATGTTCCACTGAGATTAAAGAGTTCTATGATGCTCTATTTTTTTTCCTGGATGAAGGGTATTTAGGTGCTAGTAAAAAATTTTTCATTCTTTCCAGTTAGCTAAAAACATAGACCTCAATTCTTTCACCATAATGGCATTTTCCCCAGCTTTTGCGTATTTTTTTCTGCACCCTCCTCAGTTTTTCAACATCCTAGAAAAAATATGTAACTGTGCCCTATCTTTGTACATCCAAAACTCGTATGTAGCTCCACCACTGTAGCTGCAGTACCACCAAATCTTCATCAGGCTTTGGCTAGCACAGAGAAGCATGCTTATTGGCTTTGGTTGCCACAGAGAACAGAGGTAAAGAAGGGAACAGTGCAGTCCCTGTAGGTATTTCCAAAGTCACTATGTACTTGGAAAAAAAATCCTGAATACTATAATGGTAATTCTAGTGGTTTCCTTAGTATTCTCAAGTATACTTTGCATAAAGGTCAGAACACTTTCAGCCACAGTGTTAAATCTAATTGTCTGTTTTATATGAGCCTAGAAAGTCAGTGCTGTTACCAGGGCCCAGTTGTTAAATAACACTAAACATGCAGCTGTGGCCATTAGCTACAAAACTGCTTTGCTCTGTCACTTCTCTTTTTCTGCCTTTAATTTAAATTTAAAATGTAAAGCAATAAAGTTTTTTCTATTATCACTTTTCTTGCAGCTGCATGGTTTGCATGAAGGAGAAAGTCCTTTCCAACAGCCTTTCACATGGCCTTAAAGGTGCTGTAAATTCCCTTCTGAAAGAACAGTGGCAAAAATAGTTTTAATGGGTTCAAAATGCAGTTTTTGCTATCAGAAACCAGCTCTTTGTCCCTAAAGATATAGCAAAACAACAGTCTTACACAGGGACATACAGACAGTAAGGACAGAAACAAGGAAGAAACTGAGTGTTTTGATCCTGACCTCATGTACGGAGTTGTTATTGAAGACACAGGACTGTGAACCTTGGCAGGCTTATGCTTGTCTTTGACTAGTGACTGGTCACAGGATCTCACAGAACTTCTAAAGAGACACATCTTGGTTGGGTGTGTTTCAGGGTGAACAACCACGTATAAATTCTGAAATCCAGGGAAGGAGCACACACAACTTCCTGAGATTATAGTTTTTAAAAGCTTTAATCCACTCCATTCTGGAGTGACAGATAAATGCAACTGCTTTTTTTTAGAGGGAATGATGGTTTTAAATGCATGCCCATCTCCTGCCTCATGTTTTGTTAGACTGATTACTTTGGGCTGTATTTCTGTTTGTTCTAAGGCACTGCTTCTTGAAAGTAGAGCCATCAAAATTAATGTCATTTCCCATAATAGGGTCAATAATGTGATAAATATCTGACTGACATATTTTTAGATTCCATGTATGGAAAACTATTTGCAAAACGGTTTAATAGCATGAACAAGAATTTATTCTTAAATTGTCACAGATCTTTGTAGAAATACATCCTACTTCTCCTTTGGAAATGAGGAGCAAAAATATTTGTCAACAGTTTCTGCCTTTTCCAAATCAGTAAGTTTCATCTTCTCCAGCAACATTATTACTAAATATGCAGTTTAACCCTTTCAGCCATCGATTTTTGTGGCACCTTAAGCTCCGCGTAGCAGTTTTGTGTTCTCCATAACTTCTGATTGGTACTGACTGCTGTCTGTTTTGGCTTTTTCTACTGATTTATTTGATGCCACTTTTTCTTTATAAATGTCACCTTTATTCCCTTGCTAAGCCCAAATGGGCCTGTCTTACTGCTTTGGGGATCTCAGCTTTTGACCATCCACTGCACTTTTCATTAAAAGCTGTAAATATCTTTTTCTTTTTCCTCTCACATTTTAGTGTGTGCTGCAGGGATTTGTGCAAGGTGCTAAGCTCTCTTGGTCCCCATTGATTTCTCTTTCAGGGGATCTTTTAACAGAGTAAGATCAATAAAATCTAGTTTTGTTTAAAGCAGAAGTTTTGTTTGTTGTTTGCTTTTTTTGCATGTATGAAGAAAAGTGCTTTTTGTATTATGCTAGATCTATTTCAAACATGTCTAAAACATTTTATTTCCAGGATGATCTTAAAGCAACTTTAACAGCAAAGCATCGAGAAGCCAAGCAGTTCTCTCAACTGGAGAAGACACGCCAACGGAATCCATCAGATCGACACATTATTGTATCCTGTATTTCAAGTAGCTTTAAGAAATGTTTTTAAAATTTCTTAGGAATTAAACTATTGTCTTTAGAAAGTAGTATGAAAAGAATGCTCTTTGGAGAGACTGTTTCCTGTGTTGATGTTGAATCTTTTCTGAAACTTTATAATGAGTTATAGCTTATAATAGCTGCTTTGTTACTCCCTTTTGGATTTAAAAGAAACTAAGAAGTATTTGATATGTTTATGCAAGAGAGGTAGGCATAGATTGCATCTAGTAGTTTGGAGGTTTTCAAAATAAGTGTAATCAGATAACTCCTTTTGCACTTCTGTCAATTTTTTGTTTTATTGATTTTTCTCCCTGTCATTTTGGTAGTTGTGCCTAGATGGGGTATGAGTTTCTTCCAGGTGTGAGATAAAATGTGGAAGGAAAAGTTATTATTCTGTTAGTAGAATATTGAACCAGACTACTCTTCCTCTAAAAGACTAGTGACCCTCCCTAATTTACTATTTTGTATCACAGAGAGAAAAATTAAGCCTCCAAGGAATTTCCATTAAAATTTCATTTAAGTGTCAAATGATGAACAATCCAAACCTAGGAAATGCCAAAATAATCCTACTTCATTCCCTTCATGGCTATATATTATGACACAGCATTTAAGTTCATGATGGTGTGCTGTTTATTTTTTCATACGCTCTACCATTGGACTCGGGAGTGAAGGAGTCCTATTCTTTGTAGGATTTCATCAACTTTATTTCAGAAATCAGAACATTTCTAGTGACAGGGCATAGGACTGCAGAAAGAGCAAAAATTATTGTAATGGTCCAATGCCACCCAGAAGAATTGCTTTTTTTTTTGTCTCTGCCAAAACATTCCCATTTAATATTAATCAAACCAGTTAAATCAAGTGATGACTAATTACAAGTCCTCATGTGATAAAGACACATGGATGCCAGCTATAGGGTTAGAAGTTGAGCTGTGATGCAGTTATATTCCATTAGAATGAAGGGAGTAAATTGTAACAGTAAGCTCGTCTCCCCAGAGAGTCCCATTTTTCTCCCTCTTGCACTAATTCCCAGTTCACTTCATGGGTAAATGGCTGGCACCTAGCTTGTTTCTTCCTGTCTCTCCAAAGCTACACCCAAACATTCTTCTGTGGCTTAGTTTCTTGTAACACCTGTGTTTTCTGTATTTAAGAATTTGCCTGAAGAGTTACTAAATCTCAGTACAGTATGGTTTTGCATATGGCCAAAGGCACCAAACATTACATATTTGCATTTTAAAGTAATCAAAACAAAATGCGTGAAAAGGAAAGTATTCTTATTCTTGAGTAACTGTGATGTTTCAGCAGCTGACTGCCTACAGAAAGCAAAGGATGTGTACTTACTCCCAGATTACAAGTCCATCTTATAAAACATGCAGCTTTGAAAATAAAACCTTACCAGATTTTTTTAAGTACAAAAATGCATTTTTTTTGTTTCTGAAATGGCCTACCTGGGTTGTCTGATTTATTTATTTATTTAACATATTAATAACCAACCCTCCGTCCAAGACAAGCAGTTGTTCTGAAATATTTTGGCCTGGATACTTGAATTCTAGCAAAGCTGTAACAAACTATAAGTGGTGTCTGAAAGCAGAAAGCTTCAGAAAACATCATAATAGCACCTTCCAAGTATACAGAAGTTTTGAACTAAGGTAAATACTTCACCATATATTAAAAGTAGAAGTGAAAACAGGTACTTTTATTAATAACAATTGCTATTTTGCTGTTTTTTCCTTTACTAGTATTTCCAGTCACAGGTAAGTGTTTCAGAAGAGAAAATACCCAACTGCTGTTGTGCAAACTGTACAGATTCTGCAAGTTTAGACATGACACTCTACAACAAACAAAATTCCTTTCCCAAAGCATCTGCGCACAAAATCTGGCCAGTCTATTTAAGATGGGTGGAGAAATACATTTGATTATCATAGAAAAACATACTGTATTTGTAAGGGCTGCTTATGTGTAACAGCTGCCTTCATTTACAGAAAGTGGCAGATTGTAATAACCGAGAATACACAAAATGTCTTTTCTTACTCTGTTTCTCTCCTGTGTTTTGGGCAAAATCAGGAAAGGGAGATGAACATCTGACTTATGTGCTACTGAAGATATTACCAATTTTGTTTGCACAGTTATGGCAGAATTGTGTCTATGACTTTAAGCCGTTTGCAAGGAGATCACTTAAAAATTATAATCCTGTAATATAAAGTTACCAGATTTAATCAAATAAAAGGAAGTGACAGCATTCCTTGTGCCTTAGGTTTCCATATACACGTAACTCTAAAAAATAGGTTGTGGAAACTGGGCCTGTGGTGGCTACTTCCATTTTTTAAAAAAAAAAAAAAAGTTCCTCTCTTAATTTGCTGCATTGTAGAAATCGGAAGAATCCTACGTCTTGATCGTACTGTTCGATTACTTGATCCATACACTATTCCCAGATCCCAGGACAGAACAGATTCCTGATTATATGCACTGACAGAACCTGTATGTAAATACTGTCTGAATTAGTCTATGAAGTTTGACCAGTAACTGATGGAAAAATAAAGTTTAGACTCAAATGATGCAGTCATTGAGTGCAAGCTCTTACATCTTTGTGTAATTTTGTGAGACTTTACTCAACCAGAATAGCTTCAATATCTTTATTTAAATGGTAGTATGCACTTTGCATTTCTATACAGTTGATAGTTAAAGCTAATTAAAATACATTTCTAAAATTATTTTTATAGTTACAAAATAAGAAACACTGTGTATTTATGCCTTGGGGATTGGTTGGTGTGTCCCCTCCATGGTGCCCAGTTTAAGGTGTTTTTTATAAAAATATTTTATTAATATAAAAATACTAAAAATATAAAATACCTGAAATGCTTTTGCATCTAAAAATTATATAACTTCAGTCTACTGATTTAAATACTTATGGGAGAGGTGCATTAGTTACAGCTGCTGTTGTATTTTCTATTCAAATAATTTATAAAAGCTTTGTAAGACGAGGTTCAGCATATGATATTGGAAAAGTTTCTTTCTAAACCCAGCAGAGTGAAAATAAAGGGTGATCTTTTCAGCTTATTCACCAGGCTGACCTGTGTACTCCTGCCCTCTCCTTTACACCAGCTCAAAAAAACCCTTTTCTGAAGGGTAAAGCCTTGTACTGGGTTAATTCCCTGAACCCAGTCACTGTGTGATCTGCAGTGTCAGGGCTGGCTCTGTGGAGTTAGGAGATGATTATTGCAGAAAATGGATTAGGGCAGTGGGACTTCCCCGACTGGCTGCAGCTTGCCATTTTGCATGTTTCCGATCAAAATCACTACAGCATGGAAGGCATCTTTATTAAGCTGCAAACAAATTTATGAATACCGTAAAACAGATGTGTAGTATTTTGAAAACCTGGACTTAGTAATTTTCATGCCAATTAGAGCAAGTATCTTTGTATCAAATACAGGACTGATTTCACTCCTGTGTTACTTTACCAGGCTGAAAGTGAACTGCAGAGAGCTTCACTGGATGCAACTCGAACAACTCGGCAATTAGAGGAAACCATTGATAATTTTGAGAAACAGAAAATAAAGGACATAAAAGTAAGTATGCTCATGTTTCTGTATATGGCATCACATTTCATTTTGCATAATAAAGTTACTATAGTTAATCTTTGGCAAGATAAAAAACACTTAGTATTAACTTAAGCACATATAAATGTTGTATTCAGTAATATTTACAAACCAAATATCATTAACTTTGCAATTAAAAACTCAGTTTGTTATTCTTAAAGTTTATGGAATTCAGAATATTCCTGCATCCTATTGTTTAGTGTTTTCACCTTTCAAGAGCTGCTGTAATTTATGTCACTGGCAGATGCATTTCTTAGTGGAATGATCTATGTGGATTAATATCAACACAACAGAAATAATAGAATCATAGAGTAGCTAGGGTTGGAAGGGACCTCGAAGATCATCTAGTTCCAATCCCCCCTGCACGGGCAGGGAAACCTCCCACTAGACCAGGTTGCTCAGAGCCCCATCCAACCTGGCCTTGAACACTTCCAGGGAGGGGGCATCCACAACCTCCCTGGGCAACCTGTACCAGTGTCTCACTACCTCACACTAAAGAATTTTTTCCTAATGTCTAACCTAAATCTACCCTCTTCCAGCTTAAAATCATTGTAAGTAAATAATATATCAAAGCTGAAATATTTTTAGGTTACTGCAGTTTAAATTGGAAAGCAGGAAATGTTCAGGGACTGCAAGTAATCAAAGCTTTCGTTTCTCTCTTAATGTAAAACATTAAGTGGTTTAAGTACCAAGGACTATTGTGACTGAAAAACACTTGCATTATGTGATCTCAAATTTAATTATAAACTTGCTGAAGTGAGATGCTTTTTATTGGGAAAAACAAAAACAAAACAACAAACACAAGACTACATTGAAAAGAATGAAAGATGGTTGAAATTCCCAACCAGTACTTGATGTTAGAGTAATATGAAAAAGACTGTGAGTTCTGAGTATTCTGTAAATTATCAGTATTTATAGAATTTACAGATAATAATTTATGCCCAACCTGTTAAAAATATTGTCATCAATAAAACAAAAATCCACTGACTGAATCTTGTGAATTCCTAATAAGGAATATCAAGTGAGTTTTCTGCATGACTTTTTATTTATTACTAATGAGTCTCCTCTTCACTTTGTAAGTGTTTACTTAGAATTTAGTATGAACTGGCAACTGCATCTGTGACAATTCGGCCAGTATTTATGTTTAGTTTCTAAAATTCAGGTCTACATACTTAAAAGTACTAGGTGTGTGCAGTTATTCATATCCCATAAATACCAAGTACAGAATTCAGTAATTTCTTGTATTTGAAGTGGAAGTATACTGCATTAAAAAAACATTGTTTTCATTTGCTTTTAGAATATATTTTCTGAATTTATAACTATTGAAATGTTATTCCATGGGAAAGCTTTAGAGATATATACTGCTGCCTACCAAAATATCCAAAATATTGATGAAAATGAAGATTTAGAGGTAAGATTGATTAGGATTTGCTTTTCAATTTACTTACTACATAACAACATTTTTCATGCTTTGGGGCTATACATGGTTCAGGTTCCCAGAACAAACTTCTTATGTATACCAAGCCCATTTTTGCATTTATCCAACAAGAGTGTACAGGTTTCTAAATTCAGAGATTTTAAAAACAGTGAAGATCTACAGTGTTAATCTAATCCTTTCCACAAAATACAGGTAAGAGATTTTTCCTAATGTAACTGCCGGTCCAAGCTCAGCTAATCGTAGCTCTTAAAAAACACCTCTGCAGTGAATCCCACTTTAAAGATGCACAGTATGAGAAAATCTTACAGTGCTCAAACAACATGTTCTAAAGACTAATGACTTCATTAAAAATCTCTTCTTTCTGTTCTGAGTTTTGTTTGCTTGTTTTCATCTTTCAGTCATTGTTTTTTATTAGGGTGTTCTAGAATGAAAAGACCATTTTACCAAATGGTACCAACCTGCATTTTTTGCCTTGTGGCTGTTACAGTTTCAAGTCGACATTTCTGTTCTCTTTGTGTTACAGTCTCTTTTACAAGACATGTTTTTTTCATCCTTTATTCTTCCAGTCATTCAGGATGTTGGGCCTTTAAACTTATTATCGTTGTAATGTATGTTGTGTGTATGTGTTCAGATTGTCAAGAAATTTGGATTCTTTTTTATCTTTTTTTGGTAAATGTTACCAGTCCTAAAATTATTTTTTCCATGACACAGCTCAGGATGAAGGATGGCAGTATTCAGCTAGCGCAAGACATACAACAGCATGATTCTTCAGTGACAGTCACATTTAAGACATTTTGGTATTTTTACTTCATTGAAAATAAACCATGACAATTTTGTACTACTCAAGTGTCACAATTAAGATGTCACATGTCACCAATTCAAAATTATCCTTTAATATTTTATCTTTCAAAACCAAATTTCCAATCACATTTTAAACTTCGTGTTAATTCAACAATATTTACTTTCCATAAAAATACTGACTGACCATAATTCTACCGTGTTCTTTGACTTTATTAATAGTCTTGCTCTGATAGCTTTATTATTTTTAACATCAGGCTATTAGGATTATAATTTAGTGGGTTTGGCTATTGGAGAAAACTTGTAAATATAATGGATACTGTAGTCTCCCCTGTATTCTAAGGGTTTCCCCAAATTTTTCTTGAGCTACACTCTCCTGATTTTTTTTGAAAAAAATTTCTCTGATGCAGCTGTGACTGGCAGCAAGGATTTGCTTGTGAAGGGGCTAAGAGTTCATCTCTCCAAGAAACAGAGAGCCTGAAGGGAGTTGCTGGGGTTCATATCTCAAGGTTAGCCTGAAATTCAGCTACACGTGTTTCTGGGAAACCATGGCAGTTTCCCACTTGTAAATCTCCCCAGATCTCTGAAGAAAGTTTACTTTTACCACCCAAGTGTGTTGAGCAAGGATGTTGTTCCAGCAAAAACTGATCAATCCAGACTACATTTAATGCTGCTTTCTAGAGCAGGTTTAATTGTCCAATGCTGTATTTTTGCTAGTTTTGGTCTTGATGATTGTTAGCTTGCAAGCTGTATCAGAGAACCCAAGTCACAGCTCCCTTCATTTGAACAGGTTTTTCGGAGCTCGCTTCATCCACCAGATTATCAGTCTCGCTTAGAGATGGTTCGTGCAAATTCCAAGTCCCCTCTGCAAACAGGCTCTATAAAGTCCCCATTGAGGACAGTACAGGTAAGAAAGAAAAATTAAATTGAAAATCACTGTCTTAAAATAATGTCTTGAGTAGAACCTTATACATGGATCCACTATCTTTACTTAGTTCAGGACCATTACATAGGTGAAGAGACTTCCAAGAGTATAAAGATCATATTAAGCATTTTTTTAAAGCTGCCTTTTTTCTTTTTTAAAAATGCCATTTCCAGCAATACTGTTCCCTTCATCAACAGACTGTGGCATCTTGCAGAGCAAAGATCTAGGAGCTTGTTGAAACAGAAGCGACATTCCTTAAATAACACTTGCATATTCTTAATGTCCAGACCCTAGAGTGTGGATTCTCTACCCAGATCCTAACTCAGACTACTGGTATCTCCAAGGAGCAGAGCAAACCCATGACAAACAGATCTTTCCTTTTATACTTAGAAAATTCAGGTGAGCAGAAAGAGCATGATAAAAGTAAGTTAAACAGATGGGAAAAGTGCCACTGCTTTTGGACTAGCTACCTTTAAAAAATATTTTAAATTTGTTGGCAGCAGTAAATTTGCAGGCATTGCAAAATGACTAAATTATTTTTTCTTTATTGCAGCCTTAATCCTGTAACTGATTCTTAGCAGTATTTCAGTTAAAGACAAAGATGGCCAAATTTACAATGTACTTATCCCACTTTTCTTTTTTGGATTGAATTATGCATTGATATTGCAATATTAAAAAGTTCCCTTGGCTTCATACACACAGTTACCCTTCTCTGCTCTCAACACAGAAAGGATCAGTTATTACAGTTGAATTACTCTGTTGTTGAAAGTATGAGTCATGCCATCTGAAAAGATAAAAGAACCCAGTGATTCATTTCTGTGCAATTAAGATGATCAGGAGAGAAAACTTCTATGCACTTGGAAATTTCTTTCTTTCATAGATGGCTCCCCATTATAAGATGACCTGTTTCGGGGTTCAGGGCTTTTTTAAAATATGACTATTGCAGATACCTAGTTTTACACAAGTTGCAAAAAAGCTCTTTAAGTTTTCAATGACGATCTGTTATAAATTCTGTTTTGCACTTTACTTGGCAATTTATCTTCAGGATTTTGTTTTACTGATTCAGGTTGGTATGCTATATTTTAGTCTGAACTATAGCAGAAAATAATTATCTTTTCCAGGTATTTTAAATCAAACTTAGCTACACAAGTTTATTCACATGCATTTAATGCAGCCAACTGTTTCGCACTGACCTCTAAGACAGCAAAGTATCATTTCAACCATGGTTGAAAAGGTCTGCATCCAGGTATTCCAACACTGTCCACTGTGTTAAGACATAAGGTGAGAATGGCCATGCGTTCTGGTCGTAGCATATGCAATGAAATGTACAGTTTAAAAGCTTAAGCAAAAACAGTCATCACCTATGTGCCAACTTAAGAGTATTCACTTTTGCATAAAATTGTTTTGTTTTCAGATTCCAATACATTTTTGTAATTATTTTTTCAGCATTAGGTAATCAAAAATAAATTTTCAAGTAGTGGCATGTTTCAGATTTATGGCAAAATAACAGAAATTTAAATTACCTAGTTTCCTTTCTCGCTGCACTTATCTGATCCAGTTTGGTTCTTAGATGGCTCTGGTTGGACAGTGGAACTGGTTGCCCAGGGAGGTGGTGGAGTCACCATCCCCAGAAGTATTTAGAAGAAGTGTAGATCTAGTGCTTAGTGACTTAATCACTGAATGGATAAATCAGGTTATGGTAGGGGAATTTAGGTTATGGTTGGATTTTATGATCTTCAAGGTCCTTTCCAACCAGGATGATTCTAAAATTCTATGATTAGGTTAGCCATTAGGTCAAGGGAGACGATTATCCCCCTCTACACTCTCAAGAGACATCATGTGAACTACCAGCTCTGGAGACCCCAAAACAAGGGCATGGACCTGTTGGAGTGATTCCAGAGGAGGGTCACAAAGATTTAAGGCCTGGAGCACAGGGCTATGGAGACAGGCTGAGAGAGTTGGGGTTGTTCAGCCTGGAAAAGAGAAGGCCCCGGGGCAGCCTTCCAGCAGCCTTCCCGTACCTAATGGGGCTACAGGAAAGCTGGGGAGGGACTTTTTACAAAGGCGTGTAGGGATAGGACAAGAGGTAATGGTTTTAAATTGGAAGAGGGGAGATGTAGGTTTGACATAAGGAAGAAATTCTTTCCTCTGAAGGTGGTGAAACACTGGAAAAGGTTGCCCAGGGAGGTTGTGGATACCCCCTCCCGGGAAGTGTTCAAGGGCAGGTTGGATGGGGCTTGGATCAACCTGGTCTAGTGGCAGGTGTCCCTGCCCATTTGGGGGGTTGGAACTAGATGATCTTTAAGGTCCCTTCCAACCCTAGACATTCTATGATTCTATGATTTTACCACCACCTCACTGCCACTCATGATAATTCAGGGCATGCTCTAGTTGGCATGGTGGGTTTTTCAGGGTTGTGTGGTGGTGGTGGTTTTGTGGGGTATGAGATTCTGGTTTTGTGTTTTTTCCTTTCCCCCTCTCCCCCCCCCCTCCCTCCTAGGTGGGTGGTTGGACTCAAGTGATCTTAAGAGGTCTTTTCCAACCGTGACGATTCTGTGAATATTTAATTTACTATTTAGTTAATTACAGCATGGTTAGAGGTACCCAAGTAGTGAGCAGAGAAAAAAAAAAAACAAACCCTTAAAGCAAAAATGGTACCTCTCATTTTAGGAAATGAGGAGGGGAAGTTTTTATTCAGAAATGTTTGAAGTTCTGCTTAAGAATTTTAGATGTGTTTAACTAGAAAAAACTTGGAAAATTAGTCTACCCATCAAAATGAAGCTACTATAACAGTCTCAATCTGCAGCACTCGTTAATCTCCAGTTACAAATTAGTGTCATTTTTTCTTTCACAGAATGAAAAATAGCAATTTTAGGCATTGACTCAAGTTAACCTAGCTTCATGCAATGATTAACTCAGTTTTGTGTTATGTTCAGAGATTTGAAAGCAGGCATTTGCTTCAGGCTAAGTCATGTACTTTGTGAGCATCAACAAGACTAAGGATTTTTCTGCTTTCATTACTTAGTAATTGCCGTTTATGTTATGCATGTAGAAAAAACTTGTTACATAGCTGTACGCATTATGAAATCTCAGAATTCAATTGAATAACCAGCATATAACTTTCAAAATAGGAAGTTGTGGGTTTTTTAGAAGAGGCAAGTTTTGTCTTCAATACTGAATTTTTATCGTATCACTGTATGTTAGAAAAATCAGAAAATATAACCAAAATTAGAGTTGCAGATGCCCAGAGAGCTGCTGAACCTAAAATGTCATAAGCATTCCAGATTACTTGTATGCCTACCTTTAATGTTCCTTTTCTCATGGGGAAAGAAAAAAAATACATCTACTTGAAATTGTAAATGCTGCATCCTCTGCATCTTTAACAGGAATTAGATTGAGCCCCGATTAGAAAAAAATGTCTAGATGTTAGAATCTGTCAGATGGGATGAAAACTTGGCAGGTGGCACTGGTTTTTAACATTTTATGAACCAAAAAAAGGACTTCAGTATCATCTGAAGTGCAAGCACTGATGGGCAGGGAAAGAACTTCATGTATGGATCAAGACTTTTCTAGTAAAATTTGTCCATTCTCAAAAACAGAGCAGCACAGTGTGGAGTTTTTCATTTAACTGAAGACGTTTGATGTCTTCAAGATTATGCATGAATACACATCTTCAGCCTGATATCAGAACAGCCAACCCAGAAAAACATTCTTAACATTGATTTGGTCAATGCAATTTTCCCTACCCTGTAATAGTTCTGCTAAAAAAACTGGGATTTTCTTAGAATTTAAAAATTGCTGTATTCAGTGCCATTTATCTTTCTGTTGACATTGAGGATGTTACTAGAAGCTTAAGAGTTAAAGGATAAAAAACTTGCCTTCTCCTTCACCACACTAAAAACCTCCAAGAACTTAGAATGGAAATGCCAACAAAGAATTCCTTTTCTTTGAGGAGGAGAAACACTTGATTTACTTTTATTGGATTTTTGTCTTGGCAGATTTCCAGCAGTATGCTAAGAAAAGAAGAAGATGAGGAGGAGGAAGATGAAGATGAGGAAGAGGAGGAGGATTTGGATGCTAGTAAGGAAGTGAGATAACAAAACTATTCTGAGTTTAATTGGGGAAAAAAATATTTCCTTTTATGTAAAGGCATTTGTGTATTAATAAAAAGTTCACTTAGGTTGTATTTTTAAAATTCCAAAAGCAAAAATTTGCACTAATAGTAGAGTGCCAGAAACAAATTACCAGTTTCGAAGAATGGAGCAGAATCTGTTGAAAATGGACTATTTCAGCAGTTAGAAAAATGAAATATTTAAATAAAATGCTGTACTGTATTTGCATAGATGTTATATTGCAGTCACATTTGCTTAAATTTACTTGATGAACAGTGTCCACAAACTGCACTAAGCTGACATGCAGTAATGAACATAAGGGTTTGCTTGTTACTTTGCCAATATATTACCTTTATTCTGTAGCTATATATGTATTGCATTTATTAAGTCTTCTACCTATACCTGTTATAATTGGTTTTATACATCCTGAAGTAACTGTAGTATTTAAGAACCCAATTACAGCAACAACCATGTTAATTTCATTACCCACCTTGGATGGCCCAAGGCAGTTTTCTCATTCTCCTTTTCCTCAGGCTTGACTAAGATTATTTTTGAATTTTTGAATACATACAGAATGAACATTAACAATTAAGACCCAGCCTGATATCTACTTTCAATGCTGCTTTGCTTTTAAATAAAAGTGCCTTCATAATAAAGCTAGTTGATCTTTTATATAGTTGACACTTACTGTATTAGCTGACATGCTATATGTAGCTCAAGTTTTGTTTTCAACTGGTTGATGCAGTTACTGATTCCATCAAACATACAAGAAATTACACATTTTGAGTGCAGATTGTGGTTATGCATATCCATTTTTGAATAGTGTAAAATTGTCTGCCAGAAAGCTGCTGCCATACTCATCTCCAGCTTTAAGATCTGCTTGATACAGAAAGAACATATATATATATATTTATATTTAGAACTTAAACTTGTAACTGGGAAAACACACTGAAGTTATAACCAAATATTCTTCTAGTTATGGAAAATAAACCAGGAAGTGCATTTTTAATACTGATGCTGCCTTTGTCTGCTGAAGCAAAGTGTGCAGTGCATACTTGTTTCAACAGGTTAAATAAACAGGTTTTGCCAAAAATTAATGTGATAAAAATGTAAGTGAACATGTCACAATATAGAGCTCTGTTTTAAACCCAGAAAAGAGTTTTACACCAGAATTGTGTAGTATTGACATTGAACTACTCATGACAAAGAGTAGAACTCCAGTGACCAAAACTAGGTAACTAATTCCTATCTATTTTAGCTATTAGGGCACATCAATTAATATTTGTATCACAACATCAAAATTATGATGATCACTTTATCATTTTATATTCAGCGAAATCATGTAATCCAAAACAGTTGGTTAACTTCAAGTTTTTTGTATAATAGATATATGCAAAAAGCAATTATTTGTGTACTATGCCTTGAAAAAGGAATTCTGAATAAAAAAGGAAGCAGTGTGTAGTTTAATCCCCACTAAAACATTAGTAGCTAGAATTTTTTTATCCTCAGCAGCTTCAAATTCCTTCTCCCCTACCTCACAAAATGTCAATTTCAGGAGTTAAAGAAAAACACACACAGAAAGGAGAAAAACAGTGTTGGGCAACTTTGTCCTCTATATATGATGTCTTAAGTTTGCATGTTGGACAGAAACTGTGTGACCTCAAAACTATAAAGTCACTGATAAATGTATTTTAAAGCCAAAAGAAGAATTCAGAATCCAATTAAATAATTAAATATTACCTAAAGATACTTCTGTCTTGTACCCATCAAACTGTCATGTTACAGCTTTCCTGAATGCTTCAGGCACCTTCTAATCACTATTACTTAATTTAGCAACATAATCATTAGTAGTAAATTTTGATGACAAGAAACTTTCCTCCTTTAAATCATAATTTTTGGACGATGGTAGCAAAAGCAACCTCCGAGTAAGCATAACTAAGGAAAGTAGCTATATTCTGTATCAACAGCACATACTGCAGTATTTCCTTTGTTATTCTTTTACTATATAGATGGTACTTAAAAAGGAAGCACAGTAATTCAAGCCATATAATTCTAGACTGTCCCTGATGTCTCCTTTATACCGAAAGTACTCTGCCTCCAAACCATGAAATATGCACTTCTAAAACCTTTATTATCAAGAAATGTTGTCACCACCACACACCGGTACCACCTATTCCGGCAGAATCAGAATACAATGCCTTTATATACACGTGCACATTTCCAGCTGGGGGGTAAAACCAAAAAAGACTAGCCAAAACAAATTAGCAAGGTACTACAAACTGAGAACCAACTGTCCTTTTAACATAATTTAACTGATGTACTGGCAGCCATTCCCAATTTCCCTCTCCTTCAGATTATCTGTGCATACTTTGAAGTGGAGCTTTCATCTTTATAGACCTTTAAAAAAACCCGCTTTTTTGGCTTATCAATTGCATGTTTCAGATTAACCTAGAGAAGTCATCAAGTCTAATCTGGTTTTAAATTAAAGGCAAATTAGCTATAGGGCAAACAAGAAATATTTGTAAATGTCTTAATTATGACCTCTGCCATTATAAGCTTTATGACGTTTTATGTATTGACGGGGGGGGAATTTACCATCCAAAAAAATAAATGTCATCATTACTCAAACTTTCTTAAAAACAGATAACGCGTTTTCTAAAAGATTGTCTCACATTTAACTGGCAAGAAAACCTACAAAACTACCCTATGTTTCCAGCCTCCAAATCTTTTTCATTACAAGAATTAATATGCATGTACCAATATTACTCTAGAAGCATGGGAAAAAAAATTACCAGTTCATTGTCAGTTACTGAAAACCCCTGTTGTGTGACAGAACTTTAAAACCAATAAATTGCCAAAGCTGATTGAAAAGTTAGTTGCATTCATGTTTACAAAACAGCTGATAGTACAGAGGCAAGAATTAGTAAAGATGTTAGCTTACAAAAATAATCACAAATTTTTCAACAGCATGATTAGAAAAGTTTATTTTGAGGATTCTCACAACACATCTTTATTTTCCCTGCAACTCTTCTGGCTCCCTGATCTCTTTAGTAGCTGTGAAATAAAAGCACCAAATTTTGGGTGTTTATTTTAACTGCACTTAAATTCTGAGGAAGGTTCAGAACAATATGCTTCTGAAGCTAATCTCTACCAGACAGCAAAAAAAACCCCAGTATGTAAGTGTTCAGAATTTGAAAATTTGGCCACTTTTAAGTTTCTTTGCTCAGAGGTATCTACATATACAGACTTGGCATTATCGTTCTCATTCAAAATTATTTTTTCCTAGCAGTTTAAACAGAGGACAAATAATATACAGAAGAAATAAAAGTTATACTAGCATTTTTTAAATTATATAACAAAAAAAAATTCTTGATTTTGCTTCTACTTAAAGAGTTTACATTGAATTTAAGTAATTTTTATGAGTTTACATAAACAAAGTAATTAAGGTTTGACCACCAGTGAGAGTAATCTCACTGGAACAGGCTGCTCAGAAATGCTGTGGAATCTCTATCCTTAAGAGCTATTCAAAATCCAACAGACAAGGCCTTGAATAACCTGCTCTAGTTGCTGCTGCTTCAATAAGTAGATTGGACTACAGATCTCCAGGTCCCTTTGAACCTCAAAAACTCTATGAAACTAGGATTTTTTTTATATCACCAGCGTAAAGAAGTTTTGCAATTTTGTTGTCTTTAGAGGGACTAAAACTTTGTAATATTCCTGAATACTCAAAGTACTATCTTGGACAACTGCAAAGTCAACAGTGGTACAAATTCCTTATCCACACAACCAAAGTTTCTTACCAAGCCTGAATGCTGAAGATGCAATTTTTCCTAGAACAGGCTAGCTTTCATTTCTTTCTAAAATATAAATATGCTGGTACCAAACCAATCAAACCTTCTGAATACTGACAAAAGCACTTAATTTCTTAAGTAAGAAAATAACATAGTTGGTTGTCAGTGACATACGTTAGTTAGAATTAATTAGAGATTGACCTGGAATGCACCCAGGCATCATTAGCAAGTTAATATTCGTATTACACACATGCGGAGATAAAAGAAAGACCACTCTGAAAGTGCAGGCTGAAGTCAAAATTCTTGATCTAATTCCAAGGTTCATTTTGTGCCTCAGGGTACTACTGTGATGAAAAAAAGCCTGTCCAACTGATTAATACAGATTTTGCAGTCCTTGGAAACTCTCTGTGATGACAAACAGTAACAGTTCACCATTTCTGAAGGAAGCAGCCAGCATTAGGTATTAGGAAAAAACTCTTTATTGTGCAGGTGGTGAGACAGTGGAACAGGTTGCCCAGAGAAGCTGTGGATGTCCCCTCCCTGGAAGTGTTCAAGGCCAGGCTGGATGGGGCTTGGAGCAATCTGGGCTAATGGGAAGTGTCCCTGCCCATGGCAGAAGGGGGTTGGAACTAGATGACGTCTAAGGTTCCTTCCTGCCCAAAGTATTCTATGATTCAATGACCTTTCTCACCAAGAACCATATATGTTGAGCATAATAGTTGAGATCATTATCTATGTAACTTTTAAATGTAAGACACACATTTAATGGCAATTTCATTTTTATTTTTAAAAAGTTGCAAAGCCAGCTACTGTGAACAGAAGGCTCTTTTTTCTTTTAATAGCAATGCCTGCAACCACATGAAACCGAGGAAAACCTGAACAGTTTACACACAAATAAAAAAAATAAGTATTTTTTAAATTTTATTAAGCTAACCTCAGTAAGAAATGTTATTTACTAATGCAGGTAGCACTGAAGCTTTTCTATTTGAACCGTTGGTGTGGTCAGTCAACCAGCACTTACATTTTTGATGCAAAGTTGTGGGACACAGAATTAGAGCAAACTAAAAAAAACCCCAAAGCATTACAACTCCACGTCTTTATACTTTGATGCCAGACATTCAATGTCCTCCAGGATTTCTGGGCTCTTCTCTGCCACAAGAAGTAGGCACAATACAGTTCTCACATCTTAACCATACAGATATTTCAACTGAGAGCTAAACAACTGAACTAGTTATTTACAACCGTTGATGGAAACAGTTTCTTCTGCATCTTCCAGTTAAAAGTGTTAAAATAACTGTCAATACTGTCAAATCTAGAATGTTTTATTATAGAGCATCTTTTCCTCCTTTACAGTAAGCTCAACTTAACTTTCCGTGAACCAATTGGCCTGTCATTCAGTTCATTAATAGCAGCCATAGCTTCCTCATAGTTTGTCATAGCAACGATGGCATCACCCGAAGGTAATCCTTGTTCATTATACTGAACAGAAACTGACTCTGGTATGACTCTGTAGCCATAGAAAAAATCCAGAATCTCATTAGGAGTAGCTTTAAAAGGTAAATTTTTCAATCGAATAGGAACAACACGTTCAGAACCACCACTGAAATTTGGATCTGGCATAAATCTTCCTTCAGGAAAATTTCCCATTTTATTATTCCCAAACTCCATTCTGCCAAAATGTTCACTGTCACCACCAAAATCCAGGAGCGGTGGCGGACCTCTAAAATCCTTTGGAGGACACATGAAGTCCTCAGGTGGGTGCCTAAATTCAGAAGGATGCCTGAAGTTCCCAGGGGGACCAAACGAATGCATAGGCGGCCCTTGTGGTGGCCCAGATGGTGAACCGACTGGACAGGAAAGCTCACCTCTGTCATACTGATGTGAATGACCCTGCATTTCACTTGGTGGAGACAATGGTACAGTTACACCAAACTTCTGCATCTGCTCTTCAGATATAAGTCTTATTAATACCTCCGTTCCCAAGAATCTTCGACGATTTAAATTTTCTGCTTTCATGGCTTGTTCTTCAGATTTAAACTTCACTAATGCTTCTCCCAGCCCAACTCCTTTGTCATCATAGAGCAAGTAAATATCATCTTCGTCAACATCAAATCTTGCAAAGAACTTTTGCACTTCAATTTTTGATACATCAAATGGAAAATTCCTTACATAAACACATGTCTTGGGGCCAGAATGGCCTTCCCGATAACTTTTTTCTGGTAAGGCCTGTCCAAGATGTTCTCTGTCCTGTGATCTCTTCCTCTCACAAGAATCAATTATTTTCAACATCGACTTCTTTGAAATCGGAAATACGTAAACCGAACGATTGAGAAGAACCTTTCTATGACATTCCAAAGCAGCCTGATAATCTCTCTCATTCCTTAACATCACAAAGGCCTCTCTAGTCCTCCTCTGATGCTTATCTGTTAGAAGCTTTATTTGTTTGCTGCATATATCCAGACCAAAAAAAAATTCTTTCAAATCTCTCTTCTCCAGATTGGTAGATAAATTTCTTAAGTGTATGTAATATTCCTGGCTGGGAGGTGAACGAGAACGAGTTCTTTGTCTCCTTGGTGATCTTGAATGAGAATGCTTCCTGAAATGCATGTAGTCTGAACTTCTTGGAGAGTGGTCTTCACACAAAAAGTCATCCATTTCATTTGGCATGTCTACTCTCCCACCATATTCAATCCACCGTTCTTCTGTAGATGGGCTTATTTCTATAAATCTCTGACCCATGTACTGCCTATGACGCTTAAGTCCCTCTAAGGCATCACCAGGCGTAGCAAATTTTACCAAGCAGTTACCATTGTTTAAACCATTGCGATGCTTTATCAGAATCACTCCATCCACATGTATCCCCGAAAGGAAAGCACGCACTTCATCTTCTGTTGCAGAGTAAGGAATACCACGTAGAAATAAGTAAAGGTCATCTGGGTTAAATGGAAGAGAATCCTTTCTTGACTGATAGCTCGGTTTAGGCATACCTATATCACCATGTCTTGTGCCATTAGTATGGAAACCAGCCTCTGGATGATTTGGTGGACCGTAACCAGGTTTACTTATTCCTTTTCCAAAAGGCGTTACTAAATGTGGAATGTCCCCAACACCTGGGGCCCCAGAACCGTTAGTACCCGTTCTTCTAGAGCTAGACAGAGTTTCTCGTCCCCCACGGTCAAATCGTTTCCGGCTCATTTCTATGGTATTCTGCATTTCTGCCTTGCTGCTGAGGAAGAGCTCAATGCGTGAGTCCTTGATAAACCCTCCCGAACAGCTCATGGCACGCCGTGCATCTTCATCTGTTGCAAATATAATAAAAGCCTCCCCAATCTCTCCTCCAATAATATGCACACCTCCATCAGGAATATTCAATCCCAAGAAGAAACGACGAATATCTGCAGGACCCGCAACAACAGGAAGCCCCTGTAAACGGATGACTACAGCCATGCTGAGCTCAACCCACAGCAAAAATCACCTGCAGACAAAAAGGTACACATGATAGCACGTCTTTAGTACTCAGCTATTACAGTATCTTAACACTTAAGAAGCTAGAGCCTTTTTAATGAATGGCCTTGTCTAAATCAAGAGAGAAGGTATCAAAAAACCCACTAGTTCACAAGAACAAGATTAAAACAAGATTCACTGAAAGTTGATTAGTCAGAACAGTTAGCCACTCCACCAGCACACGTGCACAAGACTATCAATATTCCCTATCCTAAGGGCAACAAAATCCACCTAAGTCACTCCTCACCATCCATAATACCTAAAAAACAACTAAAGTATTTCACAGCAGTTACTGTATGCCAGAGATCTCTACCCAGTCCTGAGGAACACCAGAAAAAAAAAATCCTGTTTACTTTTTAACAGGACACTTGTAATCACAACACAGAAAATACTAGATGACAAAGGAAAAAAGATAACTACGTCACTGGAAAATGAAGTAATTCACCAACAGTGATGCCTTTACTGCTTTGACAAGTTGCTCTACCCAATGATCAGTTCTGTTCAATAACGTATGTTTTCTCAGCGTTCAAAAATGTTGTCTCTTTCACGTAGTCAAAGTAATAACTGCAGCAGCCACATGCACTCAGAAGAGCAAATCCTAATTCCCAGCTGTCTGTGAGACAAAAAGGCCGTGTACGATCTTGTCACAATACTCAGGGAGAAGTGTTAAGCTTTTGGCAGCTTACCTGTTTCTGCTTTGAAGACCTGATAAATTCTGTAAAATCAACTTAACTGTGGAAAGAAAATGAAACATAATTAATGGCTGATATCTGTACTTTGCTTTACATACTGTGCTACACTGCTGCAGCTCATCCATAGAAGTGGCTAATATTAAAGCCAAGCATGTAATGAACCCACAATCGGGGATACTATGAAGAACTTCCTCCATGTTCCAAGATGCCATGCACTGCATCGTTATGTTTCCATTTTAGATGCAAAAGAAATTCAGCATTTAGGTTGACTTCTGGGAATGATGTAAACACGATGAGATTACTTGGTCATCAATTGTGTCACACTGAACTGTTGAAATGAAACAGACTGACACTGTATCAAATGAAAAGACTCTCCATTCAGTCTTTTTTGAGTCCTTGAAATCCATCTCAAGATTACAGGATGTGTCCATTCTTCTGAAATCCACCTGCTTTCAAAGTTCACAACACTATGCTGTCAGTAGTCAAGCACTGCACTTAACATACACAGTGAAGACAATTAAATAAAAGAGCAAAAATATCCAACAAGGAGAAACTTCAGGCAGTTCTTCAATTTACAAAACAAACTTCAGTGTTTTCCCTGTATCTTTACTGCCCTTCAAACCTAAGAATACAAATCACTTTAATACACTGACTTAAACATACCCTGATTTTCAACACTAACATCACACAGTACACAACACAGTACTCTCAGAACACCAGCTTCTGCAGCAAATGACTACATGCCTTTAAAAAAACAAGAGCCCAAAGCCCCAATGACAAGTGTTTGAGAATATCCCTTGTACAAACCCTTTGCTCAGTAACAAGCTTAAAGCACTAGATCCTGATGCCAATTTATCTACTGGTAACAGAAACTAACATTCCACCTGAGCTTAGCAAAACAAGAAGACAGACCAAATTCTGTAACTAACCGAGTCTACAGCACTTCCACATCAGCACTTTGTAAACACAACAAACTGAAGAAACCTGCCTATTTAGTAACTCAAATAAACACCATCTGTTCTCTGTATTTTTGTGGTTGGTTGACTCCTGCCAGCAGCTAAACATCCACACATCTGATTGTTCACTCCTCATCCCCACCAGCAAGATGAGGAAGAAAATACAAAGAACAAAGTCAAGAAAACTTGTGGTCAAGACAAAGACACCTCCCACAGGCTGACCAATGTCCAGCCTGCCTCCGAATAACAACCACCTTGGAAGCCAATAAAAAATCTCCCTCAAAACCAGAAGAATTAAACAAAAACCTCCTGCTTCCTCTACCTCAGTTTTTGTTGCTGAGCATGATGATCATGGAACATCCTTTTAGACAGTTTGGGTCAGCTGTCCTGGCTGTGTCCCCTCCCAGTTCTTGCCTACTCCCAGCACACTCACTGGAGTGGCAGAGTGGGGAAAAAAGATAAAGCCTTGACACTCTGCAAGCACCGTTCACCCATTGCCAAAACACCACAAAACCAAAACACAGAACCTTACAGGCCGCTGTGAAGAAAATTAACTCCATCCCAGCCAGACCCAGTACACTTTTTAATGTATCTTCTCAACAGATGTGATGCCAAAAAGCAAGGAGAATTCATGGGCAGAATTTTCTTACAGGACCTTCTTGTCTTGAAAAATCAAATCCACTGCCCTGCTACTTCACGACGTATTTAATCTGTAGTATTTCTGAATTTCACAGCTCTGCATTCTTATCCCAATTTTTAAAGAGCATTCAGAACAGATCTCCACGGTATTTCTTCAGTGATAAACGGCAAGTTCTCCACGATGTACCATGGATACAACATACAATTTTCGGTGGTGAAAACGAGACACAGTGACTCCAGATCATAATATGGTATTTAAGAAGTCCACAGATGGTAATGCAAGATCAAATAATAAGCTTTTACTGACAACCGAGCATTGGTAAAAAGTGTAGAGAAGCCATCTAACAACTTAAAATGAATGACCAAAAAGAGTGCCTTTGAGATGAAAGTGCCACACAAAACTAAGACCGATTCATTAACTGAGCAAAGACTCTGAAGCACAAGGATATAGGTAACAGACTGGCAACTTCATGCCACCAATTTAGAAGCAGAGAACCGTGCACACTGTCTTAAGAAATTTTATAATTGAACTGAGTTAACTAGAAAAAAGTACTACACCTATACTTCCACAACCACAGCAAATTCCAACTACCATTAAAACTTCACCAGAAAAAAAAGCCCAAAACGACGTGCAAACACTGTAGGAAAATAAGCCTCCGCTGCAGTAATATTGTTACTACAATGTTGAGAGATTCCACAGGCTGCATGCAGTAACCATGCAACTTAGAAAGAATGCCCACAGAAATGCTCCAATGATGACACGGGACCACTGTGAGAATAACTGGTGGATCAGAGGGCAGCTTCTAACTCTAATTGTATTCAAAATCGAAGTAAGCTTTTGCTATTGTCAGTTTTCACATCTCTGAAGGAAGACTCGAGTGAGCTCCGTAGCTGGGCCCGCTGCTCGGCCGGCTTAAGCCGGGGCCGCTTCCGAGCGTGACCCGCTAGGAAAAGCCAGCGAGGCGCCCGCAGCCCCGCTCGAGGCCCGGCACACACCGGCCCTCACACCGCTACGACCACAGCCGGCGCAGCACAAGCCCAGAAGGGGCACGGCGGCCGAAGCCCAGGGCCGCGGGTGGCGGGACAGAGGACGGGGTGAGGGGGAGACCACCCCGCGCCGCACGCGCCCCGGCAGGCCGGAGACTGCTTGAGATCCGACCCCGCAGACAAGCCCGGCCTCCCCACGGCACAAGGGACGGGGCTGAAGGCAGGCACCAGGAAGGGAAGGGAGACGGGCAGCCCGGCGGCATGAGGAGGCCGCAGCCCAGGGAACGGCCGCGCAGCGGTCCCGCGGGGGTTGGGCTGCCGAGAACCGGCTCGCGGCGAGACCCCCGCGCCCATGGCTACACGCAGCGCCCCGGAAAGCCGGGCGCCGTCCCCCACGCCATCCACCCACCGGACACGCCACCAGGACAGAGTCGGCGCCGAGCCCCGCTCCGCGCAGCTCCCGGCACGGCAACACCAAGATGGCGCCCTCCGCCGCTCCCCCCAGCACTCCGGGGAGGCCGCACTGCGCCTGCGCGACCCTCCGCCCGGCCGCTTGGACCCTCGCGCCCCGCCGCGCGGCGCCACCGACCGCCCGGCCCGTGCGCATGCGCAGTGCGGTCCCGGCCGGGGCCCGCGGCGTGCGGGGGCGCGGCGCCCCTCGGCGGGCAGTGCGGCTGCCCCTCCGCCATCCTCACACAGGGGCGCTCCCGTCACCGCTGCCTCGGCGGGCAGTGCGGCTGCCCCTCCGCCATCCTCACACAGGGGCACTCCCGTCACCGCTGCCTTGGCGTGTCCAGCGTTGTCTTTGGTCCCTCCGTCAGTCACGGGGCCTGCCCAGCCGAGGAAGAAGGGCAGGGATGAGGACGGGCCCGGCGCTGACCGGCCTGAGGCTGCCGGTGCCTCAGGAAGGGTTTTGCACCCGCTGCTTCTCTGCCCCCGGCTACAGATAAAATTTCTAACCTAACTCGGAGCTGGCTCGAGCCGGGTTTGGGAGGAAGGGCAATCAGGGAATGAGGAGGGGGGGGGGGGGTAGGGGGAAAGATCTAAGGCCGTGCACAGAGAAAGGGGGAGACAGACGACTTCTCCCTCCCTTGAAGTGTTCCAGGCAAGGTTGGATGGGGCTCTGAGCAACCTGGTCTAGCAGGACACATCCCTGTCAATGCAGGGGCTTGGATCTAGATGGTCCCTTCTTCTGTGATACTTTGGTTGTGCTGGTGAGGGGGTATTATATCCTAGTGTCTATCCCACCTGCCTCCCCATCTTTTATATGGTCTCAGTTTCTAGGCTTATTCTATTATCGTCTACTCAATAGGCATAAATCTGCCTTATTTATGGTAGATTCTCACAAGTAACTCAGGCTTTAAAAACCTGTTGAACTCTGCAGCAAAAGATAACCCAATGAGCAAAAAAGCATTTGGCGTAATAAGCACACAGGCTGCCAAGCAATGCTGATACAGAGACCTGTAACAGGCCGTTTGCACACAGGAAAAAGACGGGGAGAAGTAATTAAAATCCAGGACATGAAGTGTCCTGCCACCTTTTGGGAGCGTTTGAGAGAATGTGAACAAGAGCGTCCTGGCAGGTGAAAAAGTGTAGCTTCCGTTGTGTATCCATTCCTCTAAGCATTTTTTGTGTGTCTGTTTGTCACCGTTTGACTCAGTTTGACAACAATGCTCTCGATCCCCTCCCCCTCCCACCCAGGTAGGGAAGGAGAGAGAAAAAAAGAGACTTGGCTAGATTGAAAGCTGAACCGTGCAGCTTTAATTAGAATACTAATATGTGATACGAGAGTATATATATGTGATTATACAAAGGTGTGGGTAGAAGCCTCTCGCCTCCCCCCACCCCCAGCAACTCCCACAGCACTTCCCTCAGACGAGACAATTTCGAGGAATCCCGAAGCTGCTCCTGGGGAAAGGCAGAGAGTTACGAGGGTCAGAAGGGCTTGAGGTCGACGGGTCGACGATGATGGGCAGATGGTGTTTTCCCAGACGCCGGCCACGAACAAAAGAAAGAGAGAGAAGGAAAGCAGACAGAGAGGCGAAGCGAAGCGGCGAGAGAGCGAAGCAGGAAGGAAGGAAGTTTTCTTCTGTCATCTCCGACCTTCCCCCGAGCCTACGTAGATATATGGAATGGAATATCTCTGGCCAGTTTTGCTGTTCGTCTAACCCAGCCTCCCACGGGGGGGCCACAGATCCCCCCGCAGTGTCAGAGCCGGCAGAGCAAAGGCACGACCTTGAGAGCCCAGCAATTACAAAAACATTCCAGTGTCTTATCAACCGAGCAGAACACGCAGTTGCTAGTTGAAGAAAGCTCACTGAAAAGAAAAAAAGGAATCAGCAAAAGAAAAACTGGCTTTATCCTGGCTCAAACCAGGACACTGTTGTTGGTTTCCTCTCAGGCCAAAGCAGCACGCCCATGTAACTCTCGTGTTCTACGCTGTGTTACCGCTTTAGAGATGAGGCACCAGGAAGCGCAAACTAGACCTCGGTCTTCGTTGTTTCTTCCCGCTGACCTCATCCGGCCCCCTGTTTCGAAACAAGCCAAACAACACCCTCCCGCTGCTCCATCCCGGCCTCTCCCCGTCCCTCGGTGGCCGGTACCTCAACCCCTCCCCCGGCCTTGCTTCCCGCCCCCCCCCGAACGCTTCGCCTGCCGCGGCGGGCCCCTCCCGCTTGCCGTAGGAGCGGCGGCTGGCCAATCCGGGCGCGCCGCGGGGCCGCGGGTAGCCATGGCGACGCGGTGGCGCGGGGCCGCCGCGCTGCTCCTGGGCCTGGCGGCCCTGGCGGGGCTGCCCCGCGCCCGCGGCCGCTTCTCCCTCCCGCTCCAGCGACCCGCCGACTGCGGCCGCGCCCGCCACTTCGACATCTCCCGCCTGGCCTGCGGGCCCTGCGGGGCCCACCAGCGACAGAGCGCCAGCGGTGAGCGAACCGGCCCCGATGCACGGGGGGAGGCGGGGCTGTCCCGAGTCCGGGGGCCGTGCGGGGCTCAGACAGCTCCGCGCTGAAATCCGCCCCTCAGCAGCGGGAAATGCAAAATCTAGGCTCAGGCTTTGGAGGTAAAACAGCAGCCCTCGGGGGCAAGTGTGAACAGGCAGCGAAAAGGACCCCGCAAAGACAGAAGTGGCCACAGCACAACTGAGCCTGAGATACATCCCAGAGAAACGTCCGTGGAGTCGTTTTTAGAGCTTTTCTTTCTTTAGGCATTTGTATAGTTTAAGGTGTTCACAGTAGAATTCCGTAGGGCCCTGCATCTCTGTTCTTGAACGCTTCCCTAACTTGAAACTCTTCGGCAAACCTGGAATGTCTGACTTGTGTGCGGGTACCTTAAACAAAAGGCAACATTCCATCATCCCTTTTACGGTCATGTTGATTGGCGTTTATCTGAGCCTTTTGCATGTAAATGGCTAACAAACTCAAGGAACTCTGGGCCTTGCAGTTGGAAATTGGCTGAGACCGGCTAGATTTGCCGCCCCAGTCTTATGCGTGCGTCGGAGAAGGGATTAACCGAAGGACACTTCAGAACGACTCCCCCGGAAGACCCCCACCTAGGAGGCTTAAAGCTATAGATAAGGATAATGCAAATAGTACAATGAGTTCCAGGAAATCTGATAAATATGTATCTAGTAGGACAATATAGGACTCGCCTGTTGTCCCTTAGGGTATGCACGACTTTGAGAACTATCTCTCGTGCATCCAGCGCTGCAATAAAGAAGGCTGCCGTCTAAAACTTAAAGGCAAGTGTTGGAGAGTTCTTCCAGCGACGCATTTTACAGTAACAATGTGAACTGTATGAGTTCTTCAGGCTGTGCACATAAAAAAACAAATCACATATGGAAATGTAGAATATGCACAGCACACTTTACAGTCCTAAATGAAAAATACAGATGGTAGTTCACTTTCTTTAGGAGATAAGATGGTATAATAGTGTCCATCTTTCATAAATACACAGTTCCAAGAAAAGTGGGAGTTCAGTGTTGCGTGTACAGCAACAAATTTGAGACTTCACACCCAACAGCATATCTCTTCAGAACTGGTATCTTGGTCAGATGCAGAGATCTGGATGGCTGTGTTCACAGCTGCTGCATAAAAGCTGGTCACCTCTTCCACTGCCATCGTGATAACTTACAAGAGTAGCCCCACAGTTTATTTGCAGAAAAAAAATGCACTGCAATAGTTTTCAGACGCCCTGATAATGTGGATGTCTAGAACCATAACTCCCTTTTTTAGGCTTGAATCTTTGTCTAATGCAGGGGCTTCAAGGAAAGATAAATTCCAAGAGGAGGTCAAGGATTTAATTTTTTCCAACACATGTGAGTGGAGCAGTGTAGGCAGCTGCCGTTGCATTTTGCCTGAATTCCACTTAAGACTGCACCAGTCTGCCCAGGCCCTCTGTGGCTAGCTCATCACTGTGGATTCCGCTTTCAAGCAACGTGTTTAGAAGTCTAGCCATCCTCCAAGTGAATTGAACAACTCAATTATCTTCATTGGTCTGGCCTTTTTCTTCCTTATAGTTAAGAATTAATCATTTATTATTTGGACTAATGTTTCTGTAAAACTGATCTCATGAGGATGTACTTTATGGTTATAAAACTTTCCACAGAATTTTACATTATTTTTACATGCACATTCAATAAGCTATCATCATCATCATCATCCAGTTTATTAGTACAAGGAATCAATTTTGGTTTGTGGTATGTGTTTACAAGTATGGAGACAGGCCCATCATAGTGAGACTGAAAAAGTTTCTGAAAAAAACCCACACCTGTTTAGCACCAGCAGGTGTCCACAATGATGTTCCATGAAAGCAGTGTTTACTTGCACTTCATACTGAATGTTATGTTGGTATTCACTGAAAACCATTCAATATAAAGCATGATCCTCATGCACAGTTTTTAAAGCTTTGACTTTAAAATAGCTTTACAATTAAGTTATATTTTGAAAAATCTTTGCCAATAAACATGTTTTGGTATTAGGACTGGCTGCCTATTCGATGGATGAAAACTGTACACAAACACATAATGCAGGTGGTGTAGAGAGGATGGGCTAAGAATGGCAGGATATAGAGGGAGAGATTTTATCTATTAGAGCGACTGATACAGTCTTTAAAACCTCATGAGAACACAAACCCTTGGCTCTTGTTTCCCCTTGTTGGATCAGTTAGCCTAAACATATTTTCCTAAAACATCTTTGTACAAACTGCAGCACTAACATTTTTTAAAAAGCAAGGTGATTTTAATGCATGTCTCAATTGGGTGTTTTATTTGTCTGTCTAATAATCTATATTGATATATTGAGAGCCATAACTGTTGTTCTTAGTATTCTGTGAAAAAAATCCATTTTATATAGAATAAAAATGCATATTTTTTTTCCAGGTAGTTCATGTGAATGTCAGCCAGGATACAGGATGGTTTCTAGTAGTGGTGGATCCTCCATTACTTGTGAAAAATGCCCAGAAAATATGGTAATTATTGAGCTTCATACTACTACTTTTTAAATTTTACATTTTCTTCTGACTGCAAGTTATTTTTAATTAATTTTAAATTATTTTGCATAATAGTCTTTGCTTGGGAATTTTTCAGACTAAGCTTATAGGTAGTAATTTATTAGTCTTTAGAACTGTTTATTACTATTCTCCTGCAGGTATTTTTTCATTCTAAATTTGACCCCACAAACAAAGTAAGAGTATTTTAAGTGTTTCATTTCTTTCCACTGCTTTTCTTCTCTGCTTCATCTTACGTTATTCTTGCCCAGAGATCATTGTTTATAGAATGCCAAAGATGCTTTTTCAGCTCTTTTTGATTATATCAATCCTATTATTTGAATATTTAGGCTACATCTTTGTAGACCCTGATAACTCTATCTTTTTACTTCAAAATGTGCTGCTGCTGTTATGTTACTTTAATTATATATAACTTTGTAGTTTGGTCAGTTCTTTCTACCTTTCTTGACAAATTAAGCCAGAATTTTGGATTGTGTTCACAGCATTGAGCCAGAGGCACCAGGCTTAACCAGCTTTTTCCTGCTACAGTAAATAGATAAATATTTTTTCCCTAGCAAAAACAACTTTTGAGAGTAAGAGCCTTCCTCAGTACTTCTTTCTCTCCAGTAATTGTAGAAGAATGCTCAAGAGACCTGTTTAGTTGCATAAGTGAGATGTTTAATGGCTAATGAGTAATGTAAGTAACTTCCCTCTTCTTTCAACTTCTTACTATGTTAGACAAAGGCATTGAAAAATATTTGTTGGTGTTTTGATCATTCTGCTGTAATGTAATTCTTCCTGTAATGGTGGCCTTTGTCTTTGATCCTGTGGCAAGGCTTATGCAAAGATAAAATTATGAAAGTGAAGAAGGGAGTAACACCTGCATGCCCTGAGGATAAGCAGTTATATTCGTTTTCCTCAGTGGTTTTGATCTGCAGTGCAGTGCAGCTTGCTTATAATATAAGCATGGATGTGAGCTGTTTGGGTATGTGCAAAATTCCATGCAGTTATGTAAGCTGCTTGACTTAGTACCCCTTCATTTCCATTGCTTCTGTATATTTTTCTGCAATTATGTCTATTTATGCATGTCATGTCCCACAAAGCGGGCACGGCTAGGGTTCCCCAGCGGTGGGGGTCAACCCAGGGAGATTCAGATCCAGTCTTCCTCTCTTAATCTCTTTTAACAACCCATTTGGTGAGATTAAGCTCAGGAATTCTCTGCACCTTACTCTTAAGAGTAAGACCATTACCCAGGAGGCTTTCACAAACATACCTTTACTTAAAATTGAGTAAGATTATAAAGCTTGTCAAAAGGAAACAAACAACAGTATCACTCTAAAAGCAACAGATTACAACCAACTGAACTTAGCAAAATGGTACACTCAAAACAACAGGTTACAACTGGAAAAACTTGGCAAAATTAGAGTTGGTGTTACCTCCATGTGCCAAAAATAAGGTTAGAAACAGAGAGAGGGAGAGAGACAGAGATGAAGAAAGAGCGGATAGGAGAGATGTCACCACCCTTGGATCCAGCGATGATCTCAGCATGAGATGTGGTCCTTGGATGGCAGGGGAACCCCGGGCATTTCAAGTCTGTCTCTCTGATGGCACCTGGTCCCACCTCTCCTGGTGAGGCTCAGCCTACTCAGCGCAGACTCAGTGTGGGATTTGGGAATGTTCTGTCAATGAGTTGGTGGGGCATGGGGGTCCAGGAGATCACTTGCAACCCCCCCCCATGCGGGTTGACTGAGCAATGATCTTAATTTTCACACATTGTCCAGTTTGTCGGGGCAGCTGTTCTGAGACATTTACTCTTTTCGGGACTCTACAATGCGTGACGTTTATTGATTTTTTTTTTTCAAGTGTAGAACCTCTATTTTTTTAAGCCCTCCACTTCTAATCAGCTGTTATCTTCACTAGAGGGTGTTAGCTAAGCAAAACTTAAGAACACTTTTTTTAGTCTATTCCTGCACAGGAATATTTTTGCCATATTGTTTAGCTTTTTTTAATCTTTAAAAGCTTCATGAATGCTACTAATGTAGTATCTGAATACATTTTCTAGGAAATAACATCTGGATTAGGCATTCTTCACTGATACTCGGTGATATCTATATCTTTGAAAATTATAATTTTCTTTTAGAGTGGAGTTACTCAAGATGGGTGGAATTGTATTACTTGCCCAAATGGACTGACTTCAGAAGGAAAATGTAAATGCCTAAATAATGAAATACTAGGTAAGAAATATATCCAAGTAATGAGATATTAGTGCTTATTTTTATCGTTTTCTTAAGACATGTTCTTCTATTAAATAGGAAATGTAACATATTTATACATACCTAATGTAAAAAATCAACATCCCTCAAACCTCATTCCTGAAAGACAGCAGATAAATCTGTACCATTATTCGTTACAATAAACACTATTATGCAAGCATTCAAAAAATAAATATTGTTATATCCCTTGCTTTAAGCTCAAATTGGGATGAAAACAATGTCAATATAGACTGAGAAACATTAAAATGTGTATAAGGATATAGTGCATGGGAGCTTCACAGGACAGGAATTATACATATATGGGTAGGTGGAACAGAATACTATAAGCAAGCCAAGCAAACAACTATGCATTAATATCAGTGAATTTCATGCCTCCCTGAGGCACGTGCCTCTATATGTGATTTCCTGGAACATTATTTCTAGATCTGTGCCTCTTACTTGATGCTTTCTAGTAGTTGCAGATGAATTTCAGTAGAGACAGAAATTTAGTTTTTATGTTAACTCTAGTGTCTGTGTTAACTGTATTCTTATTTATCTTGCATAGTGAAAAACTAAGAGCAAAAGATAGATTTCCTTAAGAGCATAAAACAAATAAACTCTTGGGAGCTCTTGTTTTCCTTATATTCAAAGACACAGGATGGAAGAGACTTTCCATGTGCCTGTAATTATATGAATAAGTCTTACTGATGTCCACTTTGGTTACTTTTGTAACAGAGTGTACTGGAGAATCACTGTTTCCCAGAGTGTTAATTCAAATTTTTTGTAGGAATCTGCAAAAAAGTGAATACCAAATAACCTGCCTTAAATTTTATGAGACTTAGAAAATACATTCTGAGCCTTTATTGTAAAATATTTATATCAAAGCTGATTCTGTAATTAGACATGCAGAAAGAACATTAGCATTGTAATTGTTTTGATTCTCTTTGTGTCTTTTCTTTTAAGTACTTAGGCTTGAAATCTCCTGCGAAATTATGCAATTGCAGTTTTGAAACTTTGAATTTGTGACAACTGCATGAATAATTTCAGATTATTTTTTTTTTTCCAATACTTTGTAAACTTGGTATTTTGAGTTTTAGCTTTTCAGTGAAGCCTTCGTTTGAAATTTGGTTCAGAATAAATAACAAAGGAACAGCAAAACTGCATATAAAATGTTGCATTTCCCATTAAAAATATAAACAATGCATAGATGCAAATACGTGCATTTATAGTGCATGTTACTTGCAAGTTGTGCTCTTGATTTTTTAAAAAATAAAATCTTTGCAGTTGTTTTAGATCTGCATAGATACTTCATCTTTTCACACTTTTCTTAACCTGTGTGACAGACTTGTGCATCATGCAATTTTATCACAGTTGCTTTTCTTTTCCCTTTAGTGGAAAGAAGCATCGATGGCATTTTGCTTAACGAAGCACTGTGCACACGCTGTAATGACAGTGAGCAATCCTTCTCTGCTGCAGATGTGTCAGGAAATAGGTGAGTATTCTTTTCATTTTGGGGTGATAAATGTGAACGTGTTCAAATGAAAAATTCTTGGGGAACAGTCAGTGTCTTTGGGATGACGGTTTTAAAAGCAGTGAATTGAAAATCCTCAGCCCCAGGACCAAAGTCACTATGTTTCGTGTTTACTGAAGTCCTTAAATGACCAGCGGCTTGGTTGCTTTGTTTGTTTGCTTTTGTGTGACTATAAAAGGCCTTTGGAGTTGAAGCAGGAACAGAATTCTTATTTTGGTAATTGCTGCATTTCTTCTCTACTTCACTGTCAGTAGAAACAAATCCTAATGTCTTTCGGATTTGAGTTCAAGCTAGCGAAGATGCTGGCTGTGTTGCCAGGCACACTGTACACTACACTTTCACTCAGTACTAGATCTTACAGTTAGCTGCATTTTAAGTGCATTCTGCATGTTTGTGATCCATAGGTGTGTAAGATGTGAACAAACATTCATCAACGTAAGCAAGTCATGTGACTGCAGCAGCCCAAATATTTTAGTAAGTAGAATACTTATTGTCTTGAAGCTCAGAAAAGAAAAGCTATGCTGACAAACAAACAGATTTTCTCTTTTTTTTAATTTTTTTAAAATTTTCTTCAGGCTGGAGGATTGTGTTTCAGTGCTAAAGAGAGCTTACCACCAAAGGGAGTTGCAACTGTTCGTTTTGGGCAGCTAGTAAGTGTGCCTATTCTAAAACATTTTCAAGCTATCTCGTTTATTTTCAGTAAGTGTTTTAAATTCCATTCCTGGAAAACAAAGGTGGTGGTTTGGTTTCTAAATCACGGTGATTGCAAGGTAATTTACATCAACATAGAATGCAGACATGTAGACCATGCAAGCATTGTTTTGATGGAATATGCTTTAAAATTCGTGCCCTCTTGGAAAACTGAAAAAAGATAGTAATTTGCTTCATATATGAGTATTTATAAAAAGCAGGTTGTGAAATATATAATTTGGCAAATTTGGTCCTGAGTTACATTTACTACCTAGGTCACACCTTATCCTTGAAATCGATAGTACTTTTGTGCAGTAAACTCCTGTCACTGAATCCGCATTCAAAACTTAATTATTTCTGCTTTTGTTCTGTGTATTTTGTCTGATTTGGTGGTGTGAAACAAATTATTGCGTTATGGTTGTGTTTTGAACTAAGCTGGTGTAATTTGCACATTTTCAAACAAAGGAAAACTGTTAGAAAAAAATAAATAGCATCTTTTGGCTAACATAGTTTTCCAGACTGCTGCATTATGGATAAATTGTTCTGAACAAAGACAGTGAAGCAGTTACTTACTTGCAGGGAATAACACTGACATCAGCATGGTTTCTGAAAAACCTGCAGTCCTCAGCCTCTGCCTGTTGGGTGAGTTTCATTAATGTTTGCAGTTTGCTTTTTTATACAGAACCAATAATTTCTATAAAAGCATGCACTGTAGTGTTTGGAAGTTAGCGTGCTTATTTTTGAATAATCTTGTTTAGAAATTATAGTAGATGAGAAAGAAGTATATATACAGAATGATTAGAAAGGATATTGAGTGTTAGTCAATGTTAGTGGAAGCCTCCAGGGTTGCAATCTTCACAAGCTGAATGGTGGTTAACAGAAAATCCTGTGTAGTCAGTAGGTATGTGAACTGTTACTGAGTATATCCAGGAAGGGATCACTTAGAAAATTAACTTCTTACATGTTTGGTATTCATTGGCAGCTGGTCTTTACCTCTTACTTGGCTTTCAGTTAATAATTCCTTTTTGTGGCGAAGGATAACCATAGAACCATCATGTTTAGCTTTGCTTTGTTTTATACATGCAAGTGTTGCTTACCTTTATATTGGTCTGGGTGGCAATAACCATGGGTGAAAGAGTGGCTGTGGCAACAGAATCATCCACAGTTGTGAAGGGGATGTGCCTCTGACTCCTGTTTACTAACTCTTTTATCGCGTGTTCTTGTTTCCCTTCTGCATTCCTCTCCTTATGATCAGATTTTAACTTCTTAGGCCCTACCTTTTCTCACAGTCTGTCATGACCCAAAGGTCTACCTGACCTACTGGTGAATAAACGGTGGCTTCACAGGAAACCATAATACCCAAACACACAGATTGTTAATTTCATACATATCATTATTACAGATTATTACAAATTACTAGTAGTGAAGTGAGTATACTTATTAATAATAAAGCAAGTATGTGTGTATTCCAACAGTAGCAGCAAGCATATATTTCAATATTACAGTTCAGTACAAAATTATTACTAGTAAAGCAGCAAACTGTGATCAGTTACCTATGTACCTGCATGCCTGTGTGTATATGTTACTTAAATTAGTACCAGTACATCGCTCCCTAAACTGCTCCCAGGAGTGGGGACTTGAAATAAAATATGAACAAAGTCTCACTTTGAATATGATCCATGTTGTGGAGCCTGGATTCAGCCAGGCATTCCTGGAGTTCTCGGTGTGCATGAGTGTGAGAGAGAGAGAGAGATCCAGACATACAGAGTCACTCTCCGTTTTGGGTAAAAAGTAAGTAATTTTTACATTATAGACAAAAAGGGGAATAGAGCAGCATGACCTGGAGCAGCCAATAGGTAATGTTTTATATTCTCTCATAGCATTTTCAATTTTTCCAGATATTTTTTTTCTCTTTAAAGTAGAACAGCCCATAGCAGTTGCCAAATGGCACTTTCTTAGAATGTTTTTCCTCTTCTCCAGACTGTTTTTCACCTTTCCATATTGTAAGTTGCTGTTACAGCTCCGTGGATTTGTCCTTATCAATGATATCTCAGGATGTCTCTGGTGTTTAGGTATCCAGCTGCACTTCTCAATGATGTTTCTGATTCCCAGGACTAGTTCCCAGGCTACCAGTTCCCAGGCTGGCAGACATTCTCTTAATGAGAATTTCAGCAGGCTTCTGGTTCAGTACTTTCCACATCACCTTTCTGGCTGCTCCAATCATAGAATCATAGAATCATAGAATATGCTGAGTTGGAGGGAACCCATCAGGATCATCGACCCCAACTCCTGTCTCTGTGTAGGGCACCCCAAGAATGACACCGTGTACCTGAGAGCATCATCCAAATGCTCCCTGAACGCAGGCTTGCGTTCCCTGGGGAGCTTGTTCCAGTGCTCAGCCACCTTCTGGGTGAAAAATCACCATCTCATACACACAGCTCTGACATGTATTCTCCTGCTTACCTCATTCTTTTCCACAAAGTGAGACTTATCCTCTTACTTAAGTTTATCCTGTTTGTCTGCCTCAGCCTGCTCGGCTGCCAGAGGTGTTGCCTTTATGTGACAGACATGCAACTGCTGATCTGACCCACACAAAGGGAGTAGATGTTGACAAATTAATCACTTGTGATCACACTGTTAATCACTTGTTAATCACAGTGATCACTGCGTTGATCACTGCACACAGTTTCCAGGCATCACTTCTGCCTGTCACATGGCAGTGGTTTGTTTTACCAAAATCAAACAATTGTATAAATATAACATAGTTTAGAAACAGCAGAATAGAAAAAGTACTAAAACTGAAAAGAAGATACTTGTAATAAATGCAACTAGAGTTGTCAGTCTTAGGTCTTTGATGGAGTCATATTTGTCATACAGCCTAAGTGATGCTAAACATTTAGATTCTTAATCCTTTTTCTAAATGCAGCTACTGACATTTCTTTTACCTTATACCATCTTGCTGATGCAACTAAAATGAACAGGAATAGTGAGAGCCTTGATTTCATGCTGCTCTCTGCAGATCTGTAAAAACGTGGAACCTGAATAGCAGGAAGAAAATATTAGATGTTGACAACAAAATCGGTTTCAAGTGAAAACGAGGGTTTAGAAGTGGTTTATGAATGATAACATTAATTTTATGACTGCCTCACCAAAAGGAAGGGTAAATAAATACTCTTTCGTGTTCTTTTGTTTCTCCACTGCAGTTGTACTCCAATCTAACAGCATGCCAAGCTCTTGGAAATATGTGTGTAATGAATATGAACTCCTTGAGTTCTTCGCGTACTGATGCCTGTGGTTTATTTCAGTATATTTATGTCAATACAGCAAGGCTTGGCAATGTTCATTCAATAACCTTCTGGTAAGTTGTCTTTTCCATAATTTGGGTCTTTAGTAGTGTTATATGAAAATTATTATTCTAAATGTTGTTTGATGCAAAACATGATGTTTCTTTAGAGAAAACATTGTCATTGTTTTCAGGAGACATAATCTTCCATGGCTATATTATGGTGATCAACCAGGATTAGCATCCCAAGTGCTTGAGGCAAATCATTTCCCTACAGTCTTCAGCTTTAAAGGAACAGATGAGGTAGGTGTTGGGTAGTAGAAGTGGGGAAACAGACACTAGAAAGAGGACGCAGTCACATAAAGAGGTTTAGATTCATTGCAGATGTGGCTCCACTAAAGATAATTTTTAGGTAGCTAGTGTTACCAAAAGTTGGTGTGAGATCTTATGGAAGAGGAAATTGGTCAGTAAGATTATTTTACTGACTTACACTCACTTGCTCTCGCATTTATTTTGCTGACATATACATGCATTACCATAAGGACAAGATGTGCTTGCCTGACCAGGATCAATTGTGTGTGACATAAGGAACAAGCGATGCCACCTGTTAAGTCCTCATTACATCCCCAAGGTTATTCTGGGTTGGCATTATACAAATATTTTATACTCCTTAGATATTAATAGGTATTTTGGTATTGTCCTTTGCTTCAGAGTCTTGTGTCTTTCAGTCTCCATAAATCTGAGGCAAAGTTGGTCTTTATTCCTTATTTGAAATACATACATCCTTTTGTCAGTTTCCCTGGTGAGCTAATTGGAAAAAGAAGGGTATGTATGATGCACTGTAACTTTGTCACTTTGCTGCCATTTTCCTGGTGCCAAGGTACATGATCTTTTGCTGACATGTCTGTGCCATGGTTTTATCACAACCATTTCTTAACTGTATTGCTGGGAACAGTGTTATTCATTATTGCTGTGCTGTGTTCAGCCATTTCCTGCTGGTGCTTGTGGAGCTTATCTGCACATTTCTATCCACACTTCATTTATACCAAGCTTAATATCTCTGTTTCAAATCCCACAAGATGAATTGTATCAGTGATCTATTCAATCTACTATTCCAGCCTTTTCCTTTTCCTACAGGGAATTAAGAAAAAACAAAAGCCAGGTATTCATCCCTGGAAGGGATGTACTCCCTGAGTAGCTTGCTAACTGCCACAGTTCTAAGAAGGAATCAAACAGTAAAGTGTTTTATTTTACAGATTCATTGTAAAATCAGAATAACTGGCATAATTTATTCAGGTTAGGCTAATCACAGACAGTAATTAGTGCTAGCAATAACCTGTTTGTCAGTTATACTGCCAAATTTATTTGAAGTGTTCTTTTTTACTCAGAAATAAAATGGTTTTGTCAGCCATATTCTAGTAAATTGTGTTTTAAATTAAACAGTCTTCCAATGCAGCTGCTGTTTTAGCAACTAAAATACTCATTCCAAACACTGAAGGTCCTGAAAGACCTCAAGATCCCAGCCTGGTGTACAGTAGAAACCTGGATAGATTTCTGATTAGTTTAGGGCATGTCTACCTGTATAGAAGTTCCTTTAGAACTTTTTCCATGTCACCAGTGAAGCTGTAGAATTGTAAAGTAAGATTTTTTAAAAGTTGATCTACCAAAACCAGTATTAAAAACATAAAATCAAAGGGAAAAAATGAAGCATTATGCTGGAAGTTTTAGGGAAGCATCAAAGAATAAGACAGCAGTCCCTAAAATGTGTATGTCCACTTTATGGCAGTTTCATTGTTTCTTTATCTTTTCTCATCATCAGGATGTAAAGCTGAAATTTATTGCAGCATCCTTTGATGCAGCAGGAAACTTTCTTAAGTGGCAAAATTTGGAAGGAGGCATCTTGCAGGTATGTTCAGTTTTAATTATCTTTTTTTTGATACCATAATGTTCTAATTGCCTTAAGTCAGGAGTTTGGTTACTACAGTAGTGACGGTTTATAAAACAACCGTAGAGCTACATTAGGGAAAATAACCCTTGATTCTTGCTCAGGATGGTGTCAACAGAATCAAAGTATATATTCAACTACATTGCCCTCGTTCATTGGAGCAATATAAATTTGGAATATTGGAAAGATCTGAAAAACAGCATTGGTCATTTAGAACCAACCATCTCTTTCTTCCATTCAGCATACAGTTACATAATTTATTATTAGCCCTCTTTTTCTTGGTGAGAAAAGTATATTCTGTAGCTCTCAGTCCACATTGATACAAAATTCTGGGAATATTTCTCTATTAGATGTTGTCATGGGTAGGCAGAGTGAATCAGTAATTATGTCACTATCAAGAGAGGTAGGAAAGCTGATTTACCACCCCATTTTCTTCCAGCTTTCTCAGGATTTTTTGTTTGTGTATTTCTTATAGTTTTAATATAAAATATACACTTTGGCCAGCAGCTGCCTGACTTTTTCATAACAGGAAGTTATAAAAACTTGCTGGGAGACCTTGCATAGAATTGGGGAATGCTGGCTAGCAGATTCACAGTACCCTTGGCACACTCTACCCTCTTAATTTCAGTGGCACGTGCACATTCAGCTTCAGCAATATCATGCCTTATAGGGTGTGAAAAACTCAAGGAAGAAGCGAGTGGAAATAGGAGTTAGCCCCTCAGTTAGCAGAAACTGGCAGCTGCCAAATGTGTTACTGAGTAGAATTTGTTTAGCAGTCCAGTGGTGATCTAGGCACTCTCAGCAATTCCCTCAGCTGGCAGCAATAGCAAGAACAATTGGGAATTGTCTGTCTCCTTTTCTAGGCTCTTCATGTCACTCACTCTTGGAGCACATCACTTCAAATGCTCCACTATCTGCAGAAGAGCGGCTGACATTCAGGAGTTAGATAGTGACTGCTGGTTTGTTTTGTTGCTGTCTCAGGACAAACTGTCTTGCATCTGCCTCTCAAATTTTAAAGAAAACTAGTGTCTTAGAAAACAGGTTACTAAGCCAATTACTGTGCATAGAAAATGAGATATTATGACATAGATTTTAAGGTTTATTTGGATGTAATTTCTAAATGCAGAGCTTCTAGTAGGTATCAAAAATCAATGGGAAAGGAATAGCTTTTCCATTCAAAGCCTCTTTTAAATAATAGATTGTGTGTGATAGTAAAACATCACAGTGCTAAAGCAACGTCCATGCAGAATGTCAGCAATTCCCAGAATGTCAGTTGCACACTAAAGCAATTGTGTTTTATGTAAATTTAGAGTTTATTTTCATTTTGGGAAAAGGGTTATGCCCTATGCTGTGTGCCATATTGGGTTTTTTCTTATTTCTGCTTTGAACTACTTGTTTGCAGAAAATATAAAAGTTATATTGAAAAGGGAAAAAAAAATCTATTGTTTGTATGATAACTTTGATCCTCTGAGAATGCTAGTTTAAGAGAAAGGAGACAGTATGAATGTGTCGTTCTTTTCTCATGGGATTCTTGGATTTAGCAGAAGCCACTAACAAAGCTTGAGGCAGCACAGTGCATTGAACATTCCGTCCCTAGACTATTCGTGCCTGGTTGGATGCTGCTGTCCACGGGTTTTTACTTCAGTGATGAAACTGAAAATTATGTAAAATAAGTATGGATAAGCTAAAACAACATTTTAAGAACACTGCTATCAGTACAATAAATTATTGTGTTTACTCTTCAAAGTCAATCCCTCTCTTCTTAAAAAATAGAACAAAGTCTCTTTTGTTAGAACTGTGAATACATACACTGCTTGGGATGCCTGTGAATATTTAATGTGAGGAAATGATAGCTAGGAATTAACCTAATTATAATTATGTTTTATTTAGCTTTGTCCTGATACCCAAACTAAATTGAATGCAGCTTATACATTTGGAACAACTTATCAACAAAGTGTAAGTAAGAGATAAAATGCTCATCTGAATTTTTTATTAAGTTGCTTTCTACACCATCAGTAATTCAGTACATATTGAAGGACCTCTGGAGTTTAATCTTAAGCTGGCAACATGAACCTCTTTCTTGTGGAGTTGTTACTTATTTTAATTTATTTATTATTTACTGAAATAAATTTATTTTAAAAAATTATTCACCTATACATCACAAAACTACATAGGACAATCAAAATAGATTGAACTGGCATTAGTGAGGCTGCTGACTTATCAGTGAAGAACAAAATGCCTCAATTCTGACAGTCATATACTTTGCATTGTAACTTCTTAATTTTCCTGCCTCCATCTTTGGCCTGGTTTCATGTGGAAAGAAGTCTTATGCAACCATGCCATGTCTGTATGTTGTCCCCATTAACTCTTTAATGTATTAATGATCAATAATGATTTCAGTGTGTTCAATTAAGCCACCAAAGGCAAGTGTTAATTGAACAGATGACTCATCAGAGGAAATATTATTTAGCTATCTTCACTGCAGGAAAAGTTATTGGAGTTTTCACAGCTTACGAAATAGCAGGAAAGAAAAAATTTGGACATCAGAAGGAAATTCTTCACTATCAAGGTAGTGAGACACTGAAACAAGGTTGCCCAGGGAAATTGTGGAAGCCCCATCCCTGGAAGTGTTCAGGGCCAGGTTAGATGGGGCTCTGAGCAACCTGATCTAGTGGGAAGTGTCCCTGCCAATGTAGGATGGTTGGATCTAGATGATCTTTAAGGTCCCTTCCAACCTAAACCATTCTATAATTCTATGGTAAGGGAGAGGGGATAGAACACTTGACTTTATGTATGTTGATATATGTACAAAATAACTGGAATGCCTTGTATTTTGCAAATGTGGGATAGATTCCGCAATAATTTTGTTGGAGAAGAATCCACAACTTGATAAAATCATTACATGGCTAAATTGATCTTTTTAAAAACTTTTTTTCATGTAGTGCCAAGTTTCCATTTCGAAGATTTTATCCAGTTTTGCTAATCCAATCTTTTATGACCTATTCCTTGAATATAATGGTGACGATGGACAGCAATACCTTTGGGCTGTGCCAGTTTTAAACTTGAATCTTCAATACAGTGAAATGTTTATTAATCAAGGTAAGAATGTCATAGTAACATTTCTGTGAATTTAAATGATCTAAATAGGTTTAAACAGAAATAATTTGTATTCATTGCTGTTTCTGAATTATTTTAAAATGCACTAAAACCCACCACAGCTTTAAGAATTTAAGAATAGTTTAAGAATTCAGTATTTTGTGGACAAGTTCTGAAAGTGTTAAATGCAAGCTTTGATTACATACACCAACCCCATCAATAATGTGCACAAATAAAGTAATATAATTTCATTATGGATTTGTTTAAGTTGAAAACAACTAATTTTACATCCTGAATACAATTATATCTGTCATACGGTTATATGTATTGTTTCTAGTAGATGTCATGCTTTTTGTATGTTGAATTCCTTTTTTCAATATTATGTGACCCTCATGTTTTCTCAAAGGCAGTAATATGAACAACTGGCTTTTGACTCGTCGATTTTTTTTGGTGGATACGCTGAGTGGAAAAGAGAATGACTTGGAAAAACTACCAAGTGTAATTCGAATTGCTAGCAAGATAACAATCAGGTGATTAATGGTTCTGTTCATTAGGTGTTTTCTTTTTAGCACAAGTTTCAACCAATACTTTCCAAGCAACTTCTCCATTAAAAATAATGCTCTGTATTTCTGCAGTATTCGTCTGGTATCCCATACTCAGAGAGGAACTATCTACCCTCCTCTACTTACTATTGCTTACACAGATGTGCTTGTCCAAAATCCTGAAACCCAGAGTGTGATGGTGAGATTCTTAATTGAACTGCTTTGTTCTTTTTTTGTACTTTTAGTTCTGTTGAAATTCCAGTTGAGTGAACATTTGGATGGGGGGCATAAAATCTAATTAACAATTTCTAGTTCTGCTGAGTTTTAAAGTTGCAAGTTTTAATGAAAACTTAAAGCTTTTGAAACAAGACATTTAAGAGTATTTTCTTCTTCTTGTATCTTTAGTCTTTTCTAACTTCAAGTTGCTTAGGATTTTACAGTTGGTCATATAATGCTAAATTAGGCTACAGTTCAAATAAAATTATATGCACAGAAAGTAACAGGAGAAGTACTCTTTCTGCAATGCACTGAGAGCAGCAATTTATGCAAGAAATTGAATACTTTTATTTAAAGCAATGCATTAAGAGGAGGTTGTTGTGACAGACATTTCAGGTCACGTGTAGTTTAAGTTAAAATATTGGTAATATATCTAAAACACCCTTTATTGTTTTGTCTGTTCTGTATTGTTTTACAGCACATCTCTAAGAATTAAAGTAAAATAATAAAAAAATCTGTAGCCAGGGAATGGCTACAGGGCAAGGGAAAGTGTGGGAACTACCACTGTCTGTAGTGCTTGCAGCATTGCAGAATTTCTATGCATATTTACTTTCTGTCTCTAAATATTCAGGTTTCCTTCTCAGTCACTTACGAGATGAATCAGTCAGAGGCTCAGATTCAGACTGATGTAAGTTGTATTGCCCTTTAATTTGTTGCTATAATGATTTACTTCTATTTTGTGTGTTTTTAAAATACTGCAAATATTTTTTCATTCTCTTCAGATCGCATTGGGTGTTTTGGGTGGGCTTGCAGTGTTATGGTGCCTTCTGAAGACTGCAGGCTGGAAGAGGCGTACAGGGAGCTCTGTAATTGACTTGCAGGTATAAACAGCTGGTAACCTAAAAAGTGACATGCCTTCCTCTCTTTGAGGAGACCATTGCTATAATTCCCTGTTATGTTACTATTATTCTGTTTCTAAGGGTAATTGAAGTAATTTCTGGTCTAGCTGCATAGAACTATGAGCTGGAGTTAGGCTCACTTGAGGAAGCAGGTTTTGTGCATTTTTTTGGATTCTGATGTTGTCATTTAGGAAATGCTTTTGCTAAAAATAAAGCTATTTACAGAGCTATTCTGATCAGTTGAGTGGCCTTAGTTTTCAGAGTAGTTCTTCTTTGAACAAAGACCAGCATGTAGGAGTTTCAGATACTGAGTGAACCATAAATATATGACCATTGCAAAAAATTTTGTCCAAGGCTACTTTTCAGTACTGGAGTTTCCTGTAGTATGAGCAGTGTAATATTTGATACAAATGTATCTCTGCATTACTTAGTTAATTTTACAGATCTCTACAGCCTGTTTTTATAATTGCAGACGGTTTTGATGTTCTTACTGTTTTATGCTGGACATCTTGCCAACGTTTTCTTTATCATCGCAGTGGGCACAGGGATTTATTGGCTTGTGTTCTTCAAAGTAAGTGCTTTTCCACATGTAAGTGTTATGTAAGCCTATCAATATTGCATATATATTTTGTCAAAAATTAATTTTCTTTCATTTTTTTTTCTGCCTTTCTGGTCAGAGTATTGAGGCAAGTTCATATTCTGTTTTGTGTGCTTACATTTCTGTGTTCACCTGTTAGTTTTCCTTGGGTTTCATTGTACTTGCCATCTGCTTGATAGTCACTTAAAATATTTTACAAATTCAAAATGATTGCATGTTAAATATTGATCTTTATCTGCAAAACATTATCTGCTGTTAAGCACTTAATATGTTGTTATATATCCTGTCAATGCTGTTTCAATGTAGTTTCTCAATTATAGGCTCAGCAGTTTGTCTCTGTTCTTTTACCACTTCCATCTCAAGAAGAAGATTTTGTTACATACGTAGCATGTGCATTTAGTTTGAAGGTAAATATTTTTCTCCTCAGGCATTACAGACACTGCAACATATGCCTCTGTATATTTGCAGTAGACTTGTTTTTCAACATCTTACAGAGTTCATTTTATTTGTGTATAGATGCAATTTATTTTATTTATTTATTTTATTTTAAGAATTAAGTCATTTTTCCATAGACATTTATTTTGTGGAGTCTATATAGGGAAACAAATGTCTAAGGAAGATGATCTATGGAAAATTATTCTTTCAAGGATAAAGATGTAAAGAAACCCAAATATCATGAAAGTGATATTATTTTCTTTTCAAGCAGAATATAAGTGCTGTCAGTTTCTGATTAAAAAAAACAGATTAAACTAGTTATGTTCAAGCATACTTGTAGAATTCAGAGATCAATATTCTGTCTTCATGGGACATACAAGTATTTTTTAAATTACGGGTATTGTATTGAGTTGGAATTAATCATAGAGGTTAATATATTATGGGAAAATACTTAGTAAATGTTTTTTGGAACTTGGTACTTTGCTGTATTTGCTTCATTACTTTGGATATCATCCCATGACTGACCATTCTGCCAAGCTTTTAATTTTTTTTTAAAAAGATGTATCAAAAGTTGGTAGCAAAGTTGCAGTCTCAACTATAGTCAAGTCTATAACTTATTATGTTTAATGAATGACATGTGCAATGACTGTGTCTTCATCTTTCTCCATATGCTGGTGCAGTCCTTACTTGTTATATTTCTCCTTTTTCTTTCTTAGGCTCTGCAGTTCTTACATTTGCTGGTTTCTCAGCTTACTATAGATATTTTCTTTATTGACTGGGAAAGACCTAAGGGCAAAGTTCTTAAAGCAGTTGAAGGTAACTCGAACTATGCTTGTTTGTATAAACAGCTTTTGTTAAATTCAGATGTACTCTCAAGTATTATATTTCAGAGCTTTATTTATGTACTCTTTATAGGTGAAGGTGTTACTAAAAGTGCAGCTGCTCCTGTGAGCATATGGAGGACGTATTTCATAGCAAATGAATGGAATGAAATTCAGACAGTGAGGAAGATAAATCCCCTCTTTCAAGTGCTTGCAGTTCTTTTTTTTCTGGAGGTATTATTACTACAGTTGTTATTATTAATTATTTTTTTTTCAAAACCCAAGTACAATATGAGAGTCCTGCATTCTCTGTTTTAGTAGTGGATGACCTTCAAGTTCATTTGAAAATATGTCACTTAGTAAAATAATTATTTTACTACATTTTTTAATGTATATGCAGGTATGTATAAGTCATTGCAACATTTCATTAAGGAAGACTTAAAAGTAACCAAACCAGTCTTTAATTAGAGATCTTTGTTAGTTTTGTTTGGGTTTTTTTAAGGTAATGAGTTACCTGTAAGTGGCTGAAGAGATTGATAAGTCTGTGTACGCACTCAATTCTTTGGCCTCCCTCCTGCCACAGTCTGCAGCTTTATTTCTGGTTTCATGATTATCTACGCTGAGCTTCCTTCCTGTTAATTTGCTATAGTCATCTTTCATAAAACAGGAAATGAAATGTGCCAGTTCTGTTCCTGGTGGCATAACACAAGGCAATATGCCTTCACTTACAGCTTACGGATATGCAAGAAGTTATGCTTTAGCTTTTCAAAAACATTTTTACTTGTTTCTTCTGTAGTTTGATAAGTGCTTTTGTTTTGGGAAGTTTTCTTAAAGCTTGTAGCATTTAGTTGTTCATGTGAGACTCTTGTACATATCTTTAATACTTTTATTCATTTGTGTATTTCTGGTTTTAAATTTCCTATTTTTTTTTTAGATTAAATACAGGAAAAACCCCAAACTTTCTTAATTCACTGCATCAGTATTTTCGCTGTTCGTAAATACAGGCCAGGAGCAACTTCTGTGCCATGTTGCAAGGAAAGAATAGGAGGAAAGAGCGCATATTCCCAAAACTAGTCTCCTCGGGTTACTACTGAGGGAGAAGTTACTCTTAGAGGAGAATGATTAACAACTTGCTCTATAATTCCTGCTATAAATTTCCCTGTGGAGGATCCCTTTCTTGCCACTGATAGTGGGGGAAGTAGTGAAAGATACCTGAATAGGCTAGAGTTGGGTGTTTGTGAAAACCTCAGGTAATCTTTCTAACTGTCATTGTCATGCTGAAGTTTGGAACGTAGTTTTCCTAGAACCGTAATGCACAGGGTGGATACGGCAACCAGCTGCTCTCTACAAGGGGATCTTAATATTGCTCAAAGCCCATCTTGGGTTACCAATTTTGATAAAGTAACTGCTGTCATTAATCATGCTGACAGTAGCAGAAAACAAGCCAGGAAAAGCAGTAGTTGGGAGGAAGCTGGAAAGTGTAGAAGAAGGAGTCTCCTTCCCTCCCTCAGGCCTCGTGTCTGGCACCAAACTAGCTGCTGGTTGGCACTGGCCAGCACTAGTCACCATGGCAGTGTTGACTACATGGCTAGTTGTCCTGGCTTCACTGGGATAGAACTACAGAATAACCTTTGTCTTCAGGGAAGCTGCAACTTTCAAGAAGACTGCAGGATCCCATTCTGTGAGAACACAGTTGATAAGACACTTTGCTGTAGTTTGCGGCCAGCCATGGAATGTGGGTTTCCACCATGATCAGGGTCTTCAGTGCTTTTGAGCTAGCCTGGTGCTAGGGCTGGGAGGAGCCAAATGCAGGGCAGCTGACCCGTGCTGGCCACCAGGAGTATTCCATACCATAACCCCCTCTCACTATCACTTGGTAAGTTTGCTGAAGACAAGGCTCCTCCTCAATGGCTGCTGTCCTTGGAGGCCATGGTTCTGTCCCCCAGGGCCTTCTCTCCTGTTTGCTGTGACCATCATGCCCTGGCTGGAGCTGCAGTGCTCACAGAGTTTGGTGTCTGGCATTCACTGCTGGGAGTGCACAGCTCATGGCCACTGCATGGGCTGAGTATAGCTTTGTATTTCATATTAGTATTGGGATTAATAGCAGTTCTTTATTATTATTTTATTAAATAATTTCAACCCATGGATCTTCTTTCATTTCCTGATTCCCCTTTTCAGGTGGGGAGGGGTCATCTGGTGGTAGAACAACTGCCTAAACAGAGATGACACCAGTGAAGATAGCACTCTGGCAGCAAAACTGAGCTTTTCAGTATGGTACTGGGTCTGCCTGGGATGGAGTTCATTTTCTTCATAGCAGCCCATAGGGTGCTGTGGTTTGGATCTTTGTCTAAAACAAGGCTGATAACACACCAATGTTTTGGCTGTTGCTGAACAGTGTTTGCACAGTGTCAAGGCCCCCAGCAAGTAGGCTGGGTCTGCACAAGAAGCTTGGAGAACACAACCAGGACAGCTGACCCCAACTGACCAAAGGGGTATGCCATAACATATACCATCATGCTCAGCAATAAAAATGGAGGGAAGAGATTATCTGGGGACTGACTGAACACTAGTCTACTTGTGGAAAGTAGTCAGTGATTGCCTTTGCATCACTTGTTGTGGATTCTGTTTATTTTACCTTTTTCCCTTTGCTTATTTGACTGTCTTTATCTTGACCCACAAGTCTTCTTGCATTTGTTCTAGTTTTCTGTCCTGCTGTGGTGTTGGGTCAGCCTGCCACAAATATTTTTTTTCTGGTGCAGCTTCAGTTCTCAATGATTTTCACAACATTTTCACCTCTTAGGTGTTTCTAAACATAGTGTTTCTCTCACCTTTTAAATTTAGGAACCTTTTCTTGATTGTTTGTTTAAAATAGATTCAGCCCTAAAGAGGGTAGAGGGAAATATAATGCTGTTCAATAAAAACAAAAAAAAACCAGTTTCTTACAGCTGCAAAACAAAAAAATTGTTTTAACATTGGATATATCATGAGATTTAGCCGCAGATGTTTTTGATATTATGTATCAAAACATATCCGTACATTTTGTTTTTCATTCTGTTTCTCAGTAATAACAGTGAATCACTAGACAGGCTCTATCATAGTGAACTTGCTACTATTCCCAGGTTCGTTTTTCCAAATCGCCTTACTTTCTGTTATGATGGAAACAACAGGATAATAATTAATACTATTCATTGCTTCATGTTGTTATATTGACCTTCTTTTCTCTTCAGGTGTTAGGATTTTCAAACCTGGCTCTAATGGATTCTTCTTCCAGTCTGACAAGAAGCAGTGAGAGTTACACAGCTCCCTGGAGCCGCATCTTAAGATTTGGTGTGTCTGCTGCACTCTGGCTAGCCATTGCTTTCTTACAGGTGTGTGACACACATGGTGTGCTGAGTTACCCTTTTCAGACTGGTTCTTTGAAGCTAGAATGTGTCACTAGACCATCCATACTGTGTATCATAGCACTGGGTATATTCCTAACTGTTTTGCTTGATCTAGATTTTTAGCAGCTTCAGCATGGCACAGCTTTAGAACTCCAAATGAATCTTCTGAGCAATGAGACATCTTACTTTGTAGTCAGAATGTTACTCCCCTCAAAGATGTGAATTTATGCAACTGTAGTGTTTTGTTTTCAACAACTTTGAAGCAGCTTTAAGTTCAAAATTAAAAGCAAGTTATTGCTACAAATTTAGTTCTTAGAGGAAAAATGTCAATCCCATTTCATAGAGTCTAATGCAAGGATGGCCACTACAGAAGCTTGTAATTTGTGGGTATTAAACTGTGAAGTTAGTTGCTTAAGTCAAATCTGACAAACTAGTAAAAGAAAATGTGGTTGGTTTTTTTCAGGTTATATTTTTTTCTGTGTTTTATGAAAGATGTATTGAAGACAAGATAAACCAATTTGTTGATTTGTGTTGCATGAGCAATGTAAGTATTTCTTTGTCTCAGTTGTACAGTGGCATTTTTAATAGAATCATACATAACATAGTTTTAAGAATATTAAATAATATTTATTCATGTAATTTAACCAGAAATTACTAGCTAACAACCAAAGTCAATGTTTCCTTCAGCTTACTTTATTGGTGCAATCTAGAAGGTTTCAGTAAACTGGAAAAAGATTCTGAAATCATAGGTATCAATATCTTGTTCTAGCTGTGTAATTTTTAGGTTGTTTTTTGAAGTTAATTTGTTTACAAATACTCATACAGAATTTAAAAAATAACAAATTACAACAGAAATTAGGTGTGTAACATTTTGCTGCCGTTGTTTCTCCTGCTTTGCATTTTAGGACTTTAGTATTATGGACACAGGTGTCTCAGTTTTATTTAATGTTTGTATTCAGTTTCTTCTCCTATCTTGTGTTTGTCCCTCAACCACTGAAATTCACGGTTGTCCCTCTTGGACAGTTATTACCTTTTTCATGCATTTTCCCTTCAGTTTATATACAGGTTTTGAAGGTTTGTACTGCAGAAATTGCTTTTTAGTCAAAGAAGAGTGCAGTCACAACAGGTTAGATTAGCTCATTTGTCCAGAACTTCTTAATATACAGAGATTAATTCATTTTTCAGCCTTTGCAGCCCCTTCTGTGAAAAACCCATGTAGTTCATGGGTTGTACAGAGAGTTCATTTTGTTTTTTATATGTATGTAAGCATTCTATTATATTGAATGAAATCCTATTAAATACAGTCTCCTAGGGGCTTAGCTGGAATCAGACATACATGCTATGTATCACAGAAATAGCTTTTGAATCAAAATAAAAGCTAATAACTTTGATTTATGTTTTTAATCTATGAAACTGAGTAGTGATCCTTGCTTTTGATAAACTAAACTTGAAGCTGTTGTGTGTTTCTAGTTGAACACAGATAAAGTTAATCAATAAAAGAGTCTTGCATTTGGGAAAGAACAACCCCATGTACCAGTATAGGCTGGAGAGCAGTGTAGGAGAAAGGGACCTGGGGTTCCTGGTGGACAGGAGGATGACCATGAGCCAGCAATGTGCCCTTGTAGCCAAGAAGGCCAATGTCATCCTGTGGTGCCCTCTATTCTGCCTTGGTGAGGCCGCATCTGGAATATTGTGTCCAGTTCTGGGCCCCTCAGTTCAGGAAGGACAGGGAACTGCTTGAAAGAGTCCAGTGCAGAACCACAAAGATGATGAAGGGAGTGGAACATCTCCCTTATGAGGAAAGGCTGAGGAAGCTGGGTCTGTTTAGCTTGAAGGAGACTGAGGGGTGACCTCATCAATGTTTATAAATATGTAAAGGCTGAATGTCAGGAGGACAGAGCCAGGCTCTTCTCAGTGATGTCCAGTGATAGGACAAGGGGCAACAGGTGCAAACTGGAATATAGGAGGTTCCACATAAACATGAGGAAAACCTTTTTCACTGTGAGGGTGACAGAAGACTGGAACAAGCTGCCCAGAGGGGTTGTGGTGTCTTCTTCACTGGAGACATTCAAAACCCGCCTGGACACGTTCCTGTGTGATGTGCTCTAGGTGATCCTGCTCTGGCAGGAGGGTTGGAGTGGATGATCTTTCGATGTCCCTTCCAACCCCTAAAATTCTGTGATTCTGTGAAAAGAGTTATTCAGTATTTTTCTGCCATATTTGTTTTCGTACCTGCCTAGTTTTTGTGTATTTTACAGAGTGGTCTAACAACCACTGTGAATTGAAAAGTTCAAAATAAAATAATAAGGCCTAATTAAAATATTCTTCTCTTCCCCCCATCTCTTTTAGATTTCAGTGTTTCTCTTGTCACACAGCTGCTTTGGTTATTATATCCATGGTCGCTCTGTGCATGGGCATGCAGATACCAATATGGAAGAAATGAATATGAACCTAAAGAGAGAAGCAGTGAGTAAAAAGAGTAATGTTTACACCTGCTCTAATTATTAATTTTATTTTTTTAAAAAACACCTTTCATTATGGATCTGCACTTGTGCATTACATTAAACCGAGTTATGATACTTTAAGAATACCAGCTATTGGTGTGTAAAGAAATAATTCAGTAGCTGTTTTAACCACCTCTGCATCTCTTCTTCTCCATTACTTATTCAGATTTCATAGATATAAAATTCCTTTTTCTCTAAAACCTCTTTTCATGTATTTGAGAACCTTCTTTTTGATACTAAAGCTTTTCACAAGCTCATGGCCACACTCAAAAAGATACATGTCATGAAGCTTTCATAAAGAGACAAATCTGAAAAACTCCTCATAAAGAGTCATCTACTCTTCCAATAAATTCTTTTATTCCTTTTCTTCTTGATATAACCTATTCTTTACAGAAATTATTTTGTACAAGTATCTGTTCTACTTTGTCATGTGTTGTTTCTTTGCTGCAAGTGAGGTGAATGTAAAATATCTAATACAAGATTGTAGAACTTTGCACTAAATTTCATTGTATTTTGCATCTTTGTAGGGACAACTAGGAAAAAAGTAACTCAGACAAAGAATATTGCTATTTCAGTGATAAGTTGGCAGAAAAAAACATATACATGTGAAAATTAAATCTCAAAGACTGAAATGTAGAGGAAACTTTTTATTCATATTTTTTACATGTCTATTCCTATATTTTTTTTCTTTATTGCTTGTTTAAGTATAATTTTGGGGAAAAAAATTCTAAGGAGATGTTGAATTTTCTGTTTGCTTGGGGTTTTGAGATTGATTAAATTTGACTTGAAAAACATGAAAAAATTGAATGCAAAGCACAAAAAAAAACCAAAAACACAGGACAAATACAGAATAAATAATAAACATAAAATCAGGGGCTTCAGACTGAATTCCAAAAGATGTATTAAAATGAACTGAACATGGGTGAAAAAAGGAATATTACTTTGTGACAGCAGGGGTCAGAATTTCATGTCCTAAGAAAAACTTGCTGTAATAGAACCAAGAGTGCAGTAGATTCAAACACTTAGAGATACTAGGTGCTATGTGTACGTGAAAGAGAGGAAATGAAAAGCTTTTGAATTTCTTGAGTCTATGAATGACATTAACATTAATTTACAATTGCTTTAATTGTATAGGAAAATCTATGTAGTCAGAGAGGTTTGTTACCCAACACAGATGGCCAGACGTTTCAGATTTCCATTTCAAGAAATATGCGACAGAATTATGACAGGATTCATGAAACCCTAACAAGAGTAAGTGAAATATTTATATTCTGTCAATGATACTTAAAATATGTAATTTTTCTGCTGAAGTCATGATCATGTTATATTTCAGAAACGTGGTCCTGCTAGGCTTTTGGGCTCATCTGCAAACACTTTTGAACAAAGCACAAGGGCATACAACACCATGAACAAATTTCTCAGTTCTTTTATTGATCACGTATGTATATTGACTGTACTATATTAAGGAAAATAAAATTATAGTGAGTAGAGACTAAAAACTGTAAATCTGAAAGACTGTAATTTCTCTTTAAGCATATGTGCTTAAAGACTTGTTAAAGACTTCATGGCAACTGGAACAGTGCTTCATTCAAAAAGAAGAAAATGGAGTACTGTCCAGCAGCGCAGCCTGCTCTTGAAAATGACAAATCCTTTTTTGTTATGTACTTATTTTTGTCTTGGGATAGACCAGTGCTGCTTTTTTTTTTTTTTTTTTTCATTTATAAAGGTTTAAGTAGCTGTACTTAACTTTGTAACAAGTACTTTTCTTTGAAATTATAAAACAAGAATTACTGTTTTTCCTTTTCTTATAGGTTCATAAAGATATGGATTATATTGTTAAAGATAAGTTGCTGCTTGAATGGATGCTTGGCATGGAGTTCATGGAACCATTAGAGAAAAGTATTTTTTACAATGGTAAAAAGATTTGTGAATTGGTATTTGTGCTATTATAAGTATGTACGTTTCTGGGTAGATTTATTTAACAGGATTTACATTCTAAACTGGAATTTACAGCAGGAGAGGTCATTAAAAGACTGCTTGTAAGCAAGGTATTTAAGAGATGTTCTTCATGTCACAGAAGTCCTGCTTATCATTTGTTGCTTGACTGCAATGTTTTCTTTTAGGCAACTCAAAAGATACTGTGTAGACACATGCATGTGTTTACAAAGTGCTCCCTCAGCTTGTTATCTAGATCCAACATCCACTTTGTAAATGGAAAAAAGACCCAAAGTATTTAAATAGCTCCATGCTATTTTTTTTTAATATGGAACCAAATTTCTTATAAAACAAGTAAAAGTACAGAAAGACAGTTTATTTAAAGAGGGTATTGATCACAGTGAGGACATTTTATTTGAATATTTGATGCTATACACTGCTTATCTTCAGAAAATACACTAACTAATTTGAGTTCTTGATTATTTTATTTTGAAGCTTTTTAAGCATTGCCAATACCTACAGCAAAAACAAGTATTCCATCAGAAACAGGATGACACCAGTTCTGATTCTGGTCCCTGGAGCTATGCCAAATAAAATTGGATTATCCAGTGCACTAGCCTGAATCTCAAGCCCATGCAAAATCTAGCCATATGTACTTCAAGTGACCAGCACATGTTAAAAATATGAAAGTTCTTGACCACATCTCAACCTTCAGCCTAGGTTCCTAAATCTGAATCCCTGGAAGATTCATGCTGTGAATCACCAAGGCTCTAAAAACCTTAACCTATTCATAATTACTGCCAAGTGCCCAATACCTGCATCACTGGAATCCTCATCCAGTGGTTGACCCTCCACTTCCTCCACTTCCAAGGTTCTGAAACCCTGAGTTGCAGTCTCCTCCTGTTAACAGATGTGTACTGGGGACCAGTATATACATTACAATTAAATGTAAGATGTGGACTTAGGCCTGATGCCAGCCTACTTCCTCAGTCCTTAAGCTGTACAGAATCTTTTGATAGATTATCTTTGAAAACCTTAGTTCAGACCCTGATTCCACCCCTAACCATAAATATGGCCATCACCTGCATGATAACTAAATGTTAACAAGTGATCCAAGATGATGCAAGACCTCTTTTTGAGTCCCTCAAGTACTTGGCTTTCCAGACTGTTCAGAAACTCTAAAACTTATTAGAACTGTAATACAATGCATAGATATTACCAGATGACCATTAAACATCCTGAATATGTTGTTCTTGTGTAATAGCAATCCACAGATAGCACAACTGAGCTTTGCAGAACTTTTCCAGCTCTCTGACACCAGAGCTGCAAAAGTTGAACCCTTATTTGAATTGCAAACCTTGCTATATAATCAGGAATGTAGCACATGCTTTTAATCTAACTATGGTTGTAGTCTGATCTTTTTGCTCAGTCTAGACATTGAAACTGTGTCTAGTTCATTAAAGGCTTGGGCTCTCCTCCCCTTCTATGGTAAAGCCCTATCTTTTGTACTAAATGTTGCTAGATAACCACTATCATAATTAAAACTGTAACTAGGACTTTCTTCAGCATCTGTCTGTGATTCCACACCTTGCAGTGAACCCCTCATTCCAAAACCCTGTTCTAAACCCCAGTTCTATTCAGCCATAAGTATTTTCAAGTATGCAATGTCTGGGATAAAATGAAGTGTGTAAGCATGATGAAATGTCTTTAAAATGTGCAATATTCAGCAAGGATTTTGCCATTTGACTGCCATTATTTTAAAGTTCATAATCATTGATAGAAATATGTTGCTCGATGGCTGTCAGGGTTCCTAGAAGTGTAGATGCAAATCAGGATTCATGACAGTAGAACACAAACAATTTTTGTAATGAAAATATGCTGCTTCCAATAAAACTTGCATCAGACGCTTTAATGAAAAAGTAAAAAGAGGGAAAATAATCTATTTTCTGTAATTTGAGGTGTTCTTTTCTCTGTTGAAAGTAGTGTTTGTTGATAAAATAAAGTGGATAAGTGGTCTAGACTACTTTGGCTATGAAAAAGGTATTTTAAGCTTAAAAGACCCGTTTTATAGGAAACTGCTAACCAATGAACGAAGATAATATTAATGAAGCTCCTCCTAAGTAAGGCTTTAAGCATATAATTTTATTATTTTGTTGAGTTGGGGCCGGAGTTAACACATGCTTAAAATCTCAGTGACAGGAAAGTTACATCTGCTTCTTGTTCAAAGCAGGCTTTTTTAAACAATCTGACTGAGACTTTATGAGTGAATAAAGTTGTGTGTGGCACGTGGGAAAGTTTTTTATTGTTTTGCTTAAAAAGAATGACATAACTAGCTCTTGTGATGCCATAGAATGCCATAATTAGATCTTGCTCTGACTTTCTTTTTTCTTATCAGCTTGTTCAGTGTGGACTGATGAACAAATTTGCATGTCACAGAAATAATAATTTTTAAAAAATTATTTTATTTCTGTAGATGAAGGACACTCTTTCAGTCATGTTCTCTTTTATGGCAATGAGACAACACTGCTCATCTTTGATATCCTGTTTTTCTCCGTTGTGGATCTGGCTTCCCAAAGTTTTGTTTTAGCAGCTATTCTAACATATTTGCAACAAGAGGTAAATTTCAATTTAAAAATTCAGTAGTATTTTTAAAATGTGGGTTAGTACAGAAGTGTATATAGTTAACTTGGTAATTAAAGCAGTAGGTTAGCAGTACATGGTGACAGAAGATTATGCTGAGAGCTTATAAAAGTTTCTAAGCCACTGACAGGCTTGCAGGAAATTAATTTTGTTCACATGCCTTTCATGAATAAAGAGGCCACAAATAACTTTCAGTAGGAAACACAAACGTGTTAAAAATTATCACACATAATTATATCATTTTTTGGTTGGAAATATATTGGAAAATGTTTCAAAAGTGCTAAAAGGAGTTACGCACCCAATTCCCTCATTTATTATGATTTAAAGATAATGTGAAGTTATTATTTTATGCTAGGTACTGAAACATACTGGTGTAAGTATTTCTTCATTAATAAATTTTTCCTAAAATATTCTTAGATATTTAGGTTTATTCGCAATATGCTTGGGCAGAAGAATTTGGCATCCAAAACCTTGGTGGATGAAAGGTTTCTCATTTAATCAAGAAGAGGAAAAACTTTGGTGAAGACTTAATTGTGGAAATTATGTCCCTGATCAAAGCATCTCTGACCTGCAGATTAATGGTAGTACATTTTTCAATAATAATAATAAGAATAATAATAATGTAATGGTTTTGAAACATATCATTTTTATATTGTGTGCTATTAAGCTTTATCTTTGTGTATTTACAAATATTTTTAGATTTGTGAACACTAAGCCATAGGCCTTTAAAAGGAAAGGTACGTGGAAATAAGGCAGATGTAAACTTATTGCTGTTACTATTATTTAATGGCTTTTGGTAAGATACAGACTGCTCACTTTGATACAATAATTTGAGCATTCTGGTTGGCAGGAGAGGTTGCAAACTGAAGTTTTCTGAAAATCCCTTGAATCTTTTTTTTTTTTAATAATGTATTTTGAAATGTAATGTTCAGCAAACATATTTACAGTTCTACACAGCACAGGGTTTGTTCTGAATTAAGTTAATATTCAAGAGGACTTTTTTAAAGATCACTTATCTGCAGCTACTCCAACTTGAAATTTTAACTTTTCTTTGTTGTATGACAGTATGGTATGCTTTTGTCTCTTCTCTTGGGAGTTCATAATTGTTTTTCTTGGGTGTGGACTACACAAGACAAAGTTTTCTTGTGTGTGAGATACAGCAGTATTACAGTGATGCAGAAATACAGGCTAGTCATGATAGATCAGAGGAGGTAGTTACAGATACTTGGAGTTTGTTCCTGATCTGCTGTCATCTGAAGGGAGATGCCCAGGGAAACACAGTAATTTTTCTCTGCTGTTTCTGCACAAGTGAAATAGAAACAATTTTTCTTATATTTTTTAGAAGTATTTTCACAGATGCTTATATATGCTCATGTACCTCTGTCTTTCTAGTTTTCTGAGTTTATTATCTTTAGATGAAACACAGGGACCATGATCATTTTACTGTCATCATATTTTTGGACTTCAGACAAGTTAATAATTATTCAAGTGCCACTTATTAAGTGTTAAGGGAGATAATGAATGGCCTTCAAAACACCTTAAAGTGAGGTGTCTACCTCCCATTTGTATTTCTGAAAAATCTCCCTACCTTTTTAAAATTATGTTTTTCAGTAAATGGTTAAACCTGAAGAGTGTTTGCTGTTTTGTATAGCTGTTACTTGTATTTAGGTGATTCAACAAGGGACTTTCACCAGCAAAAATACCATAGAAATGTAAGTCAGGGTTAGCATGCTTATTCCAAAACAGAGGCTGAGGACATGATTAGTTGGACCTAGAAGATTTCCAGTGCAGATATGCTTATCTGAGTTGAAGCAGCGTTGTATTTCATGTGTTTCTTTGCTTCAGAAAGAGGAACATGTTCTCATGTTGATATTGCATCATGTAATAATATTAAACTTACAGTAACATGGACATACATCTCAGGGTCACTGTTGCTCTAAAACATTTGCTTTTGGTGTTGCCAAAACTTTGTACCTTGCTAATCCAATATGGTTACTATTAACTGATAGAATATGTCTGCCAGTAAGGCTATAACACGGTAGATAAATTCAGGGTTGATGTCCTGTGGGACATCCACTTATTAATGCTCAGTTTTGCATAGGCATTTCCATGTCATGCTTTCCTTACTTTTGTCTGTTTATCTGCACAGTTCTTAGTTTGCTGGTGCACACTGTGTCTCAAAAAAGGTGTGAATACAAAACTTCCAACAGAGTGAAATGTCCACTATAAATAAAATTAAGATTGTTCTCTTTATAGTGAATGTAGTCATTAAAGTGTCCACTAGGTTCTAAATCTGCTAAACCAGCCAAAAATCATATTTCCACTGAGTATCATGACTGTCTGACTCCCATTAGATATGCAGTTTCTGCCGTATTTTCTGTCAGTGGTCTGCTGAATGCCAAACCTGTAAACCAAGCTGAGGAGCAGTCTGAAAAGTGGTCTGTGGTAGGACATTTGCAAGGCAGAGTTGGGCTTGCCTGTAGTCTGTGTTTTTCCTTGGTCAATATTTTTGCATAGCCTGACTAAATTTAACTAAACTTTCTAGATCTTACAAGTCCTACTGAAATGTCAGTGTACAGGAGGAAATAGTGTTTCTCATGTGACTGTATTTATTCAAGATGACTGAAGTGACTAAAGAGGTGCAGAAAGTTTCTATGATCCAGAAGTGAGCAAGCAGACTATGAATGACCCTAATACAGATCTTTTCTTACTGTCAATTTCCAGCAATATAACTGTGCATCATTGTCCATGGTAACAGGCATAAGCTTTTTCTCTGTGCAGATTCTCATGATGTGTCCATAGTCATGAAGTTATTCTAGGTAACAGAACCACAGTTCAAACATACCTCCTCCAGAATGGTCTGATTTAGGACTGAGTTCGGTCAGAGTAAGTAAAAAGTAGTAACCAGACTGGGTAAACCAGCACGTTACAGAATGTCTGCAAGCAAAATGAAGGTGGCATTGTGCCATTTGTAGACACAGCCACGTGGTTTTACTTCACCTAGTCTAGTACCAGCAGAAATAGAAATTTTTCAGCATGTGGGCTCTCACTCTGTACCCTGTTACCAGTGCTTTTTGCTAACAAGCTACACCTTTCCATTCAGAAATCATGCTTAGAGTTTGCTTTAGATATGCCTTTAATTAACTGCTGCTCAGAAGGGCACGTGAAAGCTTTAATGACCTTGCAGTTTGCAAGAACTACTGCTAATGGGCAACTCTTGTTACAGATAAATCATAAATTAATCTCAAAATGTTCTGTCAAAACAGTTCAGTCGCTTGGCCCATCATTCTCCTCAGTGGACACACTACTCTGTTGTGGTTTAGTTTTCCAGGTCATTTATCTAAAATTTTAATATAGCTAACATAGGTGCTCTACATGGTTTAGAAAATAATTATAGGAGGTAAAAGGTCCATAGAAGCTTTTCTTCATTCTTGCTATCCCATGACCACTTGAAACAGATTGACTGCGCTTTGTTCTCCTGTTACTTGGTATTTGTTTAAGAAATAACTCTCGTGATTGCAATGTCCTTTTTTATAATTAATATGCAGCTACAATGTGTTGTTCATGTGAGGAGTGTCTTTCAAGTTTCTAAATGAGAAATAAAAAATTTTCAAGGACTGGAGAATTTTTTTGCACTTCTTAAATCAGCTGACCCAAACCTACAACATGTTTTTCCTTCTGTGAGCATGAAAAGTTTCAGAATAGGGCAGGAAGCTGCTACTGGCTCTGCAGTCCAGAGAAACTCTGTCAGGACAAGCATACAAAAGGGATTTTTCAGTCAGTGTGGCAATGGAGAGAGGTGGGCTTGGATAACCACAACTAACAGAATTAGCTGTTTGCTTTTTATTGAGTATCTTAGGGGTTAGATACTAGAATATTGAATATTCTACATTGTAACTCATATATACAGAAAGGTACAGTCATTTCAAGAATACATTTAAAATTCACAGGTTTCATTTACTGGTGAGGATTGATTTACAGCAGTGATACTGCAGTGTTCATTTTAATGGTAGGGGTAGGTGTGTGATGGAGGTAAAGCCTACTGGATGTGGAAAGTGCAGCTGGCCCAAGGCTCAGAACTTCAGGCCACCCATCAGATTGCTGCAGCCTGGGCAGCAGAGCAATGCCACCAAGCCAGGCTCCTGGGGTTTTCTATTTGTCATCAGTCTGAAAGGGAATCTGTGAGCAGTAGGTGACATGGGGGGGGGAGGTGGCATTGCCATATACTCCTATGAAAATCACAAGTAAGCTGGATAGTGGAAGGAGGTAACTATCAAACCTCTGAAAACCAGTCTCCACCAACACCTGCTTTTCCCTACCACTCTTCTCTAGCCAGGATCCCAGTATCATGCCCTTTTCTTGTGTACCTTCTCACCATTTAAAACCACTAATCCCCTGTCCCTCTCTCCTGTGCCTCAAGCCAGTGCCTCCAGCTGGTGCCTGCCACAGCCTCCTGCTTCACCACACCACCTTCACCTGACCTGCAGACCCTGCCCCCACCTTATCACCTGGGGGGCCAGCAGCAGGGCTGTGTGCTGGGGCAGTTGCTGCCTATCCCTTCCTGCCCAGGGAAACGAGGGAACCGCAGTGTGGTGGGCAGAGGCTGAGGGGAGGTGGCCTTTGCAGGAGAATGCTGCAAGAAGGAAGCAATGAACTGTGTGCCAGGTGTGCCTCGGGGCAGCAGCACAAGTTCTTGGGTGAGTAGAATGAAAATCTAAACACAGCATTAGAAACTAGTTTAAAAGCATGAAGTCCCAGCTTCTGTGTATGTCTAAAATGAAGGAGGAATGAAACCAAGACACTCCAAACAAACTCCTCTTTGACCACTGGTTTCCTCCAGCTTTGTCTGCTTTGTTGTGTACATACCATCTCCACCCCAGTACTCCCAGCTTTCTCGGGTGACTCTTAACCATGCCCCAGCTTGCAGATGACACCTGTGGCAGGTGATTGGAAAAGCCACCATCCTCCCTGACCCACCTCAGCTGCCAAAGGGAGTGGAGCTGTGGATGTCACCCTGCAGGCAGGACAGCTGAGCTGCTGCCAGCTTCCGTGGGCAGGAGCGTGCAGGTGGTTCTGTGCTCTGGTGCCCACTGGAAGGACCTGGATCCACAGTCAGGGCTGGGGATTGTGAAGCCTGAGGAACATTCAGTAGGAAACCACACAGAGATGCACTTGCCTCTCTGTGGGAAAAAGGTTTCTGTCTTGCTCCGACAGAGTTTCAGTAAAGCATCGATGGTCCAGAGCCCTGACCATCTGAAACATCCAATCCAGACACCTTTACCAACTGAAGACTTGACACCCCTTCAGTTTTCCCAGGTGACCTCCTTTACAGCAGGCGTAGCTGTAAGCCTGGCAGCTTGGGGTTAATTAGGAAATCATCTATGTTTGAAGCTCACCTGTAGAATAGCTGAGGCTTGGAGACAGCATACACAGGAGGCCTCAGGAGGAGGAGGCCTCACAGCATTAGCTAACATTGAGAATTTGCCTTTAGATGTTCAGAATTGTTCTTTCTTTAATCTGTGAAAGCCATCTCCTCACAGAGACAAACACCAGACAGTCTCCCCCCAGCCAGTGGTATTTATGATATGAAAAGCAGAGGCTATCTCTGTTGTTTGGGTTGTTTGGGTTTTTTTTGCTTAAGTGCCTGCTATTACAGCAGTTATCAAATGTCTGTTTTATAGCGTAGCACATCAGGGTGGCAGAAAGGCTTAGGGAGTAAGGAAGAAACTGGAAGGAAAAAAAACACAATCTGTAACCCCATAATCTCCGTGATCTTTTCACCCCGGTTTAAAATTGCAGGAAAATAATCCCCTTCAAATAAACCAAAAAAATAAGTCTCCAGTTCTTCCTTAAAATGCAGAATGGAGATACTTGCTTTTGGCTTTGCCTGATCCCTGGGACAAGTGTTGCACTGACCTCCCTCCTGAGCAAACAGCTCAGTGTCTCCCAGAGTCTGGCCTGATCCCCCTCCCAATCTGTGCCTCACCAGGGGCAAACGAGCTGGGACAAATGGATCTTGCCTTTTCACGTGCTGTGGTTTCCCCTGAATCCTTTTCTTTTGTCCTTTCATGTGCCATGGAGCTGCTGGGGTACCGTGGGGGCCAGCATGTCCCTCTGCAGCTGCCTGGAGGATAGATCCAAGTGCTGACTTTGGGACACAGCCCCAGGCTGCAGCCCCACCTGCTCCAGCCCTTCCCTTCACTTCTTTGTTTCTAGTTCCACCTCGGCCTGCAGAGAGCCAAACCCTCAGAAATCTTGGCAAGGGGATACAGGAGTTATGCTGATATCTTCATGTTTCATAACAGCTGTCCTGAAATCTCAGTATTTATTACATTATCTTGGAAGGTCAGAGCAGAAGCAATGCCAGGAGAGGGTCCTCTCAAGTGTTTGTTTCTCCGCAAAATACAGTCAGAAATTAGGTTTTGTTTGTTCCATAGACTGAGAAAAAGATTTTACTTTTTCCTGAGAAGGAAAAGGCTGCATTTCTCATTTTCAACATTTTCTTTCTTTGTGTGGATATAAAGATCTGAGCATCACTGCTGAAAACACCAAAGTTACTCATCTGTGCTTTGTATGCAGCAGTTCTCTCTACAAACACTGGAAAATATTACCACATGGTCAGACAGATGATAGGACAAGCAGACAGTGTTTTCTGTTGAAACTGCAGTGCAGAGGTGGGTTGTGTCACACGATATCTAAGCTCAGTGCAGAACTTGTTGAGACTCCAGGTTCCCCCTGCAGCATCCAAAACCCACAAGGACAGGGATGGAGACAAAGTCTAACAAGTTCCTCCAATGTGGATATGGTCATAGTTCTCAAAAAAAGGAGAGAATGTGTGTCTTGTTTACAGAGGCGGCAGCAGCTGTCATTCCTCACTGATTTTATTGCATTTTATTTCTCTTGGACATCAACCTGCCTTTGCATTTTCAGAGCACTCAGCAGTATGCTGTTTGGAAGGCAAAATACTGAATTCCTGCGAAGGCTGGATATGCTGTGGTGGGTCCCAGGGATTTGTGAACATGGTGACGGGGAAGAGCTGGATCTGAGACCTGTGGATCAGGACTGTCTGGTTTGGCAACAGAAAGAACAGGACCCTGCTGTGCTGCTGTCTGGTTTACAGCCACAGATGTGCAGCTGCAACCCCCTTGTTATACAGGTTGGAGTAACTGAAGTTGGCTGCTGGCAGCAGGGAAGTTTTGCTTCCTCACCCCAAACACTGTGAGCAAACTGGGATTTCCTCAGCTTCTTTTGCTGTTAGTGTTAGCACTGCTCTCCAGTGCCTTATTTCTGACAGTATGAATAGATGCAGAGCGATGCCTCAATGACACACTTCTGGAAATACTAATATTCATAGCCCATATGCACCAGATGTCAAGCCAGAAGAGACCATGAGGTAACGGAGCCTCTCTTGGTGGTGCCACCTGGTGCCTTTGACTCCTCCAACTCAGCCCTCCCAATGCCCCATCATTTGCCATCAAAGGCAATGCTGTAGCCTCATTACCAGGGAAAGGCTGGGACTCTCAAGGATGCAATTAAGTATCAGATGCATTTAGATGCATCTAGATGGAGGAACAGAAAGGAGTTGATCCCCTTTGGGGAATGGCTCTTGTTTCCTGAGGCTTTTAGCTTTCTCAGCTTCTCCTTTCCCTCCAGCACCTACTCAATTGCAGCTGCTTTAACTGGGAAAGCTTGAAATGGGCACAGCAGGTGAAAGCAGCAGTTAAGAGAATTTGGGAAGCTTAAACCCCACAGTCATTGCCATGCCACTGGTAGTTACAAAAGCTATACTGAAAGCAACAGTGTATAATTAGAGGAGGTGGATGTTTTCACATTCTGTGCATGTGTATATTCTGGAATCCAAAATCCTAGCTGTTTTTCACAGCCCCTATCAGTCTTTTGGCTCAGGGATGGCATAGCAGGAGAGTGCAAGGCGAGTGAGCCAGCCCTGGGGGTGCAGGTGCTCTGTAATAGACACCCCCAGAAGTCATCTCATGGCTAAGAACAAGCCCTGGCCCCCAATGCCATCTGTGCAAGGAAACCAAGATGGATCTATACGGGAAAGCGGCTTGGAGGGCTGTTGGTAGGCAAAGAGCCCTGGCAGGGTTTGCTGTCCCACAGGGCCAGGACAGTGCTGGTGGCATCAGGTGAGGAGAGGAGGTGGAGGAGCCAGGCCTGGGAAGAGGTGCCAGGGGCAGTGAGAGCAGCAGGGCCCAGCCAGGCCTGGAGTCACCAGAAAAAAAGCACCTAATTGGCTCAGGTCATAGAATCATAGAATGTTAGGAGTTGGAGGGGGCCTCTGGAGACCATCTAATCCAACTCCCCTACCAAAGCAGGATGTCCTAGGGCAAGCCACACAGGACTGCATCCAGGTGGATTTTGAAAGTCTCCAGAGAAGAAGACTCCACAGCCTCTCTGGGCAGCCTGTTCCAGTGCTCTGTCACCCTCACAGTAAAGAAGTTTCTCCTCATGTTGAGATGGAACTTCCCAAGTTCTAGCTTATATCCATTATTCTAGCTTATATCCATTGTTCCTTGTCCTATCACAGGGCACTACCGAAAAGAGACTGGCCCCTTCCTCTTGATACCCACACCTCAGATATTTGTAGACATTAATAAGATTAATGGAACCATCTGGAGCTCCTACTAAGAAACAGGGAAACTTGGCCACCTCTCCACGGGACATCTTAACAAGCCACATCTCCTTAGTTACCAGCACTCAGAAGCAGAGCTTCTTGGGAGAAGATGTCATTTTAATTTAAGAACAGGAGCCAGTACAGGGTATGTGCCTCTCAATAGCAAAATGCTGCCCACGCTACTGGGTAGATTTGTCACTAACAAGCCTAAAACCCATCCCTGAGATGTCCTGAAAACTTATCTCTTGTACCCCAGGTTGATGGCTTCAACCCAGGTCACCCCTCAGGACCAGAGGCAGCTCCCAGCACATGCTCCTGTAGCCTCAGGCCAAGCCAGGTCCTTGCTCTGCATGTCTGGCTGTTGGAGGATTTTCCCAGAAGTGTCAGACACCCTGGGGATGGCTGGGGACAAAGCCTGATCCCTCAAGACAGGCTGCCTGCTGTGAGAGGAAAGATCCTTTTCCTTACCACATGTTCACTGGGAGCCTCCCCCTCCTCTGCTTCCCTGCAATTTCCTGCTGGGAGGCAGTCGGAACCAGTAAGGGCACTGGGAGTCACTGGCAGGTGCAAATTAAGCTCTCGCTGGAGGGGAAGTAGAGAGCACCTTCCTGCAGGGCTCCTGACAGTGGGTCTGGGTATTCCCAAAGTGCACTTCCCTCCCTCAAACCACTTCTGCAAACAAACCTGACAGTTCCCAGTAGCTTAAAAAGCTTCAACTGGTGGCTTAAAAAGTGAACTCCTCTAGCCCCCAGTGTGTTTGCAACCATTAGCCCCAGAGCCAGTAGGTTCAGTTAGTCTGCTGGCCCCAAGGCGTTGCTGAAGAGTGAAAAGGAAGGTTGCAAGCAACCATAAAAATGCCTCAAAGCTCACATCCCTTCCAAAGTCTAGTGATGATGCAGCTCTCTCTCCTCTGTTGCCAAGGACTGGTTTCAGCTAAAAAAAAAGGGGGAAATGGCACTGTTTGCTTTGGCTGGTGGTGCTGGTGCTTGTAAAAGCTTTTCTCAAAAAAAGCCCACCACCAAGCACATGCTGAAATCCCACTGGTGGCCTGTTTCCCCTTGCTGCCTCATAGCACAGACTCTTGCATGGTTTGTTCCCAAACTAATTTTTTGGGGGGTTAATTTCAGAGTGAGGGAATGTACACGTGCTCCTCATGAGCTGTTAATCAAACATAGTTTTCCTCTGGATTTACACGCGCATAATGAAGGCTGCACTCGGGCCAAACCTGGAACTGAAATGTTTTACGCAGCCTCCCCCTTGTTTGCTCAGTCCCGGAACAGTATTGACTTAAGGGTATTGTCTTGCTGGTGGCCTGATAGAAAAGTTTAAACTTCTTTCATGACCTAGAGAGAAATGGGAGCCTCTCAGTGAAGCCCTTCCTGGCAATGGCAGCAGTTTGTGCTGGGCTCGCAGCAGTCCTGCTCCCCAGGCAGCCAGATGTGCCCCTTAGTTCTGCTGTCCTGGTGTGTCACAGGCAAAATGGGAAGGCTCTGGAAAAGCACAAAACCATGCAGATGGTAATTTCCCTTTTCTCTATGCCTGAGCATGTAGTTTTAAATGAGATACAGCTCCAAGGAACTGGTTTTGGAAGGCCCTTGCCTCAACTGAGCCAGCACTTGGAGCACTGCTGGGTTTGGGCTGGCTCCTGGGTGAGGAGGCTGCACTCCCAAAACACAGCAGAAAACAGGGCCATTTTCACCATGGCTGGCATCTTTGGAAGCATGTAAAAAAGCAGGACAAAAGACACTATTCTGTAAGTGTCCTGGTTTGAGCCAGGATGAAGACACTTTTACTGATTTTTTTTTTTCCTTCAGTAAGCTTTTTTTTAACTAGTAGCAGAGTGTTCCAGCTAAGACTGATAACAGTGGAACAGTCTTTCTAACTGCTGGGTCTTCAAGGTCACATCTTTGTTCTGCCAGCTCAGACTCTACAGGGAGATCTATAAGCCCCCTGTAGGAGGCTGAGTTAGACAGACAGCAAAATTGGCCAGAGATATTCCATTCCATGTATCTAGGTAAGCTCAGAGGAAGGTCAGAGATCAAAGAAGACAACTTCCTTCCTGCTTCTTCTTCCCTTCTCTTCTGTCTGTGGTCGGCATCCAGGGAGGACTCCGTCCATCCATCACCATCGACCCCCAGGCTCGAACTCTCCTGACCCTCATCACTCCGTGCTCTCTCCAGCAGCAGTCTGGAACTTTTTGGGACTGTTCCAGCTCAGGAGATTCTGTGGGAGTTGCTGGGGGTGGGGGGAGGCAAGAGGCTTTTGCACATATCTGAACACATTTGTATATAATTGTATATATTTTCTTTTATCATTAGTGTTTAATTAAAGCTGTGTAGTTTAGTTTTCAATCCAGCAAAGTCTCTCTCTCATTCTCTCTCTTTCCCTACCTGGGTGGGAGGGGGAGAGAATCGAGAGCATTGTTGTCGATCCTGAGTCACATTTAGCCCAGGAAAATCCTGCATCCAGTACTGATGCAGGAATTTGTTTAGTTTCCTGGGACAGAAGAAGCCGGCAGGAGAGAATTAAAAAAGTCTGGGAACACAGGAGAAACACCTCTTGATGAAGTTTGCTGGGTTTTTTCCAAAAATACCTGGGCTGAAGGCTGGAAGCATCAGACTGGCAATTTAACTCACATGGTGCCAGGGCAGCATAGACAGTTGGGGATGCCTAATGAGAATGGTGGCTGAAGCACTCCCAGCTCCCTAAATACTTTCCAAAATGTTACATCACCTCTTCACCATCAAATTTCTGCTGAGCACTTGGAGACCACTGGTTTTGAGCCAGCTCTGTGCAGCCTGCTCCTGCTCAGGGACAAGCTCCAGCCCAAATGCTGCCTTTCCAGCAGCGACCCCAGTGCTGCCAGCTGTGCTTCAGTGCTGAGGCTTTTTCAAAGTGAACAAAACCCTGAACTCCCTCAACTACCTTGTCCACTGTTGGGTGCTGAGGGGATGATTTTGAGGCAAAAACCAAATGCAGAGCCTTCCACTTCTGCTTGTGACAAGCTCTGTGTTGAACTCCAACCGTGGTTTCAAGTGTCCTACAAAAGCATGAAGTGTGTCTTAGAGGGACTTCAAAACAACATGCATGGAACAGGATCTGATATTAGAGGGACAGACATAAACGTGAAAGATTTCATGAATTTATATCTGTGTGGACAGAGAACAACAGATTAAAAAATATATTAAATCCGGCAAAGTATCAGATTCTAAAACTTTCCCCTGCCAGGAAGTGACCTTAAATATTCACTATTTTATTTGTTATCATGAATTTGCTTATGTTTATTTGCTTCAGCCCACTCCATGCTGTGTCTTTGACATGTCTTATTCTTGCATCTGTCTTATTCTTCTCTCCCCCTGTGCTGTCTTTAACTCCACCCAGTGCTGTCCCAGCTCTCCATGCCAAATGAGAAGGCTAAAGGGACAAAACAAAAGAAATGGTGTTTCCAATGGAGAAAGTATGGTCCTAATTAAACCCCATGTCCCTGTAATTATCTTAAGTTAATATTGATTTTATAATGTTATACCTAAAATAATCTGAGTTAAAGCTGTTAGAGATAACAGTACAGGCTGGGGGAAGACATGCTAGAGAGAGGCCCTGTGGGAGAAGACCTGGGGGTACTAGAGGATAAAAAGCTGGGCATGAACCACCAATGTGCTACTGCAGCCCAGAAGGCCAACTGCATCCTGGGTCTGCAACAAGAGAAGTGTGGGCAGCAGATCAAGAGAGGTGATTCTGCCCCTCTACTCTGCCCTGGGGAGACCTTATAGCGACCTTCCAGTACCTGAAGGGGCCTGTAAGAAGGCTGGAGAAGACCTGTTCACTAGGGCATGTAATGGCAGGACAAGGGATAACGTTTTCAAGCCAGAGAAGGGTAGATTTATGTTGGGCATTAGGAAAAAGTTCTTTAATAGGAGGGTGGTGGATCACTGGAACAGGTTGCCTAGAGAGGTGGTGGAGGCCCCATCCCTGGAGACATTCAAAGTCAGGCTTGATGGGGCCCAGGGCAATCTGGCCTAGTTGGAGATGTCCCTGCTTATTGTAGGGGCATTAGACTAAATGATCTTTAGAGGCCCCTTCCAACCCAAGACATTCTATGATTCTGTATTGTTATAATGTATAAATAATACATATGTATCATTATGCACAACCACATGTAAATCACTTGGGGGCCATCAGTTGCTTATCACTGCCATCTACATCTTATGTGATTTACTAAGAATGTATGAATTGAGGCAAAATAACTAGACATTACCAAAATCCCAGTTATTTTAGATCAGTTATGATCAGAAATATACTTTCATGAAATTGTATACTGCGTGCACATGCATTCCCCAGTTATACATTCAGTCAGTTCAGTGGTTAGAATAATGTTTTTCTCACCCCCAGCACAGCAACTTGTTTTGCTGCTCTACTCTGAACATCATTGCTGAGCATCAGCCACAAAAGGGTCCAGAAGTTAGTGCTTAGCTGGCAGTTTTGCTGGCAACGCAGGAGGCAGAGCAGCCTACTCGTCTACAGACACGTCACCTCTGCTGACAGAAGTAAAAATGGGCTTTTGTCATTGGCAATAAACAAATTAGAAACAGCTTTGGAGATACACGAGCCCTGTTGCATCAACAGGCTGGGTGCAGACCAAGCAGGGCCACAATCTCCAGGCATGGGGGATCAGAACTCGCTGCTCCAGCTGACACTGGGCATTGCAGCTCTGCCAGGCTGCAATGGACATCTTAGAGCTGGCGAGAGTTTTTCCATCAAAACAACAGGTTTTCATCAAGAAAATGCCAGTTCATCAAAACCAGCAGGCTTTGAACCAACAGACACTTCCTAGTGAACTTCTGAGAAAAAAAAAAAAGAAGGCTTTTTTTTCAGGACCTGCCTCATTCCTTGGTTTCTTGAGCTGCACAGTTGCTCAGGACTCCCTCATCCATGGCTCCAGGTGGCTCTTAATCTTCCAAACTTTTTATTTTCCAGGGCTGGGAAGCCTGGAAACAGCTAGCAGGAACAGGGCTTAGCTCCCTGCAGAGCCTGGCATCCTGGAGGATACCACCACACCGGAAGCCCGGAAGCATTGAAGAGGACTTGGGAAACACAAAAGGAAATTCCTGGAAAAAGAAGTTTTACAGGAATACCAAACCCTAAACAACCAACCTAAACCCCAGGATTTCCATTCAGGTCTCATACATATCTATGTATTTAGTCAAACTTCATTTTGAAATTGGACATTTACTTTGTAGTCTGTCAGGAGCGAACCCACCACTTGGCCCGCACTGCTGGGAAAAAAGAGTGCTCGAGGTTTGTAACTCGCCATCCCTTCCTCCCATTTTTTACAGAAACTGCAGATTTTCTTGCAGATTTCTTATGGGAAAATATATTTCTCTTGGTGATAGCTTCACTGTGCTGAGGTCACACAATTCATCCTTTTATCCAGGTGCTTATCTCTCCTGTGTTTGATGTTTGTAAGAGTTATTTGCTGATGATTTCCAAGTTGTCATACTAACAGATGCATGCCAGAGTGAAATTGCCTGTATGAGATCCAGAGATAGGGTGCAACAGGAGATGTACTGCTTCAGCTGTGGCTACAATAGTCTCTGCTTCTGGGTAGGTGTTTTCCTTCCACCATTCAGAGCAAGAGTAGATGTCCAATTGGGCAGATCTCTTAAAACTGCTGGAGGGAGCTAAGGCTGCTCTGCACAGTCCTAGGGCACTTCGTACAAGGTGACAAACCCACAGCCCTTGTTTCCTTACCCATGTTGAGCCTTCTCCTTGCCTCACCAGCACTGAGCACCCGCAGCTTGGAGAAACCAGCTCTCCAGGGCTCACACTAAAGGTGACATTTGGGGATATTTGCAGAACCGCAGATACGTAGCTCTGACAGACACACTTCCTAGCTCCCAAAGGCACACATTTACAGTCTTATATGCTTCTGTTATATGCTCTGTCTTATATGTTTCTGTTGCTGTTTCTGGCTGATTACTTGTGGTTAAGAGTCTGTTTAGTTACAAACTTGAATTCCTCATTAATAACCATATCAGACACCCACTCCTTCCTCCCAAGCTCTAGTTCAGCATCAGACATGGTGCAGGTGTGAGTAAAGGAGCACCAGGTGCAAAGGGTGGCAGACTTGGAGCTGAGAGCTGAGAAGGTGCCCGATGGCTCCAGGGGATTTGAGATAAGGCACTAAATAAGTTTAATTTCTTTTGCCTGCAGAAAGTAAAATGAGTGAGTAGTGTGGGGAACAACAGACAAAAAAGGAAACATGAGGAAAGATGAGGGGCTTGCGGGTAGAAAAAGTTTCCCATTGTCATGACTCAGGCATGGTGTTTAGAGCAGGGGTTGTGAGACACCTTCTCACACCAAATATATCCTGGTTGGATGTACCACCCTGATTTTCCTAACAGTATTTCATTACCAGACCTTGTTGCTTTAGCGCATTTAAAAGAATCTGCCAACAAGGTTGTAGCATTGTGTCTCCAGCAGAAATAGCCAGAAATCCTCACTGTGTTTAGTGTGGTGCCTTTTTTTGGTCCACAAGAACTGTATGAAGGTCAGATGATCCTGCTGCCCTCTGTAACCAGGCCACCACCCCCTCAGAAACAGAACAGGTGCAAAAAAGAAAATGTTTGGAAGAGGTCAGGGTTCAACGATGGGAGACACAAACACTTTGATTCAGGGGATGGCCCATCCTTTTCTCAGCTCTGTTTTTTGCTGGCAGAGCAAGTCCTGCACTCAGCCGCTCCCATCCAGGTGTCATGAGAGCTGATCAGCCCCACACACAGAGACATGAGTGCATAACGTGCCCCATTTTCTGAGCTCGCCTCCAGCTCCAGTGCATTTTCCATTTTAGCCTCATCAGATTTTCACTATGGGAAAGTTTGGCCACTCTTTCCAGTGCTTTGTTTTTAATTAAAACATGGTTTCAATCCCACTCACTATTTTGAGGAATGTGGATAGCTTTAATGGAGATAAACATGCATTTATTCATTTAAAATATTTTTTATTCTGACTTAATATCTGACTTTGAATCTTCTAATTTCATTGGGGCTTTAAAAAATTACAGATTTTCTATGATCCATGTTTCAGATGAGGGCTCCATGCTAGTTTGCTACAGGGGATTAAATATAAAGCAACGATGAAAGAGTAAATGCAGTCCTCTGTGTTGGATAACAGCAGCCAACTGTCCTATTTCAAGGCATGTCTCAGCCAGAGCCATGCAAACTGATCTGGAAAGGAAAATCCAGCTGTAGGCTGAGAGAATTCAGTGCTAACTGCAGCAATGCTCCCTCTCTCTCTCCTAACCCAACCTTATCAGAAAAACAGAAACATCCTTAAAATTCCTAGCACAAACCAGGCATGGGTCCAAAAATATTTTACCTCTGAGTAACTGGGGAAATGAGCTTTCCTACCCTGCGTTCTACTCCAGTGACTCACCCAGCAGCTCAGCCCCCCTGCCCCTCAGGCACCCTGGCAAGGGAGGTCCACCCGCAGCAACGCGCGGTCAAGCAGATGCCATCAAGCAGGTGCCATTGCAGGGCATGGGCTGCGAGGGAACTGAAGGTTTATTGCACCACGGGTACAAAATGCATGTGTCATTATGTCCACTATGTAGATGTGATGCGCGTATAATCTCTGAGAGCTCAATTTTAATATGAAAGCATGGTAAAGGCTGATTTTCCTTAATGTTCCATCAGTTTTGCATCAAATACCATGTTCAAAACAAAGCCCTGTTTGTGTCAGTTTATGGGAATTTGTTCCAAATGGCCAGTGGGTCCCTTGGGTATGGTACACAAATGTTTTATTCCTCTCTGGGGGAAAAAAAAAAGAAAAAAAAAAAAACAGGAAAAAATAAATATCTGGAAAATATTCACAGGACAAAGATTGGCCCTGCCCCCTCTCGCACGGCTGATGGGCCCTCCCACCCACTATCTCAGAAGAATAAAGCGTATTTATCCTCACTACCGAATTAAGGAAGAGATGATGATTCTTTAGCAAATCCCGTGGCAACACACCCGGTTAAGCTCAAAAGGCACAGCTTGACAGAGCAGAGCCGGGAGGAGAGGCAGACCTGCTTCCCGCACTCCTCCCTGCCTCTCCCCAGCAGCCCCCCGCCCCAGCCCGCCAGCCCCGCGCTCCTCTCTGGGCAAGATTCAACTCACCGAACCAGCAGCAGTGTCTAGCACAGTGAGGAAAAAAAACCCAGATCTAATCGTTCCCTCCTCCCAGCCGCGGGAGCCGCAGTGTCCCAGCAAGGGGCCGGCAGGGGTGGCTCCGCCGGGGAGCCGGGCACCCCAGGGCTGCCGGGCCCCGCTGCAGGGCGCTACGCCCCGGCTCACTCCGCCTTGTCATGCCCCAGGAGCCCGAGGAAAACTCCTGAATCATTTCCGATTATTCATCGGCCGTTTTTGGTGTGTCAGGGAGCAGCGCACGGAGACAAGTTGTTCTGACAGTGCGACAGACACCTCGTCGTGCCTCCTCGAGAGAAGCAGGCGTTCGCTTTTCAGGAGATGCTGCATTGAGTCCTTGGCGATTCCTGCTTAGCAGCCACCATCTTAAACCTGATCCAAACCACAGAGAAGTTAGCGTTAAGACCTGCTGACTCCAGTCGCATTGAGAAAGGGTTTTTCTGGTAAAAATAAATGTCAGTGTAATGCAGGTCTTTATAGGCAATAAAACCTTTATAAAAAGAAGACATGGGCGTGCCTGTTTACTTTATGATGTATATTTTTGCCATGAATTAAAATGCCAAACTGGATTTCAAGGATCAAGCTGAATTTATGCACAGAAGGTCTGCAGACAGGGTGCATAAAGTACCATGTCACGCCCTGGTCTTGGTGAAAACACATTTGCTGAAGCATTTTTAACTGGATGAGCACGATCTTTCACACCGCAGTTAATTACAGAGATGGACACGTTTCTTTCATTGTATCAGAGCAAAAGGACCGAGATAAGGACCTAGAATTACAATACAAGAGAGCTTATTTCTGAACTCAGCTGTAACTATGGCAACCTTCACTCACGGTACTTAACTGAGAGTATAGAAAAATAGTGCACTCAGGAAGCCTGAATAAATTATCTACATCGTTGCTTACAAACTTTTCAAAACCATGAACTTTTACAAAAAATAAGCTTTCTAGGAGATTCATATTTGCAGAAATAATTTGACACTACCATTTCCAGAGTGGCCAGGCATGAAGTGAGATACATTTCAAGCTGACAGGCAAAGAGAAAAGAGGTGAAATCCAAAATTAAGTATTAATATAAATCCTAATACAATGTCCTGTAATTGTGCAGTTAGTGTTAAAAGCTGGCACTGTCAGCCATAGTATTTTAGTTTTCCTTCATTGTACAAAAGCAAAAGGTGACACTGGGCCAAATTCTGCTCTCATTTAAACATGTTTTTCACTCCCACCTTCATTGTTATCACAGCCTTGCCTTGCTACATTGTCACAGAACCCGGTGCTCCCCACACATGAGCTCCAATACGGGGCTAGTGTGGTATTAACAGGAAGCAAAACAAAACAGAAGTAATAGATCAGTATAGTGACATTTCCTCTCTGTATCCAGCTTCTCTGATGTTCGGGGCTGCCAGGGAGGTGCTTCACTTCCCTGCAGATCCCTGCCACGTGGCAGAAGCCTGTCATTCAACTCTGCTTCAAACTGCATTTTTCTCTGTAGTTTTGTTTGTTGTTGTTTTTTTTTCTTTTCCTCTGGTGCAAAAAGTTGCTGCAACTGATAGAAGATAAAGCAAAAGGAAGAAAAATAATTTTCAAACAACAAAACCAAATACTTTCTCTTTATATATTTGATGCAGCAGCTGCCTAGTTTGAGGCAGCTGCTGAAGGAGCTTTCACTTGCTATTTGGTGACCATAAGAAGAATGCTCTAGATCCTGTATTTACTTCTGTGTTCATGATACCAAGGCACCATGTGGAAGCAACAGCACCATAGCTCTGCTGGACAAGCCCTTAACCTAATCCTTAGCCACACAAGATCGGTTGATTAGTGGCACTTGGACATGAGAAAGAATTTCTAGTTCTCAGAGATGGGGAGATTTCTGGTAGGACTCTTGTCACTAAAGCTCTCGGGGGGTCAGGGACATGTGGCTTCCCAACACTATACTACACCTGATGATTTGACCTTGGTAGCAAGGTCAAACAGGCTTGACACGATCACAAAACAGAAGGTAAAGGTAGCAAAGCACCTGGCAGAATTACAGTTTTTGCAGGCAAGCTAAAATCCTGAAAATATGAGGATCTGGCACTGTGAGTGCTGTAAAGATGACCTTAAGGAATGACCCTGAAAAATGGTACAGTGTGGGGAGAGACTCAGTCATACTCTAGTCCCTTTTCCCTTGTTGAAATTTTCCTTGTTTCACATACAAAATCCCTGTTCACCAGAGGGTTGGCATTACTGGTTACAAGCATGCAGGGAGGCATTTAAGACCTAGAGGTTTGTCTGTTCTCATAGGTCAAACTTCAGTGTTTGAAACTAGCCTCTTTTTTTTTTTTCTTCCCCCCCCTTTTTTTTTGTTCTTTTTTTAGGAAAACAAAAACAAAACTGGCAGCAAAACAACATTTTAAAGCTTTTGTTTCCTGACACATTCCTGAATGGAATGTTTGGGTGTGAGCCTTGCTGCAGTAAGCACAACAGCCTAAATGCTGTGCAGCAAGACCTGTGCCTTTGAGCACAAGCTGGGCATGGGGAGTGCACTTCTCCTGCACATGGGAGCCCTGATATATCAGCCTCTGGAAGCAGTTCAGAGTTGTCGACGATGCAGATTTGCTAATCAAAACTCCACGTGGCTGAAGGACACAACACACTGACCTTTACTACAGCCCTGGGAATGTTGCAGCAGCCTGAAATTACTTTCTAGAGCTGCTCCCACTGCTCAAGTTGGAGAAGACTCCTTGCCAGCACTGGTGGGGATTCTATGCCTCTGAACAAAGTACCTTTTTTATGTGTACTTTTCAGAGAGGGGAGGAATTATCTCTGTTTCAACAGGACTTTCAGATACTCTTTCCAGATTACTACAGTGATTTCATTCAGTTATGCAGACTTAAAATTAAAAGTTAATGAAAACCAACACACATATAATTTCTCCTGGGGCACATTTGTTCTCTTATTTAGATGGCTGAGAAAAGTAAGTCAAAAGAAAACTCCTCCTTGTTCGACAAATGGTGCAGGGACTGAGATCTGCCTGGCAGCACATTCCTGCATCAACATCATTGCTGTCATTTTGCGTCCGTCACGCTCATTTTCCAAGTGCGTGTTATAACAACCTCCCACACAGCAAGCACAAGTGCAAGTGAAGTATCATTAGCTCTAATGGGTACCCTTTCTCTTCCCAGGAAATGACTAAATGGTATCCTCAAAAAGCGGACAATTGGTGAGTAGCAGAAATTACAGACTCATGTTTGGCAGGGAGTGTCGTGTTCGCAGCTGTACTGCCTGCCTGCCAGGAGCCGGCTGCCCACAGAGCATTCCAGTCTTCCAGTTGCTTGACCTGAGATAGTTCAAGAGGATGAGAGCAGTGTTGGAGAAGTGAACAGACTCTCTGCAGATTTCTCCTGCTTCAGTTTATAGCTCTCATCTGGGGGAAAGCAAGCTTCTTGCCAGTTTCTAGGAGATGGCAGATGCAAACAGTGATTTCCAGATTAACACAAGGCTTTGCTTTTTGACTCTGGGTAAGGCATCCCTTCAGTATTAACATGCAAGAAACAAAAAAACCTTTGAATCTTACATATTTTACCCACTGATACATGCAAATACAAAACAGAAAAAATTGTATCTAGGAAAATCACTGGATTTTATTTATTTTTTTTTCCTAACATCATTAAACCCTTATAGTTTCATAGCCCCTGCTCTTCCATTTACCAGCTCTCCTTTTATAGCCATTCCTGTTTGATCCTAGCAATCATGTCGAGTCATGATGCTGGAACTGGACATTCTGCAATAGACTCAGATGTTATTCTTTATATAATTCCTTTATTTAAAAAGTCATGTACAAATTTCTTGTTTTTCTGAACACAGCAAGAAGGAGGCAGGCAAACAGCAAGAGCCCAGCAATGCTCATATTCAAGCCTCTTCCAGGAAGCCCTTTGCCCCAGTGTTCTCCTTCCTTTCAGTGTCATGTCCCTGAACCCATTTTACTGTGCTCTTAGCATTTCTACCCTTCATATTTTATGTCGGGTTTGTTTTTTGTTTTTTTTCCCTCTCTGACATGCACATGTGTGACTCCACAACTTGTTGCTTAACCACTTTCTGGCTCTATCATTTACCAGTACGCTGTATTACCAGCCTGTATGGGCTGTGCTATTACCTCATTTTATTATTCTGGTGCAGTATTTTGGGAGGTGGATTGTACTGGTTTTGTTTTCAGTAATCAGTAATCAGAGTAACTTAACTGCTATCTTGTGATGAACCGAATGAATGTATTTTTTCTCATCCCATAACTTTCTCTTACTATTTTCAACAAGAGTTGATGCAATCACAGGCTGATTACATTTTGCTGCATGAAAATGGAAGTAAATTACAATTGCACATGTGGGATTTTGCAAACAGTCAAAATGATGTTGAGGTAGCTGCACAGGCTGATAGAGAGAACAAAAATCACCCCTGGGGTGTGGCTCTGTATTCCTTCCTGCTCCCCCAGCCCTGCTGCAATGCCCTTCCCTTTTGCCAGGGATAGCTGCCTGCCCTGCTCTGCCTGCTGAGCCGTCGGTGGAGCTGTGCCCTGAACTGCTCTGGGACATGATCCAATCTCAAAAGTGCTTTTGGGTTAGTTCAGAGCACTTCCACTTTAAAGTATGGCTGAACACACTCTTGCATGGGTGGTGACCTGGAAGGCCTGGGAGGGGACATGAAGGAGGAAGCAAGAAAGAGCTTTTAATGAATGAGGGTACATCTGGATGGCTTAAACCAGGCAGGTGACAGAGCGAACAGAAACATGCAGACCTCCCCTCAGGTTCTCCACAGTTATCTCTGTTCATGTGCCTTCTACCTGAAAGGCATTGGTATGACTGAGCCAGATTACACAAGAGCGTAGTGACACATTGCAACCTGTTTCCACTGGGTGGAACAAAGCACTCAAGTCCACACTTTGACTGGGAATCTCATGTTTTTCATTGAGTACAAACGGTAGGGGAGCACTGAAAACGAATGTCCATGAAGACTGTGCCTATGATGACAATATTTGTGAGTGCATTTTTTTCAAAAGGATTTAAAGTAAATACTTATGCATTGATTCATCTGTGAATGTGTGATTATATCAGCAACACATAAAGGAAACATGAATATTGTGTGCTACTGCGGTTTGCTAAGGAAACAGAAAGACTGACTTGAAGTCAAGCAGTCCTTGCTAACCAAAGCTGTAATTTAAAACGTAAATGACTTTCTGAGCTCATCTATTCTAAGCTGGATAGAGCCCAGCATGTTTCAGTTTTTAAATAACTCACTCCCATGACCTTTGCAACTCACTACCTTACACAACAGTGTAAAAAAGAGCTTCATACACATGACTCGGGCTGCCTTAGGGTTGCTGAAATTTAAGAAGGCAGCCTACATAACATGAGCACAAGCAAAAGCAAAATAAAAGACTGATTATATAACACTCAGCCAAATTGAACAAACCTCTGCAGTTATACAAAGCTGTGGGCTGCAGAGATGCATCCAAAGTTCAAAGAAGTTCTAAAGGAAGAGCCTGATGTGGCTGGTGTTCAGTCCCTATGTTTAGTATCAACATCAGTAGAATAAATAATCTTTCCTCCCAAAACACTACTCTAAAACACTTAGCTTGTAATCTGGATGTGATCCAGGACCTTTGAAGCACATTGAGTAACATGACCATGGTGAAAGAGTAAGGTGCCTGGACTGCTAACTTGCAAGTCCAAAATCATCCCCAGGAAACATATGCTGTGAGCTCCTGACAAGCAGGATAGCAATCATCTTACACTTACTGGCTGGCTTCCTGATGCTCCCAGATCCTTCTGGAGGTTCCTCAGAGGCACAGCCCATCTGTGGGGAAACCTGTCATCTTGCACCACCTCCCTGGCCTGTACCACTGAGCCATCATTGATCTGTGCAGGCTATTCAGACTTGCAAACTATACCCAGAGCCAAGGAAGGCACTCAGTTGCCAATCCAGGGCAAAACTGAAGTTGAGATCCCTAAATGACCTTCTGAAAAACTCCCCAGGACAAGAAGGACACCCCTGAAGCAGGCCTACTGGAAATGGTCAGTCAAGCCTTCTCTTTTGACTAAAAGTCAGGCACAGGAGCACAGCTTTGTTCTGCTGAGATCGACAGGATCTCTCAGGAGGTGTCTACCAGTTCCTGAACACCATAAGCAAAGCTCCAGCCTCTTGTAAGACACAGCATTGCTGCTTCTGCTGTTTCTGTCTGACCGTGTAGTAGCCTAGTGGCTAAAGCTGTAACTGGAAAGCACTGGTATAATTTTCACCTTCAGACAAACTGCCTGGTTTTCCAGGTCATACTGTTAGTGTCTGGCTGCAGGTCAGCCAAGGTGAGGACAGTCCTTCACCCTGCAGTGAAGCTTCGTCCTCAACTCACGGGCCCTCAACTCACACAAGAATCCACCATTTCTTGGCTCAGAGGTAGCAGCTGGGACTCTGCAACCTTCTGCTTAGGGTGCCTACCTGGAGTAACTGAATAGTTTACTGGATCTAGCCCCAAGACTTCAGATCTTTTTTAATGATTGTATTAGTTATATATTAGTTAGACTACATTTTCAGTTATTTCCCTGTGGCTAGGCCCAAGATAACTCTTTTCCAAGCCACTGGGAAAGTATTTTCCTTGTTTTGAGAAGCACACTGTCTAGGGACAGGCAGACACACTGGACCAAAGGTAAGAGGACAGAAGAAACACATTTTTGGTTTGTTGTTTAAAAATATAAACTAAACATACAGGATAAATAAACAGTAAATATTTATGTAGGTGGGTTCACTTGAGATAAGGACTTTTAACACTCTGTTAACCAAAGAAAACAGTAACCTAACTCATCTTTCTTCTACAGAAAAAAATAACAAATGCTTATATTTATTCATCAAATACTAATTTCAAAACACAAAGGAAACAACTGGGTCTTTTTGCATTTAGGCAATGGTAAACTGCAGGGCAGTAAACAGGAGTGAGAGCAAGGTCACTTTTGTCTGGTATTCTTACTAAACTTCCTTGTTAAGTGGAAATGGGACCTGATCTAACCCTGGGCCCTGAGACATCAAAGAGACTGGTTCAGAGTCTGCTCTTGGTTCTAAATCTAAATTTCTAATCTTATCTTCCATAACTACTTTCCACCCCAAAGTACACCTTCATGGTAAGAAGTAACACCAGTATTTCTCATCATTGGCACTGGTTGCTCTTCTGCACTGCTAGAGAAATTATTATTCTTTAACATTCCTAGCTGCCTAGGAAGATCTCAACCATAACTGCAAAAGTAGTTACTTTTAAAATGATAGATAATGGTCGCAGCCAACCTCCTCATATCCTGAAGTTGCTTCCTTACAGCACAGACACTGATAATGTCATAAGTATCATCTTTGAAGCTTGCCAAAATATCTTTTCCCAATAATTTTTTACTACACAATTTCCTTTACATCATCAAGTTGTCAGAATGCTGTATTCCTCAAACTGGACACCAAAGACCAGGTGAAGAGTGCAAGCCAGTGCACAACTCCTACCAAATGCAAAAAAAATGCATCTAGTTCTCTGCTAATGAGATTTGAGGGGATGGGATGGTGCAAAGGAGTCCTAAGGGGCAAGAGGCAGCAGAGACAAGCTGAGCAAGGAAAATTCTGATTAACTACATGGAAAAAAAGTCTTCACAGTGGAAGTGGTAAAGCACTGGAACTGGGGCACCTCAGTCCTCAGTGACATCCAAAACAGGACTGGCCAAGTCCCTGAACAACCTGAGCTGGCTTTGAAGTTGGCACTGCTTTGAGCAGGGAGTGGGCGATATGACCCCCAGAGGTCCTGGCTGACCTCAGTTACTCAATGACTTTAGAAAGCTGGATCCCAGCTGCTGAATGAAGCCAGTCCCAGTGCTTCATTTCAGAAAATAACTTGGAGTGAAGATAAAAAGGGCCTCCAGGAAGGACAAAATAAATCAGATTCTCCCTGGGTCCCACAATGATGGCAAAATACTCACTGAAAGCAATTGTCTCTGCAGTTCCCCATTGGCTTCCCCTTTAAAAAGGGCAGGGGAGAGATTGTGTGGCTCAGCACTGCTGGTTTACTCTCAGGTTGATACTCTAAAGAGACGTTTTTAAAAAATCAACTTTTGTGGGGCTCATTGTTACCTTCAGAAACATTCACCGTAGCCAAGAACCCAGCTGTGTTAAAGGAGGACAAATCCACAATCCACAGCAAGCACTCCCCGAGAGGGCAGCAGAATACATGATGTACAATCAAAACCTTCCTTTGAAGCTGGGGCAGAGAATCACAGCCCACCACTGTTTGCATGTTCTCTGTCTGCTTTGAGCTCTTCTGGACACTTTCATTTTCGCCATGCAATGCTCCTGACTCCTGATAAAAATAAATTACTACTCTGTGGAACAGCAGACTTACACTGCTGTCATTGCTTCTATAATGCTTTCAGGAAACAAGATAGTTTAGTCTTGTCCTGTTCTTCCTGTTTATCCAGTACATGGTGTGTTTTTCTCCCTCATTTTCCCCTTTGTTAGGCTTTTCTTTCCGCTTTCAAAACTTGTAGGGCTCTTCTATTACAATTTTTTTTTTCCACTCCAGGTTGGTATGGCAGCATGCCAGGTGAAACTGTTTGATCTGTGCACACAATTTTGAGGCAGGTTTTATGAGTGACTGCTCTTTTCAGCAGGCGCAAGAGCAAAGTGGCATTTCTGAAATACTGTGTGCAGAGCTATCGTAAAAATGTTAAGCAGTCAGGGGACAGACAATCAACTCGAGTATTACCCTGTGTTCCTGAACTGGCTTTCAGTAAAACTGAAACAATAAAATATTTATATGTTAGGCACAATAACTTATTTAAACTGGAATGGTTATTACCAACACCTGATTAAAAATGAAAATGGCTTGTGATCATCCACGATGCAGTTTATCTGGAAATGTGTGTAGAAAGCTTTAGGGTAACTACTGCAGCACTTCAGCTGCAGTGATAATGCATGGCAGCAAGTTGGTTCAGCAAGGCAGAATTACCCACTGCCAGCAACAGCCACAGCAGGCAAGAGTTGCTGTCTCTTGTTACACTCAGATGATAATCCTTCTAGCCAGGGAAACAGTGAGACTTCACATACCTTGAAGCCGTTACAAGTAATTGCTTTCCCTTCAATCCTTGTTGTAAAATGTTAAACATGGAACAACATGTTATTATTAATTTAAATCAGCAAAACCAGGCTGTTACTCAAACTGCACAAAAAGGTCTGGGCAGCAGCAAGATGTAGAAAAGGAAAACCTAACTTTCCAGTCCGATTGCCACATCTGGCACACCAGCAAACTCACACCAGCTTGAGGACCAAAATGTCAGCCAAGCTTTGGTATTTTGTCTTTCATTTGTGAAATTTATATAGTGCTGCTAAGGCTGAATTACCTTCTCACTCAGTATTTTAAAATTCTGCCTTTTGCTCAAAGAGGTATGTGGTATCAACAGGATCCTGTGAGACAGGGAGCCACAGCTTCCAATAGCACATCTAAAAGTAGCCCCTCTCCTGGCCTTAAATTAGGAAGAAAAAATGGATTAATAAAATAAATAAATGGGGAGCTGTAACGCTAACCTTTCAATTTCACAGCATGCTATGGGGAATTGAACTAATGGTCACAAGATGTTCTGAACACCCAAAGTGCTAAATGCTAATTATTTTGTGGATTTTTTTTCTCAGTAGGCTATGCTAGACAGCAACACTCTTCAGAAGCCAAACATGAATCCACTCCACAAACCCTGTACTTCCAATCAGAAACAGACTATCAGTGGTGACTTCATCCCAATCCATTTCTATACATAGACTCATACAAGCACCACTCAAATATACCCAGACACAGGTCCGTCCTCCCAGTCTTTTACCTTCTAATGGGGTAAGAAGACGTCTTAATTGTGGCCCCTTCTGTAGTCTTTAAAAACAATTCTAAACTTGGGTGCTTTACTGTCACTCTTGCTGCAAGTAGAAAATTATGTAAATGGTTGTTGCTCCAGCACACTCTGCCAGTCTATTTCTATGTGCTAGCAATGAAAAGGAATGTAAATTATACAGGGCAGTATTTTTCACTCTTTCATATACCAAGTAGACCTCTTGAGTCTTCTGGGCACTTTGTTGCCTCTACTGCTTTCAGTATACAGCTGTAAACACAATAAAGACACAAGTATTGTAAAAAACTATGTTCTCTTACAGCTGCTAGAGGAATGGTAACCGCAGCACTGCACAGGCTAGCCAAACATCTGCTGCCAGCAACACACAGTGAAGTGGGCATCCCAGCCACCCTGAAAATAGAAAGGCACGAGAGCATGTGCATCTATAAACAGAGGAGACAGATGATCAAAGAAATAAAAATGTGTTGCATTTATATACATTCTGTAATAAACGATAAAGCTGGATCAAAGTATCTCAGAAGAGTATGCAAAACTGAATGTTGCCTTAGAGGCACAGAAGGGGGACAGGGCCGTACCTAACAGAGGGGAGAGAAAAGGCGGGGAGGGCGCTGCTCCTGCCGCTCCGGTAGAAGGACACGTGCTGCTTCTGTGGAAGGATTGTGCCTTCTTGGTCCTTCCATTGCCCTCAAACCATTCCTTGCTGGCAGCAGCAGCAGCAAACGAAGCTTTCTCAGAACCTCAGGTCCCTGTATGTTTGCCCTCCATGGCAGCCTGCTTTGCCTGGAGTGGTTTTAGTGAAGACAAAGCAGCAGGAAGCAAGTGAAAAACAGAAACAATAAATGTTGCAGCACAGGTTTCGGTGGACTCTCGAAGAGGGGCAGTCAATGTCCTTTGTGACTGCTAAAGGTGCTTCGTGAACACTCAAGGGACCCTCCCTCCCCCTTCACATTTCCTACTCTTGGAAACTAATTCAGAGCAAAAGCCAGTATGCCCCACAGAGGTTTTCAGGCATTGCTTCCGTAACACGCACAAGTTAAATGAACCAGGCTCCCGATCAAAGGAGCCTGGGGGGCAGGCTGCTACACAGGTAGCTGTGCAGCACGGCCGCGCTTGCGGGACGCCAGCGGGGACAGCGCTTGTCCCGGTTTTAGGTGCCGATCCCCGGCAAGCACCTGCAACACCCGCCTGGCTCTCCGGGAGCGGCTGCCGGCCGCAGGCACGGCTTCCCTCACGCCTCGGTCCCCGCGTCGAGCGGGCAGGGGCAGCGCGGGCGGCCCGGCCCGGCGCCCCAGGGCAGGCCGCAACCCCCGCGCCTCGCCCGCCCGCCCCGCCTCCCTCCCTCCCTCCCTCCCGCAGGGCTGCGGCGGAGCTTGGCCTCCCAGCGCCGCTTCCCTCGCGGAGGGGCGGCTTCGGCTCGCTGCCGCGGCCAGGCGGCGGAGCTCCGGCTGCGGGGCTGCCTGGCGGGGCGTGCGGGGCTGCCCGGCGGGCGCTGCGGGGCGTGCGGGGCTCCCCCCTCACGCACACGGGGGCGGTAGGAAGGGGCGTCTCGCGGCCACCGCGTTCGCGCCCTCCCGCCCCCCCACCGTGCACGCGCCCGCGCGCGCGCGCCACCCCCCGTTCCCCTCTCCGCAACCGCCGCCGAGCCTCCGTGTCACGTGCCCCCCTGCCCTCCCCGGCAGCCAATGGGCGCGCGCCGCAGGGCCTTCATAAGGAGGCGCGCGGCGGCTGCGGGAGCTGCTGGCGGCGGGGGCGGCGGGTGCGCGTCGGCGTCTCTGGCCGCTCGGTCCAGCCCGCCGTGACCCTGTCCCGCCCGGGGGCCGGGCTGAGCCGTCCGGGAAGGGGCCAGGTCTGTGCCCGCGCGGCCCGGGGCTGGCAGGGAGGGAGGGAGGGGTCGTGCCGCGGGCGCGCGGCTGGGGAGGGGCGGCCATGTCGGGGGTAACGGTCCTGGCGGCAACGCACGCCCGGCGCCGGCGGGCCCTGCCCGCGGGAGCGGTGCTCCGGCTCTGCCGGGAGGGAGCGCGGGGCGAGGCGGGCGTGGGCGCTGGCTGCCGAGCTCTCCGAGGAGCTGCCTCGCTCGCATCAGCGGGCAGGCGGCGGCTCCGGGCGCCTGCAGGCGGGCTGCGTGTGCGTGTCTCCTCGCTGTCCTTCCCTCTGCGTGTCGGAGCTCTCCATCTTTTCTAACAAACTTTCTGCCTTGCTTCTCCTCCGGGCTTCTGCTTTGTGGATGTTGGCGGCTTCTTGTTGTGACAGGAGAATGTGTGTGTGTCCTGGGCCCAGGCGGATCGGTATGTATCTCGCACCGGTGCTCGCTGGAGCGCCGGCACGGGGGGTCGGCTGGGGCCTGGGGAAGGGGCTGCCAGGCTGGGCAGTGTCTGAAGGCTGGGGCCTGGGGAAGGGGCTGCCAGGCTGGGCAGTGTCTGAAGGCTGGGGCCTGGGGAAGGGGCTGCCAGGCTGGGCAGTGTCTGAAGGCTGGGGCCTGGGGAAGGGGCTGCCAGGCTGGGCAGTGTCTGAAGGCTGGGGCCTGGGGAAGGGGCTGCCAGGCTGGGCAGTGTCTGAAGGCTGGGGCCTGGGGAAGGGGCTGCCAGGCTGGGCAGTGTCTGAAGGCTGGGGCCTGGGGAAGGGGCTGCCAGGCTGGGCAGTGTCTGAAGGCTGGGGCCTGGGGAAGGGGCTGCCAGGCTGGGCAGTGTCTGAAGGCTGGGGCCTGGGGAAGGGGCTGCCAGGCTGGGCAGTGTCTGAAGGCTGGGGCCTGGGGAAGGGGCTGCCAGGCTGGGCAGTGTCTGAAGGCTGGGGCCTGCCCGGAGGGAAGGACTAACGGTTCTGCTTCTGGGGCGTGTTTCTTGTTCCTTCTCCCCCCCGTCCCGTCCTCTCCAACTGGCTTAATTCATTCAGGTTTCTCAAGTGTCTGAAAGGCACTTTGGGGGTGTTTTTATGTGAAGCCAGGGTTATCTTTGGCACCGTTAAGACAGGTGTTTTGGAGGAGCCTGTCTGTGCAGCATCAATTGACCTTAATGGCACAGTTATAACAAGCCTTTATTAAAGGAAGGAGTAGTAATTTATTAATCTAGTGCTACAAAATCATAAATTGACCATTCACTCACTATTGGCCATATTACATTTGTAGCTTGAAGCGTTTGTATTGTGTTGTGGGCTTGGAGAGGTATTTAATACTGGCTTGATTCTAATCTCTTGAGAAATCCTAATCGGACTGTAAAATTTCTGCTTGATGTTTTCCTTCTCTGCCATTATTTGATCAAACATGAATGAATTTGGAATCTTAAAATAATTGTTTAAGGGCTAATTTGAGTGTCTGATTATATTTGGGGCATCCATGTTGTGGGGAATAATGGAAGAGACTTAAAGTCATTTCACTTCAGGTTGGCAAACTTGGAATTGCTCTTTTACTTAATTGAGTAGGATTTATTAAATCTGATACATAAGCCAGTCTGATTCTTTAAGTGGTCATGGATCCATTCTAAATTATACAGGCTGTGGAAAATTTTAGTCAAACTTCTGGCTTCCTCTTGGATTTAATGTAATGTTTGATAAATTAATGAATAAAAATCAGCAAAATAGCCTGTGGTGGCACTGCAGAGCTGCTATAATGGCAGTACATCTGTTTTTCTGCCTCATCATGGATCAGCAAAACTGTCAGAACACTTGTTGCACTGTGTATGGGTCGGCACTGAACACTAATGCTTAGCAGTTAGCAGAACTTGATTCATTTTGAGTCTTAACAGGATACCAATGCCAAATCTAAGGTGCTGCTGTGGGCCAGGCACATTTGTAGAACCTTGTAGCTTACTATTCTGTAAGCAAAATTGTTGCTTGTAAATGTCATGTGAAGAAATATACATAACTTACCAAAATAGCTCCCTTGTAATTGGAAGGCAGTAAATAGATTTCAAATATCTATATTTGGAGTTGCAGTTTAGTTCTGTCATGCTGTATGCATATGAAGCCTGGGCTGGGGAAGTAGACTTTCAGGGAAGCAATTGGCTAATATAAATCTAATATGCATCTGGAAGTCCAAGCCAGTTCACTGCTTCTGCTTTCTGGACAGATGACTGGGATCCACAGGACTACAACCAGAGCTCTTCCTTGTAGCTGAATGGCAGAAAACTGACCATTTCAGTCTCCATGGCTGTTAGGGGTAGACATGGGAGATGTCAGTGGGCAAGGATTTTTGTCAATTTAAGTTGGGACTGACAGTCACTCACTAGGAAGCCAGCGGAGTGGTGGAAATATGAGTTCTACTTTTTTGTTTTCAGCACTTCTGTATCTTGTAATGGAGAAATGGGCTCCACTCCTGGTTACTTAAGAACAAGTAGGAGGGAAGAGTGTGACTTGCTTCCTTCTGTTGCAACACAGCAAATGGGTTAAAGCTTGATGTTTTTCCAGATGCTACTTGACTAATCAGAAGCTATGGAAAGCTTACAGAGTAGGGTGGTTGCAGAACACAGTTCATTCTATATACAATCCTTTAGATTGAGTACTGGGGCTTAGTGCAATTTTATAGTGGCTGTGTCTCATCTGAAATACTGGTATGTCTGCTTGACTAAAAATAAAAATTCCATTTAGTGACTGAAGCACCTGACACAACAACACAGCAGTATTCAGATTTTCAGTAGAACAGTTAAAGCTGATATACAGCCACACTGAAAGACTAGTACTTATGACTGCATTAAGCCTTGTGTAAGATAATTTGTAATTTTCTGAGAAGCTTTAAGGAAATTTGATCATAAAAGTTGGAAAGAGAGAACTGAAGTCCCCTTAACTGTGTGTACTTCACACAAGGCACTGTTAACATTTTTCCACTGTGGAATTGTTTTCTCAAGTATGATGTTGTAAAAGACCTCCCCCTCATGAAGCATAGTGAATAAGGGATTTAAGAGGCACTTACGCTAGTGTTTTGACTGGATACATAAGTGGGAACAAGGAAGAGTAGTTTAGAACAATCTTCAGAGGAATGGAAAATGACAAGGAAGGTTTTTCTGTGGCAAAAGTAGTAGAATATTTGTGGACACTAAACAGGCTGCCCGGAGAGGTTGTGGAGTCTCTTTCTCTGGAGACTTGAGACCCATTTGGATGTGTTTCTGTGTGAGCTGCCATAGGTGGTCCTGCTCTGGTAGAGGGTTTGGCCTCTGATCTCCAGAGGTCCCTTCTGATCCCTACCATTCTGTGAATAGTTTTATCTTGAAACTGAACTAGCTTTAGTCTATTATGCAGGGCTCTATTCTAATTGTGGAAGCAAACACTGCTTGCATCTAGTCCTTCAACTGAGTAGCTTTTAAAGGCAATTTATAATTCTGAAAATATACTGGAGTAGATAATCTGGTAGGGTAGATGCATCTGCTTTTTTTACCTGTTGTATTTTTTTATCTGACTGGCTAGAAAATTGCTGCATAATGTGCTGTGGCTATTTTGTATAGGTACACCATGGTGTTATACAAGTTTGAAGTTTTATATGTGAAAGGGGGGAGAAGAAACAAAACCTGCTACTGACTTGTGGTTGCCTAAAGAATATTTGCTGTCTGGCCTACTTTTCCCTTTTACTGTGCAAACTGTTTTCATCTTAAACCCAGTTGTATGTCATCTCACAGTTGTTTCTCAAATCTTAGATGCTTTATTTCTTCAGCCTTATAGGAAGATGAGTTTTCCCCCTGTGTGCCACACCTGGCTCTGTCAGCTGGGAAATCGGCAGGAAAACAAATCTTGAAAGAAGTCTTGCAGAATGTGGCACTACTGTAGCATGCTCCATGCTAACTGTTGTCTTAAGTTCTGTTTGAGGCTGCGTTGTCCATCTGGCTGATGGTTTCCCTCTCTGCCTGCTATTGAGAGAGTATAAGAGCTAAAATACCTATGCTGAACTTAAGTATGGTACTGCTTTTTTGTTATAGCCCAATGTAGTGTCTACAAACAAGCACCTCTTACTTGTTTTTCTTGGTCTCAAGACCTGTGAAGCTATGAACTTCATATAATCAGCTTTGTTAGGGGCTGTCATAGTCTTAACACAGTTATGGGAAAAATCTATTAGCTGTCCCTCTAAGCATAGTTGTTCTCTTGTCTTTCAGCAATTCCAGTCCGAAGCTCCAGGCTGCCATTGTTGTCTGATGCCATGCCAGCACCAGCTCATCTGTTTCCATTGATTCGTAACTGTGAGATAAGCAGAATATGCAGTACTGTGTGTTACTGCCACCATAAACATCTGTGTTGTTTATCATCTCATTTTGCTCACAGTCACTTCAGATATGCACCTCAGAAGAAATTTGCAGCACTCTGTAGGCCAAAGGAGAACTTTAATCACTTTATTCACACAAAGGATTATGCTTCTACGCCACAGAGATTTTACCTCACTCCTCCACAGGTCAACAGTATTCTGAAGGCAAATGAATACAGTTTTAAAGTCCCAGAATTTGATGGTAAAAATGTTAGTTCTGTTCTTGGCTTTGATAGCAACCAGTTGCCTGCTAATGCACCAATAGAAGACCGGAGGAGTGCTGCCACTTGCTTGCAGACGAGAGGGATGCTTCTGGGTGTGTTTGATGGCCATGCAGGCTGTGCTTGTGCTCAAGCTGTCAGTGAAAGACTGTTTTACTACATTGCTGTCTCTCTGTTACCTCATGAGACTTTACTTGAAATAGAAAATGCTGTGGAAAGTGGCAGAGCTCTGTTGCCCATTTTACAGTGGCACAAACATCCCAATGATTATTTTAGCAAAGAAGCTTCCAAGCTTTACTTCAATAGTCTAAGAACTTACTGGCAAGAGCTGATTGATCTTAACAGTGGAGAGACTACTGATGTGAAAGAAGCTTTAATTAATGCTTTTAAGAGGCTTGATAATGATATTTCTTTGGAAGCTCAAGTAGGAGATCCAAATTCTTTTCTCAATTACCTTGTACTGCGAGTAGCGTTTTCTGGTGCAACTGCTTGTGTGGCCCATGTGGATGGTGTTGACTTGCATGTTGCAAACACAGGTGACAGTAGGGCCATGCTTGGGGTTCAGGAAGAAGATGGATCTTGGTCTGCAGTTAATCTGTCCTATGACCACAATGCACAAAATGAACATGAAGTGGAGCGTGTAAAAATGGAGCATCCAAAGTCTGAAGCGAAAAGTCTTGTGAAACAAGATCGTCTCTTGGGTCTCCTGATGCCTTTTAGAGCATTTGGTGATGTGAAGTTTAAATGGAGTATTGAATTACAGAAGAGAGTAGTAGAATCAGGCCCAGATCAGCTAAATGACAATGAGTATACAAAGTTTATTCCTCCAAACTATCACACTCCCCCATACCTCACAGCTGAGCCAGAAGTCATATATCACAAGTTACGGCCACAGGATAAGTTCCTGGTTTTGGCCACAGATGGGCTGTGGGAGACGATGCACAGGCAAGATGTGGCTAGAATTGTAGGGGAGTACCTCACTGGTGTTCACCATCAACAGCCAATAGCTGTTGGTGGCTATAAGGTAACTTTGGGACAGATGCATGGTCTCTTAACGGAAAGGAGAGCAAGAATCTCTTCAGTATTTGAAGATCAGAATGCAGCAACTCACCTGATACGTCATGCAGTGGGTAACAATGAGTTTGGCTCTGTGGATCATGAGCGACTGTCCAAGATGCTTAGTCTCCCAGAAGAGCTGGCTCGAATGTATAGAGATGACATTACAATTATTGTGGTGCAGTTCAACTCGCATGTTATAGGTGCGTGTCAGTGAAGAACTGTGAATTTAATGTAGTGAACTAGTTACCAAAGTTGTAACAATGGTCAGTATGAGCAGCAAATACAAAACCACCCAACAATAAACTCCCCCCAAGCCCCTAAGCAAACAAATAGGTTGCTTCTTTCCTAAATTCAACATACCTGTTGTTCCTGCCTTCCCCCAGAGTTTCTAAATACATGGGAAGTACTGTTGACCTAATACAAGCTTGATGAGGATGTCACAGTTTGGGAAAAAATGTTTTTGTAATATTTTTGCACTACTGATCTCACAAATGCTGCTAGAACAACGTCTTGGATTTGACAGCCTTGGATGAGGGAGGGAAGAAGGATAAAGAATTAACTGAAAGATCTGGCTGTTCAAGAAACAAAGCCTGTTCATAAATACATGTAAATATCTATGCATTATCTTAAGGAAAAGATGAGTAAAAAGGAGTATTGTTGAATTCTTACAGGGCTAATTCTTGCGAAGGAGATAGGGTTATTTGTGAATCTGTTGTTTGTTTCTTCTAAGCAGAAGGTCACTTTAAAGGAGTCTTTGGTGTAACAAAGTTGTCTCACTTTCTTATTGACAATGTTACTCACTTAACAGTATCCAAATGTTGACTTCCAATGCAGGTCTAAGCCATAATCAATACCTGATATTCTGTTACAGCTTAATCATATCTTATGCATAGCAACTTCTCAACTTCTTGTGCATCCATAGTTTATTGGCTGTGAGTTTCTGCAGAGCTTGTAGGGCAATAATACATTAGTAAGATACTAGATAACTTTGTGGAGAATTTAAGTTTGTAGTATGAGGAAACTTTTCAAAAAGTCGGTGTTGTTTGTCAAGACTGTGTTGGCTTTCCTGAAGGTTATGTTCTTAATGAACTTCACCCTCTTTGGTGTTACTTAGCTGGTAAATACATTTTTACCTGGAAAGATCAGGAAATTATCGCTAACCTCTTTGTGGCTTTGCAACTTGCTCTCATTTTCGCTTTGGCTGTTTCAAATGGTCAAGTGTTGGATGTCTTGCACTTGAACTCACATTTGTAAGTTGAGTTAAACTATAAATTAGAAAAAAGTATGTCTTGTAAATAGTGTTTTAGTTGGGAAAGTGACTGCCATGCATGTGTATGTTTAATGGCTTTTTCTAGCAACTTCCTTATTAGCAGCTCTGTTTCTGGACAGCTGCTGTATGCATGTCCTTAGGGTCCAGAATGCTGTCACAACAGTGTCTGAAACGGGCCTTTCTGGCTTGTAATGGTTGAATTTGAACTTAATAGATTGGCTATAACTTGTATGCCTGAAGTTTTTTGGCTTGTAACTGTAAGAAGTTAGACTGCCAACTAATTTACCGGTCATCATTGCATCTATTTTAGATATGGTGCATTGTATACAGATTTACTTTAATCTGCCCTTAGGTTAAACTCAAGTGCTGTCTGAAATACTAGCCCTTGATGACTCAGAACATATGTAACCTGATTCCTGTGTTCTAGAGAACAATGATAGGTCAGTTTATTTCACTTTAACAAGGTGTTTCAGTTAAAATACCTCCCTAGTCTCGACCATAGCTAATTAAACCAACACTTAAAAAAACTAGCTTATTTTGGTTAACTGATTAATGTGGCCTTTTCTACTAAGTGCAAATGTTATCAATAAATGCTAATGCTTATATATGGTGCGCTTAGTTTGAACAATGAACCTGTGCTGTAGTAAATTTTGGCTTCTCAAACTCTCAAATGCTTTGTTTACATAGTGGCCTGCAGCTTTTATGTCTGTTTCTTTACCCAACCTTTAATATCGGGATCAGTGTTGCTGTATGGTGAATGATATCTAAGATCACATTCAAGATGTGCACAACCTTTATTTAAAGGGAAAAAAGAAACTAAAAATGCATAGACAAGTACTGGCTCTTGATATTGCTTCTGTATGTTGTGTTTTGGTGACTGTCATTAGCTAAGTGAATAGGCTTTATGTTCTGTCACTCAAATGCAGTATGTATCTAAGCTGTTTCAGTATTTAACTTTCTTACTTTTTTACTGTTTAAGCTCTATTATATGTATTGATGTATTTAATCTATGATTATTGACATGGATTTGGTACAAGTCATAGTTAGAAGAAATCAACATTAGTCCCATGGATACAACTTTTATTGAGGAAAAGCTGGTTTTTGTACTTAAGATGCATATGTATGGGGTCAGACAATAATATTTATGTATTGCTTGGAGACTTGCTCAGTATGTATGCAGTGAACAGAAGCAACGTAACTGCCTGCTGAACAGGTGATCTGAACAAATATCTAACAGATTCCAATAAAATGTTCAATTATGCAGAAATCCACGTGTATCTGGATTGATACAGAATATTATAGCTATTCTTCTAGGGCTGATGCTTACGAATTACTTGTATTTCAAGAATGTGTTCTGTTGTGTAGTCCCTGTTACGAATAGACTAGATGGCAAAACAAAGCAAAGTATAAATGGAAACAGAATTGGACTTGAGAGCTCTTACATGCTGCTGTGACGCTTGAACCCCTGCATCGGTCGTGCTGGTGCTGCCACCCCCTGGCAGCAAAGCTCAGATTTTGGTGTCAGTATCACTGAGTGTCTGTTTCTGTCATCTCATTATTACCTTTAGGGGCAATGCTGCAGATAAAGGAGCATAATTTGAGATAATTAAGTTGTGGACTGTACCCTATATAGAGCAATACAAAATTTCATAAACAATCGAAAACACTTAAGTGCAAGGTTAAAATGGTATAGGAATTAATTTATGGTAAATTAAATAGAAACACCTCATCTGCAATGGGCAGAGAACACATGTTGTTTGTGTTGTCTACCAAATTTGTTGCATTGCAGAAACGACAGGTATTTCATATGTAAGGGGAAATGCTGTCATTACTTTTCCATGTAAGAATTTCATAGCTGTAAATATATGGCTCAACCTAGAAGGGTGTAAATCTTGACAGTCATTGCAGGCCCTCAAGTTCACCTTTAAATCTTTAAAACTGTCCTAGATAAATGTGTCAGCAGAACTGTTCAACAATAATACCTAGGTGAGAGATGAGTGGGAGATCTTACCTTAATCAATGCTTCCAACTTAAGGCTCTGTTAACTCTGTTCCTTTTTGTTTAAAATGGTTTGTGTTATATTTGCTTTTGATAGTATTTTACAGCTACTGTTCTGATAACTTATGTTCTCCATTTGCTTTCTATGTGCATGACTTGGTAAGTACAGAACTTGAAATATTTTTTTCTTTCCACTCATTTCTTCACTGCAGGGGAGTTTTGCGTATAGCAGACTCTTAAAATGTGACACATGCAGCAAAGTGTGTAGTCTCATTGTGAATGTTTTTTATAATTAGACTCTTTAACTCAGGTCCCTATACTTAGAATAATTCTGGAGTGAGAGGATGCCTGGTAAGTATTTCTGATAAGCACTCTGCAGAACAGCTGGGCTGCTCTGCTCTTCCTCAGTGGGGAGGCATATTTGTAATGAGATTACCTGGCATAGACAGATAATTCAGGTTTATGGTTCTAACCGTTTGTGGTGTCCTAAGCTCTTTGATGCAGACAGTCCATCTGGTTTCATGACTAATAAATACATGCCATCTGATTTGCACCAGTGACTGTTGTGAGCATAAACTGCTGAACACAGTTGTCAGTGCTGCTGCACAGCAGTCCAAGAACTGCTAGCAAAAGGCATTTTAGGATGTCAAGGGAGCTGGTATCTTTTAGTTGATCTGTTTGATCCTATGTAGGAAACTTGTGCAGCTCACAATTGTTTTTGCAGTAATGTATAAATAGAAAGAATCTGTAGAGCTGAAGTATGTTCAGAGGCTTACATACAGAAATTAAGGAGAATTCATTTTTGTCTGTTTGTTCCTGTGTTAAAACAAATGTGCTTAAAATCATGGGCATTAGAATGCATTTGTGGATTCTTGTGCTAGGTTAACTGTTCTGTACTTTTTCCCTATTTTCATTTGAAAGCCCTCCTTTGCCAACTGCTGTCAGTTTCAGGATTTGCTGCCTTGTTTTGCTTTTCATTCAACAGTGCATGCAGGGTGTATTAGTCTTGCCTAGCACTGAGGTATTTGGGCAGGAAAAAGGCTTGCAAATGTGTTCTGGATGAAATTATTTAATCAACAGCTACAGTGTATTTAATTGCTGTGCAAAAAAAGTACGTATTGTCCCTTTGTCAGGAGCATGATGTCAAATACAATCTGTGCAATCTCATTGGTAGGATATTTTTCAGTTTAGTGTTAACCTGTTTTATGAAATCTTGATTAGGGAGCTACTTCTAGTTGTTTATTCCTTTAAAATATGGTATTAATTAGCCTGTAGTTTAAAGCTAAACATAGAAATGTTCTATTATCAAGTACCTGTGTGGTAGAGGAAATACATAGTGTCACTTTTTTCCTTTCACAACCAGCTTGGTATTAAACATTATTAATTACTGGGTTTTTTAATGGCTGTCTTGTAAAAGCTGAAACTTGGAACTAGTTTCTCTGTTGCTCTTACCATGGGGAGTAGGTTCTTAGAGGACAGGTAAGTAAAAATAGACCAAATCTTGTAATCTTTAATAATCCTTTAAATGGAGAAACAAATTCTGATCTTTGTGTTTGGCATCCCATCCCTGTGAATGCTGAAGCACAACCCTTCTCAGTTGTCCGTAGTGCTCACTTGACAGGTTTCAGTAGTTACAACTTGCTCACCCCATTGATATGTAAGTCTAGGGTCATATATGCAATGCATCAGGTAAGACTACCTTCTTGGCCTATTATGCTGGTTATGCCTTCTGTTTTATTTGCTGTTCATCAATGTTTTTTAGTAAGTGGCTGAGTAGTTGGAAAGGATAACCTGTCTTCTGTAACTGGATCACAAATGGAGCATGAATTGGCAGGAGCATTGTGTGCTGAAAACAAAAGCAATCTGTGATAAAGAAATGGTTTGTTTTCACCTGTGTTGTAAGGTCTGAGCCCAAACTACTTTTCTGATGTGTTCATCAGTGTGCAAGTCTTCTGAAACTGCATTTATGGCAAATGACTTGTGTAAAAGGTCATGAAACTTTCCAGGAAGACATAAAACAACATGAGAAAACACAGGTACTGTTCGGTATACCATGGTAGCCAGATACTTTGCTTGTGGCAATTACCAGGAAATTAGATATTTTTTTTTGGACCTTAACAAATGGAAAAGAGTAGACTAAAAAGCTTCTCACCTCAAAATCAGAACTGTGGTACGAATGTGCAGCGTGGCCCTAGACTGATAGTTTTGGGATGGTTCTCCCCATTAAAAAAGGATTAAACCAAGTGTGTATCAATTCTTATGGCTCCTAGTCTGAATAAGTAAGTAATCGGCCTTGCAGATTGCAGGGGATGCTTTATGCAGCAAGCTGTTTGCCATCATTGGGGGGGATCTTTGAACAGAAAAATAATCCTTGATTTACAGACTTTGTTAGATTTCCTAACTTGGAAAATCCTGTTCCATAAAACTTGCCAATGTCAACTTTTATGTAGTATAATGAACAGACTGTTCAGTTTTGCTATCCTATATCTATACTTGACGATAGCATTTGATATATTACCTCACACCTTAATTGCAAAATTAATCTAGTTAGGCCTGTCTGTCGTATCACATGATGCTGAAAAACAGGAGAAATGCCTTATGAAAAACAGGGAACTCACTGATGTTAACAGGAAAGCACCCCATAAGCTGACACACAACCATGCATTAAGCTCAGTTTCATTCAAAAGCTTTGTATTAATGAAATGAATCAGCCCCAATGATCTTTGTCAGAATTGTTGCAAGCCTGCAATAATTATGTAGTTTTTTGTGTTGCCCGTCCCTAGTACTTTCTTGCCCACTGTGGTGGCTCAACAACGAGGCTAATGTAAGAATACTGTTTCCCAGGATTTTACAGATTATATGCAAGTTGATTAAAATGGCTAATTGTAATCAGTGTTCCCAGTTTTAGTTAGCTGGGAGAGGAGTGAATGGTGCTTCCCTAATAGTAGCCTCTTCTAGAGGGGGAAAAGGTAAATCTTTACTCAACAAAAACTGGCTGCTCTACTGAAGACCTAGCACTAGCATAGTAGTAGACAAGGGGGTTATTACTGCTGCTAAGAAGCAGGCTGTGTTAACCTGTACTGTGTGCTATATTAATACAGCTCTAACACTCTGCTCTTAGTGGTTAGTGTCCCTGCAAAACCCAGAGTTTTCCTATGGATATATAGTCACTGTGGAGAGATACCTTGTATATTTTGTCTTAAGACACCTAAATGTGGGTACTTTTGTGTGCTTACAGTACTGAGGGTTGAAGCTCCCATTACAGGTGGTGATGTATCCAGTGCATGCTGTGGAATCTCAATAGATATTTAGAGCACTCCACTCCTACTTTAAACTCCAGGTGTAATAGAAACTTAGCTGCCTTGTTCACATGCAGGCAGCTCCATTTTTGTGTTTTCTGGAGGAAAATCTTGTCCTTTTCTGTGTCTTCAAGGATACAGGTCATCCTGCAGTTTTTGCATCTACTCCTTCTGCATAACTATATCTAGGCTTTTTAATTCAGTGTTGTACCTAACATACTTGGAAACAGCCCTACAATTCTAGGGGCTTATTTTTGTCCTTTGGTCCTTTAAGTATATGTAAGTGCATCTCAAAGCCCAGTGTCCTCTATACTTTCATGTTGCCCTATACAGGTAGTGTGTAGGATATGGCTGTCAAGAGCTGTAGGCTTCTCCCTTCTCCCATGTTGCAATTACACCAGGAGCTCCTCTTATTTTGCCAGTTACAGGGCCCTGCCAGTGTTTTTTAACAGTTGTAAATGAGCATCATGAGGTTTCCTTGTCATAATCTCTAAAGCTGGCATTTGCAAGTGTTCAGCATTCCTTCTAGCTTGAATGAGTAGGAACCTATAAAGGAAAGCAGTCAAAGAAATTGATCTTGTGTTAATTCTACTACAAAGCTCAATTGCAAGAACAGCTCTATAGAAAAGATGATCTAGGACTTAAATAGTTCTCCTTTATCTGAAAAAAAAACAAATTCCTGTATTGTGGAGAAAATGCCTTTTTTATCAAAGCAGTTCTGTTTGTAAAAAACAAATATTAATAATTAAGGAGAAACCCCTAACTTGTAGTTGACAGTACAGAAGGGAGACGATTGTTCTAATAGACAGCTTTGCAGGCTGCTAAATTTGGCAATGGAGGGTAGACTTCTGCCAAGCTGAGCTGGTGAATATGATCTAGAGATAGACACTAGATGCCATTCCATGCTTGGCAAACATGGACATCTGAGTCTGAGGTGTCCAGCTCAATGTCAGAAAGGTAGATAAGCAAAAAAATGTAGATGTTTGACAGACAGGTGCCTGGCAGTCTGCAGTTTTTGGTGTTTTTTTTACATTTGGGCTGTGTTTATATAATGTCATGCTGTCACTGTTTCACTCGGGTTTGACAACAGTGCTCTTGATCCCCTCCCCTTACCATCCAGGTAGGAAAGGAGAGAGAAGCTTTACTGGATAGAAAACTAAACTACACAGATTTAAATACCAATGACATAAGAAAATATACAATTATATACAAGTGTGTTCAGGAAATGTACAAAGCCCCTATTGTCTACCCCTGCCCCCAGCAACTCCCACAGCATCTCCTGAGCTGCGAACAGTCCCAAAAAATCCCAGACTGCTGCCGGAGAAAGCACAGAGTGATGAGGGTCAGGAGAGCTCGAGCCTGGGGGTCGATGGTGATGGATGAACGGAGTCCTCCCTGGATGCCGACCACGGACAGAAGAGAAGGGAAGAAGCAGGAAGGAAGTTGTCTTCTGTCATCTCTGACCTTCCTCTGAGCTTACGTAGATATATGGAATGAAATATCTCTGGCCAATTTTGCTGTCTGTCTAATTTAGCATCCAATGGAGGGGTGATAGATCTCCCTGTAGTGTCTGAGCTGGCAGAGTAAAGGTCTGACCTTGTAGACCCACTAGTTAGAAAAACACTCCAGCTGTTATCAGTCTTAGTTGGAACACTCTGCTACTAATTAAAAAAAGCTTACTGAAGGGAAAAAAACAAAATCAGTGAAAGAAAAAGTGGCTTCATCCTCTTGTCAAGAGTATGTAATAAACTACTGTGGAAGTCCAATAGACCTAAAAGTACAAGGAGGAAAGAAAGTACTGTAAGATCAGACCCCCAAAATAACAAAAATGCTCCAGGTTGGGAAGCTGGGAAGCAGTCAAGTTGTTGTTACTGCATTTTAAAGCCACTGCAGCAAACATTTTGCAAATTAAAGTTACGTGAGCTATGACAAGAGTTCAAACAGTTGGAAGATACAATTTAATTAGTGAAAGATACAACTTGGATTATTTTAATGCTTGCTGTATTTATTAACCTGTATTAAAATAGAAATAGCAGAGTACTGTGTGCCCTAGTTACTGATACAGCAGCTCACAGGAGCCTTTGAAGCATGTCACAGCAGCAAGATTAAAAGCTCAGTTTTGAAGTCAGGGAATCATGAAGGTCCCTTTGATATGTGATCAAGTGTTCAAGGGTGCCAGCAGGAAGGGTGCTTGGCAGCTCTAAGTGCAGCAGCTAACTTTAAAACAAAAAGGCAGCAAAAGATCTGCCTAGCTAATGAAGAGGCAGAAAACCCACATTGTGGGCTGTGAGGCAGTGGCTGAAACAGCAATGAGCAGCTATAAGATGGGTTCACAACAGCAACTGAAGTGTAGTCTTTTAATAGTACACAGAAGTACAATGATTGTGAATACTAAAAAAAATCAGGATAAAGTAGTAAAATATTAGTGAGAATAATAATTGTTTGTCTTTGAAGTTGTACACATGCAAAAACATGTTGTAAAACACATGTAGAAGTCAGCACAATAAACTATAATGATGTCAGATAGCTATGAAGAGAAGGTTCCTGGATCAGTTACAGTTGGTGGCATGGTCCCGTGCAGAGAACAATTCCAGCAGCCTTTATGTGAGATCAGAACTGGCTCAATGCCTAAGATGAAGACCAAAAAAGCTTCTTTAAGCTGAACAAAGTACAGATGCTGCTGTTTTGATTGGTTTTAATGAGTTTTACTTGACCATTTTCGTGCAAACATGAAAATGGACACAAGCCATCAAGACAAATCTGTGGGCCTAAGGAATTTATTAAAAAGTACCATGCATATTGCAAAACAACACCTTTCTGATTTTTACATTGTGATGACACCTTAGTACAGAAGAGAGAAGAAGCTGTGAGCAAGGAAGGAATTAAAAGAGGATCAGAAAGACAAAAGACAGAAATTAAAACCACAGCTGAGGAGCACCCACTGGACAGAAGGAAGAGCAGAAGTGGCACATGTTTGCTTAGTTGCTTAAATGCATTGTCAAGGGTAACACACAGTCAATAATCCATCATGTCTGTGCACTGCAGCCTGGTGAGGGTTATTTTTCTCTATTCCCTTTTGTTTGTCAGTTTGTCACTTCATTTTTTCTTGTCAAAGTCTTCTAGTTTGAGTGATGGCTGTAAGGGTTTATTTTAAAGATTTTGGGGCCCTGAGGCTATGCTTGTAGGCCATGAAAAGTCAACTAACTTTCAGCTTACAATGCAGTTAAATTCAGCTATCTGCTGGTATTTTCATGGTTGAGGTTTTGTTTTCATACATTCCACTAGCTGCTGCCCAAAGGAATACTAATCATTGTGGCATTCCCTTGTTGAACAAGTTCTTCTGGTTCTCCTATCTCAGGTGAATGCTGCTATCCTGAAGACAAAGTTCATTTTGTCTATCTTAAATCTCCCTCTCCCAAGAGCATGCTGCAAGCATGAACATGGGTGTCCATGTGCATTCCTTGGACAAAATTCCCTCAGGGCACTTGGAGATCTTGCCAGTGCATCAGAGACTGGGTCAAACACTACCAAGAGCAGAGTAAATAGATGATGAATTTGTTTGCAAACCTGGGAGCATCCTATGATGCCTGGCAGCTACGGTTTCATAGGCAAAGAATCATAGCATCATTAAGGTTGGAAGGGACCTTAAAGATCATCAAGTTCCAACCTCCCTCCCTACCACTAGATCAGGTTGCACAAAACCTCAACCAACCTGGCCTTAAAAACCTCCAGGGACGGGGCATCAACAACCTCCTTGGGCAACCCATTCCAGTTCCTCACCGCCCTTATAGAGAAGAATTTATTCCTAATATCTAACCTAAATCTCCCCTCTTTCAGTTTAAAACCATTACCCCTTGTCCTATTGCTATCTTCTCTGATGAAAAGCCTGTCCCCAGCTTGTATGCTTCCTTTTTATATTTGAGCTTTATCAAGGTCTCTCTGCTCATCCTTTTAGCCACCTGCTGCCTTTGCTTGACTTCCTGCATATCAAGGTGAATCATTCTGGAGCTAGAGAAGGTGATACTTGAAAACCAACTGGCTCTCCTGGTTTCCTCCTCTCTCTAGGGATGCATTGCATAGGATTTTTCCAAGTAGATACCTGAGGAGCCCACACACTGCTCTCCTGAAGTCCAGGGCTTGATCCCAATGTTTGCCTTGTTCCCTCCTTGTGGGATTCTCCACCTTTTCATGGTTATCATAGCTGAGGCTGCCCCTGACCATCTTGTCTCCAGTGAGTTCTTCCTTGGTTGTAGGTGTGGGGTCCAGCAGAGTGCTTGCCCTCGTTGGCTCTGTCATCATCTTTGTTAGGAAGTACTTATCAATGCACTCCAGTAACCCCTAGATTGCTTGTGCCCTTCTGGGTTGAACCAGCTGATATAGTGGGGGAGATTTTTGTTAGAATGTAAAAATTAATCATGCAATCAACTGTATTAAAACAATCTTGGCTCATGTGAAGGTGCTTATTTCTGAATAATGCAAAGTGGGAGGGGGGGGGGAAAGGAAAAATACTTTTTCTGAAGTCTTCATCAACAGCTCAGGTAATTTTATTTTGCAGAGTGGATGGTAAAATAAGAAAACAGAAAAGTAATCAGGATAGCAACAGGCAGATAGAAAAAGGGAAACCACTTACCTTACTCTGAATCCTGGGTACATAAAGTGATTGTATACAGAGCAAGGCAAAACCATGCCGCTTTTTAGAGAAAGTGAGTGAGCGGAGAATCAAGCTAACATTTATGTTAAAGAAATCTCAAATGAAATCTCAGCTCAAGTGAATTCGAGAGAAAGCTTTGCCTGGTTCTCGTGAGGTTTCTGGCTGCATTTTTCTTATCTTTGATGGGGATTTTGTTCCTAGTTCTGCCAGGCATGACTGGATAATCATAGGTAAGTTGCCCAAGATAAAATTTTTAAACACAACCACCTAATTTGCAAACCTCAGGCTTTGGGTTACAGTTTCAAAGCTCATGCCCATAAAAGCTCAGAGGGCATATCCACCCTTTTGGCTACAAATAGCCCTCTGAAGGCTCAGCACATCTGAAAATAACGCAAGAGAAGTCATGATTAAACACTTTGTATGCTAGCCCTTCTTTCTCAGTGTGTCAGTTCTCCTGCTCTTCTACAAATTTTTATAACCATAAAAGAGTAATGAGGTTATTTACAAAGATACTGCCAAGTTAAGCTTTGTGGGTTATACTGAAATTAGTACAGTAAATTCAAAATGCAAACTGCTGTTATACATTCATATAGTAACTTTATTTTACCGTGCAAAACTCTTTCCTAACCTTTGCTCTTTTCTTTTGACATCACCCAGTCATCCCCAGGGAATTAATTTTGCTTAATCACACCTTCTTGCCTGGGCAAAATGTGTTTGGCATCACAACTAATTGAGTTTTTAAAAGCCAAACTGGGTTACAAAAACACAGTGATTGGCTGGTTTGATTAGTTAGGTGCTTTTATTTGATTTTATAGCCTCATATTGTAGGCAGTTAGTTTTTGATGTTCCTTCTGTTTGGGTTTGTTTCCAGTCACAAAACATCTGTTCATCCATATTACTGGGAAAAGTTGGGATAATCTAATTAGGCAAGCATCCCCTGGTTAGTGAATCTCTTTTTCCGGATGGGAATTTATCTAAAAGAAACACTGTTTCTTTTATCGATCAGTGATTATTCACTAATCTGTTCATCTGGGTACAGGCTAACCAGGAGCTGCAGTCTTTTTTTTTGTCTTTTTTTTTCTTTTTTTTCCCATGAATTATTTGTAAATTGGGCTCCTCCTTGTGGATAATGTCTGTAGCACACCACTGGGCAGATGCTTAGGTTTAGAAACAGCAAATCATTAACGCAAAGTAGCATTTCGATCGTGTGTCAACGCCTACTTCACACCTGGGGCTCATGTGCAGGCACAAGAAGCAGAAGTTTGCCCACTACCCTTCAGTTAATTTTGAATGAATTTTACGTGAGCTGGAGAAGTTGCTCCTGACAGCAGCAGGCATGGCAGCAGTAAGAACCCTGAGAGGAAATGCTTCTCTGTGTCTGGAATTAGAACAGAATGGCAGTAACTCAGTCTGTCCACAGTTTTATTTCATGGTATTTTTTCAGTCAAATATTTATTTTTTTCTTTCAGTAAAGGTGAAGCAACATGGTGTGTTTTCTACACTTAAAAATCGTATCTCAAGGTTATGCAGAAAGGAGGGGTCCTGTTGAAGTAAAAACTCTTCATTCAAGTCTGAAAAATTCAATTTTTTTGCCTTAATATCCTTCTTATATGCATTTTATCTTTGTTGTTCTGTCTTCTTGTTTTTATTTCTAAGCACAAAACTTCTGTTCTTTTCCACCTAATTATGTGAAGTAAAAAAAAAAGGTCTGCCTGAAATAAAAATTTATATTTTGTCATTACAAACCTTGAGTCTTTGTGAAAGGAGAACACTCTTGAAAAGGAAATGGACTAATTCTTTATAAAAATTATGAAAATATCTCCTCTTTTATAGTAACTGGGTTTTTCACAGTATCTTTAGGAAACACTGTCATGATACCTCTGTGAAGGGGATATGACTAAACAAGATGTCATACAGGAAATAGATAGCCCATGCAGTCCTCCTTTGCTTTGCTCTCATTCAGGTTTTCATCCCAGACATACACAGGCAGCGATACTCCTGAGAGTGTGGGACTCTCTAAGTAGGGCTGTGAGCACACATGCACCCGTACCTGTGAACATGGGCAGCTACAAGGGGAAGGTCTGGCCCACGAGCTCCCTGCATGGTGGATTTGAGTGTACATTTGTCAGTGAGTAGGAGCTTGCTTGGTTGCAGGAACATGGTCCAGAGATATCTCCTGTCCCTTTGTCCTCCCTGTAGCTTTCCCCTGCTGAGTGGTGAAGTGCTACCTGAGCCTGAGAGCAACTAGAGGAGTCACCAAGCCTCTGAGCTTAATCTCCCATGAGGATGTAACTGTGTATGTCCTTAGGACATGATGATGATCAGAGTGCTGTTGTGATTTTCCTAGCTGCAAACTGCTAGGCTTGTTTTTTTGTTGTTGTTGTTGAGATTAGAGTTAGAACAATAGAGATGTGCTATGAAAGTAATTTAAAAACCTAGCTACTAACCAGGAATCTGACTGCTACACAGATATGGGAAGCTGTTTCTGTACAGGTCTTAAAGTAAATGAGCCAATTTGTTTGCCTGTTTTATTGAGAGAACAGCCATGAAAAGAAATACAAGTAAGAATTAGAAAAGAAAGGTTTTCTTCTAATGAACCTGCTCATCATCTTGTCTAGAAGGAATGAATTAGTTATTATCATTGTGTCATTGTCACAGAGATACTGAAGGCATAAACAGCTGAAGTACTTGCAGGATTTTATAAATGCACTTGGAGATTGTTATGGCTTCCATATGTTTAAGAGAAAAGCTGTTTTGAACACACTACGGAGTAAATTGGTTTCACTGCAAGTTATTTTTTGACTGCATATGGTGAGTTTCTTGCACCTTTCTCTAAAGCTCATGGTGTTGGCTGTGGAGATGGTATAGAAGATAGAGAATGATGGACTATGGGAAGAATGGTGTGGTAAATATATAAATATGATGTATGGATTTAACGATAGTTGTATTTCTGGCTCAGTCAATAACCCAAACAAACTTTTCCTGCAGAAGTTTATGACACTGTATTGTAATTAACGCAAATTTATTTTCCTGAAACACTAGTATACAGACACCTTATAAAATTCAATATACATATCGTCCCTTGGAAGAAAAATAAACTACTCTGACCAGTTTGAAAAGAACTAATAAGAAAAAGAATTGAGAAAAATGTGAGATGACAGTTCTGATTTATGAGATAAGTATGGATATTTGAATGCATAGGCATGAAATTGTGACCAAGCTGCCCATCTCTCTGTCTAGAGAATGAAGAGGCAGTTTGTGACTAGACATGCATGGGTGTTCTTTCAGTGTAAGTTTTGTCTCCATGGTTAGTCCTATGTTTTATGAGAGCTTGATCCTGACACTTATGATATATTAATTTCACAATTGTCCTGAAAATAATGAAACTGTGGGCACTAAACTCAGTCAGAGCTGCTCAGGCAAATGGCAGAGTTTGTAACCCAGATTCAGGACAGAAGGAAATACTATTCTCTGGCAAGAGAGGCTCATTTTTGAAAGGGAATTTACTGAGACATCTACAACTGGGCAGAGGCACTTTTAAGTGCCTCTGGTAAATCAGATACTGATGGTTATCCATGTGCTTTTCACTAAATGGACTTCTGACCTGAGCTATCTAAAAATCATTATGTTGCTAAATATGATCAGCAAAAGTCAGTCTTCCTCAGGGTACCTTACCTCAGGTTCATCTGTAAGGAAGCCAAATAATTTGTTTAATTTACTGATAGTATGCTCTACTGCCTGCCAGAGTACTGGCAGAGAATCAAGTTCCTGGTGCTTTTCCGGTTTTATTTGGCATGTTTCAGCATGTGGTGCCTGACTCAGAGAGATAAGACAGTTGTAGCCTAGGAGATTGATTATTTCAAGACTGAAAAAAATCTCAAATCCTCTGAATTATACGTGTGTTTGCAAATTTGGAAATAAGCCAGTACAGCATGAATTTTTCTAAATCTTAATTTTGTTGGTGTTTACCTTGCTGAAAAAAACAAACAAAACCAGCCGTGTATCAATAACTGTAGTTTCATCAGAGTTACAACAGCTTTTCCTTTGATGTACATTAGGTGCTAGATGTAGAGTTCAAGAGAAGCACTTTGTTTCCCTTTCACCTTATTTGTGTACCTTCCAAACAGAGATGTAGCCTACGTACAGCTTCTTGCTGGTGATGAAATGCACATTGTCATTATCTGAAACAAAAAATACATTTGTTTGCGTGATGCCTGGTGAGCTGCCCTCAGGTCCTTGGCTCCTGGAAGGAAGGTGCCAAGCTACTAAAGTTACAGGGGAGCCATGTTGTAGCCTTTGAATTCTGCTTTGAATTTTAAAAGGTATCTGCAATATTTGAATTTACCCCATGTGACTGCTTGAAACCAGCTTCTGAATGGCATTTCTGCTTGTTATTTCTTACATCTGTCATAACGTTTGACCCAACTACTAGCAGGGACTATCTGGAAAAGCTTACCCAGGTTGCAAGCCTGAGTATGAATGTGCTCTGGCTGGCACAAGCCAAATGACTCGTGTCAGGAACGCCTCTCTCCCGATTCAGCTCACAGAATCTTAGGGGTTGGAAGGGACCTCAAAAGATCGAGTCCAACCCCCCTGCCAGAGCAGGATCACCTAGAGCACATCACACAGGAACATGTCCAGACGGGTTTTGAATGTCTTCAGCAAAGGAGACTCCACAACCTCTCTGGGCAGCCTGTCCCAGTGCTCTGTCACTCTCACAGTAAAGAAGTTTTTTCTGATGTTCACATGGAACCTCCTATGTTCCAGTTTGCACCCATTGCCCCTTGTCCTGTCACTGGACATCACTGAAAAAAGCCTGGCTCCATCCTCCTGATACTCGCCATTGATGAGGTTGCCCCTCAGTCTCCTCCAAGCTAAAGAGACCCAGCTCCCTCAGCCTTTCCTCATAAGGGAGATGTTCCACTTCCTTCATCATCTTTGTGGCTCTGCACTGGAGTCTTTCAAGCAGTTCCCTGTCCTTCCTGAACTGAGGGGCCCAGAACTGGACGCAATATTCCAGACGCAGCCTCCCCAAGGCGGAATAGAGGGGGAGGAGAACCTCTCTTGACCTACTAACCACACCCTTTCTAGTATACCCCAGGATGCCATTGGCCTTCTTGGCTACAAGGGCACATTGCTGGCTCATGGTCATCCTCCTGTCTACCAGGACCCCCAAGTCCCTTTCTCCTACACTGATCTCCAGCAGGTCAGCCCCCAGCCTGTACTGGTACATGGGGTTTTTCTTCCCCAGGTGCAAGACTCTACACTTGCCCTTCTTGAATTTCATCAAGTTTCTCCCTGCCCAACTCTCCAGCCTGTCCAGGTCTCACTGAATGGCAGCACAGCCTTCTGGTGTGTCAGCCACTCCTCCCAGTTTAGTGTTATCAGCAAACTTGCTGAGGTTTCACTCTGTTCCCTCACCCAGGTCGTTGATGAAAATATTGAATAGTACCGGTCCCAGTACTCACCCCTGAGGGACTCCACTAGTCACAGACCTCCACCTAGATTTTGTCCCATTGACCACAACTCTCTGACTTCTTCCTTTCAACCAGTTCATGATCCACCTCACTACCTGATCATCTAGACCACACTTCCTTAATTAATCTACGAGGATGCTGTGGGAGACAGTGTCAAATGCTTTACTGAAATCAAGATAAACCGCATCTACTGCCCTACCATCATCTATCCACCTAGTTACATCCTCATAAAAGGCTATAAAGTTGGTCAAACATGACTTCCCCTTGGTAAAACCATGTTGACTGCTCTTAATGACCCCCTCATCCTTATTATGCCTAGAGACAGTGCCAATAAGTTGTTCCATCACCTTTCCAGGGATGGAGGTATGGCTGACTGGTCTATAGTTACCCGGGTCCTCCTCCTTGCCCTTTTTGTAGACTGGAGTCGCATTTGCCATCCTCCAGTCCTCAGGCACCTCTCCTGTTGCCCACGACTTCCAAAGATGATGGAGAGTGGCCTAGCAATAACCTCTGCCAGCTCCCTCAGCACCCACGGGTGTATTCCATCCGGACCCATCGATTTATGGATGTCCAAACTGCTTAACTGATCCCTAACCCAATCCTCCTCTACCAAAGCAAACTCCTCCTTTATCCTGACTCCTTCTGGGGCTTTATGGATCTGGGGCTCCTGGGGAGAGTCTGCAGCAGTAAAGACAGAGGCAAAGAGGGCATTCAGTACCTCTGCCTTCTTTATCTCCTCTGTCAGCAGGGCACCCACCTCATTCAGCAGTGGGCCTATATTGCCTCTAGTGTTAATTCTATCTGCAATGTATTTGAAAAAGCTCAGACTTCTCCATACTTCGACTGGAGAGTTTTTGGAAAAGAGGTCTTGTTCATTTTGCAAATTTAGCAGTCTCTGCAGGGAAACAAGTGGGATTTGCAGTGTTGATTTTTACAGCTGTAAAGACAAAGCAGTGAAGGAACTGCACTGCAGCTCATCTACCTTGGGTACAGTTTCTTCCACAAGCTGCAGGCTTCAGTAGTGAGCATTACAGGACATTGCAGACTTCAAAGTTTGTCATTCAAAAAGTGAACAGAAGAAATTATTTAAGTATCATAAAGTTACCTTATTGCAACCCAAAAGATCAGGGATAATAGAATCATAGATTTATAGAATGGTTTGGGTTGGAAGGGACCTTAAAGATCATGTAGTTCCAACCCCTCTGAATGGGCAGGGACACCTCTCACTAGACCAGGTTGCTCAGAGTCTCATCCAACCTGGCCTTGAACACCACTAGGGAAGGGGCATCCACATAATCTGAAGCTGCTGCTGGTTTATGACATGGGCTGGGGTTCTTCCTCTCCTTTTTAAATTACACTGCGCAATTTGGACAAGTGTTTACCCAAAGTGGGTACCTGGTGCCTATGAAAATTATTCTCCCAGGGAAACAACTGTAGGTTTTTTCCGGTCCCTCACCGCTAGCTTATTGTTGGAGGTCTTCCTGTGCCATACCTGTCAGTTTGGAGGGGGGGTTGTGATCATGTCAGGAGGGGCAAAACCTGTGAGCGATTTCCTTCCCCTCGATTCGAGCTGAGCTGCGGCCAGGGCAGGAGAAGCCAGACAGGGGGCAGCATCTGCTCAGCCAGCGGGGCGCGGCGGGGCTGCGGCTGCGGCTGCGGCTGCGGCGGGGGGAGCCTGCAGAGGGAAAAAGATCAGCTGCAGTCGCTTGGGTGCAGTCGCTGGGTAGTTTTGCGAACAGAGGGAAGAGTCTTTGATTCTTTTCAATAAGCTGCGGTAGCTTCTGTGATGGCGGAGGATCAAAGTAAGGGCAGCCCCACCGGTGGAGTTGGTATATAGCTATCGAAGTGTTCTGTGGAAGGAAACCTACTGCTGCATAATTGGTTTAGCATTTGTGGCTAGAAAACTGGATGCTAAATAAAGAAGTGGGGACAATAAATGGAACATCTGACTGTGGACTTACTATTATCTGGAGCACTGATTTTTCAGTTGAAGCAGATCAAAAAGTGACAACTAGTTTACTGCTAATCCAACAGTTACTTCTTCTCATATATATATATATATATATAGGCCTACTGATAGACAGGGTTGTTTATGTAAGGACACAAAGAGATGCAGATTGCTGTGAAAATGTGAATAACAGAATGCCTGGGCAGTTATTTTCTACTGCCACTAGAAGCCATAGCTTAAGGTCTGAACTGAGTCAGTTTGTGAGCCTTCTAATAGGTACTATACAAAAGGGAACTGTTACAGCTCCTTTATAGACCATGAGCACCTAAAAATTGGCATCCAACAGTCAGTGTTACCAATCCTGAGTAGCTTTTTGGAGTTTGGTCTATGCAAAGCGGTTAACGTCTGTCATATGTAGTTTGTTCTTTCTTTCATTTTGCTCTGAAGAGAACTGTGTGAGCAATGAAATATTTGGTCCCTGAGAGTGTCAGGCTTTGGCCACCTTCCCCCAGCAGAGGTGGCAGGCCTCTGCTCTAAGGCCCCAGCTCTTCTTGCTGGTGAGTTACACGGCTGGATATGTCTATTGCAGCCTTTTTACTGGGATAAAATTAAATACTAGCTCTGCAACAATCCCCATCTTCCTGGAAAAAGGGACTGGCAGAGCCGAGCTCTGGCTAGAGACCCAGAGTCTTGAGCCCGGGTGAGCTCTCTCTCCACTTCCCTCACCAGCCCCTGGGTCTTTGGGCACACCTTTATCTGTCTGGCTACCAGGCATTGAGAAACCTGGCAGGTTGCTGCCAGCAGCATTAAAACAATTGCTTGCTGTGGAAAACTCTGTGCTGTGCCAAAAGGAAGAGAAGTGTTGGCCACAGTATCCATCTTTGTGTGGTCTGTTGTGATCCTGGTCTATGCCATGGAGACCTTCAGAAGTAAGGGTGGAGGATTCCCGGGAAGCCAGGGCAGGCTGCTAGGCTGGTGCTGATGTGCTTGCAGCAGGGATGGGGTGGTGCTCTCTGACAATTTTTTAAACAGTGGGCCTTGTGCCCACTCTTCCCATGTGTTAGCATACTGGGACACATAAAGTAATACACCATTACAGCCCAGCTGTTTCCTTGGCCAGGATTGGACAACTGCTAAGGTCCCTTCCACAGCCCGCTGGACTGCAGGGGAGGTCTGTCATTACTTGAAATTGGAACAAGATTTGTCCTTGAGTGTTATATTCAGAAATTAATTTAAACAGAGTGGAGGTATCTAGTCCAGGAGTAATTTAGTACTTACTCTTCCTCGACATTTCCCTTGAGCTTTTATGCTGCCTACTGAAATATTCTCAGTCCAGGACAGCAAGTACAGGGTTTTCCCCACAGCCAGATCAGATTAGAGGAATTAGCCAGAGTGGTGTCGAGTTCACTGAGGCACCTAGTCCAGAAGACACAGAAGATGCATGTCCCTGGCAAAGGATATGACAGCACAAAGTGCCGTCAGGGCTGCTGCATTCTTCTCACTGCTGCAGGACTGTTTCTGCCGCTTATCTGTGACTACTTCATACAAATGTCACAATCTCATGAGGGACCCACAGTGTTCCCTCATCCCTGTCTAAATGCCCCTACCCAAACGATCAAATTTTCTCTAAGTCTCCCCAGTCTCTTTCTCTCTCTAGTCCCATGTCTCCTGACTCTGCAACAGGATGCAGTTCTGAGAGAAGGCGGGCTTGTGTCCCTTTCTCCTCTCCCCTCCCCTGCTTTAGCAGGGATTGCAGCTTCCTGGGAGCTTGCTTCCCAAAGGAGTACTCATCACAAATCAAATAGGTAAAAAGTGGGTGCCACTTCAAAAGAAAATAGCAAATTGTGCTCCATTCTTTGAAAGAAATTATGCAGGTGCCTTTTATATAAGTATTCCAGGCTGGGTTCCACAGGGGTGTGAGCATCTACCTACAGCCCTGAATGAATCCCCTCAGATCCTCAGTATTGCAGCCTCCTTCCTCTACCTTGGTTTTTATTAATGAAATTAATGTCCATACACTCCATGGGAAGGGGCAGACTTCTTTAAAGAAACAGCCAAAAAAACCTTCTCAGAGATGCCTGACCATGTGGTGTTCAGACATCCAATTTCTAACAGGGAATCTTGTGTTCTATTCAACAAGTTCAGTATTTCCTAAATCCCTTACTGGTTCCCTAGGAATTTAAGTGTTTGTGTTAGTATTTTTAAATGTTGGTTTTGTTTTTTTTTTTCATAGGTTATCTGTTTTAAACTGTTTGTTGGTAGTAGACCCAGTCTACAGCTGTTCTAAATTTCTTGTTTGGTTAAGCCAAGTGAAACCAATGTTTATGTACCAGAGATGCAATGACGCAGTTTCTCCAGACACCCGCATGGCCTATCACCTGTTTCCAGCTTTTTAGTGGCCTCCAGTTAGTCCGTTTTCATGGTCAGATAGAAAGAAAAAGGATTGCATCAGAAAGAAATATCTCTTTCCTGTTTTTTCATTGCATAGACTTGAAAGTGTGCAGAGTAGCACCGGAAGCAGGCAGATTGGGACCTGAAGTAGCATTACAACTTACTCAAGGCTAAAGTTTTTGTACATTAGATACTTACCTATTCCAGTAATGGGGGCACAGTGAAGTTCTCAAATAGATTTTATCCAGTAAGTTAACAAGCTACCGTAAGTAAGGCTTTGTAAGATCAAGTGCTTGCATCATTCTCTACAAAGTTAATTCAATTCAAGCAGCTTACACTGCATGATTGGGATCTTAAACTTTAACTCCATGTGCTTCATTTTTTCACATAGGGCCCAGGTTGACAAAATTAATAAAACCCCTATATATCCTAGCATATTGCAAGCATGTCTGTTTTCACATTCAATTTTAATAAGGACAAGACCACTGTGAATCATCTGAAAGGTTCTTGAGACCCATTTTAATTACATCCTTTTGTCTGTTTTTTCCAGGCAAATTTTAGCTGTTGTACTCATGGAAAAGATAATGAGCCATATGCAAATATACTCCTCAGAAAGTAAACTTGTCTTTGTTACTCAGTAAAATAAACACAGACAGCTCTCATTCAGGCATGGCAATTTTCTAGCTAGTATGTATGTATGTGAACATCTGAAGTGAAATATTTTCTCTCTCTCTTCTTGATTTCTTACTCAGGTGTGACACAGGGATTTAGGTATAAAAAGAGAGGGAGGATTCTTCCCCTGCCATGAAATTGTCTGCTAGACGAAGACTGCCACTTCCTACCTGCAGTTGCTAAAAGAGAAGCAACAACCCGAGTTAGCTCTGGGGGTGTCTCCATCAGGCAGTGGGGACACGCTGCCCCGTGCCTGTCTGCCCAAAGGAATGTCATCAACCGCTGCCCAACACGAGCTGTTAAATCAGAATGTCTTCTATCCACATTCCTAAAGCAGTCACACGTGTGATATACAGTGATACTTTGCATCACAAAATACACTGTGTGTTAGTGTAGGGGAGCTGACACTGTTCAGAAAGGCCAGCCTGCATTCACCTTGCTCTCCCATGCAGCTGTTGCCCCAGCAGTGAAGCTGCCAGATTATCTTTTGCTTTGATACTTATGGGAGTGGTTTATTACCAGCCTAAAACAGTAATGTGTGGCTTTTCTTGATCCTCTTTAAGATAATTTCTAGAATGTATGGAATTTATGCATTTTCCTAAGCATTTGCTGGAGGAAGATGCTGCAATTCCAAAGAAGGGAGCACAGCCCTATGTCCTTCTGCTTCGAGCTCTTCTTCTTTATTAATCCGTGCAAGAGTTTTCTGCTCTAGAACAACTCCTTGCTACTGTGATTGTTGTATATTTTCCCAGTTCATTTACAAATTGGACTATCACCACGGTAAAAGTGAAACACTTCACTGTAAACTGCTTCACCAGCAGATCAAATTGTTTTTCTCAATTACTTGTGTGCAGGACTATCCAGATAGCTCTGCTTTCTTGGTTGCTGCTGACACACTGTACTGTTTTGCAAGCTAACTCCTCTCATTAATTCTGCCTGGTTGTTTTTGTCAGCATGACTTGCTAGAGTGCAAACAGTGCCAAGTTTGCAAAAATTTCCATGCAACTGAAGGGTACTCTGTAGAGAGGAGGAGATGTGAGAGAAGTTGCCTTTTATTAGTGCAAGTGTCCTGAATGCAACATACACAAAAAAGTGCAGGAAGTGACAGCTTCTTTAGTTTCTGATTTCTCTGCAAGGGTGAGCCCTTTGTCAAGGAGACAAAGTGAGTTTCATGCAAATTTATAGAAACTCTTTAACTCTTGAAGTACTAGAAATACCCTGTGAGATGCATAAGCCACTTTCATTTCTGAGATTTTATATTTCAGCAGGTGGCTTCCTGTATTTATGTGTGCCACCCACCTAACACATCAGCCCTTTCTCCAGACCTTTGGAGGGAACTTTTGATGGAACCTCCTCTGTGGTGCAAACTGACCATCTGTGCAGGGTGGATCCTTTAAGCTTGTTGTCAGTTGTATAGCAGCCATGGTAGGGTGGGTGGGAGGCCTCCTCCTAATCCCAGTGAAGTCAGGGGAAGGACTCCCATTAACTTCAACAGGCCTTGGATCAGTGCCTGTGGGAAGCTATTTTATAAATCCCAGCTTGCCTTGAGCAGCATAACAATGCCTACAGTTCTTTTAACTTACTAAGACATGTTTTGATACAAATCCATTCTTTACTTCAGTTTTTCTAGGATTACTTGGAAGAATAAGGTCACCCTGTTGAGCTAAAATTCGGGGTCTTGGAGGTTAGGAAAAGAAACTGATGGTAGGTCCAGTATTTTCTTTGATGCATCCATTATTATTTGTGGAAAATGTAAATAGTTTTGGTTTGTTTTTTGTATTTGGTTTTGTTTTTTTTTTTTCCCCAGGGCACAGCTGTGATCAAAGTTACAACTTCTTTGTGTCTGGTACCAAAATATTCTTGCAAAGTTATCTCTCTGCCTTTTAAGAAATGCACTCTCATGCCTCTCCAGAATGCTGCTGTTGTCTGACCATTTAGCACTCTCTTGTGCAGTCTGCTTGCTTTCTCTTCCAGTATAAATTAGATTCCCACTCACAGCATTCCCACAAGTGACTATTTCCCTACTTATCACCTGTTCAGACTCCCCTTATCCTGAATATTTTATGTTTACAGTGCCAGCTTCTGAGAAAAGTGACCATTTTGTGTTCTGTGTTTATACATCAGGGGTTTCTTGGTCTGCCATGATGACAACAATAATGAAAATAATAAAAATTAAAGCATGATGCTCCCAGTTTCCAGCTACTCTGCCCACCACCCCCTCCACCCAGTCCTGCTCTGGTAACCCTGTCTTGGGTGATTTTCCAGCTGCAAGAGAGCTAACAGGGCAGCTGTTCCCAGCACCGTATGTCCTAAAGAAGGAGTTGACTAGAAGTTGTCAAAAGGGTAAGAAAAGTTGACAGCAGAAGGGAAAGGCCCTGAAATGGTGGATCTGGCCATTTCTTTCCCAAGTGAAGTCCACAAAAGGCTGAGCCACCTGATTTAGGTCTGGAGGCAGGAACTCACAGTTTCCAAGAGGAAGGAGGGAAAGGTCCTGGCCAGGATCAGCAGACCTGTCCCCACGCATGTGGGCAGCTTATTTTGAACTGCCAAGTAATTTCTGAGAAGGATCAATTTATTAATGTGAGGATATAAAAGCCTGCTGCTGACAGGACTTCCCGTCTTCAAGCTTTGTAAGTAAGGGGGGAAGGCTTTCTGGAAACAAATTATTTTCTTTGAAGAATGACTTGGCATCAAGGAAAGAATTCACTGTGTTTGCACTGACCTGTCAGAAGGTGAATTTGAACTCGTTGCTCTTGCTTATCCTGCTAGAGCATGGGGTTGATCTGGGAATGTGAAGTGTATATAGAGGGGAGCGTTGAGCTGGGCACATCTAAAGAGGAGAATTACAGTTTGTCAGCATAGTTTCTCTAAAGGGAAGATTATATGCAAGCATTTGTAATGTAGCTTGGGTGCCAGCCTAATTCTAGGTGCCTGTGGTGTTCATTATAATGATACATTGCATTCCTTTGTGTTGGGAGATCATTTTATCACAGCATTTGAAGTACAAACTGAAGTAGAAGTAGAAAGCAGGTTTTTATTGCTGGTGGGAAGGTCATAATGTACCCTGCTGAACGAGAGTTCAGGGCACAGCAGAGGGCATCATTAACCAGAGGAGCCATCCAGCCCTCTGACACAGCTGTGCAGACAGCAAGATTTAACCTCAGCTGGGCATTTGCACATATGCTTTTCATACAATCACAGTGCTGCTCAGGGCTCTTGCTGCCCTCGGCTCTTCTCACCTGGGATGGTGTGACACGGGGCAGTGCCATGCTGAGACACCAGCTCTGAACAAGTTGCCTTGGCTACTGGGAGCAGACCTGTGTTAATTAACCTCTCCAAGAAACTATGTGCAGCTGCCCAATAGGCTCTGTGTTGCCATGCCTATTTTGTCTGTACCCCTCTCTCACTACCTTGACTATCTTCTGCTGAGCCACAGAAACATATTCCTGCATCAAACTGTACCCTCTGTGACCCTAGGTACTGTGAGACATAGTCAGTGTCACCATATTGCTATTATGAGTTAGGAATCATTCACCTCCTCTGTTTATTTCTGAGCACTTCTGGCCTGCTGATGTTTTGGCCCATGTTCTTCTAGTGTTTTTGAAACTCTGAACAGTACATGTAGGAAAGAATAAGGTTATGCTGAAAATACAGACCACTGGAGAACAGCTGTGTTGTGCCTATCTATCATTAAATAAAGAACAGTGCTCTAAAAGTGTTTACAGACTGTAAAACAAAAGCAGATTGAGTATGTTTTAAATTCTAGGAACTAACCTAAAATTTGCTATAAAACAAATATATGGCTTACAGCTGGAAACCTGTCAAAGCACCCAAATGATTGCTCTGTACTGTCTGGAAAGAGTTTTTGTGTCCAAAAACTTCAGAACAGCAACAGATGTACACTTGCATAAGAGAGACATCCCTGTTTTGAATTCCAGTTTATAGTACAGAGAGGAATACAAAAGAAGTAAAGTTCTTTCCACCTTACCCAGGTCCCTCTGCTTCCTCCTTAACATCTTGCTCCATATACTTCTCCTGTGCTAAAGCGATTAGCAGACATATAGAAAGATGAGAACATACATCATTATAAGAAGAGAAAAAGCCATATGGCTCAGTGCTTGTGACTGGCTCTTAATTCAACCATGTTTTGTTTGGTTTTTTTTTCCATGCCCCTCAAGCCCCTCCTTTTCCAGAAACAATCTATGTGATCCCACATCTCTTCTTCAGTAACATGTTCCAGATGGTCAGCTTCATGCTGAACTGATTTGCCTTAGCTTCTCAGTTTTTCTCTAGTTGCTTTGTTTTCAGATTGCTTCCTCTTTATTTGAAACACTTTTATCCAATCATCTAGCTCTCTCTGGGTCTTTTCTCTAGTTTTTGTAGTATAATCAAAATATATTTGTGTCACACAGACATTTTTATCAAAAACTCAGTCCCTACTACACAAGGATAATGAGACTTTTCTAGTCGTTAAATGAAGATGTGGAAGAGAGGTTGTGGGAAGCTGTTCCAATAGGCAGTTTTGTAGAGAGCATTCAATTAATCATAGAATCATAGAATGGTTAAGGTTGGAAGGGACCTTAAAGATCATCAGGCTCCAACCTCCCTGCTATGTGCAGGGACACCTCACACTAGACCAGGCTGCACAAGCCTCATCCAACCTGGCCTTAAACACCTCCAGGGAGGGGGCTTCCACAATCTCCCTGGGCAACACATTCCAGAGCCTTACTACCCTCATGGTGAAGAATTTCTTCCTGATGTCTAACCTAAATCTCCCCTTCTTTCAGTTTAAAACCATTACCCCTTTGTCCTATCACTGCTCTCTCTGGTGAAAACCCCCTCCCCAGCTTTCCTGTAGGCTCTCCAGGTACTGGAAGGTGCTATAAGATCTCCTTGGAGCCTTCTCTTCTCCAGGCTGAACAGCCCCAACTCTCTCATCCTGTCTTCATAGCAGAGGTGCTCCAGCCCTTTTATTATCTTTGTGGCCCTTCTTTGTACCTTTTACAACAGCTCCATATCTTTCCTGTGTTGAGGGCCCCAGAACTGTACACAGTATTCCAAGTGGGTTCTCACCGGAGCAGAGTAGAGGGCAGAATCCCCTCCCTGGCCCTGGTGCCCACACTTCTTTTGATGCAGCCCAATATGTGGTTTGGTTTCTGGGCTGTGAGCACACACTGGCAGCTCATGTCCAGCTTCTCAACTACCACCCCCAAGTACATTTCCTAATCAATGGGTGAAGTAATATTACTAATTGATCTTCAGGATGGCACTTACACTTCCAACAGCCCACCTCTGCAGTTCACAGCTATTTGCTTGTTTGCTGGCTGCCCACATGGCACCAGTTGAAGTTCACCCCTAACCCCTCTGGTTCCCTCTGAAGCAGCAGGTACCTGGGTCTGAAGGTCTGTCCTCCCTCCTGTGACCCCTCCCAGTTGCCAGGAAGGAAGCTGCTTCCCCAGTTTGGCAGCCCCCCCTTGCATAGCCCTCTGGCAGTACCCTGGCAGCCTTTGCAGCCTCACCCACTCTCCTGTGCAGCCCAGGACATGCAACATCTACACTTCATTACGTGCCGTAAAAACCCCCAACATATTGCTGGGCTGCAACACAGCCCTCAGATATTTTGGGCATTTTAAACTGAAATAACAAGGCCCATAAGAGATAATTTTGTCACTGGGCACCACACCAGGTTCAACGGACTGTGTGCGCTGACCTAGGCATGGTCCTTCCAGCAGGTATGGCCAAAGCCCTCAAGCTCAACTGGAGCAGAACAGTGTTATCCGTGCATGATATCCAAACAATAGTCCCCCAAAGTTTCCCGGGCATTGTCCATGAGGATGTCCATGTCCTGGTGGCCAGGGCCAAAATGGCACCAAGCAGCCGAGCTGGGCCAGGAAACAGATGTGTGCCAGTTGTGTGTCAGTGTTCAAGCCCTGTTTAATCTATTCATATCGATGGGGCTGATTTACAAGAAATTTTAGAAACTGAAAATAATTATTAAAACATCCCAAGGCCTCATGGTGGTTCACTAATTCTGAAGATGGAAAAAATGGTCTTTTATAACTGGACTGCTATACCCTCGGTCCTCTCTGTGAGGAAATCACCAGCTTTCCTGGGCAAGAAGTAAGACAGGGCTCTTTAGGTTACAAAGATTTCCCAAATTTCCATCTGTTGGTGCAAATTTTTGAGGCAACAAATGTGTGACACTTCACAAAGACAAGAGACTCTCTCAACCTATAGCTGGGGGCTACTCCTGCTAAATGAAAGCTCAAGCTTTAATGTACAGATTTCCCAGAGAGAAGCATTCTGTGACTCCAGGATGGAGCAGCTGGATACACATGCACAGCCTGTCCCCAGCCCTGCCACAACCCAGAGCTCCATGTGGGAAGTGGGGTGGTCACCTACCCAACACCCTTCAGCACAAATTCCCCTCTGAGTTGCTGCTTCTCCCTGCCTATAGCTACAGGAGTGCATCAATTAGCATTAGAGGCATAGTAAAATGCAAAGAGAATGCCTTCTATAAATACACCTTAAAACAAATAAGCTTTTTTTAACATGGAATAAAATAATAGCCAAAACAGTGGATATCTCACAGCTCTTATTGTTTAGAAACAGGGACTTTATTTTTCCAGTCTGCTCTTAATTTTTCCATTCTCTCTCAATTTGGAGTGCAGAGCAAATACAGTACAGCTACATTCCTGCTTTCCATCCTACACCTTGCAGATCACATTGACAACAATTTAAGCCAAAGAATTGCATAGAGTTACAAAGACCATCTGATTTACAGAAACTCCTAGGCTAGAGACATACCATGTTCACTTGCAGGAGACCAGAAAAGAAAGAATGTTGTGTAGATTATGTTGGATATTCCAATTAATATCTCTCTGAGTTCATACCAGTTATGAAGGAGAAAAACTCAGTGTAAAATCTTGCTTATCAAAGTTGTAAAGTAAGATCAGTTCCACATCTGTAAGCACAATGACAAGAGCAATTGACCAAACAATTTTTTTTTTTTTTTCTTCATATTCCTTGGTGGAAAAATCTTCTGGAAGGTAGCTGTTTGTATTTGCTCACCATGCTATTGCTGATGAAGGTACCTCCAGCCTCTAAAAGAGACCATGTAACCTTGCTCTCCTCTTCTCTCTCTCTACTTACCTCTGAGAGTGTAACTGAATTGTGTAAACCCATGACACGAGAGCACCCAGGCTACACTTAACAACACTGTGGGGTCAGGGCTGCAGTTTTTTGTACCATGGTACCTAAGTACCACTGTCAAGGAGTGGTTGCTTTCCACAACCTAAGCCATGGCTATGTTCTTCTGGTTAAATACCCTGATGTACTGATCACCTCCAGCTTCAGATTGTCCCAGATTATGCCTTTTGCCTCCTACACTATGAAGCATGATGGACTTTGGAGCCTGTAAGATGCCCAGAGCTAAGCTGTGGTCTGCTTAGTTTTTGATCTGCAGTCAGATCTGCAGTCTGCTTTTGCTCTGAGGTGTTTGTCTTGTGACATATACAAGTGATTTTACAATGTAAACGCTGTGGTTTTAAAGGTTACTTTCTCTGGTTTTCTTACGAAAGAAAGATTTGTCCTTTAATCTGGCGGTTTCACCAAAGCCGTGAGGATAACTCTTATCTGTTAGGAACACACCCTCTCCACTCAGGAGGACAAGGAGGTCGTGGCAGGTACATAGGACAGCTACTGTGCAGCAGGGAACAGTGTGTAGGCAATTCCTCTTTTCCCTACATCTGTACACGTCTTGAGCTAGCGTAAGGATTTGTAACCCTTGTAAAGTTCCTTAGCATCCCTTATGGGAGTGTTTAGAGAGTTGCTGTGGGTGGGCTGATTCTCAGCACAGGACTGAACACAGCTCAGGTCCAAGGTCTTGGATCCCTGACAGCAATGGCAGGTGGTGACAGCAAGGTCTTGTAATAGAGAGGGGAAGTGGCTTCATGGCAGAGGTGGGGAGCAGCAGAAAGCCCAGGAGAAGACCCCATGCTGCAGTCCCTGTGTGCTCACAGCACTGATCTCCTCTGGTGGGAGCCATCACGGCAGCCTAGTGGCTTCTTCAGGCCAGCGGCTTTACCAGATTCACGTGACATTAAGTCTTTTGGCAGGGAAAACTTTGTGGAAAAAGCAAAAGTTGCACTGGATCTTGTTTTGATTATTTGTTTCTAACCTCAATACAAATGGAAAAAATTTCTCTGGCGAGTGTCTGCTTGTTATTTTCCTATTGTTTTATGGTCCTTCCAGCTCTCAGCAGGGATGAATAACCGCCAAATGCCACTTCGAAGGCTGATGCTTAGGCCAGGTTATAGAGGATCTGCAGCACCAGAGATGTATATTTTCCTTTTGTTTTCCTTTATTTATTTCTCTTCATTCTGCTTCTGCTCCATTTTCTCCTTCTCCTCTCTTCTTTCTGCCTTCCCAATGGCTAAGTGCCACCAGGAGTCCCTTCTGCAAACAACCCCTTCCTCTTCCTCTCTGTTCTGTTTGGAGCTGAGAGATACAGTTTGGTTGTGACAAACATGAATATTTCCATAATCAGGACAAGTAAGGTGTAAGCAGCTCACACATACACAAGCAAGCAGTATAATGTAGGACATTCCGTAAGTGTTTTTCACTTACAAAAAAAGGGGGGCTTAGGAGTATCAGTAGAATTTGTAGTAAATTTGCAGCTCCTGAATCAAACTGAGCCAATGATCGTGTTTGAATTGTCCTTTTTCAAACATATACGGCCTATTGAATTTTAGAGACTGAGCAGAATCTCAGGTAACTATGGGCTTCACGCAAAGAGAACAAATGCTGTCAAAGAGCTGAAATATGGATTTGCTACTTGAAGTTCAAAAGCTGACATAGAATATGGCTAATGAGTACATGAAGAGAAAAGGAACAGGAACAAGAAACTTCTGCAACATCAGTGACTTTAGTGCAATTGAATGTTTCATGTCATTGAGTAGATACCTTGAGTTTTTCACTGGAGCATAAGAGTGTTTTTTTTAAAGGCAAAGATGTTAATTCAAATCCATAGATTTTCCACTGGGTAGTAATTAAAGACATTCAAATTATAACCTCTAGGGAATATACTTTACATTATCCTGAGAGGTATGTTTATTTCAGGTTTTCTTTAAGTTCATAGGATTTATGTTACAGACAGGTAAGGGATATGTTACAGATAGGTAAGGGACAAATTACAGTGCCCAGGTCATGTAGAGGAGGGTTGTGCAATTCTTAGCTATATCTAGATCTAAACTTCAGCCTTTTCTCCCTTCCGGTTTAATGTCTTCATTTCCATAACAATGTTTGTTACTCTACTTGAAAAAAGAGAAACATTCAAAACACACTTTTGTTCTCTGTTTTAGGATTAAAGCACGATTCCTCTTGTTAAAGCTCAGTTTGAAAAATTCATTTATAACATAAACATGAAGAACATTATAATGCCACTCCAGTTCCCAGCTGCCTCCACCTGTTCTCTGCCTCTCTTAAATGGAAAATAAGCATCCAACAATGTAAGGAAATAACACTTATACCTGATTATTGCTTTCAGAGCATCTTACAGCACATGTAACCATTGCTCAGCCACCTGCTATTCCAGCCAAGCAATTCTGTTTCAAGGTGTTATCTCTGTTCAAGAGAAAGAGATCTTGGGGATGTTTCAAAAACTTTACTAGTCAATCAAAATCTTTCAATCCAGATGATAATTTCTGAATTGCCTTTGCTTAATGCCCATAAGATAGAGTAGGATCCTTGCCTCCCCACCCCACTCCTCCCAGGGGCAGGGTCTCCCCACACCCCATCTGGTGCGATGCGGTGCCTCTCCCCTCGCTGAGCTCCCCGCTCCTGTGATGAAGAAGTCCAGACCACAGAGAGGTCTGGATGGAAAACAGCTGGATTTTAGCTCCTGCAACTAATGGAACATTGTAACTATATTTCAAAATAGAAAATATTTATGGTCAAAGGTGTTTCTGTTGTTTTTTTTTAATTTTCAACAGTGGCCACCTATTTTTATTTATTATTTTTTTTTTTTGGTGAAGAAACTTGTTTGCTCAAAACTCTAATATTCTCGGTAATTTTTTGGAGATGGGAGATCGATTCCAAACCACTCTGTATTTGTTTACTATGGACTGCATTAGTTTTCTTTGTTAAATTTAAAGATTAAATATTTGGCCATCAAATTTTGAATTTAATTCCTTAGTTGTGTGAGGGCTGCCATATTCCCACCAGGTTTCATGAGCCACATCCACCCAGCACAAATGCTGTGATGGAGTAGACCACATGCTGCTGGTTAGACATGGTCACCCTCCAGCTCTGCCATGGAGGTACCAGCCAGTCAGCCCCAGTGTTGCATCCATGCCTGGATCTCATGTCCTTGTTATAAAAAGATATTTTTAGATTAAGAGTTTGAGTTTGGATCATTCTGTATTTGCTAAGCACCACATGAAACTGAAACACATTTCAGATAGGGGATCTTAACATTACAGAAGAATGCAAATGTCTGAATGATACTAAAATTTTTTCTCCTCTGGGAACAAAACACCCCTCTCCCAGTATGCCCCTAGGCCTCCTGTTTTGCTAGTGTGATTGCAGGAACTTTAATAGAACAGCATTTTTTTTTTTTTTAAGCAATTCCTTTCTTTAAAAAGAAAACTACTCTTTTTTTAACTTTGGCTCAAAACTAATCTTGGTAAAATCTAGTGCTCATAAAACTACAGCACTGCCCTGGGCATTTTTTGCAAGACTGAGTTATTTCTTCCTGCTGAACTTTCATATTACAAGAAAAATATACTACCCTTTTCTAAAAATATATTCTCCCAGTTACACTCAGAAGTAAATCTGTCAGCAGGTATCTTGACAGATGCAGACTTTACTATTACTAGTTAGCAAACAAGGAGTTTGTCTTTCCCAGTCTTCTTGAGGTAAATTATAACTGGTCCGTTTATTTTATCCTCACCTGAGGTTCCTTGTTTTGATTATAGACAAGGAATTGTAGCTTCTGTTTGTTTTCCCTTGTAGCATATTGATTTTGATACCTTTCGGAGGGCATCCTAGCTGATGCTTTAAGAAAGAAAAAAAAAGTGGTTGAAGCAGTATAATACATATATAAAAGACACATTGCTTGTTCCATTTCCTTTTGGAAATTGCAGTTAAGGAATTTCCACTTAAAATATTGTGACCCTTCCCTTCTTTGCCTTCTTTCTTTCCCTTCTTTCCTTCCCTTCTTTTCTTTCTTTCTCTTCTTTCTTTTCCTTCTTCCCCTCCTCTCCCTTCTTCACCTTCTTTCCTTTCTTCCCCTTCCTTCTTCTCCTTCCTTCTCCCCCTCTCCTTCCCCACTGTCAACAGTGCCTGGCCTTATTCCACTTGGGAAATACCAGCAGGGAAATCTGCTGTCCATTTAAGGTAATTTTTATTCTTTTTACAGTAACTACTTCATGGTTTTCCTCATGATAAGAGGGGCAGAGTCAAGTCTTGTGTGAGGTGGACATAAAATGGCACATTTTCATTTCCATATGTTTTTCATCTAGAAAAACAACTTAAACAACTTCCCCCCCACCCCCCATCTGTATTTAATGGTAATTAACCCACACAACTTCATCAGTTTGTTTTACCTAATTTTTCTCCCAGTGGTTTCTCCAGAGTTCATTAACTGCACAACAATTCACAGTGACCCAAGAGGTAGCTTGAAAAAAGAGTGGACAGTAAAACACCAAGGACATTTTTGTCTTTTATACCTTTGATTAAGATAATGAATATGCCTAAGAGAGAAAACGCCTTTTTGCTTAAATAGCTAAAAGATTTTGTTGTGTTTTTTTTTCTTCACAACTGTTCTTAGAATAACTTTTTTGGCAAGATTTCATTAAAAGTTATTTTCTTATTAAGCATATGGCAGCAAAAAAAAATACTTATTTGTGATACATTTGCTGCTTCAGTCTGTCAATATGGCTCAAAAATAATAGTTCTTATATAAGCAGATATTAAAATGAAGAACATCAGGAATAGCTGTAGATGTAGATGGTCTTTATACAGACCAAATTAGAGAGATCCTGGTTTTCAGGGGTGAAGTACTGAAAACCTTATTCTTTCTCAGTTTTGCCTTCATTCTCTTGCAGAGCCACTGTCAAGACCAAGATTCATGGTTCCTCCTATGGCTGAACAGGAAACCATTATATTTTTCATCATCTGATAAAGCTCATTAAAATGTGGTCTACAGCACTTTCCTTAGGTTATTTGTTCTCAGTGGCATGCTACCTCATTTTAAATTATTCCCATGGGAAACAAGAGCTCTATTTTTCAGCTGTTGGGTGAGAGAGGCAATCTGTTGCATTCCAAATGAAGGGAAACGTATTCATAAGAAAATAAAGAGTGGTCTGATTTCCACTTATCTAAGCCCCTCTTCCCTTGTTCTTCTTGGGAATAATATTTGATTAAGGACTGCAATTATTCCGTCCAATGGACTTGTTTACTCAGTGCTCTCACAAAAAGTAAATTCTAATCAAATCTGTGTTTCTGGCTGTACCAAATCATGGATGTATCCAGTCAGAGGGAGAAATAGCCTGGTGTTAGGTGGCTGCTCTGACAGGGACCCAAACAGCCCCTGTGCTCTACCCCCAGACAGTCATTAAGCCAGCATACCACAGCAGGAAGTGTTGCTGTAGCAGAGTCTGACACAACCATCAATATACTTGTGATAAGGCAAAAATCATCAAAACATTTTTGAGTTATCAGACACAAAAACATTTCAGAACAGCTCAGTAATAAGGTCCCATTAGTTTCTAAACAAGAATATGCATTTCTAGATGCAAGAAAAAGACATATGAGAAACAAATGTCCTTTTATCCAGGAAAATTGCAGTCTGTGACTGCATATTATTTGTAATAATTTGTCAGAAAAACCCAAACCCTGAAAGCTACAAAATAATAAGAAATATTTCATTCTTGGTCTTTCAGCCATTTTTACCTGCTTGAAGCCAAGAGGGTCACCAGCTGCAGATTCAAGGGATCCTGACAAATTGGAGAGAAGCAGACTCCAAATGGGATGGGAGAGAGAGTGAGAAGGTTACTCATACAATCCCATTTTTTAAATTGTTTTTGTTTGTTTGTTTGTTTGTTTGTTTTCCCTTAGGTTATTCAGTCAGAATGTCCTGAAGTGATGTCTGTCTAAAGTGGTGACTTCATTAATGAAAGTCCTTGCAGAAATAAACCATGAACCAGAAAGCTTTCATCTCAGGTGACCTCCTAAAAAACATCCAAGAACTAGGGGGGAGACGTCATTAGGTCTGCAGCCATGACCTTTAAACTGTAGAGCCTTGTCACTACAAGGAGTGGCAAACGTAAAGTTGCACCTGTAACTGCCATCTAGGGGTTGAGGCTGGGGATGGAACTGGCACCCAGCCTAGCTCCAGCAAGCCATGGGCACGTGAAATTTCACATGTGGGTCTTACTGCAGCTATCCTTGAGAGCCTGAGGAAAGGGAATGGTTGGGGAGGGCTTGACCAGATATCTGACAAGAGGCTTGTTCATTCGAGTTAGATTTATTACTGATGTCTACCAATGTTGTGGTTTTCATCTGCAAGTGTGTCTCAACCCTGGAGTACATTTGGTATTGTCAAGTTTTAATGTCAAATTAACTTGCCTGAAGTTGAAGCCAGGCTTTTGCAGTATCCAGGCAACTGTTCCAAAACAGTGGTTAACAGGAGGCTGGGATGAGTGGAGCTGGAGGCAGCGCGCCCGCCAGCAGCTGCACATCCACTGTCTCTCACTGTTTTGAGCAAGGTTGTTTGTACGTGGGCACCTGAGGGACTGTGTGACCATGTTTGGACTGGAGTCAGAGTCCTGCTCATCATGGGGCTTTTTTCTCCCAGCTTCCCGTAACAGCCTTTTCATGACAAAGCAGGTTTGAAAAATGGTGCTTTCACGTACAGCAAGGCACTGAATCCCAAATCAGGAGATATAAACCAGGAGTGGGGCAAGTTTTCTCACCCACACTCTACTCAATTCCTTTGCCCTTTTGCCTGGAGCCTCTTCTGATCCTCCTTTTCCATCAGTTGAACCAGAGGAGACAGAAAATACCTATGAACTGTCTCTGACCTTGAAAAGCCCTGGTGACCTGGTAGCAGGCACAGCACATCGATCTATGTTTCTGGTGTTCTGCTGATCCCCCTGTTCTCCTCAGGGGTGACCAGACTGCTTGCATTTCAGTGCCAAACTAAGGTTCTCGAGAGAAGAGGTGTTTTTCTTAAGGGGAACTAAAACTCTTTGTGTTTAGTCCATAAAGATGACACTTGCAGAGGGTAATTTGGGATGCCTAAGGCAGGTTCTGGTGCTGAATTCCCCTCTGAAGGTGGCCACGTCTCTACATATTACCTGCATAGAAAACCTGTTGTGCAAAATCTCTGCTGGTCAGTTGTGTTTCTCAGAGTTGCAAACCATTCTTGACCAGATGCTAGCTCCCAGTCTTACCTTGCTGACTCATTCTGCAAGTGTTCCACCTAAAATGCGGGCATGGATGTATTGTTTCATTTAATCTAGACTTTAAATTAGAAATAGGGCTTTGGTTTGTGTGCAAGGAGGGAGGCAGCACTAGCTAGACCTCATTTGCAGCCACAATGGCACACATTGTTTAGTTCAAGTGGTCCATCTTCACAAATCATGCACAGTTGTGAAATGTCATGATATTGCTGAATGCTGAATGCAATGCATACCATGACACCTCATCTGAGCTCATGACCAGTTCAGAGCTCAGCCTAAATGAAGGGAGTAGCTAAGCATCAATAAAATCTTTCAGGATCAGTTAGGAAGAGAACAGCACTGAAAGCTGCAGGCTATTGTGCTTTCTGCCTAACCCACAGTAACTCTCAAATAAGAATATTGAACTGAATTAGATTGACTTGTATCCAGCACTCTGCTCAGTACACTGCTTTCCTGCCTGGCATTTGAATGGAAATATTGCTGTTCTACAGCATGGCACAAAGGCTGAACATGGCCATGTGCTTACTGACTGCTTATGGTCAAGCTACCCACCTGGATGATGTGTTGGTGAGTATGAAACCGCAGACACCCCCAGCAGTAATTCCCAGTGATGAGGCTCACTGGTGATTATCAAGGCCACAGTAAATGGGTGATGAATCATGAGGGCCTCCTATTGGGGGAGGGCAGTGCTTGCAGAGCCACATGATTGTGCCTGTGCTGCCACAGGAACTCAGCTGGCCAGCCAGGGTCAGCAACCCTGCAGAATGGGTCCTGGAAAACGAAAAGTTGAGAATAATATGTTTCTCTGGCATATACAGACCTGGCATGGAATATGATTGCAAAAGAAGGTAGTGGAAGCATCTTACTACCCCAGCACAAAGCATTGCTGTCACTAGGTACATGACTAAATACTGCTCTTCCAGACACAAGAGCTCAGATTTGTTTTGGATCTGATTCATCCAAAGTATACTGACAAGGGCAGTAAATCCTGGATTATTTTTTTTCCTGATGTATTCTCAATGTTGCTGTGTAATTCCCTTTTATAGAGCTGGCTTGTTGAGATATATGTTCCACTCCTAATTTCCACTTCTTCCTACTTTTGTCTAACTATTTTCTTGCAGAAGATCCGAGTGGAGAAGAGAAAAAGCAAGGTGGCTGGGGACATGGCATACAGGCACAGGTTCACTGCAAAACTCTCCCCTACTTGGTCTGCCTGAAGACAACTGAAAAAAAAGACACAAAGCTGCTTTTTCACAGTATTTTACAAATGTTGTTATACTCTCACTTGTTACAGTGTATGGCTGCACTCTTTCTCCTGTTCAGAGTTTGGGAATCCTTTACAGTGGATACTTCAGAGCTGTAAGCACTGACTTTGCTGTCTCTTACATTTCACTGCCATGGGAAAACACCACATCCTCAAAAATGTCCGTGCCAATTTAGAAATCTCTGATTTTGACACAGATTAGTATCATATCTTTATCTCCTCTTCTGCATTCTTTTCAGTATTTTGTTTCTGAGTTCAGAGTCTTGCCAGCCCTTAATCTGTGCTTGCCTGAAATTAGGCATATGAGTAATTCCACGGAAATGCTGCTGCTCAGAGATCTCAGCCGTTGCTTTTTAAATTGAGACTTGGAGCATCAGCCTGAAATGGTCTTTCTGTATGTGGGGCTTGTAAAACATTCTCTTTGGTGCTTGTAGTTACTACATCAGGGACCGTAACATTATTATAACTTGTTGTATCTGTAATTGGCCAGCCAAACAGCCTAACATGTTACCAGTGGGACAGGGATGGCATCTCAGCCATAAGAAAGCAAAGTTCAGCTGCCTGAGGCCATCCTTAATATGACAATTGTGTTACCACGTGTTGATGACTCAAAACCACAGAGAGCTATGGGGCAATTCAAACCCCTGCATCTGGAGGGTGTCAGTGTCCAGCCCCCTCCAAACACCCCAGCTCATTGGCACTAATTTTTTTCTCTGTGAAAATGCCCTGAGGCCACTTTACAAGTGGATTTATAGCTCTGAGTAGAATAGCAATACTCTGGGGGCTGAACCCCACGGAAACAACTCAAGCAAGTAGCTCTAATCTGTAAGCTACTACTTTACTTAATTTTTTTTCTTCTAAGCTTGTGCATCTGATGTCTCTTCAACTCTGCCCTGTGTTTTGAACACCAATAATCAGATATTAGTGGTCTATACCCCTGAAGACAGGCTTCAGGTATTTTTTTACCCTTCCCTCAGAGAACAAAGAGTTGTGCTACACACAGTAAATTATTTCAGTAGCTAAAACTTCATAGAACAGGTGGGACAGGAGAGAAAAATTATAAAACCTATCAACAACTGAGACCGAGTCCGTCCTCACTAAGGACAAGCACCTCCCAGAAATGTAAATCCCCACCTCTCCCTACCCAGACTTTTAATATGATGTTAAAAAAGGTCTAATAAAATGTTCTTGGTTTAGTTAATCATTCCTTCAAGCTCTCTCAGCCAAGCTGAGTTGCACTCCATGCGGTCAGCTTGCTCCTTGTACTCACAGGCAACGTTCCCTTTTTTCATTAGTAAATCAACCGCCCAGTTTACTCCAGCACCGCAACAGTGTCAGGGCCTCATTTTCCATGGCATGAAACCATTTGGACTTCACCTGCTAGCAAACTGAGCTCTGCTTTTTTTCCCAGTAGACAGACTGTTCCTCCCTCATATGTCTTGACTTTGTCTCAAAAGTTTCTTCAGACAATGTACAGGACAATTTCTGAGTTATAACCCAGCCCCCCAAAGTAGCTTAATGTTTTTCCCACGGTGAAGCAGGTAATTTAGAAAAAAAGCTTCTCAAAACCTGTTGTGGGTTTGTGACCCAGTTGTTATTTACAATCCTTATTACTAGTTTGTCATAAGTAGGCACTGTAAAGTCCCAGCAGACTGGGAGGCATGAGTTTTAAAATATGTACGTATTGACAGTGTCTAATAAGTTTTAAAATATCAGGATTATTTTTAAAGTTTTCAGACCCTTTCAGGCTGGCAGAAATGTGCTTGTGAAGAAATCAAACTGAATTGCAGATTCAGAAAAGGCCCTAAGGGGAGGGGAGAAACCTCCCTCTCCCCAGCTGCCAGCAATGGGAAGAAACACTGAAAACAACAGAGATTTTTAAGAGCAAAACAATAAAAAAAATAAATTAAAAAAACACACACACAAAAAAACCACAAAGAAAAAAAAAAAAAAGAAGAAAACACCCTTCACTGGGTTAAAAACTGACTGGATGACCAGGCCCAGAGAGTGATGGTGAATGGAGATGCATCCAGTTGGCACCCGGTGACCAGCAGTGTCCACCAGGGATCAGTACTGGGCCCAGTCCTATTCAACATCTTTATTGATCACCTGGATGTGGGGATTGAGTCCACCCTCAGTAAGTTCACAGATGACACCAAGCTGGGAGGGAGTGTCGATCTGCCGGAGGGTAGGAAGAAGCTGCAGGGGGACCTGGACAGGCTGGGTTGATGGGCCAAGGCCAATGGCATGAAATACAAGACCAAGTGCAGGGTCCTGCACTTTGGCCACAATAACCCCAGGCAGCTCTGCAGGCTGGGGGAAGAGTGGCTGGAGAGCAGCCCGGCAGAGAGGGACCTGGGGGTGCTGGTTGACAGGTGGTTGAGCATGAGCCAGCAGTGTGCCCAGGTGGCCTGGAAGGCCAATGATATCCTGGCTTGTATCAGGAATAGCTTGGCCAGCAGGACTAGGGATGTGATTCTCCCCCTGTACACAGCACTGCTGAGGCCTCACCTCAAGAACTGTGCACAGTTCTGGGCCCCTCACTTCAAGAAGGATATTGAGGTGCTGAAGCAGGTCCAGAGGAGGGCAATGAGGCTGGTGAAGGAACTAGAGGGAAAGTCTTATAGGGATAGGCTGAGGGAGCTGGGGTTGTTGAGCCTGGAGAAGAGGAGATTCAGGGGGACCTTATCACTCTCTACAACTACCTGAAGGCAGGTTGTAGTCAGATGGGGGTCAGGCTCTTTTTCCAGGCAACTAGCAACAAGACAAGAGGTCATGGCCTCAAGCTGCTCCAGGGGAGGTTTAGGTTGGATATTAGGAAGTACTTCCTCACAGAAAGGGTCATTAGACATTGGAATGGACTGCCCAGTGAAGTGGTGGAATCACCATCCCTGGAGGTGTTTAAGGAAAGACTGGATGTGGCACTTAGTGCCATGGTCTAGCTGATGTGGTGTTAGGTCATAGGTTGGACTTGATAATCTCAGAGGTCTTTTCCAGTCTCAATAATTCTGTGATTCTGTGATTCGGTGAAATGAGGCAGAGGAGCTCCACCTTTAACAGGGGAAGATAAAAGACATAAAAAAATAGGGGGCTCTAAGTAACCCTGGAAACTGGAGGGGAAAGGAGGGGCTTTAGCCTAGCCTCTGCAAGCTAAATGAAGCATCAGAGCAACTAAGGATGAGCCTTGCTGCCAAACAGGATCTGCAAAGCCATTTTCTTTCTGGATGCTTTTCTTTTTCAACAGTGCTTGCAACTGCAATGACTAAACCATCATTGTTAGCTTGCTGATGTAGAATAAAACGTGCTAGCTTCTTCTGAAATTCATCCAGCATTAAAAGCAACTCAGAGAAATCTGACATCAACTAAGAGTCCTGGAGATGATGAACCCAAAACACCATTTTCAGCAGCACTCACAAAGCAAGACACTTTTGAGGCTCCCCAGCTGTGGAGCGTCCTTAAGGAGTTAAGCTAGTAGAAGAGGCCAGCTGCACACTATAAATCTGTCACTTGAACTTGTTGTTAATTAGTTGTGAAATTCTTCTTTGTGAACCTACCTGTAGTTTTTAATTTGCTACACCCAGCCTGCAAGATACTTTCCCCTAAAATTGTGTTTGTGACCTGAAGTAATCAGACCTTGTAGTGAAGGGGAGAAGAGAAACCTTCCTCACTGTTATTCATCTCTTCTCCAGCTAGGGAAAGGCAGAGGCACAGCAACCAAAGACTTTGCAAATGAACTCCTACTGTCACACAATATTACAATACTGTGGTGGGGTTTTTTATTCCCCCCCCCCCCTGCCTTGTTCGTTGGGTGTTGGTTGCACACACAGCTGCTACAGTTCTCGTTTTGTGGCATCCAGCATTCTCCCTGCACTGGGCTTTATTTTGGAAGACAACAAAGCAGACACAGCTGTGCTGGCACTGCCAGCAGCAGCTGATGGCAGAAAGCAGGGTCAGAAGGAAAAGCATCTGCAAATGGTAAATGCAGAAAAATTGCACAGAAAAATGCAGAGACTGAGCTGAGTTTGAGACGATTTAAAAAGTCGGGAGATTCAAATGGTTCAGAGAGTTTACAAAACTGGCAAAAGTAATGGGCAAAAAAAGGTGACCAAAATAATGAAACATAAAAAGTAGGATCTAAGTGGAAATCTGAAATAGAAAAGTTTGTTAGGTTTTTTAAATCACAATTCCTAATCAGGCAGGAAGCTACCTGAGACCTCAGAGACCTCTTCAGCTCAAAGACTAAACACCCCTAAAGAAGAAAGATTTTGTGTTCCCACCAGGCATATGCAGAGATTTAAGACCACGGAAGATATGTGGGTCCTGCAAGAGAGCATGGAAATATTGCTTTGGAGCAGCCTCGCTTTTATGTCTTCCTTCAAATTCAGTAATGGAATTCAAAGAGCCAATAAATATTGGAAGAAGAAAGCAAAGTATTCTTACTTTTCAAGAAAACACAGAACTAACAAGAACTCCACAGCAACTTTTTCCCAAACTAAGCAGACACTGTTGAGCATTTTTTACATGTTAGATAGTGAATCTTGAAATAAAGGATAATCCACCTACTAGGTTTCTGGGCAACCATGTGGAGGGATGATTGGCTGTTTATGCTGTTTATGTTAAAATTCTTTGTATGGGTTAAATAGATCTGCAGTCCAGTTTCTGCCTGGAGGGAAGCTGAGAGCAGAATATTCCACTGTAAATTCTTCTGACACTGTATTTTCAGCATTGGCAATGCTCTGTTTAGGGAAAGAAGTCACAAAAAGGTGGCAAAATTTGGCAAGGATTAATCTGCAGTTGCATACTTTTTTTTCCAACTCTCTTTTTAACCCCACATGCAAGACAACACATCTCAGGAATTCTTCTAGTTTGGAAGGGTTTAGGCTGAATCTTCTTGTTTTATGTTGAGAGAGTCCCACTCACAAAGATGGCAGTCCCTTGAGTCTGCCCAAGGTGGGTGAAGAGCACACAACTTGACATTTCCTGGGATGTTTGAACAGGAGAAAAAGAGGTGAACAGTTTTGAGGTAGGATAGCAGAGGGACATGGGGGTGGCTGTGGAAGGAGGTGACTCTAGCATGGCTGGTACTGAGCTGGGGCTGGAGAGCACCGGGAAGCTGGGCTCTGCCTTACCTGGGGGCCTGAGGATATTTGCACCCAGAGGACACGCTCCTCACCTTTCTGTGCTCTGCTGGTGCCTGCTGGCCCAGAGTGGTTGGCATCTGTGCTACCAATCCCTTTTCTCTCCAGCATCCACGTTGCCTGACCCTAGGAATGGCCCCTAATCACACCATCTCCCAACTTGCCTGGTGTCCTCTGGGGGGATTATTCATCCAAGCCCCAGGGTGCAGGGCATCCACCCGGCTGTACAGCAGCTTGGTGTAACCTGGTCTCATTCAATCTACCTGTATAGTCAGAGCTGACATTTCTCACCCAACAATACACAGAAAATAACGTGAGCTGGACAAGGAGCTGTGCTTGAAAGTGGTGTTAAATAAATGTCCAAAGTGATGCTTGCATGACTGCCCCCTTCAAGCTCAGTTCAAATTGGTTGTGTGCTGACAGTGGCAGGTCACTAGTTTCCATTGAGATTTCATTGTTGATCAGTGAATATACAGACTAGCCACAGGGTAATTTCTTCTCCTTATTTAATCAAATGGAAACATTCAATCCATTTTTGCATTCACACAACAGCCATTGTGGTTTATTTAAGTAGGTTAAATATCAATCAGCACCAAAAATACCCCAGCAGCACAACAACCCTCTCCCTTTCCTTTGCAATACTTTCTTTATCTTCCTTGGTCTTGTGACTCCTCAGAAGTGTTTCCTTCAGTGTCCCTTGGCACTTTTTTGCTGGTACACAGAGCCTTTTGATTTGATTTAGTGCTGGGGCTTCAAGGGCAGCAGTGCAGCTACTCCAGCTCCAGCACAGGGGGAAGAAGTGGCAATGTCCTTCCCTCATTAAAATCAGCAGCGAAGCTCTCCATGGACTTTAAATGGAGCATAATGAGGACAGGTTGATTTTTTTCACTAAATATAGGCAGCACATTCTGCCCTCCAGGTGATTAGAAATAGGCGAGAAGAAGATGCAGGTTTCATACAGCTGGACTCACTTCAGCAGAGTGTGATGGAAGGAGGGTGGGAGAGGCTTTTCCAAAGGCTCTCCATGTGGGTCACAGCCATGGTGTGCACTTCATAAGCCTGAGGAGGAGGAGTTTTCTTTAATTCTATTATCACCTCCTCCCATTTGGCTGCATCCCATGGGTGGACAATCCCTTCAGGCTGGTGTAAAACGGGAATTGCAGGAGATTTCCTTTCTTGTTTGTTTTCGGTAGGAGGAGCCATCATTGGAGGGACAGGTTTGATATCTCCTATCTCCTTCCAATCTGACAGTACGGGATCTCCTTGAAAGGAGTCCCCTGGGAAGGAACACTTTAACCACCTGAGGATTTTACCAGCAAAATTGACTGATTGGCTATGTGGACCGTACAGGGATGCAAGTCCACCAGGGCAAGGCAGATCTAGGTGTGGCAGTTGTTTTGGAAACATTCTTCTTCAGCCAGAGAGGCTGGAATTGGGGATTTGGTGTAATTTCTCATTTTCATATTCCCTGTTACAGCTCTACACAATGTGGAAAATTGAGAGGTGGAAGCGAGGGAGCTGGAGTGATGTCATTTGCGTAAGGAGGTCTGGAGAAGGTTTCTGTCACCACCTGACATGACTTGGCTCCTCAGGTCCTGCAAAACAGAAGAGATGGGAGTAAACTCTTCCCAGCTAGTGAACACTGAGCCATTGCAGAATTAAAAGAAAGTCAAACAGCTCTCAAGAAGATGTGATTGTTTGATAAACAAGAACATTTTATGGTAATCTCTGTATTTACAAACACGAGGATGGGTCAAATGTCTGCTCCTTAGAATTTTTTTTTTTTCCTAACAGGAATTTGCTCTAAAGCCTAGCACATTAGAAAATGCTTGTGCTAAAAGTAATTTATAAAAAGGCTCTACCCATGCATACTCTTTCACTCACAAAATTCACTGTTTTCCAAGGACTGTTGTTTTCCAAACCACAGACCACTTGATACTTTTGCAAGGTAATGTGGACCACTTTATCACTAGATCACAGAAACTGTAAATCTCAGACAACATTTAACTTTAGGCACATCCAGGAAAGAGTGCTGATGTAATGTCTGATGCTGTAAACTCAAAGGCATCAAAACAGGAGAGGATGTCAAAGACACCTACCTGCGTAACTTTGGTGACAATATGCCTGAGTAACTCGTACACAGCTGGATCTATACTGACTGTTCATGGTGCTTTCCATGAATATACAATTTCAACTAACAAAATGTCACTTGTGACTGTGGGAAAAATGTATAAATACATTTAACATCTTGTTGAAATGTATGGACTGGAAAGAATTCAACGTTCCATCTGTAATATGTGATTATTTGCTTGTACTTTGCAGACCAAACTATAACTAAGAAGGTAGAATCTAAAAATAAATCCTGATTGCTGGGAAAAGATACTTACATTTCAGACATGCTGCTTATAAAATGTTGCATGCTGCTTGCAGGTTTTCATCCTTTTAGAAAAACACATATAAATGAAAGACATGATATTGCTCTAATTATCATGGGCCACATCCCATAGTCTCACTTCACTCAGAATTCTCATTGTCTTCAGTTCTGTAGTAAAAATTTCATGGAATTACAGGGAATTCTGCCTATTAGGACTGTGTAAAAGCCAAGCAACATCTGAAGTGCTTGCCTGTATTGTTTGCATTATGTATTTTTTAAAGTTAATGTTATTGATCTAAAAGATTTTTACCATTGTAAACAGATGCTTCTGAATTCAGCTGTGATTCTGCAATGCCTACAAGCCCATGACAATTAGAATTTAATTTCATAAATCATAGAATATTTTCCTCCAAGACTGAACAATTTGTGTAGCACATTGGAAAAGGTCCATTAATACAGAAAAGCACTGTTAAGACTAGCCATAATGATCTCAAATTTAACATAACACTTTTATCTAGGAAAAAGCTACTTTTGATTACCCTGCCCCAGTTAGCTCTGATATTTTGTACTAAGGATCATAGAATGGCTAAGGTTGGAAAGGACCTTAAAGGTCATCAGATTCCAACCTCCTTGCTATGAGCAGGGACACCTCACACTAGACCAGGCTGCACAAGCCTCATCCAACCTGGCCTTTAACACCTCCAGGGTGGGGCCTTCCACAATCTCCCTGGGCAACATATTCCAGAGCCTTACTACCCTCATGGTGAAGAATTTCTTCCTGATGTCTAACCTAAATCTCCCTTCTTTCAGTTTAAAACCATTACCCTTTTGTCCTATCACTACCCTCTCTGGTGAAAAGCCCCTCCCCAGCTTTCCTGCAGCCCCTTCAAGTACTGGAAGGCTGCTACAAGGTCTCCTTGGAACCTTCTCTTCTCCAGGTTGAACAGCCCCAACTCTCTCAGCCTGTCTTCATAGCAGAGGTGCTCCAGCCCTTTTATTATCTTTGTGGCCCTTCTTTGTACCTTTTCCAACAGCTCCATATCTTTCTTGTGCTGAGGGCACCCGAATTGTACACAGTACTCCAGGTGGGGTCTGACCAGAGCAGAGTAGAGGGGCAGAATCCCCTCCCTGGCCCTGCTGGCCACACTTGAGGCAGCCCAGGATGAAGTTGCTCTCTGGGCTGCGAGTGCAAACTGGTGGCTCATGTTGAGCTTCAGTGTATACTTTTAGTAGTTTTGCTATTAATTTGCTATTGAAACAATAAATTATGTCATTAAACAAATTATGTTATTGAAATAACTATATCACAGCTTGATATATGTTAAATAAGTTGAAATAAAATACCTAATGGATGAACAAGTTTAGAAGTTAAATGTCTTGCTAGGGAGATCCATGCAGTAAGATTAATGGGACAAGTATGACAAACTATAACTCCAAAATTGCCACTTGCAAGCTTTAATGCAGCTGATGACTTGAGAATATTACCTACTGTAACCTAACCTAACTGTGACCTACTGTATGAGAAGACAGATGATCTGTTTCCTCTCAGTGTTTTTCCATCACAACGCTGCCATCGTCTAGAGGCTCGGGTAGTGTACTCCCTGTTTGGTAATGCCTGGGGGAAGGAAGGACTGATAAAGAGGAGACTTTTCATCTTAGTTTGTGAATCCATGGCAAGAACAACATTTTAAGGGGCTTTGCAATTCAGCAGGTATCTGAGTAGCCATGTATGTATAAATCAGCTGGGAGGAAAAGATGAACCCACTTCGATTAAGATGGAATTTAAGGAACTGAAGCCAATCTATGTTTGCTAGAGCATTGCCTCTCTCCATTCCTTGCCTCAGTCATTCATGAGCACTTTTGGGATGTCAGCACACTTGAATGACTATGTACATGACAAAGCACAAGACAGTGGGCTGAATGGATTCTTCTTCCATCGAGGTACACACATGTACTTTGGGTCATCTCACAAAAATTCATGTTCAACCAGTTATTCAAAGGAAGCAGATCTAAACCCATGATGGCATGGAGCCCTCTTACAGCTTTGTAATCAACTGCATGTCCAGCTGTTAAATCACCACTGAAAATCATGATCAATAACGTAATAACAAGCTACTTCTTATCCTTGGTGTGATGCTGATGAGATGCTGATTTCAGGAAGATTATAAGATATGGATGAGATTGACAACAATAAGTTCCAGTTGTCATTTTTTCAGGCTCATCTTGGTGCTGTGATATCTCCAGCTTTGGCTGTACTATCAATTACTTGAAGCAGGATTAGTTTCTTAGGTCTGAAGGAAAATATCTTCCTACAGGTATGCTGGCTTTGATGGGGTTAGTGACTTTGAGCTGTAGACATCTGTATTGTAAAAAGTAGATTCAGAATGCCTCATCTGAGTTTATTAATTTCTCTGCACATTGATCAGAGGTCAACACCTGTTTAACACCAGCCTGAGCTATACAAGAAGCAATGGTGTGGATGTCAGATATGTTTTATTTGTCATTAGCCTTGAGCTAACCATCATTTTCCAAACAGAATTTAAAGCTTAAAAACTGCTGGAGAAATATAGTGAAGAGGGCAAGGGAGAAACATACCATGCTTCATCCTGCTTGTAATCATGCACAGCTTTCTACACTTCCATGTTACCTAATATAGTAGGGAGAGCTCGGCATTTCATGGCTGCTCCTTTCCACAGCTCTTCAGACCACTTCTTAGCTATTAGAGCCCATAAGTATGATTTTTAAGACCATATACCTCCTGCTGGCTTTCAGTTGTCTCTAGTGTGCCCAAATATTTTAAATGGGATTGGCTAATTTGTAATGGGGAGCACTATGGATTTATGTTAGACATCACAATAACTGGTTGATAACATTCAAACCCCTGCCAATGCAGGGAGGTTGGAGCTAGAAAATCTTAAAGGTCCCTTCCAACCCTAGCCATTCTATAATTCTGTGATTCAATCAGGATTACAGTGTACACTGGCAAATGTCTCCTTTGTACAGCCAAAGAGATCTGAATGACAGAAAACCTTGCCTTTGAAGGCAAACCTATTGTTTCCTTCTTTTCCTATGTGGTGAAAAGCGAAATGACTGAAGAGCTCACTAGTTTAGCAAAAGCACAAAGTCTGGCAGAATATATTTACCAGTGCCTGCTTTTTCTGTAAACTTCTTGCTGTTGTGCTTTCCACACATTCAGGGAGATGTGGAGGTGGCTGCTGTTTCTGTGAGGTTCTTCTCTCCATGGCAGGTAGTGATCTGCTTTATTGCTGTTCACAGGTTAACAGTTCTTCAGGGTTTTTTCAATGTCACAGCTCAACATGTTTGATGGTATTCAGTGATTTAAGAAAAGAGGTCTCTCTTCCTAAAACACATTGCCAAATCTGCATGGTTGAGCAATCTCAAAATGCAGAGCCATGGTTCTGACTTGACTTGGCTGTGGGGTATTGTTTACAACAGTGTCCCTGAGCTGCAGGCAAGGAAACACTTAATTGGAGATTGTGTTTACCTCTTGACAAGGAAAAATAAAGCAACATTGCAAACCGATCCAAAATGAGAACATGTAACAACCAACAAATCAGAAGAAGACTCACTAGCAAATAGAAATCTTATCTGTGAAATGAAGCGATAGTCCCAGAAGCGGTTGTATTCATCAGGACACAGAACTGACTTGGTGAACCTCCAAGAGTTTATGTACAAACACCTCCAAGAGTTTATGTACAAACACCTACCATAATGTACTCTCAAAATGTTAACAGAGTTTTCTTGCCCTTTTGCTTCAGCCTCAACACGTCCCCTGGGGGAAAGGGAAGGGAGGGTGGGAGTGTGCCAGAGGGGCTGGGAGGCTCTGAGAGCAGCAGGCAGGTGGGAGGGCAGCTGCCCAGAGTGGTGTGGGTGCTGGCCTGGCCTTCCCTAATAGCCTCCAAGAAAGGAGTTGATAAATGAAAAGAGACTGACATGGGCAGAAGCAAGCAGAGTCACTGCAAGAGCTAAGGCTGCTTCGGATGCAGGCAGCAAGCAGCTCCATTATCATGGCCCTTTCCATTGGCTCCTCTCCAGGGTGCAGAGCCCAGCATGACCCATGCTGGCAGTGTGAATGGAAGAGGTGGGATATGTCCCACACAGAAGGCATGAGGGAGCTCGGTATGATTTGCTATAGCATGAGGCATGACCTGGGCCATGTGGGCCCAATGCCACGTGGGAATGGAGCAAGCCCAAGACAGAGTGCTCCAGAGCAACAAGCTGACCACAGGGCTCAATGCTTGTAGAGATTTTTTTCCCCTATAATTTTGGGCTTTGCAAACTGCATAAACCAGTTTGTATTTCAGAGACTCAGGTGTTTGTCTCTGAGATGGAAAATAAAGTCTTTCACTAGCCTGACTGCCCTTCTAGCCTTTCCTTGGAGTCATACTATGGTACGAAGTTCTGGAGAGAAGCAAAGGTGACTTGTGACTTGTACTGTCTGACAATTTTAGCTTGCCTTGTGTGTCAAGACTTCCCCTCAAAATCTTGAAAGTTCTGGCACTTGGCTCTGGCACCTAGAAGGATACACCATTTCCCAACCTGAAGGTCTTCTACTGACTGAGACACAGGAAAGGAGGGTCTCTGTACTTCCTAAGGCCCCACCACAGTCCTGGAGAGCCAGGGGAGAAAACTCTCTTGTTCCTATTTCACCACAGTCTAAAGCAGGGGAAGGTGTGACTTTGGCTAATAATGATAAAGTGGTGGCTGAATCATAAAGATGATCTCAACAACCTTGATTACTCTTTCTGAAATGTATATCATTATTAATCATGTTGTTATAAAACAAGACTTGGGTACAGCAGCAACCCCAGGCACAGCAGGGGCAGCATCACAACAGGCCCTGTACGAAGATGCAGTCAGGCATCAACTGTCCCAGGAGCTCCTGCTTTACATAGACTTACATGACCATACACAGGTGAAGGGATTTATTTTCTCCTAACCTATCTAAGGTTCAATACCCTATTAACAAATTCCCCTTTTTTATATAAAAACTAACATGCAGGAAGATGCTCCTTCCATGATTTTTCAAGCAACAAAACAAAATAAATTAAGCTTGACATTAGTATGTGCATGCAAAACCTCAATTAAACTCCAAAACACATTTTGTTTACAAATGTCTTTACACACAACATTTTCTTGGGGTTTTGTTTTCTCTATTAAAAATCAGCCACACTCAAAAATATTTTTTTCTCTTTAATGGAAAATTGTGGACTCCCAGCCATGGCTAAAGAACTGCAAGCAAACTCCTCTACCTGCCATGCCCTGTGAATTGCAGCCACGGGGCACACCAGTGAGTTTAACTGCTTTGCAGAGGTTTGGACTAGCAGAAAGATCTCTGCATCAGTCCCAAAGAAGCTCAGACTGAGTAGATGACACAAGACATTGCAGTTGATGGGCGAGCAGCTGGGAGATGTTTCTTTTCATGTTTAGGTCAGGCTCACAGAAATCAGTGGTCAAAGTGTACAGCATCAATGCCAAGCTGATGGTTAGGAGATCTCCCTAAAACTTAGGATATCTGGTACAGCCCAGATCACCATGGCCTTTGCTGCCCCTTTGTGCTGTTGCAAGGGCATGGGTCAGAGGGAGGCATGGACAGAAGGGAGATGTACTGCAATAACCTGCATGGAACAGCAAAGCAGGAGAGTGTGCAACAATCTGTCTTAGCTCCTGGGAGCTCAGAGCTGGGGCACAAAATGCAGTCTTAGTCCCAGTATCAGTATGTATATTTGGGCATCACTGAAGTTTTCCATCCCACAGGCTATTTTCTATTTAGCTTTACAGCATTACAGTTCTGGCCAGGCCATCATTATCACTGTTATTTTTCCACCAGCTGCATGTTGCAGATTACTTGTTACTGCTACACTGAGCCAAAGAAATTCACAGCTGATACAAGAAGCCTCACTGCAAAGTCTGAGGAAGATCCCTGTTGATCTTGGTGGGCCTGAGGTTCTTTGGTCTTTTTTGGGTTTGGTATGGTTGGACAATACAATGGCTACCAACACATGCTTTTCATTTTAGTGCATCCTCCGGAGATTTTTGTACAGTGAACACTCAAAACAGAGTACCACTGAGACCTGTTCCTCTCCTGATTTGAAGGTAGCTGCTGAGCTGCTTGAGCTGATGCACACTGGAGGGCAGTTTGGTTAGGGTGTACCCAGGTGAGCTCACAAAAAAGGCCAAGGAAGGTTTAAACTTGCCACTAGAGAGAGAGGATTTGGCTTAATAAACTTTCCAGAACTATCTTGCTTTTGCAGAAGGATGAAAGAGCAAGTCAGCGATGAAAGGCTATGAACTGGATAACTAAGAGGAGTCTGTTTCAAAGGAGCTCATCTACAAAAGGGTGGCTGGTGCCCAGAAAGTGCTGTGCTGGACACAGCCCATGGCCTGATGCTAGCTGGCCACAGGCACAGACCAGTATTTCTGCTTTTTAGTGGAAATCACATTCTAAATATCAAAAGGAATGTGAGGACAAGAAAAAAAGCAAATTTATTTACTCCACTCAAAGCTGGATTTTTTTAAATTAAATGAACAAGATGTTATAAAACAGAAATGATCTGATGATGCACAGCAACGATCTGCTCAGCAGAGATTACAAACAAATGAGACCTCTGGCTTTGCTGCTGTTGCTGCCCAGTCCCAGGATAAATGATGAGAACATTTCCATTGACACAAGGAAAGAAACACTTGTGTCAAGAGAAGGATTTGCAGGGCAGGCTCCTTCCCTCTCCTCTGCTGGATGTTCCTGCCAGCAGCTCTGAGTGCAAAGAAACCCCGTAGACTTTACCTTCGTGCTGTGGCACTGCTGTGTCATTGCAAGGATGGGGACAGACACACGTGGTTCAGACTAGAAATTCAGCTCAGGCATTAAAGCCCAGCGATGTTTGCTGAGGGCTCCCCTGCAGCCAGGAGTGCCTCAAGCTCTGCCTCCCTGGGGTTGATGCTGTCCCTTCCACGGGTGATGTTTATTGCCTGTCAGGAGCTAGAGGAATACCACCTCTGAGCTACCCACGGTTAAGTCCTAAAAACAACTTCTTCTTCCTTGCCATGAGGGTGGTTAAAGAAAACTACTGAGCCAGTTCTCACAGTACATGTGCCCAGCACTTCTTGGAGGAGGCCATCAGTGACAAAGGAAGATCTCACTCACTGTAGTTGTGTTGTAGCATCCCCAGGGTAGAGACCAGGGACACTCTCAGGACATATGATGCTGGGAGCTCAGCAGAAATTAAAAGCTCTGGTGGGAAGGGTACTTCTGATACTTGGAGGAGAGACAGTTCTGCCCTAAAGGAGTGCCTGAGTGGTGACACTGCTTAGCATGACATGCTGTTTTATGAAGTTTTGCTTTATGCAGACATGTTTCTTAATTTTCATTCAAAACATGGACTCAAGGACAGATACCTCATCAAAGATGCAAATTATTAAGAATAAATATAATAAAACTTTAAAGATTTATTTTGGCAAAGATAGCACCTGTTAATTTTAAAATACTTGAGGGGTAAGATACCCTTCTGCTTGCTCGTATTTTTAGAGAGACCCAGAAGTTGATTGCTAAATAGCTTTTTTCTTTTTAAGCCACTACAGACCCATAAATATGATGCTTGTCATCTCCACAGCAGTCCCAGCCCCTCTTCAGTCATACCAACAGTAGTTCCACCAATGTTTGTGAGGGCAGCGCTTACGCCTTCCAGCCATGGTGCAGCGAGGAGCTACATCACTGTGTTTGCTCTTTCCACTCCGAGAGATTTACAGCTTGCTGCTCCTCTCTGGCCCTGCAGAGCAGCCCTCTTGTCCAGGGAGTCACCCACCATCCGCCTCATGCTGGGGATGGGGCATTCATGCCACAGCAAGCTGGGCTGAGCTGGGTTCTGCAGCAAGACATCCTGCCCTGGTCCTCACCCCCCTCTTAAAGTCATAACCCGAAGCCAAGTGGTAGCTGTGCTCTGAGTGATGTTTAGCTGTGTTTAACTTTTCTGTAACAGATGTTTTAAACCAAGCGCCTGTTTTTAACGCGGAGCTGAAGGTGGTTGGAGGGTCAGACGGGGGCACTGGGCTGCCAAGCCAGCCCCCCTTGCTCGACTCCTCGGGACACACGCAGCTACGGGCAATTTTTCCACTGCAATTACTGGAATGGCCCTGTCCTCCACTGGTGCCTAAGTGCTCTGTTAACAAACACAAGTAACAGCAACAAATCTTTCTCAGGCTCCACATCAGCAGTGCTGGAGCTGTGAGCTCACCTGTCTTTGGATCATGTGGAATTAATGATGCTCTCGAGCACTAGAAACCAAGACCTGCTGTGCAACACCTCTTCTTGACATACTTGTGTGCACAAGTTATGCTCAACCACCTTGGCTGCTCCTAGAAATCCTCCTCACATGGTGCAGAAGCAGTTAAATTGTAAATACCAGCACCCACCTCAGACCTGTGTTATCAGTGCTGCTTGCAGGCAGATCTCCTTTAATTGTCAGTAATCAGCACTTATTATTCAACCCTGAGGCAGCTAAGGGAACCAGAGAGCAGAAGCTCAGCATAACAAAATGTTCTGTGTTTATTGAGGAGCAGAACCTGTCCACCCCAACTGGGGTACTCCCATTGCCCACACCAGTGGGATAGGATGGTGGGAGGATGGGATCTGTAGTTTGATCCTGACTCATCATGCCAGTCCCATAGTGCAAACGCAGAGCAGGAGGCAGTGGTTGAAAACCTGCAGTGTGCAGGGTCTCAGTGGGCAAAGGGTTGATATGAACAGCTCAGGGTACACACTGCAACAAACAGAACAGCAGAAAAAGAAATTGATGAGAAAGAGAAGGGTGTGAATGTCCACAGAAGAACTAGTCAAATTTTTTTCCAGTGGAAGACTGATTTTTTTGTTCAAACAATGCCACAAATTTCAAAACAGAAACTTTCCGTGGAAACATGGATATGTCAAGAGCATTTTATTTTGGAAAAGGAAAACCTCCAGAAGCCTTTGAGGAAGATGGAATATTTCAGGATGATGATGATGATGATGATGATTATTATTGTTAATTCTCAACATATGTCGTGGTTTGGGCCCAACACGACAACAAAAAAACAGCTACGTGGCCTCTCACTCAACTCCAACCCCATATGCACCCCCCCCCCCCCCCCCCCCACACACACACTTTGGGATGAGGAGGACAAAGCTCATGGGTCAAGACAAAGGACAAGGAGGGATCTTCACTGATTAAGGTCCCGGGCAAAACAGACTCAACTTGGGGAAAAAACAACAATTTAATTTCACACTAATCACACACACACAGGACACAGACACACACAGAGCAGGGTTTGCATATGTTACCCCACCCCTCCCTTCTTCCCGGGCCCAAATCACTTTGTTCCTGGTTTCTCTCCCTCCTTCCCCCCAGCGGCACAGGGGGACAGGGGATGGGGTTTAGAGTCAGTTCACAGGCTGCTGGTTCCTGCTGCTCCTTCCTCCTCAGGAAGAAGGATTCCTTAGAGTCCTTCCCTGCTTCCCCACGGGGTCCCGCCCACGGGAGAGAGTCCTCCATGAACCTCTCCTTCATGAGTCCTTCCCACCAGGTCTGGAGCTGCTCCAGCGTGGGCTTCCCACAGAGTCACGGGCTGCTTCGGGAACAAACTCCCCTTCCATGGCTGCATAATCCAAGTCCACAGGCAGCAAATCCAAGTTCACCCCTCCTGGTACCTTCAAGGAATGCTCCACCATGATCCTCCATGAGTGCAGGGGGACAGCTGCCATCTCACCATGGGTTGCAGGGAAACTTCTGCTCGGGCACCTTCTTCCCCTTCTTCCTCACCAACCACCAGCACCAACTCTGCCTCTTCGGCTCAGCTCTGTTCTCCACTGCTGCTCTGCTCAGGTGTTATCTCAGTTCTTTCAAATGTTAATTGCAGTGGCACATCTGTTGTCCCTCTAATGGCTCTTTGCCTGGTTCTGGAGCTGGAGGAGCTCTTCAGCTTCTTACAGCAGCCACCCCTGCCGTCCCTGCCCCACTACTAAAAAAACCCACCAAACCATCACAAAATGCAGTGTTTTTCTTTCACTTCAGGATAACATTTTAAAATATATTTGGGTTTTTTATTACTGGAAATGCAAAAGTCAAACAGAAATATTCTTCTGGAAAGGAAACGGTGTGTTTTACCCTTATAATTTGCTTTGCAAATATTTCATGGTGCTCTGTTCCAATTAGAAAAAATAAATTCCCCCAAGCAGATATTCCGGTTCCCACAGTGCTCTAGGATCAAAACACAGAGACTGGAAGTAGGGAAGAAATAATGAAATGCAGCAAAGGTATCAGCATGAACCATATCCTCAGCACATTTGAAGTGCCTGCTTAGTCCCTGGACACCAGGCAGCTCTGGGTACTTTCTCCTGACACTGCTCTTTCCTTCTGAGTTCATGGAAAGGGAAAAGGTGGAGGGCTGAATAAATGAGCTCTCACTCTGAAGACATTTGCTGTTACAAACTGCATTGCAAACCAAGTGGTGATCTGGGTATTCAAGGAGTAATACCCTTTTTCCTGTTCTTAACCTGTCTTCTGTTCCAAGATGGGAATTATAAAATAAATTACATTGGTGCTTAATTTTAACCTATTATCCTGAATCCACCTAAATGTGCTTTAATTTTGGCACCTGCTTTGCACAGTCAGCAAACCACTTCTGGAAATTTCTGTAATTTTTTGTCTTTTGTTTCCCTGCCCATCCAGCTCCTGTGGGTGAGTGCTTTTCTCCTTGAATGCCTACACCAGCTCCTCCTGTATTCGTATGACGTTCTAGCTTCACTTCCTGTTTCTTTTCCCTTCTCTGTTCCTTTTCCCTTCTCTGTTCTTTCAGCTGCTTTTCCTTTAATTGCTATTCAAGCTTTCCCTGCTGGTTGCAATTCAGCTGCTTCCTCTCACGTACTTACATTCTCTGCCACAAACATTGATTTTTCTCTTCTTTTTTACCTAAATCCAGGGCCCAGTGAATCTCAAGTTATTCACATACTTGCAGTGAGTACGAAGTATGAACATATGACTCTTGAGGTCCTGTGCTCTGGACTGGGCCCTAGAGCAAACCCAAGAGTTTTGGACACATCCATCACCATGCAAGATGATAACACAAAATATACAGCTACCCAGCAGCCTATTTGCTTAAAAAGGCACAAATTCTAGGGGAGCTGAAATGGAAGAACAACACCCAACAACATACAAAGAAAGGTGATTGCTTCCTATGCAGATTAGCTTCATCCAAGCTTAGACTTCGAAAAGATTTTGTGACTTTTAAACAAAGCGGTTCTCCTAATCACATGCCCATGATAAAATGATGGTAGTACTTAATTTGCTTTATGCTTTGTTTCATTTAGACAGTAAATGTAGGTTGTTTTTGTTTTACTGCACTCCTGGTACTACTGAAGACATTTACTGTCACCAGGAAAATATGCTGCAAAATGACGCACAGTTTATAGCTTTATTATATAATGCATGTCCTGTGGAAATATGTTTTTTCTGTCACTTAAATGGAGATAACCACAAGAAGTTGTTACTGTGTAGTCTATAAGGGAATACATGTTCCTGGCAGCTAAGACAACTGGCAATCCCAAAAAGGGAGCACACACCGTTTTCTTGCACTGGGGAACGCTGTCAGTGGTACAACCCCAACAGTGATATAGTATAATCACACAATATATATAATAATGCACAATGCTTAACAGCCAGATCTATGCGGAGAACTTCTCGTTCAAATGGGAGGAATGAATTATGCTGCTAAAGCAGAAGCAGGAGTGAGAGGCTCTGGTGGCTGCAGAAGATGAGGATTTTCAAATTTCCACACATACAACATGCAATTCAAGGACTAGGGAGAAGTGGAGAGCTCTGGTGAAACCAGGCTGACAGCTCAGATGCAGGAACCACAGGTGGCCATACCACCAGAAACTGGGGCCTGCCTCCTCCTCCAGGAGCATACGAGACCACCATTTGCTGTCTCCTGCTTCTCAGGCAATCTTGTTGGGTGCAGTTCTTCTATGCAGGGAACCTGCCACATGTTGATTTCAGGCAAATTTCTTGTTCCCCTGCTTCTACTGGGAGGATGTGCCACTGCCTTGATCTTCTGAGGCATAAAAACCAAATTATATTGTCTACACTAATGCTGTTTCTAACTACTTTGTATTTCCAGCTTACACCACTTTCCCTTATATAGCTTTTTTCTTCCCCTGGTGTTTTCTCTTTCCTGATGCATTTCTAGGAACTCTTTGTGTTACTTTTCTTTTCCCTGCTAAGGAGGCTCCAGCCCCTCCTGTAGGATAGTGTCCATCAGTCTGATCATTGTATCTGCTCCCATTTTAATAATCCTTCTTGACAGGGGATGACCAGGAATGTCCATAGTACTTCAGATAAAGTCTCACAGCATCTTGGAGACCAATATTCTTAATTTGCTGTCTGCAATGACACATTTTCTCTGATACACACTGGGCACAGATTTGCTTTTGTTACGGCTGAGTTGCAGTAGTGGTTCAGGCTCGTCCAGCACCACATTTGGATAGCAGGCTTCTGCCCAAGTTGTTCCCATCTGTTGTTTCAGATGCAGCAGAAATTGGTTTTGATCCCCAAGTGGTGGTGCCCTTCATATTATTAACTCTCAACCCATTTCTATTATCTATTTCTCAAGGTCACCTTTTATTCCTTTGCAATACACTGGTTCTGCATTGTGTTCACCATTACAGACTACATGTGTCTCTAGCAAATGTCATTGGAAATATTACATTTTTTTCTGAAGTCCCAAAGGAAAGTATTTAATTAGATTAAACCAAGACTGATCTTGGACAAACTAAGGATGAACTTCAGGCCAGTAGTTTCCTTTTCAAGATGGTTTGGTTTTGCATCCTCTTTGTGAAACCCTGCTATGATTTTTAATCCCACTTCTATCCTCTGTCTTCCTCAGTTATATTAACCATTTCCCATTTGGCAGTGTATCAAAATATCAGCTGACACTCAATGGGATTAGGTCTGTTGTGTTTCTTCTTCAGGGGAAGTTAATTTTTCTCAGTCTGGCATAATTAAACTTTGTAAACCCATGTGCCTTTTATCCCATTTAGTTATAATTTTAATGTCTTTAATTACTCTTTCTTTTTATTTAAGCAGTTCTTTAAATCCATGTCTGCTCCTGAAGTCGAAGTACTGGTCCTGGCCTAGAACACTGTTTTTTCCTTCCTGAAGCAGAGACATAATATTTGCTATTTTCTGTTCACTGTTGCACGATTTTTAACTTGCTACCAAAACTGTGGCTGCCAAAACTATGGCTGCATGTAACTAATTCTTCTAGAATTTAGGAGATGTAAGCTCATTTTTAGATCACCTGAACTTTTATTTATGTGTCAAATGTAATAATTTCCTTTAGTTGCCTTGGTTTTTCCTTGCTTTTTTTCCATGCTTTATTTAATTTTTCTCATTGTGAGCTAAGAAAAAAATATTAATTTCATATTTCAGCTATTTAATCCTTGCTCCATTGTGGCTTCACTTTTTTTTTTTATCTCCTGTTTTTTTTTTTTTCTTTATTATACTAATGAAAAAAAATGAACTTCCATTGCAGCATCTAAATCTATTCTGATTTTTTGCTTATCCTTACTTCACCTTTGCACATCCCAATATACGAAACAGTTTTACTTGTTCATAAGAGTTTGTTTTTATTCTTTAAGGACCATAGCTTTTTTTGCTCTTAAGAATTTGTTTGTATTCTTTAAGGACTCTTCATAAAGTCTTCTTTGAGAGGATACTCAGCCAATTAAGTCTGGAGTGCTTCTCTGTAAGTTTGTCTCTCCCTACAAGTAGTTTTTGCATCTTAGACTTAAAGATGCATCAAGATCACTCTGCATTTGGTCCTCTGAGTTTTTTTGTTCGGCTAGCTTCACCAATTTTGTTTATTTTATCAAAGCTCATGCTTTAGAACTTGCATTTTTGTTTATAGACATGACTTTGGCAGTCTTTCCAGAAAATACAATATTTTAATATTATTGTTAAAGTTATATTTTATAATCAGGATTTTATAATATCCACTTAGTGAGGTCAAGGCTAAAATTGTATTGCTTTTGTTTCTTCAGTAACTTTTTGAAAGCATCTGGCTACTACCTCTATATGAGCTCCATTAGAACTTTTTCTTCAAACTGAACTTGCAAAATTAGAGCATGTTCACACAATTGCGTATGTGTGAGTCACTACCTCCTAAACATTTAGGTTCTGCTTCAGTTTGACAACTGAGACATACAGTGATGGTCTTCTACCAGTTCTCAGCATGATTTCTTGAGATCATATCATTTCTATCCTACTCTTTTTTTGTCGGAGACAGTTGCTCTTCTATTCTTCAGTGCAACAACATCCTCTTTACTACTATATTTCTTCCTGTATAAACTTTCACTCTTTTTTTCTCCCTGTTTGTTTTCTTCTCTTGATAACACACTTCTCCTGCTCCCCTTCTCATGCATCTGCTTATCTGCTTTTTTGCAAGTCCTGTCCATCTTCAGTGTTACATCTTACCTGTGGGCCCATAGTTCCATCAGCCACACGCAAAATGAGCTGCTGTCAGGTAACCCCCCTTGCTACTTCTGTTATCTTTGCCATCACATCCATTCTGGAGTTATCTCCACTCCCACCTAAAGAATTAATTTCAATTGCCATACTTGCATTTCCTCATCCTTAACATTTTTCTTTACAGTTGTTGCAGAGAAATCTAAGCTCCTATTTTACAACCTTTTATTCATTGATTTCCTTTTGTTTCTACCAAGCCTGGTCTAGTCAGTCAAGGGAAATCCTTTCCACTCCCTGTGTACTGCAGTTGCATGAGCTGTCCTTAGTGTCCTCACATGTCCTGCAGGTAGTGACAGATCCTGAAATGTGAGAGTTTCATCCTTGCAGCCTCTTCTGATACAGCTGCTGCTGTTATTGTTTACTGCCATACATTGCTGTAGTCCAGACACCTGATACAGTACCTGGGCTAGGGTGATCTTGGTCCTGGGTTTAGAAAGTTAGAAACACAAAACAAAATATTATTTTGGTGGGTGGAGAAGCTTTGTAGATATTCAGCCAGATCATGGACTAGCTGCTGCATTGCCATATATCATGCTGTTCTACTGACTTAACAACACTAAAGGAATATTTTTCCCCTCCATGAACAAATCCTTAAGAGTCTGCTGGTGTATTCAGAGATGCTTTAAAACTTGCTAGTGAAAGGTGAACTTCATACTAAGGGTAAGTCCAGTTGTTTGTTGGTTTGTTTTTCATTTATGTAGGCAAACAGGATTCTGAATCAAGTAAAATCTGGAAATTTACATCCTCTGCTTTTCAGAAATCAAGGATTCCAAAGATAGCATGAAGCACTGATCTTAAATTTAAGTTGGCTTTCAGGGAACACAGCTGCATCTATCAGAGCACTAGATGTAAGAGCATATTCTACTTCTGATATGGACTTACCCAAGTACTCAAATGTCTTTAAATGCTCCAGTGATATTCCAAAATTTTATTCATAATGTCTTAGCATTCGATTGGTGTGTAGTGACATGATACAATAATCACCTCTTTGGTTGGAAAACTAGAGTAATCTTTACATTTCCTTTGCCCCAGGACATATTTGTCAAGCTAATCTGTTTATCTAATCCAAACAAAGTGACAGTTGTGGTACTTCTGCTTAACCTCTTCCAGGAGACAACAGACATTCCTCTTCTATATCACTGTTTTGATACTGGGAGCTTGGCTGCTGCTCCAGCTAATTAAAAACTGCATGATTCCTTGTTGGTGAATGTTATGGATTCATCAAAGCCTTTCCAAGTGAGTGGCCTCTCTGGCTGTACTTTCCAAAAAGGAGATTAAATGTTCCAGGGGAGTTCGTTTAGCTTTGGAGCAGCAGAGGAAGGTGATCACCTCATCCCTACATGTACACACCAAAACCCAGCCGAGTTCCTCTTTGTGGGGGCAGATGCTTCTAACTGCAGTTAAGGCTGTGCTATCAAAGCAACCGGCGGCATGGTCCTTGTTCTCCTCAGTGTTTAGATTTCTGTAACTTACTTATCAGCCAAGTAATCAAAACAGCAAGGCAGACGCCCCGTAAAGGGCAAGTGCAAGTTAGACTGTTCCGAGGCCTCCCAGTTACAACAGTGGAAAAATGTGCACGTTACAGAGCTCGTTCTACTGGAATTATCCTAGTAAGATAGCTCTCACAAAAATCCTAGTACAGATCTGCCCTACCCTGACAGACAGAAACAGCTACCTTGGATTTAAATTAAGACTTGAAGGCTACTGTGTCACAAAAGGGTGAGATTTCATCCTGGAGGAAAAAATAGGGCTGAAAATACTGGAATATGGGCAATTTCTGGTGACTAGACATGTGAACCTGAGATCTGGTTCTAATAGCTATTGACTCATGTAGTACCTAAGATCACATCAATTCACAGAGGCCCTCAGCACTTTGTTCCCTACAGACATAAGTGACCTTGCCTTTAGAAATCAGCTCTGAGCTGCCTTGACCACAAAACTGAATCTGGTGACCACCATGCTCATAGACAGATGGCTCCATCTGAGCATCCCCTAAAGCCCACTGCCCTTTTGAACATCTGGTTCCCTGCAATGTCAGTCAGAGTAATTCCAGGATGAGGCCCACACTCATTTCTTGTATCTGGTGGTAAATCCTTAGTCTTCTAAACATTTTATAATCACTCTACATCGCTTTGTCAATTAGTCCCCTACAATAGAAATCTCTGTTAGGTAACAGCACTGCCTTCTCACACTTCATCACAGTGGTGTGGTGTACACCTAACCCTTGCCCACACTTGCTCAGGGTGATGCCCTCCATGCCTTCGCTTTCCAGGCTGTTTCTTTGTCAGCTGGGGGTTTCCTCCCTGCTTCCACTCTGCACTTACTGGCTCCGCTCAAATCTCTGCTGCAGCAAAGCTGATCAACCACCAGGCCAAGAAAGTTTGCCAAGAACATATGCATTGCTTCTCCTTGAAAGACCTTTATTTTTCAGCTGTTGGAAGTCCTCAAACCACAGACCTACTTGCCACTGTTATCTGAACTTATTCTCAGCTAAAGCACTGATGCATGCTCTGTTGTCTTGCCTGACACTACAAGAGTCCAGGAAAGACTGCTTAACCCTTTTCTTTTTGCTCAGACCCTCCTCAGTTTCCTCTCCCATTAGTCATTATCCAGGGTCATAATGGCTTCAGAGTTAGACACATCTTGAACCCCAAAGGGTAATGCCACAAGCTCCCATTCTCACAAGGTAGGAGGGGTTATGCCATTTCCATCTGCCTGGGCCTTTCTAATTTGAGCTGGGATCTGGGGGAGACCTGCACCCTCCTGGCCCATCCCCTGTAGGCAAGGCAGGATACCCAAGTGCTCCTAAGAAGCAGACTTGGCCATAGGCTTATGGCTTGGAGGTGCTGATGCCTGCTCTTGATGAGGCTTTGTGCAGCCTGGTCTAGTGTGGGGTGTCCCTGCTCATAGCAGGGAGGTTGGAATCTGATGATCTTTGAGGTCCATTCCAACCTTAACCATTCTATGATTCTGTGACCTGGCCCTCAACCATGGGCCCACCTTGTTCCACACTTCCACTCTGGCTTCTGTCCCAGCCTGTTTTGATTGAAACCCTACTGTCTACTTGCATTACTTCTACTTTCCTCCAGTTTCAGCTGGGCCACCCTACATCCTTGGTAGCACACATCAGTTGAAAATGTTTGTCTGTCTTTTTGTGCCACCACCTTCTGAAGGCAGTGGTGCACCCCAAGAAGCAGTAATGCCACTGGCAGGTTGATTGTGGTCATTCTGCTGCAACCGTCATATAACATAAAAAAATAGCAGAAGTAGAAGTGGCACAGGGAACAGTTTGACTACTGACAACTGCTTTGTCTCCCGTAAATGTCTGTTTTTACAAGGATGTTTCCTGTGGAAGTGTTTAATGGAAACACTTCTTTGTTAAGACTACCTGCAGCTAATATTGCTACCTGCAATCTGAAGAATAACTTCAGAATATATTTGAGTTGTGCCTCATCTTATTCCTCCTATCATGTGCTCTGGTGGCACCCTTTGATACCTCTTTTGGAGACAGAAGCTCTGTTTTATACTATAGTCTCAAAAAGTAGGACACCAGAGTGGGTGTTGGCAAGAGCTCAATTTTCAGCAAAATATTTGGGCAGCTGCAGTGATGATGGTGGGTAATTTCTGAAGAGAATCCATAGGTGCTACTGTGGGAATTTAAAACTCTTCTAGAGCATGGTGAAACACTGGTATGCAGTGCAGTAGAAAACTAGCAGAGTTTGTTTAAGACTCTCAGTGATATGAAAACTACTGACACAGTTTGAATAGCCACAGGACTGTCTGAGGGCCAAGAGGCTTCCCAACAGTAAATGAAAACACTGTGAAAGGAAAAGAATGTGCTTTGCCCATATGCAAGAATGCACATCAAAGGCAGACTGAGGCAGGGTGTTAGGGCCTTGTAAATCAAACAGGTCTGGAGATTGCTAGTATCAATAATATTTAAACTTCCAGGGTATCTTCCCTCCCAGTATTCTGTCGTGGTAACACCTCCCTGAGCCCCTGGGAAAACAGCTCTTTCCACATCCCTGCAAGCTGAACATCCTCTACATGGTATCCACTGAGCCACTTAGTGTCTTGATACCTCTGGTCAAGCTCCCTCCACCCCCAGTGCCAATGCTTTCCCAGGTAGGACTCCTCACTGCTCTAGGGTGTTCTGCTGGGGTGGCCACCCCACCTTGACCCACTGCAACACCACTTCTGCCCACTGCTGCTTATGTCAGGTGTTCACTTGGTCCATACAAAGTTGTCATTGTTGTCAGAGCTGGGTAGATCCATTCAAACAGCACCAGAGGAGCTGCTTGGTGGCTTCAGCCCTGCAGGTGAGGGGGAAGCAGGGTCTGCTTAGCGAGGGCTCTCCAGGGGACACCCACATCCCTGTGCAGGAGATTAAATTCCATGAGCTGAATTTTAGCATTTCTCAGCAAGTCTGACTTCCGCAGATAAGGCATGCACCCAATAGAGAAGACATCTGATTTTGTAACTACAGCTTGCAAGCTCTCAGGAGCTAGGCCTTAAAAAAATGAGACAAGCACTTGGGCTGATGTCTGCTAAGCAAACAAGTGACCAATGCAGAACAGTTGGAGGGATAAAATGTTGTAATATGCCCTAACTCAAGGGCATTCAGAGTCCCCTGTCCCCAGTGTCACCCTTTCCTGCACCCTCACAGAGCTCTGGAAAGGTAAGAAACGTTATCAGGTGGCAAACCTGCAAGCCCAACATCCAGGATGCTCGTAAACTGAAGATATTTACAACTAAATGACTTGTTCGTACAAAATGACTTACTAATGCTTCAACCCACATAATCAGAAGCATGAGCAAACCCGGTCACTGCCTACAATTTCCCATGCATGCCCTTCCCATTTCCTTCTTATCTTAACTAATTAGCCATCATTCAGTTTTTATTCAGCCTCAGCTCCCCTGATACAAGCATCTTGGTAGATGACCTATCTGTTACTCATTCAGCCTGTCTGCCAGTCTACGCTGACAGCCTGACTTACACAGAAATAACAAACCCCTCTCATCTGTGCCTCATTTGAGAGGAGTGCACTGTGCATCATGGAAAGAAAAAAACAGGAGCCCAGCAAAACACGTAAGGACTGAGACCTAAGACAATAAACGTAAGGCTCTAAAAATTAGACTTGGCAAAAGGCATTGCAGATAAAATCAATAAGGAAAGGATAAGAATATATTAACACAAAATATTTAATGGGCAAATGGAAAATGTTTCATAAGAGTAGATTTTAACATCAACAGAGTTATCCACAGGACAAGAAAAAAATCTGTAGCCTTTCATATGTTGGCCAAAAATGAAAGAAAAATAGGCGCCTTCTCAGTCAGGTCTGGCAGCAGCTGCTACCAGCAAAAGGAGCTCAAGAGGAGTGGCAGCTGGAAATCCCCCAACTTCAGATGCCACTGGCTGCCCCTAACCCTCCTGCGGCCACCAGACTCTAAAGGATGTTTAGGCATCCTGAAGTTCATCAACCTTCTTCCAGGTAGGAAAGACAGCGATGGTTCAGAGGGGCTGCAGAGCCTTTGGGCATGGCCATTCATGCTGGGGCTCAGAGTACACTTCTGCTCTCATTTTATTTTACTTGTCTTGCTTGGTGCTGTCTTCTTGTTCCTTCTGCCTTCTGATGCTCTCCCACCACCATGTTTTCTGGTAACCCTTTGCTGTCTAAACTGAATGTGTGAAAGCAATACAACACCAGCTATGCCAGTGCCCACCTCTTCTTAGTCTGCTCAGCCAGCTGGGACAAGCTGGTTTTGAAAGTTTTCTTGAGTTTTAACTCAGGTAAATCAAGTCAGTGAATCTTTACTGGCTCCGCTCTAGCACTGCTAAGTCCTCCACTGCTTTTTTTCATGCTGGTTGAGGAGAGACAAGGTGCTTTGCCAGGAAGGGAGAAACGGTGCATGAGAGCTCACTGCGGTGCACAGAGGGGTGCAATAAACCCTCTGTCACTCTCACCTGAAGAAATGTCACTTGGGCTTTGCCTAGCAAGAGAAATAATTAAATATAGGGTATGCAGCTCTGCAATGAAGAGTTGAGGGTGTGAAATCTTCAAAGAGGCCATTTCTGGCAGGTGGAGATATGGCTGAAGGTGTGCCTATGCTGACTGTTAGCAACTGGACACCAGCCCCAGCTCTTCACCTGGCAATGAGATTATTGCACCAAAGAGGACCCCTGGTTTCTAGCTTCCAGCTTCTACTCTTCCTGCTCTGTTCTGAGAACCAGGGATAGTGTGCTAGACTTGCACTTAGTTAGAAGATTTGCAAGTTAAATGTTAGTCCTGAGGAGCAATACAGTGGAGAAACAGGTTGTGGAAACACATTTCTTGACCATATTCAGCATTAACATATGCCTTATGGAATGGTTCAGGAATGACCAGATGAGTCCACTTATGATATTGATATCTTAACTGGATGAACTGCATGTTAGTATGCATGTAGCTCACGACAATAATGGTTGTCATCTTCCCAGCTGCAAACACGTGACACTTCTTCCCTTTGAGCTCCTCTGTGGCATAACACACTTTTGCAGCTGTACCCATTGCCTATCTGTGGCCCCCAAGCTGTAAACAGAGTAGACTCCAGTAGTTCATCTTCCTGCATGGTCCAATCTTTCACTACCAGGGGAGGAACATGCTGTTCAGCAACGAGTTCAAAGATCTGCCACTGGTTTGTTTTTAATCTTCTGTTTTGCTTTAGGAATATGCAGTTAAGTGACTGGAAGTGTTTTTCCTGGCTTAGGATCCTTAACATGATGATGCCGTCTGTCTTTCTGAACATTTCCCTGGTATTTTACCACACTAATGAGTGCTCATGTACCTATATACCTTGTAACCCTCTGGTCACAGGCTGTGGTGCCTCTCTTCTCTAAGCTCTGTCTATAGAGGACATTGCCTTGCTGTTGCAGCAACCTGTAACTCTAGGGCTTTGTCTTGTATTTTAATCTGTAAATTTCTGGGTCCTCTATTCAACGTCTGGAGCCATCCAACAGGGAAGGAGGACTTCTCTGAGGGGGTGAATGCCTTTGAAATTACATTTAGAGAGTGGGCACAAAATCTCTGGTGTCTGGAAGAAGTGTTAACTCATGATGCTTGCCTACAGCTCGTTACAAAGCTGTTTTACAAGTGAAGCCACACTTCTCCCTTCACTCCCCAGGTCCAGATATCTGTCCCTCTATTAGTGGCAGTGGCTGCAGCTGGCTGGGTGACACGGCAGGCCCAGCTGTACTGCTGGAACCACAGCCTACCCATGGCCATGCCACTGGGGGTTGCCTGGGCTTGACCCCTGTTGACAGGCAAAGCAGTAGCTATGTGTGGTGGACACAGCCTCAAGTGTTAGATCATGTGAGCAGAGCTGATGAACTGTGCTTCAAAACATGGATTAAGGTCACTGTTTTTTCCCCCAAGAGCTGCCATTCTGTGGCATTTGTTCTATAAACCCAGATAAAAATCTTGTTTGTACTTTTCAAGTTGGTATTTACGAAAGAGTTGAAAAACAAGCATAATGACAGTTTACTTAATGTAAGTCATTATTCCTGGAGATAATCCATCCCCTGATAACTCTCTAATCTTGTGAAAAAAATGAGAAAGCACTGAAACATCTTTTGCTCTCTGTGAAACTGGTAATGAGATGTTACGTGCTTGGAGGAGGGGCCATGGAACGGAGCAATGGCAGAGGACATATTCTCAGCAGATTTCATCATTGGAATTCTTGTGTGATATTGTTCTTGGCAGGAAGTTTGTAACTGGAGTCCCAAGCCATCAGCACTGTTTTCAAATTTTCTCCTTTTGCTATCAATGTATAAAGTTGTCCTAGTATTTTGTGGCTGTTAAGTAGGAGAGTTTTAACATCTCTGCTATTTTCTTTGAAGTATCTCACACTTAAAGCAGTAATTCATTTGTAATGCTTGCAGACCTTACTAGTTTCTTCGTAGCAAATCCTGTGCATGTGCAAATAGTATTGGTGTGCCATAGCTATTATTCAAGAATTAAGAAACTTATATAAGCCAATATTTCAAAGTTGTTTGAAAAAACTCACAATATGAGTTTTCAGAAAACTATTGTTTTGGTTTGTGCTAAATTCTTTTTTCAGTGCTGTCTGCATCTTTGCACTTTTGCTTGTAAAGTGCAGTTTATGTGTTTTTAAGTCTTAACAAGACGTGCCAGGGAACCTACTTTGAAGGATACAGTGGCCAACAGACATTGACAGCAATTTGAGGAACTAAAAAAAAAAGAAGTGCTCATCCTTTAAAACTTGGATTCAGAGCAAAATGTAATGTACAAGGACAAAACATTCCAGTATCTGCTGCTCCTGTGAGGACCTGGGAACAAGCTGAGGCATATGGAAAGCATGGTGGGAAGGAACAATATAAGTATTTCTTCTCTTCCTCTCCAGAGACCTAGGCAAAGCTGAATTTGTCCTCTGGAAAGGAGACCAGGGGCAGCAGTGGGGCAGCAGTCTGCTGCAGAGGAAGGATTAAGGCTGGGTGAGAGCTTTTGTCTGGCTCCCAAAAGAGACTGAACCACTAAACCAGAGCAGGACTGGTTTAAATAAAGCCCTGAAGGGCTGGTGGGGGAGGGAACTCCTGGCAGGCAGACAGGCAGTAGGAGGGTGAAGAAAATGAGAATATTTGTGGCAGGGTTGAAAAGGAAGCATGAACATGACACATCCTTCAAGTGCAGGGGCCTCTGGGCAGGTGGGGAAGGGGATGCAGGTTGGGGTGAGGTGGTCAGGGTGCTGCAGGCCCTGGCAGGAGCAGGGGCTGTCAGGGGGTCATTGCAGCAGCAAGGGAAAATATGCTCAGCCCCTGGAGATGCTCACCCAGGGCAGCCACCTCAGAGGAAGCACCCCAAGGTGGTTTCATTCTGACGTCTCCTACCACACACAAACCTCTTTTTGTAGGTTAATGCCCGCGGGAGGCATGACTCTCAATTCACAGAGAATTAAAATTTTCAAGACTGAAAACATGGTCAGGCCCTGCGGAGGGGGGACTTTTCTGTTTGTCCTAGAAGTTCTGGTGCCCACCAGCCTAAGAGCAGTGGAATTACCCCATGAAATACAAGAAATTACAGCCATGCATCTGTAGGCTGAGGAAAGGGATAAGGTCTTACTATCGACTCAGCCATGAATGTAGGTAAATAAGACTAGAAATTTTTGACCCTTCTCCAGAACAGAAATTGGTGAAAATAGGAGATTTCAGGTCAAATAGGAGTTTGGGTAAAATTAGCAAACAGAAAGATAGATAAGGGAGATAAAACAAAGTGGAAATTCTGCACATTTTCCCCATCCTCAGATAAGGCCATATTGGTATACACAAGTACAACGACTCCTGAACTTTGGCTCCTTTATTTATTAAACAATGTACTAATCCCCATCCCTGGATACCGTGACGTAACTGAATGTCATACTTTCCAAATATAATGGATTGCATTCCCTTCATAAAATAAATACATTCCAGCAGTGAGCCCCACAGCAAATATCAGAGCTCCAACAGCTGGGGAAGCTGGGGAAAGAGGTATAACAATTGGGTTGTGTTGCTGAAGCCCAAAAGCAAAGTTTTTGCTGGCAGCATTCTAGGAAAACCTATTATAATGCAATGCTACCCAAAAAAGTGCCTTTTTTTTTTTTTCCCTAGGTCTATGCTGCATGCAAAAGCTATTAAAATACCCCTGCGTAAACAAACACAGGCTTTTCCATATGACCTTTCTTCAGTGTTTTAAAAAGTATATTGTCTTTTCAGTTTAACACAATATTTGTCAGCTTTTATTTATAGCTTAAAAGAAAAGCCTCCCTCAAACTGTCACCAAAAATGCCCTTCTATAGGCATGCTGTCAGGAGGAAGGCTTTCCTTCTCAGTGTCATCCCGAGCTCAAATACATTTTACTGAAACTAAGATACAAGTGTCTCTAGCAATCATTGCATCTTGAAGCAGCCAGATGTATCACTCTCACCTGAGAGCCATTTTTAGTCTGAATTATACAAAAGTGAGGGTTAAATACAACAGATAACCAAGCAGCAAGTTTGCTCTCATGCACTCTCCTTTTTTATATAAATAAAAAAGCACACACTGAAAACTGTAAAGAACATTTTATTCTTATCTAATGTTTAGGGGGCAAGAAGAATATTTGCAGCAGGATGATAAAACAGCACATTACCCAATTCCATATGACTCAGCATGTATTTTTTAACTTAGAGACTGTAATGAAAGGCCATGGTGCTTCACAAACTGGTTTGCTCATTTGCTGAGAGTCAGAGACTTTGTGGGACATCTTCAAATGTAACATGGGACTTTATTCCCTTTTCTGCTATTCAGTAACTTACTGACATGGAAGGAGGTGAATGTGCAGTTAGATAAAATGTAGTCATCTAAAAAGCCTGTATTTACTTCAGCTGCCAAAGAAAGAAGGCTGGTCCCATGTATTGATCCTCGCAGGAGCTCAGCATCTGGTGTTGTCATGAGTCAACATTTCAGTCAAAGCTGATGTTCTTATTAATGGCTGCTGCTGAAGTGAACCCACATTTTTTGTTTTGTGACTGAATAGTATTATCTACAAAAAGTGAGGCCAAAACCGAGGGAGCTTACTTTCGGATGTTTGTGTCCTCAGTTTGTGAGAGTACACTTCTGGGCTTTGGCAGCTACAAAGCCCACTCCTTCCCAATCCAAAGGGCATGTTTGTCTCTTGATGAAACAGTCCTTAAGCGAGTCTATTGAGTTCAGACTTATCCATTGCGTCTTTCTGATGGCTCGTCTGTTCATTTTTCTCTTTGTATTTCATGTGAAAAAACACACCTCCTATAATTAAACCTGAAAAACAGAGAACACTCTTCAGTATGAGAAAGGAAAACGTTCTGAACTGGACCTGACACCCACACTGTCATATCCATACTGCTTTACCTCTTGAACAGAAGCAAATGGCTTTGGGGAATGACCATGCAGCATTGGACCAACAGTATGTTCAGGGGCCCAAGGCACTGGTGGGCAGGATCAGATGCCTCAGGACTCAGGAGACTTCTCCCAAAGGAGAATTTCTCCTCTAGGATCTGACCTGATGGCAAAGTGTCTTTTTTATCACCTCTCCCTTAAAGCAGTGATTTGTCATATTTGTCTTGAACTGTAATCCTTGTTTTTTGACCCCAGTGGAATGTCAATTCTGTCACAGCAAAGATGAGACTACTGACAGCAAAACTGTCCTTCAGGAACTCCTCGGTACCTGTTAGGAGTAGTTGATGGACACCAGAGATTTGTACCTGTAGCTGAGAAAGACTGAGATTTCCTTCTGGCCTGGATTAGAAGTGCTTATAACCTTTATCATCACTTGTCATACCCAGTCTAAGGTGTCTAAGGTGTTTGATGAAAGATGTTCTCCCATCAGAATGGATTGCCTGAGGGTTTGTGGAGTATTTTTTATTTTATTGCATTTTGTTTTCTAGTGTCTATGCTCTGTATTTCTTTTAATGGAAATAAGACTACTGAGGATCCTCGCACTTGGAATGAAAGATGCTGAGGCTGACAGTCTTTAGCTCATGCAGGAATTCATTCTGGTGTCAGACAAGCCACTGAGTGACAGCTGGTTTTATGATCATAACTTCTGAGCTTCAAGGCCAAACTCAATGTTTGTAACCTCACTGGGTTACTGTAAAACCTTTACATATATTTCACTGTTTTTTCCACTCCCATCTCTGATACCTATTAAGTCCACCTGAGAGGCTATCATCTGATTTTGCCTTTACAGTGAAAAAAACTTGCTATTGAAAAAACCTGCATACTAATTTCAGAAATTATTTTTTGAACCCTTTGTGAGCTACATACACTGTGTTTTTTAAAAAGTCATAAAGCAGTAGCAACTTCTGCTACGGGCTCTGAAGCTGACCAGCTCTCTTGTAATGAAAAGATCTCTAGAGAGTTATCCAACATAATTTTCACTTAAATGTGATGCTGTACTGAGGGATCAGACTAAGGCATTGGGCCAAAATAAATCATGTGAGAAGCCTAAACAGAGATTATAAAGATGTAGTTTAATGCATTCTCTGTCAATTGCATAGTCTAAGTATGGTTTCTTCCATTTTAAGTTCTTTGAATATTTTGTTTTCTCTTTTTATCTTCAAAAGGCAAACAGATATGCATCACATATGCATCGGCACCTTCTCTTGCTTTTGGAATTTGTATATTACAAAAGAAAATCAACACAGAGCTTTTTGTCTTTTTAGGTACTGAATTTGTTCTTGGTGGTTCATTCTCTTCTCTTTTAGAATTGAAGTAATGGTAACTTATATAAGTTCTTGGGTTTTCTCCATTTTATGCTCTAATTTAATCCAACTCTTTTGAATATGAGGTCTGCTATGTATTTAATTCCTTTTCTTTGATTTTCTCCATGGGTCTTTCACACTCCCTCCCTTCTCTACAGCTGAGTCACAGTTTCCCAGTCTGGCTCTAGTGACCATCCCATTCAAAACAGGACTGAGCACTTAATTCTTCTTGCTCTTCACTTCCTAGTGCACTGGATCCCATCAACAGTCATCCTCCCCCCTTACACTAATAAAGAGAATACTGAAGGAGCTAGACAACTTATGGCAGGACACCTCTCTATCATCTGCCAAAGGTCTTAGGAGTCTGGGGAGCTCCTTGCTGCCTGGAAGCTAGGCAATGTTATTCCAGCTTACAAAAAGGGCATGAGGGAAGACCCAGGGATCTACAGACCTGTTAGTTCAACCTCAGTTCCTGGAAAAATTATGGAGAAGATCATATTGGGTACTACTGAGTTATGTAATCATCAGTTACAGACAGCATGGGTTCACAAAGAGAAAGTCCTATTTAACTAATTTGGTATCCTTTTATGATAAGGTCACCTGCTTAGTGGATGAAGGAAAGGTGGTGGATACAGTTTTCTGCATTTAGTGAGGCAATTGATACAAAGGACATAATACTGTTCACTGCCACTTAACCACATAGCTATGTTCATGTAAGTGCCAGTTTCCCACAAAGCAATTCTCCAGCTGAAAAATGGAAACCTACGAAGCTGAAACAGGTGAATAAAGTCATAACTGTAAGCTACAGGTATGGACACTGTAAGCATGATATCCCTTAGTACCATTATTTTCACTAGAATCTAGAAGCCAAAGACAAGGCTCCAATCCTTTCCCTGACAGGAAAAAGGCAGTAGGTAGCAATGAAGTGACAATCTGCTGTAAGTGCAGCATTTTCTTCTGTCATAGCTGCTTGCTGTCCCATGGTATGTGCATGCAGAAGCACAGTCCAAAGAAAGCTATTCCTATGACCAAAAACTTACAGGTTTGCAACAATTATGATATACATAATGAGATCTCCCTCTTTTGCTCATTCTGCAACTAACATGATATTTCTTCACCCAACAAGTGAATCAGTGTCAGAAGTGCAGCAGCACCATCATATCTTGGAGACCTGTGTTCATATAAACAAAAAAAAAATGACGTACCAATGACGAGCAGGACCCCAAAGAGAATCCCAACCGCCTGGCCAACAGTTGGCCAGTAGTGCTGACGATCTACTTCAATAAAACATGAGTTTTCACTTGAACACTTGCAGAAGTTGACTGCAAAAAGAAATGCCATGAGGTTAATGAGTAGTTTAGTAGTCCAGTTTGATTATTCATAAATGTAACTGTTGTCTTGAAATGAATAATTCTATGCATAATATACCTTCAAGATGCACTCTGTTTTCCAAAGGCGGTTTTCCATTGTCATTAATTATTACTGGAACATAATACACCTTCTCTTCAAAGTTAGTATGTTTTGGAGAGAGGTAAGCATGCGTAGCTGCAAGTAGGAAATGGGACATTCATGTCAGCACAAGAAAGAAACCCTAGCTCAACATTCATCAGAACTGCAAATGCTCTTTTTTTAAGGCTGCTTTGCATGTGATGGAAGTTCTTGTTTTCCCCCATGTCTTCCCAGGTCTCATTGGCTTGCGGGCATGAAGTCAAAAAAGACCATCTGAATGCCTAGTCTGGATTTCAGCATAATGTTGTCGTTTAACTTCCTTCCTAATTTCCACAGCAGGCCAAATCTGATTTTGGGTAGTGCTGCACTGATAGCATCACACCTAAACCAAGAATATGACCCTCCACTCACTGAAGACATAACCAACTTAAATTGTTCCCAAGACATCTTAGTAGGAGAGAGCATCCTCCTAGCACACTTACATTATCACATCTAAGACACTTTAAAACTTGGAAAAGACTGTAACAGCCATTGGGATCAGACCAGAGGTCTGTATGTTGTCTCTAGAATAAGTGGAGATTATAATAAGAAAGCAAGCATGGAAGTTATTTTCTCATAATGTTCTCCCAACCTGCAACCCTTTTCAGCTCAGGGGCTTCTTAAGCAAAATGTAATTTCCTACTTTGAACTTGTAGAAACTTTCTACATACACAATATGCTGTGTATGTAGTCCACATGCAATGAAGTCCACAGTCAACAACCTCCTCCTTCTATCTGCACTGGAAATAACTCCCATAAGCTTCATTTGAGGCTCCTGGGATTTTGTACTGGAGGAGATTGCAAATGATGAACCTCTGGCCACCCTGATCATAGTGTTTGTTGTTTTACAGACCTGTATTGTATTTTTTTCCCTACTCTCTTTCAAGCTAACAAATATTAGCTTACTTTGCTGCATCTATACTCTTCCTTACGTTGGGCTACTCCAAAAGTCTGACTATCCTTGTCTCCCTATCTGAACCTCTTTCCAGTTCTGCTGCATCGTTTTGAAGATGGAGAGACCAGAGTTAAAGATTTGAACAAGTAATGGATTTATACAGGGGCATAATGATGTTCTCTGATTTCTTCTGTGGTTCTTTCCTACTAATTCCCAATATTTGATCTGCTTTTCTGAACACTATTGATAATTTGATCTCACATTTTCATGAAATTACTTACAGGTCTCATTTGGGACTCATAATGCCCAGCTCAGCACCCATGATTTCAAATGTGAATTTGAGAGTCTGAGGTTCATTTCAATCTGCCATTTTATTGATCAACCAGCTCAGTCTTGCAAGGAAGTCCTACAGTTCTTCACACTTGGTTCCTACTCCAATAATTTTCTACAATGAATAAACTTTGCCTCCTCCCTGCATGCCCATATTTTTTTACCCGCACAGGTCCTAGCAAAATCCCCTTTGGAAAACCACACCTTCAGTCCAAGATCTGACCATTTACTCCAACTCCTGAATTATAAAGTTTATCTTTTCAAAACTTGTCCCATTCACCTCATGGGAACCCAACTCTCTCTAGGGGGACACTTCATCAAACACCTTGAAGGATTTCAGATAGGCTCTATTGGTCAAGGACTTATCCACGTGCTTACTGATCCCCTTCAAAAAACTCCAATTGGTTTGTGAAGCATGGCATGACTTCCCTTTGTACATGAAATGTCAGGAATAGACAGTTTGAGAACTTCTGTTTCTTTAGTACAGGTGACCTGTAACCATTTACGCACAGAGTACATTTTATTTTTACATGTTTCATCTTTCATAAGTACTAGTGATATTTCAGCTTGCAACATACTAGATGTAATCTCTTGAAAAAAATTACTAATGACTTAATGAATACATGCCAAATGCACATAATTTCTCAACAACATAATTTTTTTTTTTTTCTACATGGAGTACTGAATATGCAACAGTAGAAATTAAAAGGAATTCAACATTTCTTTACAATGCCCAACAGAGTCCCATATAATGATAATAATAGGCTTATTAACTTACCATTGACTTTTGAGACTTCCCAATTATTTTTTGTATCCATATCATCAGCAAGAGAAAAAGTAAACGTTGAGAAATACCACTGTTCATCAGCATCAGTAGCTTGAATTAAAGTTTTCTCTCCTCCACTGAGTGGGTGGCAGAAGAAGGGAGGAGAATCCATAGCTAACCTTGGAGGGTTGTCATTCACATCACGTAAGTGCAGCACCATGGTTGCCTGGGATTTCTGAGCTGCGTTACCTACAGAGTTTAACAGATTGCAAAGTTACACACACACACACACCTTGGACTTATACACTGGGTTGTAGCTCTTGCAGCTTTTGTATAGGTACACCATCAGGCAGGCATGGGAGGTGGTATTATGTCTGCAAGCTGCAGAGGCAAGGTCTCAGCAGGTCCTGAGGAACTCCTGGTAGCTGCCACCACTTTTTTAAAAGTATGGTTAATTTACTCCCAGCATTGGCTAACTGCAGAACACTAGCAAGTGAAAGGAGGCAGATAGACAATCATATCTGGTAGGTGGTCACATCTAATGTATCTAGTAAGTGGTCATATCCAAGTGCTCTTTGGAACACTTTTAAGCATGGAACTCCTTAAGTTTCTCATCTCTCTCCTATATATTGGAAATGCAAGTCAGTTTTCTGCCTTGGGACCAAGACAAGGGGCCCAAGAAGAGCTTTCAGAGACCTATCATTTCTTCAGCCTGTTCCTGCAGAATCATCCCATGATCACAGAAGCACTCCTTTTTCCTGACATACAATCAGTCTTTACATGTGTCCTCCAAAACAGTGGCCAGCATTATTGTTTATCTGTGTTTAACAAGGGAAATCTAGATTTATACCTCTTTCAATTAGGTACAGTCCAGAATTTTTAACCCCTATTCAACGCAGCTCACATAATGAAATCCCCCCAGACAGACTATCAGACTATCTGAAAGATTCTAATGGCTGGAAATAAGAGCCATGATATATTTCAGACTAATAACTGTATTTGTTTTATTCATGATAAAATGAAATTCTGTACAAGGTTGCAAGTTACTGTTCAGGTATGTTTTCAGGAAGCCTAATCATACCTAGAAGAAAGACTAAAATCTTTATAGCTACAGAGGATAAAAAGTGGCAGAAAATGTTGATGCTGAAAACACTGAAGAAATTCTAACCTTCTCTGTTTGCCTTGTGGCTCAAGAAGATGTAACAGCATATGACAGCTAACCATGAAAGCTATTTTAATTTTTCCTATCTAGAACATGAAGATTTCTTTCAAGAAAGACAAGTTCTTAAGAAATACATGCTTCTAAGGATACATCACGTGATCCTGTCAGGGGAAGTATGAGAATTCCTCATAAAACAGTAAGGGCTGGGGATTCCTCTGTGTGTATGTGCAGTTGTTTCATCACTTACTTAGCTCTGATGCAACAACATCAACTGTGTATATTTCTTGCTGTTCTCGATCCAAAGGGGAAGCAGTGTATATCTGACCAGTAGTTGAATCAATTCTCAGCCATTTCCTCGCATCACCTTCTAAGGAGTATCTTTGGAAAGAAATAAGAAAAAGTCACATATACTATTCCAAGTCATAAAAAAATGCTGACAAAGCAAATATTTCCTTATTGATTTCAAGCAAATGGCTTGATTACGATTTTACTCAAAGAGAAGGTTCTTGAAAGTGTCTCAGTACTATTGCAAACCAGGAGGGCAGACAGGCAGAGGGAGGCCTAAATAATTAGAATAAAGAGTGAGAGCAGAACTGTGGGAACACTGTACTGCAATTCCACCTTCCTCCTAATTGGGGAATCTGGGGTGTTCCTGAGCTTTTGGTCCAGAACTGTGCTCTGTCCCAACTCCATGTTCGTCTCTCCCCATCACATCTCCCATGCCTTAGTTTTGATGGGAGAAGAGGGACCAGTGCAGCCAGGCACCCTTTTTTGGATCTGCAAGGGACCAGGACCCCGAGGTAGACTACAGTGGTCATCTGCTGCCAGTCTGGAGCAACCTGCAATTAACATCAGGGCAGCCCTGGAACAGCGAGTGCTTTAAACATCACCACATAATTGCTTTTAGATTATTGTTTAAAAAAACCTTAAAGTCTCTGGGTATTTACTTGTACAAATTTAACCACGAACATATGACCCAGTTAAAGCACAGGCATTTGCTGGAGTAGATGTGACCTGACCTTCTCATTCAATGCTTTTGTTCTTTCAGTACGCCTTGCAGCAAAACCAGCATGCTGACATGCTTGTACATCAGTAACTTTTTATACTTTTTACTTTATGTCCTTTCACCTATTTTGTAGCAGAAATGTGGTTTATGTAAATATGAATTCCTGTCATCTGTCTCTGTCATCATCCCCCAGAGTTTCTGGACTATGTGGCTCACTTTCAAACCAGTTTGACAGATGGCCAAACACACTAAGTTCCCAAAAGCTGGGGGAAAGTAGAAAGCCAGATGAGAAACCTCTGGGAATAAAAATCCACAGGAGGCCTAACAGTCACATTCTGCAACTTGATTAACTCCTTGATGTTTTGTTGAATTTTAGTTAAATTTCAAGGATTGTTTGTTTTGGGTTGATCTGTTCAGCATCCTGGCTGGAATCACACAGCAAGAGACCCAAATATTTCTTCTATCCAGCCCTACTGTGTAAGGTACATTTATACCATGTAGCACAGCACTGTGCATAGCTCTGTGAGCAGGCAGACACTCAAGGTGACTTGACCATACACCAGGGCATTGGGCCACCAAATGAGCCAGGCTGAGGTCCTGCATCCCACTCACAAGCATAGGAGTTGTCTTGAACAGAGCTTTGCATATTCAGTGCAAGAGGCATATCATCTTTGGCAGTTAGAAATGAAAACATTGTCAATTATAGACTTAAGCTTCACTACAGGTTGTGAGTTTTGGAGGAGAACAAGCCCTGTGCGGTTTCCCATCTGACATGAAAAGCAGCTACTGTCCTACTGGTTCCTAGGGATACTCAGTATGTGCTTCATTAATTTGTCAAAGGCATTATGGACATGGAAACCCTCTTATTCTCAGACTAGCTCTGCCTTTTTCCTTGAGACATCAATCAGCCTTCTTCCCTTTCAGTTTCCTGGCTCAAAGGTCCCACTGGCTGATGCTTATCACAGCACAGAATGAAAGCTGGTTAGAAAAGCACTGCCTAGCAATCTGCTGCAGGGGTGTCACCAGCCATCACTGTACCACACCTCCACCTTCTACTAGGAAATGAGGCTTTCGTGAAAAACTCTTTTCCTGCATGCCAAATATTGGGCAAGTTTTCCTTGTGCATCTTTTAGAACAATTTTCTAAATCCTAAATTCAATAGATAAGTCATGGTCCTTCTCTTTTACCGTACAGCATCCCCCTCAGGATCATAGGCCTCCACCGTCACAAGCAGGGTATTGACAGGAATGTCTTCAGACACTTCTTCTTTGTAAACTGTCTTGTGGAAAACAGGTGGCTCATCCTCATTTGTTACAAAAACTTTGAACAAGGCAAGGGAGCTTGAGTTGTACTGCACGCCTGTCACCAATGGTTCCGGGTTTGTGGCATTGATCACCAGGTTATACACTGGATGTGTTTCAAAATCAAGAGCCTGGATAAATCAGGAAAAAAAAAAAAAGAAAAAAGAAAAAAGAAAAAAAACAGTGCTTTCAGCAATGGCTCTGCTGTTGTGGGGAGCTCCACTGAAAACCTCGAAGTCCCCTTCTTCTCAAGAAGAAGACTGCATTCCAGATACAGCTGAAATAAGGGAGAGCTGTCTGGAGTGAACTGACACTGGAAAAAGTCAATTTAAATGAAAACATATGCCCGTTTGGAGGCCTCCACAGCAACTGTGTTTGCTAATAATGTTGCCACCTGCCCAACTAAGTTTAATAACTATATCCTGTTTACAGAAATAGTATTTATAGCTCTGTATAAGAAAACCTTGAGTGACCTCTGGGTGACAAAAGTCATGCGAGGGTTGTTACACTGCATAGTTTCTCACAATTTCCTCCTTGGGAAAAAATGACACTGAGGCTGAGCCTGAAGATGGTCCACCAAACGTTGCATCAACCTGCCCTTGGCCTGGCCAGCAGCAGATGAGCTGGATGCAAGCAACATGTCATCTATTGGAAAATGAGTGGTAGGCTTTCTGCGCCTGTAGCTCAAGGACCTTCAAAACGACTAATATCAAAGGGAGAGCACTTTTGTTATTGAAATTCATGGATACAGTAGAAAGTGTCCCTTGTATTCCTGTCTCCAGCATTCAACATATGGGATGTATCACGCACTGCAACACATATTAACCTTGGCTTTGTCACAGTTAATGTTAGCCTCAGCAGAAACAAGCTGTTCCTGCATTCAGACATGCTGGTCTCACTTGCATCTCCCGTTGCAAAAGCCACTAACAGCCCAGAGCACCAGCAGGGAGGAAGATCTGTCCCATGGCAGCCCACCACCATGACCACAGCCCATGGAAGTGTTTACTCACTTTCTCTTTTCCAGAAAAGCTGCTGCAAAATAACTCAAATAATGCAATACCTTTTTCTTTATGGTGCATAAAGTCCTACTTCATCGACAAGAGCCTGCTCTGCTGAAGAAGGGGGCTGGCAGCAGAGCTAGCAGAGGGAGCTGCTGGTGGCAGTGGGTGGATACAGAACAGCAAAGGCAGGAGGATATGTCTACTTCAGCATAGTGCCTGAGCCCAGGAGTGGGACCTCCTGCAGTCTGTATCATGCTTAGGGTGTCCTCACCCCACTACCAGCCAGCACCAGTCCCTCTGCAAATCATCACCTGGGCAGTTACTGCTTATGACAAATATATATATATATATATATACACATATACATATATATAAAGGAGGAGAATAAACCAATCTATTTACCTTGTTAATCTTGACAAACCCACGGTTTGTTTCAGGATCTGTCTCTATGATGAATGTGTTGTTTGGATCTCCTTCCTTCATTTGGTAAACTATGTGGGAGCTCCCTGTGAAAGGCTCGTCTCCATCTGTAGCTTGAATTTCTAATATCACTGTTCCTACTGGGACACTTTCTGCAACAGTCACACTGTCATACTGAGGAGAGAGAGATTGTTGAAACATGACACACCGAGCACCGTCTGTGGATAAAAACTTGAGTGCAACAACAAGCTTCTGACCCCCAAGCATGGATGTATTTCAACCCACAGCAGGCATGTGAGGGAGGGAAGGGGGGGGTGCACTTCACAGCAGAGATGTAGCCATGTTAGAGAGATATACAAAAGCATGAGTGAAGTGAGTACAGGTGAGCTACCTTGCTGCCCAGAGAAGACGGACACTAGAGCCTCTGCAAAGTTGCTATATCCTCTCTTTTTGGCTGTACAATTATCAATGATGGGATCTATGTCAGTGGGTAAGCTACTAGTATAGCAACAGTCCCAAACTTTACCTCCTCTGTTGAAACCCTCCACATTCATGCACCATAGAACATTGCCACATTAGCATCCCAGCTCTATTTACTCTGTTTGATGTTTGCCCTGAATCAGCAGTCTCATCTTGAGACCAGGTCCTGGACCATCACCTTAAGATGAGAAAGTCAACAGCCTGCTATGTGGGCATGTGGTTTCCATATGTCTAAGCTTCAGTTACCATCAACAGAGAGCTGGGTAATGCAGTCATCAAACAAACACAGCTTCCTCAACAGGACACCTACACCTGATGGTCCAGACAGCTCTCCTGAGCCTACCACCTACATTGTCCACAGGTACAGAGGGAGCTTAGACCCGTAAATGTAGACATTCCGGCCACTGCAGTGTCTTCAGGGAAGTTTGGGCCAGCAGGCAGAAGTCACAGAAATTCTGCAGGCCTCTGGAAGAGGCCAGCACCTCCACCAGAAGAAGAGGTGAGGGCCTGACACCTGTTCTGGAGCCAAGGGTCAGCAGGTGTGCATTTGGGCATGGAACACTGGACCACTGTTTGTGGTTAAAGTAAATAGAGCCTTTGATTTCCATTCACCTTCTGGCTTTTCTAGATACATTAATACTGTGTTTGGAAGGGCATTTGGGAGATGTTAGTTTTTCTCCATTTAGCTATTTTAATTAATTTAAAACCCTTTTCTTCCCCCTTTCCCTCCAGAACTTACATTTCTGCTGTAATAGAATAATTTTTTCTGTACCCATAGTTGTCTTCTGAGAAAAGTACCTTATATTTCAGAATTAACTATGAGTCAGTCCCACTGTTCACTGTCTAGAAGGAACTTATATGCAGGCTTTGCAGAAATGTCTTATTTCCATTAGTGGATTGCACCATTACTTGTTCTGTAAATGGTTAGTTTCTCATTAACATTCTGTAGACAGTGAATGTATGATCAAACATTTGTCAAAAATTATTGGGACATCAAGTACAGCATTAAAAATACTTACATCTGATTTTTCAAAGATGGGAATCTGATCATTGATGTCGATGACATGTATTTCCACGTCACAGATTGTTTGGAATACTGTATGGAAAGAGATCAAACAACGTCACAACAACCCTTCTGCCAAAAATAACTTTCCTCCAAAAGTGTTCACTGTGAGTAAAAGTGAGCACTGCCAAGTTGCCCAACCCAAGCAAAGTCCTGCTGTTTAAGAAGTACTTAATCTCAAATATCTCCTAGTCAGTAGCAACCCACTCTCTGTCTTACTATTCACTTTCCTAGTTTCTTCAGCATTGTCCCATCCTGTTCCATTTAATGTTAGCTATGATGTGTCAGCTTTGTCAATATCACTTTTGCATGTCAAAAAGTAAGACCCAGGTTGTTATGTTAGCTTGTCCTCTCAGTGGGACATCTGGTAGCACCCTCATTTTCATTACAGCTGGACTTAAACTTCAGATCTGTGTAAATTTAAGTGCTACCAGAGCAGGCACGCCCATAGCAACTGGGGCTTGTGATTTCAAAAGCATACTCTGTCTGCTCGTGTGCTATTCCTATGTTGCTGGATTTTAGTATTACACAGACTCGCTTCATGAGCTGAAAGTTAAGGAATATTCTAAAGAAAACTGTTTGGATGGAATTCAGATAAGCATCTAAAACGAATCACCAGCTTCTCCCTCTGCAAGGTTTTCATATCATCTGCCTAAGCAACGTTGTTTCATTTACAGACATGTCACACTGCTTTCTCTACCTGCCAGTTCCTCCATCCACAAGTTTTGCCTGACTGTGAATACTCCAGCACAAAACTTTCAGCTTTAGTATGGAGTTCAATTTCCTTTCCATTGAGTGAACCACATAGGACTGCTGGGGACTTACATAATGGTCAAGAATATTTTTGAAGGTTAATCTCAGCTTTTAATTTTTTAAAATACATTATCTGGACTCTCTGAGCAGCTGTGTTTAATTTATTTAATTTTTTTAGTGAGTCCCTTTGAAGTATTTTTGGGGGAAACCACAATCATGATCTCTTCATTTTTTTCCTCCATGGAAGGAAATATCTTATGAGAGATCTTGTCAGCAAGCTCCTCGATTTATCCACACTCTGCCCTAGAGTGGTTTCCCTCCATACTTGCATTATGAATCATGATTAACCTCCCTGAATCTTGAGATGTACCACGCCAGAGCAAGCCAGCTGCCTGTCCAGTGAATCCTCCACGTCTCCTCTCATCCCCGCTAAGCACAGAGGACGCCAGTGTGAACAAAATTGTTCTGATGTGTACCAGCAGGTGTTACATACCTGTATCTGTCACCAGCACTTTCAAGGAATAGTTGGATGCAATGCGCTTGTTTAACGAGCGGCTAGTTAACTGCAGAATCCCGGTGTCTTGCTGAATGAGGAACAGGTTACTCTCAGGAACAGCAGGAACCTGACTTTCAATTTTGAAATGCAGACGAGAGTTAAGGGTGTTCTCCTCATCCATGTCTGTAGCAATCAGGGTGCCAATATTACTTCCTGTGGCAGCGGAGAGACCAGAGTCAGCCAGATAGTGCAGCGGCCCTATTCCTCTGCAGAGGTACACACTGACAACAGTGACACCAATGCAAAGAGGAGAGGGGCAGTAAAAACACAGCCAGATGGAAAATACCACAATGGACACATTAATTTGACTCCTGGGAGTTTTTTCTGTAGCATCCCAACAAGCTGTTTTGGGCTTGGGAAAGTCCAAAAGGACTGGGCTGAGTGTTTTGATCTGAACTGACTGTAATAACAGACCCTTGAGCCTTGAAACCAAGTAACTGATGTGAAGACTTAGGAAGATATTTCAGTAATGGTCCACTGCAGTTAAAAGCATTGTGCTGGAGGAGCATCTGGATGAGGGGAACTTAGGCTCATGAGACTTTTAAGGCAGCATTTCTTGTATTAGTAGTAGAAGGGGTGTTTTTCTTGTTATGTTCGAAGTAGTTGTCCATAACTGTGGTTGTTGGAAAATGCTATTTTCAGTAGGGGTCTTGGGCCTGTTTTCTCAGGTTTTTGAAATCCTTTCCACATGAATTATTTAAGTGAAAATAACACGGCTGTTTGCACAGGAAAACGTTTCATTAGGAGAGCTACATTTCACTCTCTGGGATCAGAATTTCTAGCTTTACTTGCACCCAGCTGGAAACACTAACAGGACTAGAATCTCTAAAAGAGTAGAAGCTGTTTTCTTACCTCCACTTTCATTTTCTTGAACTTCAATTACAGTGACAGCCTCCTGGCACACAGGGGGATTGTCGTTAATGTCATCTACGATAACATGAATCTGCAGAGGCTTGTCCACCAGTTCTCCCGTGTTATCTTTTGAGATCACAAAGAAAGTATACTGCAATAGGAACACTGAGATTAGAGAAGTTGAATATCTACAATATTTTGGACAATATTTTGACAATATTTGACAATATTTTGCATTTAAATGTGTAGCTATGGGAGTATTCCATGCAAATTAAATATCCTTTCATATGTTTGTTCAGTATTTTCACTCTGTTTAATTCAGTCCTCTTCCATCACTCCTTAGTTCCTGAAGTCTGAGTTCTCAAAAGAATTTAAAAGTCCTGAATACTTCACTGTACTGTGAACTTGCTCTTGCAAAAATTCAAGAAAGGCAAGAGTATGTAATTTTTGTCACTGTGCAAATTTATCTGTCACATACAGAGATAGGATTCCTCCAGCATATCTGATCTTTGGCCTATTCTGTGCCCAAATTTTCTTACAAAAGCAGACAGAGGGTTTTATGTCTGAAAGACCCCCAGATAGGGAACTTCAGGGTAACTTTACAGTTGCAGCTGCTAAACTCTGCTTCTGCTGTGGAGAGCTCCCTGAGGCCCCTAGGATCTGGAATAGATCTGAAACATCCAGATCTCCTGCAATCCCTGCACAAATGCTGCTGCCTACCTCTTGCTCAGGCACCTGCAATCCTGCCATGGTTGGTCCATGCAGTACATTATATATACACTTTGGGCAGTGATTGCTACTGCCAGACCCATGGAGAAATGTTGTAGGCTGGTTACACTGTAGTAGATAGTTGTGCTTTCATTCTATCAAGTCCTTCCCAAAGAGAAATTACAAGAAAAAAAGCTTTCATTTCTTTTTTTTCCCTCTGTCCTTTTGAGTGAGCTTTCTTGTATTTACTCCTACACCAATAACCAGCTTCCTGTTATGGTCTCTCCCATCAGTGAGTTTTTATGTGTTTACTTACACTATCATCTTCTTCCCTGTCCAGGGGTTCAGTCACATAAATAATCCCTTTCTGATCAATGGAAAATGGGAGCCTGGGCAGCTTTTCTTTTTCAAAAAGGTCATAAATTACATCTGGCTCATTTGAGTGCACCTAAAAACACAAAAATAAGTCAGGATAGGAAGTCTGAAGTGTAGACTGAGATTTAACAGGGATCATTTCTGGACCACAAACAGAAAAGATTGCATTCCTGTTAGGTTCATAAAACAGAAAGTTAACAGTTTGGCAGGGTCTTGGGGTGAGCTGCAGAAAACCAGACTGATGAACCACCTCTGCTGTCTGAATTGTTGTGGCAAAGCCATTCTAACTCAATTTCTCTAGCTGTCCAGATGGACTATCACACTACTGTTTTATGGAAGGGTTTGGGGATGTGGAGCTCAGCAGTGACACAAGAGAAGAAAGCATTCTGTGTATTTGAATGCCTTGACAATAATTTGTTCGATCTCCTTACACCGTCTGTTCCTTACTGTTGTTTTGGTTTATCTAATTCAGAGATGCAGAACAAGAAAATGAACAACCATTTAAAACTGCATGTATGTGTGTGCATGCTCTTTACATGCATCAAAGTCTGTGATGAAGGATCTTTATCGGGATGCTTCAGATTTCAAATGAAATGCAGTAAACCAACTGCCAAACCAACGAAGGAGTCAGTATTACTGTTTTATGTTTCATACTATATATTGCAACTGCATTTCATTTTCCCCTAGGTAGAAGCAACATATCATTCGTTGCCACGTGACATTTATATCCCAGTGAACCCAGAATAAGAGCACTGTTGCATGTTAGTTTTACTTCCACCTGTTTTCACTCTGGACTTCCTCAGGCTGTCACTGAGGCTAGTGGGAATAACACCGAGTCAGTTACTCTTGCAAACAGGATCCCAGGAATCCTGCCACATCCAAGGGATGATGGCATTGGGGGTGTTAGTGCCAAGGCATTTTTCAAAGTCAAACATTTCTGAAAGGCTGCTGGCCTGTTAGTTAATATTTACTGGTGCATACATCGCTATCGGTCTGCACTTATCGGCAAAATATTTTGCGTTTGCATTGTGAAAAGAGGAATGCTGCGGGAATGCAGAATGCTGGAGGAGGACATTTCAGTCCTTCCTAGGTATTTTTGATATAGCAGCTGTGCTATATCACCCAAAACTGGTCACAGCAGATGTCCCTGGGTGCGGGGGGCTGTCCACAACAGGGCTGCAGTGGAGCTGGTCCCCTGCCAGGCTCTTGTGTGGATGGAAGAAGCTAACCTTAAAACAACCTTCAACAGGTTAGCTCTTGGTTTGTCCAGAGGAGCCCTGCTGGTTTGCCCTGGAGGGCCCATGGTGTTCGAGCGAGGCTGGAAGCACTCAAAGAAACCCACTGGGAGATAAGAACAGCATTTCCACAGAGGCACCCAACTGCCACATGTCTGGGAGCTTCCATAGAGTGTCTCAACATATTTATCTTTCATATTGTGCCAAATAGCCTTGTAAAGCACCAGGTTTCTTCCAGTCATTATACTGGAACAAAATTCTCCAAAAGTTTTCACTATTCATGGGATATTCTCACTCACAGGCCTTGTCAACAGTATCTCTAAACTTAAGGGCAAAGTCCAGTCACTCTAATGTTTGCCTTGACTGTATCTCAATCACCTTCAAACCATCAACTTTCATACTAGCAATAAGTTAATGAGACCTGCATTAAAGACCATTTCCAAATAATACTATATAAAAAAATAACTGGGAGGTGCCGAAGTCCTTCTGACAAGCCTGGTGTTGAGAGCAGCAGGGACACCTTCACAGTTAGCTGGGACAAAATTACTCTGCAGCACCAAGTAAAAGTGCAGGGATTGCAGCCAAGGGCCCTACCTGGCTGATGGCGACAGGGTACTCGTTGGTTGAGTTTTCTTGGATGTGAATGGTGGAGGGAGCTTTCCACAGGCTCTCCTTCACAGTGATGATCACATCAGCGCTGCTGGTGAAAGCATTCGTTGTCATCCCTGCCATGTCCTTCACAGTGACAACGAGTGTGAAGGTGTCCTGCTTTTGAGGATCTAAGTAATGAGAGCCTAGAGACAGAGCAAAAAGCCAAGTGAAATGAGGCAGAGGTTGTGGAGAAGCTTCATCCTCTCATTGTCTCTCCTACGTGCACCATGCTTCTTCATCTGCTCCAGGATCACTCCTTAAATGGGCTTCTGTGCCAAGTCTCAGCAAGTTGTCTCCTCTGGCTTCTCTGAACAACGCAGCACAGGATCTTGTGGATGTAATCATATGAGACCACTGTGCTGTGGTCTCATATTGTGCAGATGCATCACTGAACAGCCCTCACTCCAGTGAGGAATTTGTTCAGCCCAGCAGAAGGCACAGGGGTTTTAAATCCTTGCAGTTTAGTTGGGATCATGTGACCAGCTGAGTTGGCTCTGCATTTTTCATGTTAGTGGTTTTGGTTTTCTAGATTTCAAGAAAGAATTAATCCCTATAGGTGACTCAGCATGGTCCTGAGGACCAAAGGATCCACCTCCATTCTCAATGTACTTTTAGATCACCATCTCCATTTCTGCTAACTTCCCTTGAATTTGCTGGTGCACAAAGAAAGTTCCCCAAAAACAGGGCCTCAGTGGATCATGTCCCACTGACTACCTTTCTTCAGAATTTAACCCAAGAGCTGTGGTGTTGTTTTGTTCCTAGGTACATCCAAGAACTCATGCTTGCTTTTTGACAAATAAGAATCTTTTTACATACCTGCCCTACTGGCTGAGATTGCGCCAGTTACGTTATCGATCTGGAAAAGCATTTCTGTGTAAGGGTTGGGGAAATGATGGAGAATGCTGTAGGTCAGCTGTGCATGGGGAGTTGTAGGATCATCTGCGTCAGTGGCATGGACATACATGAAGGGCTTGCCTGTTCAGGTTAGAGAAGAAGCAGTGGTGATAAGAGGAGACTGAAACTTCAACACCGTCTATGCAAGTGGAGCTCTCAAGCTAGGAAGGCAGCTTACGGGGAGCTGCCACTGTTCCATCTCATGTCTCACAGTAAACCATGCCTGTCTGTGGAGGTTACATTGCCTGTGTACCATCCCACAGGTCCCTCCTCTGCCACGTCTGCTTAGTAGGACCACAATAGCTGTGAAGATCAGTTGATAAAGAAGGAAACAGAGCTAACTCAGAGAGCTATCTACCCTCCGAGAATGCCTGCACCAGAATGTAGCTCACTGGTCTCTCTCTTTAAGGCTATTTTGCAGTCCTTATACAAATAAATGCAACCAAAACCAGCTTGAGAAAATGCCAAACAGCTGTAACACAGTTATAGTTAAAGGAATGATCAGACAGTAGAAAAAAATATGGAAATGCATGGTAACATGAATGAATTTTTGCCTGTTTATAACCAGTAAAACATTAAAAATCTATTCAAGTCTGATGCAGTTGAAGAATCCAGTAAAATGGTTTTCTGACTCCATGGAGCCTTATATGCATATTCTTAAGCAAAAAAAGTTTCTTCCTGAGTCTGTAGCCACAGTGACAACAGCTGGCTGAGTCCTTTGTTTCATTTCCAAGATATGAATCTTGAACTGCTCTTCAATGCTTTCATTATTTCGGGACTGGCTCACTGCAATCCATAATCTAAGACACTCTCCTAAATACTAAGGTTCAGCCCATGTTCAGGGAAACATCACTCACAGTAAACACATACCCTGTGTATTTGCCTGTTAAGGGATAGTTGCAAAGCAACAAGTACTATGAAATATTTCTGATTGCACTCATCCCTTCACAGCACAGAATGGTCACCTCTTTGCCCTTTCATTATGTTATACCTGCTTGCATCCTGATTTTGTGCAATCCTGTGGGACAAAAACTGATCTTTTTTCAGCTTGCCAAAGTATAAGCACCCACTCTATCCTACTGTGCAACTAATTTACCTAATTTCCTATTAACTATAATATTGTATTTATTATAGATAATATATAGATAATATAATATATTACATGTTATTTGTATAATACATAACATATAATAGATGTTTACACTATTATATATTATATACTATTAATAATAAGACTATATTATTATTGCTGTTGTTATTATTATTGTTGTTATTATTATTATTATTACCTGGCCGGGAGTTCTGCCTCACTACTCCAGTGTACTTTGTCTGGTCAAATTTTGGTGGGTTGTCATTTATATCCTCCACATATATTGTAACAGCATATGGACCTTTTACTGTATCTCCCTTTTCATCCAGACTTTCCACCTTTATTTTGAAAAAAAAAAAAAAAAAAAAAAAAAGGAACATCAATGAAATATTTTCGTATAGATAAATTAGAAGATATACATGAACATCTGGACATCAAATGCCTCACATTCTTACTGTGAGGCAAATCTGGTGAGAGCCATCACTGGCTGGCTCTGTCTACAAGGACAAAGTAACCACAGGAGCTCACTGACAATAATTCACCACAGTACCTAAAGCCAAGAAAAAAAATAACCGGCTCCTGATTACACTTTTCAGAGGATAATTTCTCACTTACAGTCTCAGCAGACTAGTATTCTTGCATAGCTAAGGCTTTGTAATTTTCTTTAAATAGGAATAGATACTTTCTAAAGAACAGGGAAAAACAGAGGACTCAACTGTGTTATTGTAAATATCAGCTAGAGAAATTAGTTCTAATTGCATTTTTGTCCCAAGGAATTTGACTTATTTTTCATCCTTCTTTGACTTTAAAGCACCAAATATATATCATAATATATATAATACACATAATCTATATAATACACATAATATATAATACTATATAATATTTAATAATATAGTATATATAAAATAGCAAGTACATATTGTATATTCTGGAGCCCTGAAGACAAGAAGGACATGGAGCTCTTGGAGTCAGTCGAGAGGAGGGCCACAAAGATAACTAGAGGGCTGGAGCACCTCTCCTATGAAGACAGGCTGAGAGAGTTCATAGAAACATAGAACAGTTTGAGTTGGAAGGGACCTTAAAGATCACCTAGTTCCACCCTCTCTTAATGGTTCAGCCTGGAGAAGACAAGGCTCAGAGGAGACCTCATAGCAGCCTTCCAGTATTTGAAGGGGGCCTACAGGAAAGCTGGAGAGGGACTTTTTACAAGGCCTTGCAGTGAGAAGACAAAGGGTAATGGCTTTGAACTGAAGAAGGGTAGATTTAGGTTAGACATTAGGAAAAAATTCTTCACTGTGAAGGTGGTGAGACACTGGAACAGGCTGCCCAGGGAAATTGTGGATGCCTCATCTCTGGAAATGTTCATGGGCAAGTTGGATGGGGTTTGGAGCAACTTGGTGTAGTAGGAGATGTTCCTGCCCATGCAAGGGGTTGAAACTAGATGGTCTTTAGGGTCCCTTCCTACCCGAACCATGCTATGATTCTATGATCATGTCTGTTAGGCTGTATTTTTGCCTGCACATAATAGATTGGATAATTATTAATTATGACTATTCAAGCATAATTTTTCAGTTCTGTCATCACTTCTTCTGGTATGTAAAGGATTCCTGTGTTTAGGATTAATAACTCTGGGGGTATAAAATTGTCTTCTCTAATTCCAGTCCTAGGATGTTTTAGAACTGAGAACATGAAAGCATAAACCTGAGTGCCAGGTTTTAGAAAGGGAGTTAAGGCTAGCTGTAACATCACTGTGGACTTTGCTCAGATATTGATGCTCTCACTATCATGTTGTTGTCAGTAGCTAGTGCCTTAGAAAAAGACAATACCATTTTTGACACAGAATAAGAGCATAAGGCTATACTGAGACCAAAAAGTCACCTACCCTCCTGTCCCATTCCCAACAGTGTTTATGAGATCCTTATAAAAAGAGTATAACAGTAGGACAAGTACACAGTGCTTTTTCCTCTAATAGCCTTCAACACCTGCCAAACATCTTTCTGTTGTTACCTAACAGAGGTTAGATCAGTGTCCCTGTGTCTAAGTGTCATTTACTCACATAATTTGATGCTAAATAGGTTGTAATCTTCCTAAGTAGACTACAATAGTTTATTTCCTCATTCTAGCCATGGAATTCACCCTATCAGGTGTTATCCCTATCCAGGGATAGATAACAAGAGATTCTCATTTATGCTGCTAGATTTTAATTCCAGTCAAGTGTCCTCCTCCTATTAGGAGAATGAAAGGGTTGGTGCTGGCATCAGGGTGATTTTTGTTTTCTTGACATAACCTTCCTGTGTTAAGGAGCATTTCCTTGTGCAAAGACTTTCAGAACTATAAAACCATACCAGCAAAGCTCAATATTAAGAATGAAAAAGCTGTCTGCAAACATAGACAAAAGAAACTATTTGAAATGTCAAGAGATTTTGAATTTAAAAAAAAAAAAAGATAACTCTCCTGTCTTATTTTTCATTGTTTGATGGTGTTTTTTTTTTACCTGCAGCTTGTGCACTGGTTTGGTCTCCCAGTCCAGAGACCCATTGAGATACAGGATGCCTGTCCGTGGCCCAATGTCAATTATTCCATCTTTTTCACCAGTCACTCTGAAACTCACAGCAGGTGGCTCAAGTGTGAACTAGAAAGGATAAAAATCAGAGGGAAAAATAATATTTTGTTACACATGTTCACTATTATCTAAATAATTTCAAGCCTTTGTGTCTTTCAAAATCTATTGCCAACAATGTGCTTGGCTGGGGGAATGATATTCCAAGTGTCTGCTCAAACAAATCTGCTCTTTTCTGATCCTCAACAGAGGAGTTTTTGCATTATTTCCTGAATGCTGCAGGAAATCCTGACTGTGGTTTCTTTCCAAAGCAAACGTCTGCTTAGGAAAGGGCTTTGTCTGAGAAAGGGAATGGAAAAAAATGACACGCATCCTCCATTTGCCCTGGAGCTGGATCTGTCTTTCTGTGGTTATGGTTTTAGGAAGAAAACCTCAGAGCTGAAGGAAAATGATGACATAAGTTACATGAAAACCCATTCCCTAGGAATTCTGATTTTATTAATCCTTGTCTTAAGATATGCTGTGAAAATGTGCTCGAGAGAACAGGGTTGAATTTTGCATGTAGACTCTTGAATTCCCAGATAGAGGAAGTCAAAGTTAATTTCAGATCCTCTTGGGGGACTGTTCTTCCCACCAACACAGATGAGAACACTGCCCATGTGGACAGTGTTTGCAAATTTGACTGGAGAGGATACCAAGAGCCACTTGATTACCTGGTAAATGAAGCGCATTCCCCCTCCTTCTGGAATATAGAAATCCATGTCCTTCAGAGGCCCACTTACATGCAGGTCCCCCAAATTCTGGCACAGAGCCTGTGAGAGAGACAATCATAGAATCATAGAATGCCAGGTTGGAAGGGACCTCAAGGATCATCTGATCCAACCTTTTTAGGACTAAAGGGATGGAGGAAGCAGCTGGGGGATGTCTGCAGCCACCATATGTGAATAGCAGTTATTAATCACTGAGCCTCTTCCAAGTTATTTTCCTGTAGTGTAATGGGAGAGACTCTTGCTGGTTTGCACTGAACATCTCCAGGTTCTTCAGTGCACATCCATTTTTCAAAGCAGTGTTATTTTTTAACTAATTTGAAAACAAACATTTGGCCCCCATTCTAAACCACTACATAATTAAATGAGATTTGATCTACTTCCAAGAGCAAACAGAAGCACCAAAGAGCTGAGTGTAGACTGAGAGCAAGAGGAAACTCATAAAAGCATTTCTGGATCACCTCTGTGTCCCCAGCAGGCCCAGCCATGTCTCATCCAGGAGCTGCACAGACCCCCAGCCACAAGTGTGTTGGGAGACCCAATGCCACACCCGGGTGTGGGAGGGAATTTGGGCTGCACCCCTCATAATTTCCTCAATAAAACTAAACCTTTTTGGTAAAGGCAAAAGGTGGACTTCCCCAGGCTCCCTACCCCACCACCCTCACTGATCTGGGCAAGCCACTATGGTCCTGTGCCTTCACATCTGTTGCATGTGACTGCAAACCATAGCCAGAGGAAACCAAAGTCCTACTGATCTTTGGCTTCTACTTCATGGCAAAAATGTCATGAAAATCTGTCTCAGCTTCTGTTTTCTTCCTAATGTCTGGCAATGCCTTCGCATGGTGTTTTTGTGGCCAATTTCTAAGGAGTCTTATGTTAATTTTACAACCACCTCTTTCCTAGTGCCCAAAGACCTCAGGACACACTCTTGCCCTAATGTTTCAAGGTTGTTCTTGTTTTCAAACAAATAAACAATCGGGAAAAAAACCAAAAACAAACAAAAACAAACAAACAAAAAAAAAACCAAAACAAAAACACCCGAACTAAACCAAACCAGCCTTTGCATAAAAGACGATTCAGCCTACTGTTCAGATAATCTACCTGCTTCTCCAAAGGCAAGGCCAAACTCCCCTGAATGTCTACTCTTCTCTCCCTGACACCGAGACCTTGCCAATGCTGAGGAGCTGCCGGCCAGAATTAGGGCTCCATCATTTGGCTGCATGGCTAAAACCCACTTTCTTCTGCTGCAAAAATGACTTTATTCTGATTTATAAATTCAGAGTGTCATGGCCACCCTGTCCATCACTCCACGGAGTCAAGGACTCTCTGGGAGTGCATGTTTTCTGCTGCATGACTTTTCCCCTGGATTTGGTCCTATTGCTGCTGGGACAGCTATTCAGCCTCTCACAGAAAAACACAGCCTACGTATTACCAAGGGAAAACTTCATTCTGACAAATAGACAACTAAGCTCAACACTATTTACCCCAAAGCGCTGCTCTGTGTGTCTGTATCACAAGTGGTGTTGGAATGACACCAGATTCTGATTAATTATAGCCAGAGATGCTGCCCTCCTCACCTACAAGGGTTTGTGACTCTTTTTGCAAGCAGCAAAACTAGAATATTGTGAGAATGGGGGAAGGAAGGATGCTGGTTAGCACTGGTACAGTAGAAAAATATCCAAAAAAGCCATGTAATAGGTACACATACTAAGAAAGAAAACCTTACAGCTACTCTTTACTGGTTTTGCTCAATGCAGGACCCAGGATCTCACCTGCTACAACTGTCCCCATGTCACACTGACTGGCTCCCCAAGGGCCATTTTGTGGAGGGGTTTTGCTCGTGCATGTTCCTCACCATGGAGGAAGAAAAAGGCTGACACCATAAAACCCAAAAGGTTCAAAGTGCAGGCTGTGAAGCAAGTAAGAGATATCTCTTCCTGTCAATTAAAATTACTTTATGTGGACCATAAATATTTCCAAACGTATGTCTACAGTATGAATCATGACTCAAGGGCCTAAAGGGGAAACGGGGCTTTCCCCTTGGCCTGTGTCTGCTGGCATCCCTTTTGAAGGCAGCTGTGCCAGCTGCAGAGTGACTCCAAGGGGACAGCTCTGGCATGGGCAGCAGCCCTTGAAGTGGGGAGGGAAAACTTGCTGTTGCACATCAATCCCACCCCCAGGGTCTCCATATTCTGAGGATTTGTTTTATCATTATTTTTTGTAGACTTGAATTTGACTCTTTTCTTATCTTTTCTGTTGATTTCAATGGTAAAGTAGAAGCCACCACTGTAAACTTTACAGACATCAATTAATCTATTTAATTCAATAGATGAGGTCCATAAATAATGTAATTAACACATTTTAGCTCCAGAAAGCCTTCTGAAAAGGGATTAACATAGATGGAATAATGAGGATAAATAATTCATATACATGGTTTAAATACTATGCCATTATATGTCTTAGAATATGTCTTAGAACACATTTCAAATGCCAGCACATGTACAGATTATAATACATATGAACATATGATACAGATGTCTTCACTATTTGATGATTTGTTGCAGTATTTTAAAATATTTTCTAGCATGAAATCCACTAACTGGAAAAAGAATTTTCTAAGAAGAAAGTACAAGAGGCAAAATAGGTAAACTGGTTTCTTCTAGGTTTTTTAATTATTTTTTTTTCCTGATGATTGACACATCTTCTTAACTTTTGGCCAGTGGGTCACAGGCATGTTGGAGCCAAGCTCCCACAGCCAGCACTGCAGCCACCAGCCTGACCTGCCCGTCACAGCTGCTAGGCAACCTTTGCAGTTTGCTCCCAGATAAACACAGGGAAAGCTGTAACTCACCGAGTGAATGACGAGCAGAAATTGAAGTCCACACAGCTTAAACATACTGGCATATGCTTTGTTTCAGCTCCTGCAAAGAAGAGGTGATAGGCACTTTAACCCCATGGAGTTGGCCCAGTCTATCTGCAAATAAAGGCTACAGCTAAGCTTTCCCAAAGCTATCAGGAGAAAGCAGCTGAGGTGTGAGTTCTGAAGGACCAGAAGCAGCCCTGCCCATGAGATACGAGACCACTGCCATCACCAGGCTGGCCAGGAAGGTCATGCCCTTCAGGTCTGCCCCCAGTGGTGCAGATGATGCCACATGTGAGAGCCTCTAACAGCTGCCAGAGATTGAAACTGGTGCACAACTTCAAGCCATTCAATCTCATTGTTGCAATGATCCTATGTCACACAAGCCCCATTTTCATTTATGTTTTGCTGAAGACAAGAAGTTCACAGGAAACACTATAACCACAAGGAGATGAAGTTCTTGCAAGGACCATCCTGAAGCCTCTGTCTTCCAGCTGCAAAAAACAACCGCTGAGTGCAGCTTGCTGAGGCAGAGGAAAGCTGGGGGTGTCTGCACCCCTTAAACAACACGGCTGCTGGAAAGGAAGTTTCCAAGTCCAAAGAGGAAGGACTGCCTTCCTTGAATTTCAAAAAATGCTGAGCACACACTGCAGTGACTTGTGTTACATCCTCCTGGAAACTCGATGGGCTCCTCAAAATTGAAATTTTGCTTTCTCACTACTTCTATATTTTAACAGAAGGGACGTGGCCTGTTCTGAAGAGAGGTGAAGCTGGCGTACAGTGCTGCCATCTCCAGTGTTGCTCCATTTTCCTTGGCTCACATCTCAGGTATCCTTCAGCCACCACAGCTCTGTCCCATGAAGGCTCCCAAGGAGAAGAAGGCAGTGTACCGGCACGGTTCCCTCCAGATGCCTTCCTGCTTGGGCTTCCCATTATCCCTTTCTCCCTCACCCCCCTTTTCTTTCCTCAACAGCCAACCAAAAAGGGGGCCTGTAAATATAGAAACTGCTGCCCACACTGCTTGCATTTGTCTCCAGCACTGTTTTTAGGTCATGCCACAGGACTTTACCTTGCAAATCCCATACTGAGCAATGTCTTACCGTGTGTGCAACCCTTCAAAATTACTGGGCTCTTTCCTGGAGTGGGAGCTAGCTGTGTGAGTACTGCAAAATAAAATTACACTCCTTTGAAACCAGAGGTGGTCAGCAAAATAATTACATTTGCTGGGAAATAAGGGCTGAAGGTGAGGCCCCTGTAGCTGCCTTCAGCCACAAGAGCTGGGCCAGGCACAGGCAAGACAAAGAAGCAGAGAAGACATTTTGAACCACCTGAGAAGACACTTTGAGCCAAGACACAGCAGTGGAAGTACAACCATTTCTTAGGTTATGGGTTTGGATGGTAAGTGCCTTCGCTGGTCCCCCCTCTTTGAATATAAATATAATTTCCTAATGTCATGCCATTTTCAGTGCCTGTTGCAAGGCCAGGATGAGAGGCTTGATCAGCCCTCGAACATTAATTTCTGCCTGGAAGCTGCTACCAAGTCTCATGAAGCATCACACTGCCAAGGACCAAATCCCCAAAATACATACTCTACTGCCACTCAGAACAGAATTATAGTATATAGAAACTCATACAAAAGTTTTCAGTAATAGTTTCAGATTAGAATAGGATCAACTTGACTAAAAGCAGCCTGAGATCTGGCTGAGGACTGGAGCAATATTTTCCCCTTCATTTCTTAGTTTCATTTTGGTGCTATATCCTCAATATTTCTATATGGTTCCCCTGCCTGAACAGAAAGCTCTAGGATAACCAACATACAAATATCCCAGCAACTTTCAATAATAAACACTCAGAGAACAACGAACATTCCCAGAGGTTAAAGATCAGTAACAATCACAAGTACTTGGTTCCATGAGAAAAAAACCACAACAAATTATTTTCTTAAATGATTGATTTCAGATGTTCAAATTCAGTAAAGAAAAAACAGAGGAAATTGATCCAAATCAAACACAAACCAGACTAAGCCTTAGCACAGCAGTCATCCATTTTACAAGGACAGCTGAGTTCCTAACACTGCCAGAAAAGCCTTCATCAGAACTCTTGCTTCAGCTTTTAAAATCTTTCCTCAAAATGAGTTAGATCATCCCTTACCTGTAGCATGAGCGGCTTATTTTGCTCTAGAAATGCTTCTTCCTTTCAGCAGTGGCAGTCACCTTTGCGCAGGTAGTGTCCCTCTGTGCACACAGTTTATAGTTCCTCAGACTCGCCCTAGAGGTTCAGCAGCTCAAACATTAACAGCATTGAGAATTATTGATTCTTAATGACTAGGTGTGGTATGAAACAGCAGCCACGTAAGGAAGCAATGTAACTCCGAGATCGCTTTCGGCCTTCAGTATCTTCATGTCCTTTGGGATTTTCTTGCTGAATGCAGTATTTTTCAGTGGGGCTGCAAGGAATGAACACAGGGAGCACAGGTTGGAGTTGCAGGGGAAAATTTGTTATTTCTATAGCAGAGGAGGTGGAAAGGAGAAGGCACAGGCGAAGGTAATGTTTTCTACTTGCCTAGTAGCAGGGATAATGCCCATTCAGAGACAAGAATTTGGACATAAAGGTGATGTGTTTTCACTGTGCAGATCTGTGCATGGGAAGGACACAGCCAAGAAGGACATACTTCACCAGTCATCAACTAGAAAGTTCAAATTCTGCCTAAGTTCTGCAACAAATTGAACAAATTACTCCACTTGGCCATTTCCAGATAGTCAGCTCACAATGGATGTCATCATTTCCTCACCCGTCATCTTTCATGTCTGGTGGAGCTTTCAGCCCTTCCAGGGAACCAGTCCGTGCTAGTCTCTGCTCTATAGCACCAGTGGTAGGGGGAACTGAAATCAGTAAGACTGTAAAGGACTATGTTAAAATAACTAAAAAAAAAAAATGCATTAGGAAAGAACAGAAGTTTAAAAAAAGAATCTTAAACCCTAAAATGTTATGCTTTCTGCTAACTCACTCTTTCATATCATGCATATTTCAGTAGTTTTGAATAGACTTGTTTTATTCTCTCATGAAATGTTACTTTTCATCCAGGTTCTAACTTCTGCTCTGTTTCCTCAGTATGTTAGATTGCTCTTGAGCGTTGTTAAATTATGTGTGCAGCACATTATTTTCCATCCAAAGAAAGAAGCATTTAGACTCTCATACAGCTGGGAAGTGTACAATTCTTGGAAAGGTTAGCTTTCTATTTTTTCTTCAGATCACACTTTTTCCTAAAAATCAGCATTGGTTTCTCCAAGAAAAAAACCCTCTAGACTGTACTTTCAGCATGAGTTCAAACGCAACTGTTCTCCATTTGCTCTTGTACTCAGAATGATTCAGACTTTCTCAAAGCTGCCTGCTAGCAGTGAGTTATCTTTAGACCACAGCTCAAAGCCAACAGTTTCCATTAAAACATTTGAACTCATTGTCAGTGATTTCAAAGTCAATATAATAAGGGGAAACAAACTGAACTTCTTGGAAATATGTTGACTCTAAGTTATTTACATGTAGATTAATTATGTAGTACTTGGATATGAATGAGAAGTACTTTCAGCATGAAGTATACATTTCAAAACAGCCAGAATTCATGCTGCAATAACAAATTCAAATAAACAAATCCATAATGTCATTTTTATTCCATCTGTACATGGCAAGCGCAGAATCATTCAAGTCCTGATGTCAGAAGTCGGAGCCTCATAAACAAGTTCGATGTTTGTCTCTCAAATGCTAGAGTCTCTGCTTAGAAGTCCAATTATTAGGAAGGGCAGTGGCTTACTTGAAATAAAAATTTAAGATACCTAATATGCTTCATTGAATGCCTATATTTTTTTTAAGTCACTGGAAGAGGTGAGCCTGCTCATCTCTAGTGTCTTGCTCTGGCTGAAAAAAACTTCCCAGCTGCAGAGCAACTGCTTACAGATTGTAACCACACAGGAAAAAAAAAAAAAATCTCCCATGTCAAGTATATTACAAAGTCCAGAAGCACTTAAGTCTTTACAACAGTCATGACATGGTGCCACAGATAAAATCACAAGAAGAAACTCAGCAGTGAGACTGGTGCCTTAAGCCAGCTGCTTCTCTGAGTAAATCTGATGAAAAGAAGACAAACGTCCAGGTGTTTATTGTGTGAATCATTGTCCAACGAGTCAGTTTTTCCAGAAACAACTCTTCTCATATCATTAGTCACATCCTTTTCAGTCCTCCCACTTACCAGTTTCGTCGTTCCTCTCTCGCTCCTTTTTCATTCTTTGTCTTTGTACTTTTACTCCTTGTTTTGATTCACTTGTTGTCTCTCCACGTACCTCTTCCATTTCCCAAACTAATGAGACTTCCCTGACCTCAGCTTCTTTCCCTTTCTGCTTGTTTAGAAAATATTTATTTTATAGATCTTAGAAATATTTATTTTATGGATAATTTCAAAACAGGTGTCAAAATAAGCTGGCACCAGTGGAGAAAAAAGAAGCATAGAAAAATAATGCCTAAAAGACATTCAAGTTTCTGTTTATCTAATTCCTTTACCTCTCCTTAGGCAAAATCAGTGACACCTGCAACCTCCTGGTTTTAAAAAAAGCAAATAATGGCCACTGCCAGTCTCCATAAGTAATCCATTGTGGTGCTTCCAGACATCTGCTCGTTCACATGGTTGTCCTCTGTCAGTCTTCACTGATGAGCTGTGCCCTAGATTCTCCCAGGTTAGCCTTCCCAGTGCTGCTGACAGGCAGGCTCTTACAAACAATGTTTGCCAAGCAATACGACTCTTACCAATGTTCTTACAAAACATTTTTATGTTACCTGCCTTGCATTGGTAGTTGCACTTCCATAATTCTGATTTTGTCTGTATTTGCCTATGCTATATACTCATCTTTAGTGACTTGTGACTGTCTTTGTGCTTCCTTTGTGAGCTCTGATTTAACAAAGTAATTTTTACTAACCTTCCTAATACTACTTCTGTATTGGGACATATTATGGCCTTCATTCCATTGATGAAGAGAGCTGGTCATTCCTGCTCATGCTTTTATTTGGTTTGTTTCCTAGGAAATGCTTATCATTCATAATTTTATTTTACAGAAATCTGTGTTTTTCAAGTCCATTGTAATATTTTTCCTTTTCCCTCTTTCTCTTTGCAATGACTGTGGTTTCTCATTGTGGTATAATTACCAGACACATCACCCCTACATCCTGTACTTCAAAATACATATATTCAACCCCATCAACATTTCTTTTTTTTTCCTGAAGGCCCTTTCTGAAGCACTTTACCCTTCTATACAAACAATACAGTCTCAAATTATTTGGCCAAACCTCTGTGGTTCTCATAACCTTGAGGACATATTGTTACAGGGCCCCGTATTACTTGCATTTCGGATGATCTTCACAACTTCCTACATCTCTCTATTTTGATAGTCTGGCCCTTTCTACAGTTTATACCCCAGTTCGTCTTGAGATAATTTATGTTTCTACAGTGCAAGATGTGATGCTGGGGAGAGGGAACTTGGACAAAAAGCACAAACCAAGGAGATGGACACAGCTTTGTAAGCAATCATCCAAAACAATAGGTACCATGATAAAGGGGATAAGGGGATGAGCTATTTAGGCATATGTTGGGATGGGAACAAAGCATGACACTGGCTGTTCAGCAAGTTCCCTGCATAATTTTTGTACTGTTAGGCTTCACCATCAGCCCTCTTTGATCCTTCTTTAAACCCCTCTTGCTAGCTTAGCCAACAGGAGCACAAAAAAGGTTAAGGAGATGTATCCAGCAGCACAGGGTACTACTGCTTGACAGCCAGGATCAATGAAGCCACAGCTGCTGTGTGATCCTGTTCCCTGCCCAGGAGATATGACCCTTGAATGCATATGCTTTGGATGAGGAAAATCTTGACTGATTCATCCCTTTTCCCAGAACTTGATACTCAGCTTTGACCTGTCAGCCTTCATTCTTGGCCAGTTTCTTAGTGCGTGGCTCGGGGAGCAGTTAACAGCACCAGAAGCTCAGGTGGACTGCCTAAAATGAACACTGCCTCAGAAGCAGAGACATTCTGCTTTCTTTTTTCTTTTCTTTTCTTTTCTTTTCTTTTCTTTTCTTTTCTTTTCTTTTCTTTTCTTTTCTTTTCTTTTCTTTTCTTTTCTTTTCTTTTCTTTTCTTTTCTTTTCTTTTCTTTTCTTTTCTTTTCTTTCTTTCTTTCTTTCTTTCTTTCTTTCTTTCTTTCTTTCTTTCTTTCTTTCTTTCTTTCTTTCTTTCTTTCTTTCTTTCTTTCTTTCTTTCTTTCTTTCTTTCTTTCTTTCTTTCTTTCTTTCTTTCTTTCTTTCTTTCTTTCTTTCTTTCTTTCTTTCTTTCTTTTCTTTCTTTCTTTCTTTCCTGTCATTGCAAATAGCTCATTTTTAGTAAGACACAGGCTCTGTGCTTCCTCAGGGAACTCACTCACAGGCCATTTCCACCCCACTAAGGGGCCTGCTCCTTCCCTGCTATTGCTGCTCTGTGTCTCCAGCATCTTTTTTTGGCTATCTTTGGAGAAGTCCATGTCACAGAATCACAGAACAGTAGGGATTGGAAGGGACCTCCAGAGACCATTGAATCCAACCCCCCTGCCAGAGCAGGACCACCACAGAATCTAGGTAGGTCACACAAAAATGCATCCAGACAGGTCTTGAAAGTCTTCAGAAGAAGGAGACTCTACAATGGAACTGTTCAGCTTGGAAAAGACCCTTGGGATCACTGAGTCCAACCATCATCCTTACTCTGCAAAGTTCTCCCCTAAACCATATCCACCAACACCACATTCAAACCACCCTTAAACACATCGAGGGATAGTGACTCAAACGCCTCCCTGGGCAGCCTATTCCAGTGTCTAACCACTCCTTCTGTGAACAATTTTTTCCTAATGTCCAGTCTAAACCTCCCCTGTTGCAGCTTGAAGCCACTTCCTCTTGTTCTGTTGCTAATTATCTGTGAGAAGAGACCAGCACCAACCTCTCTACAATGATCTTTCAGGTAGTTGTAGAGACTGATGAGGTCTCCCCTTAGCCTCCTCTTTCTCAAACTAAACATTCCCAGAACCTTCAAGCATTCTTCAGTCTCTCTGGGCAGCCCGTTCCAGTGCTCCATAATCCTTACAGTAAAGAAGTTTGTCCTCAATTTGAAGTGAAACCTCCTGTGTCCACTATATTGATGAAGTTCTCCCAGCTTCTGATGTGTCTCAGCCTTGTCACCTCCTCCAGCAGTACTTCACCCATGTGTTACCTTGTTCTCACCTAGCATTGACACCAATGCCACCTCAATGCTATCGATGCTACTGCACCAATGCAGCCCAATAAATCCCCACCAGGACCTGGGAAGTAATATCCCAAGCTGGTTTCCTTTGCAGGCTCCTCAAAGCAAAAGGAAACTGAATCAGCATCATGCCTGGCTCTGATAAGGAAGCACACCCCCATCTTTGTTCCCAGAGAGTCTCCTTGAAGTCCTTGGTCAGCCCCAGCCTCACAGAAGTTGCCCCACACATGTAGTGCTCCCAGCCACAGTGTCCATCTGCCCGAAGCACAACCATCTGAGCTCTCCCACCGCACACAGATGTGCTGGCTTGCCCTCCTCAGTGCTGACAGAACAGGCCTCTTCAGAAGTTTCCCCTTTTGCTGCTGTCAGGTTGAGGCCCCTGTTAGCTGCTGACCTAATGCTGTTAGACTCTGGGCTATTAAACTTGCCCAGGTCAACATGATAGATTTTAGTTTCCCTTTTTCTTCTTGCATGCAATGACATAATGGAACCAAATGGCTCTTCTGGAATAAACAATGCGTATTCCTGAGATTACTTGTGTTTACACTACTTATTGCAAGACCTCCAAAGGAGATTAAAACTCCAGCTCCATATTGAAGCACAGGGAAATTCACTTTCTTTCAGCTTGCTGGTGTCTTCTAGCTAAGTTCTTATCACATCTTTGGATGGTATATGCATTAGATATTATGAACTGCATCTTTATTTTCTTCCTTATAAATGCAGAAGAAGAAAAATGTGTTACCTCTTTCATTTATTACTCGATATATATAAATACATGTCCATAATTAGCACAGTTCAAAATATATAACAGTGTTTCCAAAGAAAATAGGAAACCCAGGTCTTTTCTCAGCTACAGTCTGCTTAGAAAGCATGATGGTATTGTGACATGCAACAACCATCATGCTGACACTATTTTTTGTTTATTCACACATGTATGTAAATACAGATGGCCATAAGACCCGTGAAGCAGATGGTCTTAGAGCACTCTATCATTTGCATGTATATGCCGACCTGTAGGACACCAAAAGAGGCACAACAAAACAGTCTCTAGGGCTTTATGTGTCACTGTGAGCACAGATTCTGCTGCCTGGACTGTTACATATACCAGCCATTGGATAAAAATCAGAAATAAGCCTGGGAGCAATGTCCAAATGCCAAGATTCCCCCTTAAAACTGAAGCAACAATCAGGTGCTCTTCATTTTCCTTCTCTGCTCATTAAAAATCATGGCCAGGCAATCGCCACAGACCTTGGAGGGACATCTCGGGCTCTGGGTCCCAAGTGTGCAGACAAACACTTTCCTGCAGGCATCCAAGCCCCAGAGCAGGAACAGGCACCCATGTCGAGCCCTGTGCTTGGCCTTCCCTGGTCCCCAACAATCCGTAGCTCCCTTCTTCACCTCCTCACCTCCCGGGTTTGCCCTCTTGAGGTATTTCACTGTCCCCACTAGCTGGGTCAGAAATAAAGTCTTGGAGCCTTGGGGTTGCATTTTACTCCAAGTGCTTGAGAAAGAAGCCTAGCAGTATTTTTTATTTTATCTGGTTCTCAACCTCCTCATTAAAAAGTACTACTACAATATGCAATACACATACGGTGCAATATGTATATGGTTCTTACATATACATGTAATATGTGTATGGTGACTGGCTCACAAAGGAAAGCCAAACCAAGATTCACTGCACCATGCACACAAATCTGCAGTGCCTGGGCAGCCTCTTGTCCCACAGCTCAGCTGGGAACCTGGAAAACTGGCCTTTGAATGAAAACACCTTTCAATAGCCATCACAAGTGACTGGAAGGTGATGCTGTTTATCTCTCTCCCTCCCACCTGCCCAGCTTTGAATACAAAATGTTTCTGCTGTTCAGGCTCTCCTGACTCTCACTGTGCCCTGGCTGTGTAAAACCAGCAACAGGGCATCAGTCCAAGACCCTTGTCTCAAGCTTGGTGAGTTCTCTGAATGGCAGGATTTATGCCATCGCTAATATAAACCTAAGAAATTGAGAGCTTGACCAGTGAAGGCAAAATTGCATTGGCTTTATAGTTTGTAACCATCTTGTTCTGCTGGGGTTGGTTAAAAGAAATAATGCTGTTTCCCTAAGCAGGGATCCTGGCTAATTTTCCCCTGCTTTTACCCCTTCTCTTCCCCACATAGTGAGTGTTCAGACTGACACTGCTTTACATCACAGGGTGGAACTTTTACAGCCTGATAAGATACCAAGTGGCTCCCTTGAGCATTAGTACTTCTCACAAATATTTGTCCCAGCAACTGTAAGAACCAGAAAAGCAACAAATTTCAGCTCATTGGGAATTCTTACTGGTAGCTTAGTTCCCAGAGAACCATTCCCTAAACCATATCTGCAGTTCCATCAATGAATTGGCTTCCATAAAGCCTTCGAGAAGGGTAGGAATTGGTAGCAGGGGACTGAATATTTGCATTTATTCAGGCTAGCAACAAAGATGTGTTATGACTAAATATTTCAGGTTTCGTTTTAGTGCACATTCTTTTCAGAGGAGCTGCCAGATGGCCATAGACATAATTCCACATTACTGTGGAAAAATTATCACAAATCCGTTCTACTATTTCTCATCTCAGCAGGACCACAAGGTCTGGTTGCAGCCATACCTTCCTCTAGAAGCATTATGAACTCTCAGAGAAGTGCTAGGAGTTGACTTGAGCCTTCTTGGGATCTGACTGTTTACTTTCAGAGTCAAGTTATGTGGCTCACATAATAGACCTGAATCAATGCTGAGACTGGCCTTTATCTATTATAAGAAATTTTACATGCATTAGAGGCCAAGCTGAACAGTAATAATCTAATTTGTTTCAATTACCTCCTTTGTCCTAGTCTCCTAGTCACATGGATGAGCCATTAGAAGATAAGGCCTATGCAAGAGATGACTGCACACATTTTGTGTTGCATCCACCTAAATTAACATTATTCAAAGTACCAATTCCTGTGCTTAGAATAGAATATGCCAGAAATATCACATAATTTTAACTTCTGCCAGCAGTGGATTACCAGCTTTCTTTGGCACACCATACACAAACTGGGACCTCAAGGGACAAATTCTGTGACTACATAGCCGTGGCACTGGGCTGTCAGTGTATGTACTTCTGTTCCATACTTCCAAAGATTTCAGTGCAACCATTTTAAATCTCTCCCTGCCTCATTTGTGACTTATATGGAAATGCCTCCCTGAATATATACCTCTGTTTTCTTGACATTACTGAAAACTGCAGGATGCCCTTCCTTATCTCCCAACTTAAAGTCTCAAACTTGCATCTGTCCCATGACCTTTCAAGTTAGAAGGGTGATTAGTAGGATAAGTTTGTCAATTCAAAGCTACCCTACCTTTTTGCATCTCAAGGGCTGTGCAGCCAGAGGCTGAACCAGTGCTTTTAACATAGCAGTGCCCATCAGCAGAGGTGCAACCGTGCTGGCCTAGGCTGCTGGTATCAGCAGCCATCCTGGAACACAGGGACCAGCAAAGCTGAAACTAACTCTAGTCTCCTCCCAGCTTTGCATTTCATTTCCATAGCTGTTTCCCAGGCCTATCCCCACCACAGGTACAGCAGGGCAGGGCTGAGCAAATAATTTCCTGGCACCCAGCAAGCTTCCTGCGCTGGGGTGAATTCTCCTCCCAGTCCAAAGGGAGACCAGCACACTGGCTCATCTATGAAACGAAACCCAGCGTGCTGAGAAACAGTTTGGCTGAACTTCTTGGTTTTAATGGGTCTTCTGTAAATTCTAATTGGACCCAGCAGTCCATGGGATATTGAATAAATTATATCAATTACAGGTTTATGTTACATTTGCATTTAGATAAAGAACTATATGAGTTCCAAGTATTTTGCAGACTTGGATTAATCCAATTCTGCAGTAACTCTGTAAGAAAAATTTTCTTATTTTCTCAGAAGTGCTGCTGCCAATTCCAGGAATTAAAATAAAACATAATAGAAGCTCCAAAATACCATGATAGGCTTAAAAAGGTCTTAACAAGAACAACATGAATGAATGCCTTTTTATTCACCTTTTTCTGTGCTACTTATAATGGTTTTCTTTATGATTATGCAGATGAGGGTTTTTTGACCAAAAGAAACTTCTCACATATTTATAGAATTGTAGCAGCTATCAAACAACAAATAAGATTGTTTCTGCGCAGCGTGCTGAGAAAACAAAGTTATATTTTGGGGTTTTTTTAATGTAAATAAAAATTAAAATAATTTTTTAATTGTTTGTCTTAACTTTCATGGATTCTTCAAATTAATTGGTATGCTGATTGGAACTACAGAGATATTTAGCTCCTATATTTAACTGATCTAAAGGATGAAGAAGCTGCTATCAGTTTAAGGACTTTGAATTATATTCGTGAAACTGCAGTCCTGGTATTAATTGTTTCTTAACTAGTTCTGCTAGGAAGTTAAACAGCACCATGAGGAGCTGATGTAGAAAGAGAAGCAACACATGTCCAATGCCTCTCATGTTCATGCAATCTACTGTGACAAGATCACAGACAGGAGACATGGGATGAGGACAAGGTGTTGCTCTTTGTGGTAACTTGTTGGGTTTTTTTCTAAAACTTGAGAGGTTTTTTCACCCTTAGTTGCCCAAAACATATTTAGCTACATTTCTATTTATTTTGGAACCGTTTGAAATTTAAGGTCAGTCTTCAAATTTCTGCCTTTGGTTGTTTTTGCTGAATTTCTCTTATCCTTAATCTATTTGTGTCTTTGGTTACGGTGCTGCATTACTTGTGGAAAATCTCTTAATACTTTTTTGCTGGTTTTTTTAACTTCTCGTTTTTAGAAACTGAGAAAGGCTGGTCAAGAGATGTGCCCATCCCTTTTACTCTTGTGGCAGTGGCTTAGAGGGCAGCTGCTCACCAGCCTGCACAGCACACAGGCACTCCCAGGTGGGAGCTGCTGGGGACCCTCCTCACCCCAGCCAGCTGTGCTGGAAGGAGGGAATCCCCTTAGGCCTCAGCTGCTTTAAATGCAAAATCTGACATTTTTTGTCCAAGTCAACTTCATTTACAGCACCATGCAGCACTTTGCATCACACTAATCAAGACACTTGGACACCTTCCCTCTGCACTGCTGCAAACTCCGTGATTTCCATTAGAGTGGGCAGGAAAGGAGGAATCATTTCATCATTTGGAGGAAACACCACCTTTGTCAGACATTGACACTTTCATGAATTCTCTCTGAAATGACACTCAAATCTTAAAGGTCTATTTTAGTAAGAACTGAACATTTACTTTAAAAAAAATGCAAATTAGGTTTGTTCCCTCCATTAGAGGAGGAACATTTTCAAACTGAAAGAGGGTAGATTTAGGTTAGACATTAGGAAGAAATACTTCACTGTGAGGGTGGTGAGACACTGGAACAGGTTAGTCAGGGAAGTTGTGGATGTCCCCTCCCTGGAAGTGTTCAAGACCAGGTTGGATGGGACTTGGAACATCCTGGGCTAGTGGGTTGGATCTAGATGATCTCTAACGTCACTTCCAACCCAAACCAGTCTATGATTCTGTAATTATTTTATTAATCCCCATTAAGCAAGAGTCCTTTTGCTTCCAGTGACACTTTAACTCACAAAGAAATAAGGAAACACAAGGCTATTATTGCATTTACTATTCTGGTTATTTTTCAAAGCAGACATGAGAGAGTAGCAGCAGTTTTTGACAATGGCGTAGCTTTTCAGGTAAAAATTAAAGCTGAACTTGTGTATATACAGTTTAACTACAACAGGATTTTTACAGCTAATTGCTACAAAGTATTAATTAGTCTTACAGCTGATAATTTCATGTCATTGAAGTTTCTACTAAATTAAACTTGGTGAGTATGAGAGAAGCAAAATAGTTTTCCTTATTTTGTTTTGGTTTGGTTTTGTTTTGTTTGTTTTTGGTTTTTTTTGGCTGCTTATGGAATCCAGTTTTAAATATGCCACATTTGAAGACCTCCTGCTACATTTTTAAAGTGAATGTCGCTTTTGGTTGGTTTAGGTTTGTTGTTTTTTTTCCTTTGCTTTTAATATCTGGCTACTACGGAAGTTGTGTGTTTAGTTTTTAATGTAGATATTTTCTAGATTACTTGCAGAAAGGAAAGCAGTTTGTTGAGTAAACACAAATGTTTGACATAACATAAACACTTTGAAGGACAAATGGGAGGGAACGTTATATGAATGTTAAATATGTTCTCTTTAAATAGTGTGTGATTACTGTCTATTATAAATAATAAATATTTTATACATATAACATATAAATGCATGTGCTTTTTATTTGTAAATATTAGTTCTTTATCTCTTATATGTCTAATATAAACACTTTATCTTGTACCTTTAACACAATTCCATGTATCTGTAGTATTGTTCTAAATTTTTGTTACTAATTTTTACCCAAGCTAAAAAAAAACAAAACTACTTAGCAAAGATGCTATCAGAGGTCTCCCAGAAATATATTTCCATGCCATTTGGGATTTCTGTAGGTGACTTTTTCCTCTGCATTTGGACAACAATGACTATTGTGTGGGGATCAGCCCAAGATGCAGATGTTGGCTGCAATCAGGACTTCTTTTACGATGGTTTCTACTGATTGTTGAAAGCTGGAGTTCAGTCAGTCACTGGGGAAATTCTTTTGGCCAGTGCCACAAAGCATGTGGAGGGCTTTTTGTTGGAAGGGTAAAGCTGTGTAAGAGGAGGAACAAAGTTTCTAGATGCATAGTGAATACATTGTTTTATGAGAAAAAATGTTTAGTTCTGAGGACATGAGCTGTGATCATTCTGTGTGACCCCAAGAGGGCTTCCAGGAGGACCATGTAGGACCAGCCATACTGGTGACAACCTGTGCACAGCTGTCACCCTCAGGAGCCAGAAAGGTGGAACTAAGTGGGTGTCTGACACAGAGCAAGCCTGTTTTCCTTTCATCTCCTGCTGACATCTCACCACTTCTGAGTTAGATGCTGACCCTGTGCATTGCTACCAGTTAAAATAATCTCACTCCTGCCATTGCCTTACTATCCTTATAGGCAGAAGGGAAACCTTCTGGCTGGCTGCGCTAGGGTTCCAAACTGCATCTAACTCTCATTTACATACACTTTGAAAGGGAAGACTCACAAAAGAAAGGCAAGAAAAGAAAAACAAAATAAATAAAAGAAAACACAGTGTTCCTAAGGGCCTTAATTATATTGGCTTGGGAGGATTCAAAGCCAACAGGTCACTGGTTCACTCTTTATTTTTCTTTCCAGAGTTGTACTTCTTATATGCCCCTCAAGGTCCTTGTTTGCTTGCCAGTTTGAGTAGGAGTCTGTGGTTTTTAGCTCTGTGTGCCTTGTTGGCTGAGCAGCTGTGGAGCAGTGGGGTCAGCTCCAGCTGAGCCATGAGAGCCCAGGGTTGTGGTCAAACCAGCAGGATGGCAGCCAGGCAGCTGAGCATCACCTCTGGCCACGTGTGTTTTGCTGGTAGCTTTTGATGCAAAGTCCTGTTGCAAAACAGCAAAGATCACAAGGAAGCAAGAAGCCAAATGAAGTGAACAGCATTAGTGCTACTTACACAGCTCAGGATGGCAGGACCCCCATGGGAAGAGGAGGTGATAGCAGTATGTGATCTTCCAGGGGGTTTTCAGAGGTGCTGTGCAGGGAGGCTTCTGCTGTGCTGCCATCTTTGCAGATCTGTGTAGAATCACATTAGAAGCACTGTGGGGTTTTTCTTATTTAGGTTTAAAATAGTTTCATTTTCTCTAGCTAGATTTATTTATGTTAGACTTTAGCATAGGTGTCAATAGCTGAATGTGGTCTTCATTTCTCTACTGCTTTAAATACATACTGCTTGCAAATAATAATGTGGCTTCTGAAGATGCATGCCATTTTTAATCTTGTAGTTCAAGGTCAAAGTCTCAACACTATATATCTACATATCTCTCACACACTGGCCTGCCATCAAGCTAAACTAATTTTTTAATTACAGAGGTTTACTTGTATTTCAGTAAACTTTGGCAAAGACATGCAAAGGAGACACAGAATCACTGCTGTAAATGCACAGTGACAGAGCCTGCACCTTGTCTGAGGTTTCAGTTCTGCAGAAGGTTTCCTCTACCAGGTAGCATACATCAGACTGTTGTAATCAAGAACTTCTGACTCTCACAGCAAGACTGGGAAGTAACATTTTTCCCCTCCAAATCACCACTCTGGAAACCAAAACTGTTGTTGGTAGCTTGTACTTCAGCAGCCTTGTAGCAGATGCCGTCCACAGGGATGCAGGTGTTTTGCATAGTTCCTGTAGTAGTTGTAGCAAATCCGGCCTTCCACAGCCATGTATTTAAATCCTTTTATGGATCTAAAGCATTCTGGTCATTCCTCTCGTCTATTTAAATAAAAGTGTTCCATCACCATGCTGATTAAATATTGCAGGTAGGAACTATTAAAGTGATCCTCAGATGTGGAGCTGGACCTAGCAAGGCTAAAAGTCCTCAGCCTTCTCATGGCAGACCTCATGTTTTTTATCATCCTCGAGTCCCTGGGGAGCAGCTGCACTGTGCTGCCCATAGGCTGCCTGTTTCCTGAGAAACACACCTCCCTAAACTCAGCAGGCAGCACTGAGACCTGCAAAGGCATTAAAAATCATGTTTTTCAACCACATATGGTGAAAAAGATGGTGGTACTGCTCTCAGCTTGCAGAGGGCTAACTGAGATACATGTTTGTTATGTAGCCTAGCTATAGTCAGATCTGAAGTCAAGGAAGAGATCAAGAAGGTCTGTGGCATCCTGGCTTATACTACCAATAGTGTGGCCAGGAGGAACAAGGAAGTGATTGTCCCCTTGTACTTGGCACTGGTGAGGCCTCACCTTCAGTACTGTGTTCAGTTTTGGGCCCCTCATTATGAGAAAGACATTGAAGTGCTGGAGTGAGTTCAAAGAAGGGCAATAAATATGGTGAAGGGCCTGGAGAACAAGTCTTATGCTGAGTGTGTGAGGAAATGGGGATGTTTAGTCTGAAGAAAAGGAGGCTGAGGAGAGACCTTACCACCCTCTACAACTACCTGAAAGGTAGGAAGGTAGGGATTGCTCTCTTCTCCCAAGTTACAAGCAATAGAACAAGAGGAAATGGCCTCAAGTTGTGCCAAGGGATGTTTAGATTGGATATTAGGAAAAAATACTCACCAAAAGGTTGTTAAGGCACTGGAACAGGCTGCCCAGGGTCCATCTCTTGAGATGTTTACAAGACATGTAGATGTGATGCTTAGGGACATGGTTTAGTGGTGGACTTGGCAGTGTTAGGTTAACAGTTGGACTTGATAATCTTATAGGACTTTTCTAACCAAAATGATTCTATGGGTCTATGAATAAAATAAATATGTCATCCTTAACACTGAGGTTGCTGTGAGCTCAGAGAAGCTTCTTTCCAACTACATTCTATGCATGAAATTACTTTTACAGAGGAAATGTGAGTTGACTGGTGGATCTACATGCAGTTTTGTGGCTTGTAGTAATTTTTAATGGCTTTTGGTAATTTGGGCTGCAAGTTATGGAAGAGGTTGCCTGTGCAACCTGAATGGAAAATTATACTCGCACAGAAATATGATTTTTCTCCATCCAACGTGCTTCCAGTTCTATGGAGTTTATAGAAAAGTCTGAATTTAGTCTCAATACAGTTTCCTGTTTCAGTGGGTGCCAAAGTCCAGAAGAATCCCCACCCATCAGAGATAAAGAAAGTATTGGATGGACCAGATGAAACTGTGATGTATTTCCTTTTCATGATGGGGGATGACATAACTTCTTACTCACAACCAAACAACAGATTGTTTTGGGGGCACATCATCCTTACTTGATGCAATAAAAAGGATACTGTCTATTCCTCAAATTGCCACTATTGTGAGTAACATCAGCTGGGCTACTTGCTTGAGCAAACTTCCAAAAGAAGCAGCAGCAGGCACCCTCTTGCTGCTCATTGTGTGAGCACTGACAGGGTTGGTAGAGCTGTCCTTCACCAACTTGTCACATCTGTTCAGGTTTCCACATAAGATCTTTATTTGCAAGAAGGCCTTGATCCAATAATCCTTATGAAGACAAATTTTATTGCACAAGGAACATAGGAGTTGTGCCCTGAGGCCAAACATATGTATTTAAATCCCTAATTAGGACAAGAGCTTTGCGGCACAAATTGGTTATTGTCAGAGCAATGCACGAAAAATATGCCTAATGCATGTAAATGGAGCATAGTTTTCCTAAAAATTATTTTTTATTATGAAAGATCTTATAAAACTGAGTGAGTGGGTAAAAAGATGGCAGATGACCAGTCACCATTGACTGGTCTGAAAATGTGAGACATTTAAAGGTCTGGAACTTTTCCATTTGGAGAAGAGAAGGCCACAGGGGAAATTACTGGTGATTTGGAATTCACAAAGCTAGTGGAGAAAATGAGTGAAAAACTGTGCCACCTGTGCCACCAAAATTGTTAAAATCACAAGCACACTGAATTTCTGTGTCTCTAGCAAAAAGCCTTTGATGATCTTATCTATGTGATCACAGAAGATACATATGGAAATAACACCAGCCCCTGTGTGGGGTGGTCACTGAGAGAGGAGGTCCTGCTCGCCCCAGCATCTGTAGATTTCTAGAGAGCACCATGAAGAGGGAATAAGTGGGGATTGGTGTATCAGGCTTCACACCAAGACATCGTGCATGCCCTGGTCATGGCTGATGCCTGCACACTACCTCCTGCAGCCATCTGATGTTAGGTCCCTACACTTGCAGTCCACTGGCCCATTGTCTCTTCTGGAAGCAATGGCAGGAGCAAGAATTCTCTACAGCCTCTCTGGAGCACAACAAGGTTTTGTTCCCTTTTTTAACTGCAGCAGGCTACATTTAGAGAACTAGAAGTTGTTATATAAATCTCCCATGGAGTCTGCCACATTTTAAAGTTCTGGTGGAATGTGACCATCAATGTGACACTTAGCATAATGTTAACGCAGGGTGCCACGTGTACCTTGGGTGTTACCACAGACTGAGCATTGCATGGGTTCCACAACTGCAAAAACACCAAAGAAACCATGTTTTGCCCTGCCCTGTCAGTCCTGTGCTGCCCCACTGAACCAGAAGTGATGGGTGCTGTGGGCAAGGTGGACTGTTCTCATTACTATTTTGTGCTCCTGGAAGCCACATCTGTTAAATACCAGCAAAGTGCTGAACACAACCACAGCCCAGATGTTTCGCTCTCCTAACTGAGCAACAGTCTCTAGTTGTTCTAGCTTTTATCTCTTGCATTTGTGGGTCAAATATGAGAATGATTTACAGGATACATTCAGCTCTACAGTATGCAGAGGTGTTACAAGGATTGAGTTGCAGGGTTCACTTTTGGAGATTTCAGAATTTAGTAGTCTGAGGATTACACTAGTAGTACTTCTTACCACCTCTCGTCTTCTCTAGCTGATCATAGAGGCAGTACTGCATAGAAAAACATTGCTCCTTTCCTCTGCTGCAGCCCTCTGTAGACCATGTTATCATCACAGGACTGCTGCTGTCAGGAGCCCTTTCTCCCATTTATGTCTACATTTATGTCTGCATTCCAAAGCTACCTAAGACACAGAAGGCTGATTCATGGTCATCGAAGCTTTCCAAGGGATTGATTGGCATTGAAAGGTCTGTATATGTGATGGTTAAATCCACAGTGCATCCATTGTTTTTATTGAAAATGTCTTTTACTTGACTGCATTTTATTAATAATACTTCCAAATCTGAACTCGCGTAGCACCCTGCAAATGTGCATAGTGCCTTAATAATTAAAAATTCATTAGTATAGTTTTGTCCTGAAGTATAAGAAAACCTTCCTGCTTGCAGTTAATCTGTCATGATTAAATTAATTAAAGCTGGGCATGCTCCCTAATTCCTCTTGTTGACCTGGCCTGTCTTCCTAAAAAGAGCTTTTTATAACAGCTGTTACACTATAGTTGGCATTCCGTGTGTTCTTAGACTTTTTTTTTTTCCTGTATTTATTTTATTTTATTTGGACTCTGTCAGTTTTGCCATTTTGGCCTTGATGTGCTCACTGCTGTGACTCATGTATTCCACAGCTACTGCCAGATCTCTGAGGCCAGCATTGTAATTACCACATTAGAATCTGTCGTTGTAGCCCCGACTGAATAAATAGCCAGAGCAGTGATTAGAATTGCTGATTGATCCGTTCAGTGGTTTGGGACACACACATCTGAGATGAGTAGAGGGACTGTGGATATTAAGGGTTTGAAATGTCAGCATTCCAGATTAAATTAGTATTAATTAGTCATTCCAGGTACACTAGCTGTCATATATAGTAAGCATTTCTTTATTTGATAATTTGGTGATGACCAGCTACAGCTGTGGCTCATAAGCTGTAGAACAAAACCCTGGCCCTTTCTCTGTCCCCACAGCTCACTGGAGCTGTGCAGCACACAGCACATGACCAGGTCCCTCCCAGGTGAAACTCAGTGCTCTGTGATTGAGAGCAACTCAGGCACTGCAAGGAACAAGGAGCTGCTGAAAAAAGTCAGCTGGAAGAAAGAAGTTCATGGTTTGTGGAGGAAGAGACTTGTCACTTTGGAGAACTATAAGAACATTGTCAGGGTACATAGGAAGACAAAAAGGAAGGCCAAAGCCCTCTTAGAGTGAAACCTGGCAAAAGAAGTAGAGACCAAGAAGAGCTTCTTCAATGACATCAGTGCTAAAAAGAATAATAAAGAAAATGTGGACCCACTGCTGAATGAGGTGGGAGCCCTGGTAACAGAGGATGCAGAGAAGGCAGAGTTACTGAATACCTTCTTTGCTTCAGTCTTTACTCCTAAGACCAGCCCTTGTGAATCCCAGACCCTGGAAGTAAGAGAGGAAGCCTGGATGAAAGAAGACTCTCCACTGGTCAGTGAGGACTGGGTTAGAGATCACTTAGGTAAACTGAACATACACAAATCCACAGGCACCAATGGGAGGCTGCATCCCTGAGTGCTGAGAGAGCTGGCTGAAGTTGTTGCCTTACCATGCTCCCTCATGGAAAACAGGGAGGTGCCTGAGGACTGGAAGAAGGTCACTGTCACTCCAGTCTTCAAAAAGGGCAAGAAGGAAACCACAGACCAGTCAGCCTCACCTTCATCCCTGGAAAAATGATGGAGCAGCTCATTCTAGAGGTCACCTTTAAGCACATGGAAGAGAAGAAGGTTATCAGAAGTAGCCAGCATGGATTTACCAAGGAGAAATCAGTTTGACTAATCTGAAATCTTTCTATGGTGGTGTGCCTGAATGAGTAAATGCAGGGAAACCAGTGGATGTAGTTTATCTGACCTTAGCAAGGCTTTTGACACTGTTTCCCACATCTCATGAGCAAGCTCAGGAATTGTGGGGTAGCAGAGTGGTCAGTGAGATGGATTGAGAACTGGCTAAACAGAGCACAGAGGGTGCAGAGTCCAGCTGGAGATCTGTAACTAGTGGAGTCCCCCAGGTATCAGTGCTAGGTCCAGTTCTGGACCTCTTCATCAACAACCTAGATGAGGGGACAAAATGTATCATCAGCAAGTTTGCTGATGATACTAAACTGGGAGGACTGGTCAATTCACCGGAAGTCTGTGCAGCCATTCAGCAAGATTTGAACAGACTGGAGAGCTGGGCAAAGAGGAACCTAATGAGGTTCAACAAGAGTAAGTGTAGAGTCTTGCACCTGAGGAGGAATAACAACATGCACCAGTACAGAGTAGGAGCCAACCTGCTAGAAAGCAGCTCCGTGGAGAAGGATGTTGGAGTCCTGTTGGACAACAAGTATCCATGGGACAGGAATAGTGAGTGCCCTTGTGGACAAGAAGGCCAATGGTAACCTGGGACACATTATGAAGAGTGTATCCAGCTGGTCAAGGAAGGTTTGCCTCCCCCTCTATTCTGCCCTAGTGAGACCTGACATAGAGTATTTAATCAAATTATGGGCTCCTCATTTCAGGAGGGGCAAGGATTTACTTGAGAGAGTCCAGCGGAGGGCTACATGGGTGATTAAGGGACTGAAACACCTGTCTTATGAGGAAAGGCTGAGAGAACTGGGACTGTTTAGTCTAGACAAGTGAATAATGAGAGGGGATCTTATTAATGTTTAAAAATATCTGAAGGGTGGGTGTCAAGAAAGAAAGGCCAATCCCTGTTCAGTCATGCCCTGTCATAGGACAAGGGGCAATGGACACAAACTCGAGTACAGGAAGTTCCACCTTAACATGAGGAAAAACTTTACTGTGAGGGTGACAGAGCACTGGAACAGGCTGCCCAGAGAGGCTGTGGAGTCTCCTTCTCTGGAAACTTTTAAGACCTGTCTGGATGTGTTTCTGAGTGACCTATCCTAGGTGGTCCTGCTCTGGCAGGAGGGTTGGACTCGATGATCTCTAGAGTTCCCTTCCAACCCCTAACAATCTGTGATTCTGTGGTTGCAGTCCCAGATCAGCATTTGGCCCATGGGGCCAGGCTAGACCTGGTCCAAAGCAAGAAACATGCAGAGTGTGGATCTTCATCACCAGTCCTCTCACTTCATATCCAGAGGTTGGACAATAACACACCCAATGGTGTCTGAGCAAACTGAAGAAACAGCTCCATGGAGGGAATGCTTCTGCTGGTGGTTCTTCACCCCACAGCTTCCTCCATGCTGTCTCTGAAAATTCAGGGCAAGCCAGGAGCCTGCAGGATAGACCAAAAGAGTCAGTGGGAGCTTAACTGGGACATTCAGACACTAGAATAGGCTGCCCAGGGAGGTGGTTGAGTCACCATCCCTGGATGTGTTTAAGGGTGGTTTGAATGTGGTGTTGGTGGATATGGTTTAGGGGAGAACTTTGCAGAGTAGGGATGATGGTTGGACTCGGTGATCCCAAGGGTCTTTTCCAACCCGGATAGTTCTATGATGCTATGCAAGGTGGAGGCAGCTTTTTAAATGGTTTGGGTTCAAAGGCAGTGCTGTGCTATTGAGAGGGGCCAGCCCTGGTCCAGGAGCAGCCCCAGAAGACAGGCTTGCAGTGGTGACTCTTCCCTCTGGCCACAGAAAAAAAGTGGTGTTGTGGCATGCTGTGCATGACCACTGCATGTCTCTTTGTGGTAGTTTGTGGCAACTCTCGGGAATGGGCCTATCACATTGAGGTTTTCTTTTAAAAATCATGTTTTAGAACAGAATCTTGTTATCCTGGGAAGGTGCAGAAGGAGATGAGTGAGGGCATGAAATCTTATTAGGCAATTCCAAATTGTTAGGATACCATCTATGCATCCAGTGATGCTGTGAACATGGATGGCTTTTACCCCTAAAGGCTGTGTGATTAACATGGACATTTTCTATTTCTTCAAAACCTTCTTGGTGTAGATTTGTTTGGTCCATAGCTTCACAGATACAGAACAGACTAAAGAAATGTGCTACTCTGTTCAGCTATATTTATGGCTCTTAAAAATAACCCTAAACATGTAATTTGTGTGATTTTGCTCCTGTTCTTCAATGGGGAAAAGGTTCTGAGAAGTTTAAAAGTTCTGACAACTGTTACTGGAGTGAGTTTTCTTGCTCTTGATTGCTCTGGGTTGACCGTAAGTTACATTCTGACAAGCCAAGAGTGTTCATTCAAAATCCAGCAATGGAGATCTTGTCTGTGCTCTGTTCAAAATGTTGGTTTATGTTCTTGCCAACAGTTTATTCTAGATGAGGAATTCCTTTCTGGGGAGATCTGAAGACTGCAGAAGTGCAGAATCATCCTGCAAGATGATATTTTACCCCTAAAGAACTGCTAAAAGTCATACCCTCAGCAGAGGCAGTTTTGCGCAAACATTCAGCAAACTCACTCCTTTCCAGAGCATGTGCAGCCTGAGGTGGGAAACCCAATTCTCACTTTATTAGTGTCTCATTTTGTTGTCTTCAGAATCAAGGAAGATGAGACACAAGGCTGGAGTTCTGACTTTTCTGAGCCATCTGCAGGCAACACGTAATGACTGTGCCTCTACCTCAAACTCTGCTGTGCGCCCATAGAAACCAGCAAAGGTCGGGAGGAACACAATACAGTTGTGCCCAGAAGTAATTGAGAATTAGGGCACACCACATCAGCTACCTGCTTTCTATCCCTATTCTTAAAAATAATCCCTGGTCTCTAAAACTGGGATAATGGTACTCATTTACTAAAGTGTTTTCAGACTTAGGGCCAAATACCTCTTTTAGGAACAAATTATTTTTAACTCTTTCACTGCAACCCCACTTGCACATGAGGGGTATGGTGCCCTCATAGCTCTGGAGCTGTGGATGATTCTTGCTTTGTGATCTCAAGTTGCTAAGTAGCCTGTGTTCAGAGATGTAAGGAATCCTTGCTGTACTTGTCATGTAGCAATCTTGCCCAGCATTCCAAATATTGTCTCAACTTGAAAACATTCTTAGGGATTTCCCACTGAGGCTCAAAGGCAGTCATATTTTTATTTATTTTATTACAAGGCATATAAGTAAAAACTTGCATATCTGAAAAAAGATATTAGATAGAAAACAGTAATAAAATTAACATTGTTCTTTTAAGAAACTTGGTAATAAATATATTTCCCCTCAACATTAAAATGCTTATTATTCTGCACAACAATAAATACAGCATAGCTCTGGCATAGAAGAAGTCCAAGGCTGGATAAAACAAGTCCATATGGTTTCTTAAAAAAGCTCAAGTGAGTTATAAAGGTTTGGCATCCTGCACTTGATGCACTTTGATACAACTTGAATGGTAATTTTAATTTTACTATGATTTTTAAACAGTCCCATAAAATGAAAATATGAGAGGAAAATTTGTTCGATTATAGGATTCTTCCTTTAAATATTTCCAAAATAAGAGATGTGTAAACTCATTGCAACCCATCCTTTAAATAAAATAAAAATTACCAAACAAGTGTCTTGGTGGCTATTCTACAAAAATGCAGGTTTTTCAGCTGTGGGTGCTCAAGCCTGACCAGCCAACTGGCAAAGGACAATTCCCAGTCAGTTCCTCAATTCTTTACACAATTTTAAAACAGAAATAATAATAACAAGGAGAAAGAGTAAGGGATGTAGTATTCACTTGTCAAGTCAGGATCTTTCAAGGTTCTTACACTATTACGGGAAGGGAAGAGGAGAAAGAAGGGGTATATTCCAGAACACTTCCCAGCATAACTTTGGGTCATTCTGGTCTATACTTTTAAAACTATTGTCAAAAATTAAGGAAGAGAGATATTTCCATGCACTGTGCTGTTCATATGCCAGCACGTATCATCACAATCACAGCTGTGAACCTAAGTCACTTTGATAGCCCAATCTAATATAGATTGATTGATTGTCCCACAACATAGTTAGATAATGTCCACGAAATGCCACGAGCTCTGGCAGAGTCCAGCATTCTTAAAGTACCGATAGGTCATGGCAAGACTTGGACTTGAGTTTGAAGGCCATGTTCTTGTTGTTCTTGGCAACTATTTTCCCCCAGAACCGCCTGGCTTTCTTGGGGATGCTCTCTCTCCGTTTCTGGTAGGCCAGCCGCTTCTCGTTCTTTTCCTTGCTGTCCCTCCGGAGCCGGACTTGCCGCACGATGCCTTCAAACAGCTCTTTCACGTTGTGCTGCACGGCTGCCGAGGTCTCGATGAACTTGCAGTCGAACACGACGGCGCAGGCTCTCCCCTCTGCAAAACGGCAAGGTGGGTATGTCATGCACTGCCACGAGTGGGGGGGCAAAGCGGCTGCAGGAGGCCGCGTGTGGGGAGCCAGTGCCACCGGGGGAATTCCTCAAGCCTAAAATAGGCACGGATAAGTCTTTAATCACCCGATGCCGCCTGCTAGCCCATGATTCATCTGCTCTGTGTCACAATCCCTTCCCAGAGAGGGGGGGTGAATCCCCTCCCGGAAAAGCCCCATCCCCTCCGTCAGCTGTCAAGGGAGCCGGGGATGACCGACCTGTGTCGAGACACCGGTGGCTGAGAGGTCAGCAATGACTCAAATCCACCCGGTCATCTTACGTGCAGACTCCCTCGGCTCGCATTAAAGGGTGATGACAGCACCCACCATGCACACCCAGCACAGCTCCTGTCACCATGGGAGGCAAAGCCCAGACTCCTCCATGGGTCATGGGTATAAACCAGGGTCTTGGGACAGCAGCAACTTTGGTGTGAATGGACACGTGTACAAAACCCTTAAATAAAGGCAGAACTATGCCTGCAGCTTTAGAGGTGCATCTGAAATCATAGTTCTGATCCTTATTACATGAAACTAAGCTAAACTTGACAACTGTCTTTCACACACAAGCCAATTTATTCTTTCTTCTGTCTTGCCATGAACTCAGCACCAGGATGACTAAAATGGCATGAATGCACCTGCCATCTTTCAAAAGATTTTTCAAGTGGGACAGAGAGGAATGAGAAGGCAAATAGGCATCCCTGGGCTCCCCATGAGCTACCTCAGTTCAGACTCTTCACTTGGGGAAACTGTGACAGAGGCCAGAGAAACCATGAACATTCCCAGTGAGAAACAAAAAGAAAAAAAAACACACAAAAAAAACCAACAAAAAAACCCACAGTTTGACTGGAGAATAGAAGAGCTAAATTATAGCAGAGAGAAGAAAATGCCCAGCAGAAGAACCTCTGTTTCTGATGAACCAAGATGAGATCATCTAATGTATTGCTGTGTGTTATATTATGTCACCTAAGACTCAGGAAAGACCCTCTGAGAAGACATATTTCTGACTGCAGACCTTGGGAGCCTGCAGCAGCTTTCCCAGCAGTCTCTCTATTCCTATTTATGGGCTTGAGCATCCCTCAACTTTGGGAGAGTGGCACAGTGGCATTCTTCTGGGTGCAGAAGTACGGGCTGTTTCAGTATCCCAAAGCAAGGCAGCAAGAAGGCCTCTCCTGAAATGTGACCAGTTCCTACCCATAGTAGCAAAACAAAGGATAAGAGGGAATTTTAATTCACCAGATAAGACAGATAACTGGTTAAATGAAGAGAAAATCTTTGGCAACAGAATAAAAGGGGCTAAACACATTATGCATAAACACATATTGGAAGCCCAAGGGGTTTCCAGTTACCAGAGATATCACATACTGCAGTGGTCTCACACCAGGGGCTGGAGGGGAAGAAATTCAAGCTGCTTTTATGGTGGTTTTTAATAATTTTAGGAAAGGTATTATTTGACATGTAACAGCATTACCAAGGGAGACTTAAGGACCTTGCAGACCCCTCCCAGTCCTCTGCCCTCTGTTCCAGTCCTCTGCTGCTTTATTGCTCTTTTATGGCCCAGGCCTGATCACAGTGTACTTCCTCACCCAGAGCTCTGTATTTTGTTCAAAAGCTACTAGATGACTCTTAGCATTTACATCGGTTTTACCCTCATCATTTTCCTTACCTGCCACTGAGACTTCACGGCACCTGACAAGGTCACTCTTGTTGCCAACCAGAATAATGGGGATGTCTTCTTTCTGGCGTGCCCTGCGGAGCTGTATTCTGAGTTCAGAGGCCTTCTCAAAGCTCGCTCTGTCTGTGATGGAGTAGACAATCAAGTATGCATCTCCCACTTGCATGCAGTGGTCTCGAATCCATTCTCCTTCACGCTGTTCAAGGGAAGCAGTCAGACCAGAGCAGAGTAAACTTAGGAAGTATAACATTAGAGAATCCAAATACATTCCTGCTCTAACTGTAATGGGTATGGTTTGAATCACAGTTACACTGAAAGTAATTCCAATGTGGTGATGGCATGAATACTTCATCACAAAGGAGGGTAAATCTTGCCCCAGACAATTAATTGTGCTGGCTTTAGACTGGAATGAACATGGTCTGGAAAATGGCTTGAATGTTTTGTTTTATCATTAAAAAAATAAAGGTTTGTGCTTCTCAGGCTCACAAGGCAGAGCTGTTAGGCAAGCTTGGCTTGGTGTGAGTGTGGAGTTAATCCTGTATTTTCCCCAAAGCTGAAGTATGGTGGAAAACACCTACTTTCTTTCCCAAAAGATACCTACTTTTGATATTAGCAGTCATTCATATGCACTTTTATTTTGGCATCTGACTAGAACATATTAAAGTACCTTATTATCCCACGTGTCGATCAGTATAATGGTTGCACTTTCCCCATCCACCATCAGGGTTCTTTCATATGTGTCTTCTGGAAAGAAAATCAGAAGGTTAGTAATATGTTATTTTGTGGCATCATGTACATGACAAAAAACAAGGAGTTGTGTATGTATAATTCGTTCACAGTTCAAGTTATTGAGCCAAATTTTATGCTGGCTCACATTCAGTTCTTTCCCCGTTTCTATCAGCACTGAACCTGCCCTCTGTTCATTACTGGTTGTCTTATTTTCCATGATATATGAAGGAGGCTGAAAAACCAGGAAAGGAAATGTTCATTATTTTGGCTGATACTCTCTTTATCTTATGTGGGAGAGAGAAAATAGAACCAGTGGAAGAAATAACCAAAGACTGAACATTTGCCCCATGGGAGCAGCAGAGTCCAGCAAGGCTGAGTAATGGAAAATATTTGCTTTCGCTTTAGTAGGGACGGTTTACGGGTGAACAGTCACTGCTGCTGAGAGCAATGCAGCCAACAGCCTACCAAGCAATGAGGACAGGGTTTAGTGAGACAAGAGCTGTTGAGTTTTAGAGATGCTGATTCTTCTGCTGTGTCCTAGTTCTCTCCCATTTCTCAGTTTCCCACATAACCTTTGATGTCAAAAAGCTAAGGAATCAGCAAACCACAGAAATTCAGTTATTTTCTACTGAGGCCACAAAAATTCATACCTAGATTATAAACACCATGTCACAAAGTTCTGCTTAGATCTGGGGGGGCTGTTCCCACTCATAACTTCGATCAGCCCTTGCTGTGAAATCTCAGTTTAGCTTCTGCTTCAAATACAAGTCTTCCTTATTTCCCCCAAACCTGGGGACATTCAGATGAGCAATTCAGGGTTTGGACCCATCTCTAGTCTTGTGCTGCTCATCAGTGAAAAATGCTAGGCTTTGGTATCCATAGAAAACCACCCTTCTTGCTGCAGTGTTTCAAAGGTCTATTCAAACCATGCTTCTAGACAGGATTGTGTCTTAACCCTTGCCTCATAAAATTTATGTTGAGCATTAATGGAGTGAACTTTCCCCTAAATTGTAATCAGAGCTTTTCCTCAAAGCTAGCAATGTACACCCATGTAAAAGAATAAGATTAAAATATTATACATTTAAAATAAAATAAAAAAGAAGACAGGCTTGAAGCAGCTTAAAACAGAGACATGAAAAAGGCAAAGCTAATCAAGAGGAGCATTTTTCTTTGCAGGCACAATAGCGTGACAGTTGTGTTCATGAGCTGAATTAATCTTATAGTCAGTAGCCAAGCCAATCCATAAAAGCAGCTGTATTCCCTCTGTGAGCTGGATACCCTGAAACCCTCCTCTCCTGTAATAAAATTTCCAGCTTGCAAGTTAAAGTTTGGAGGATAGTTTCTTCAATTGATTGAACTGCTGCAGCATCCTGGAAGTATTCAAGGCCAGGTTGGATGGGGTTTGGAGCAACCTGGTCTACTGGGAGGTGTCCCTGCCCATGGCAGAAGGGGTGGAACTAGATGATCTCTAAGGTCCCTTCGAACCCAAACCTATCTGTGATTCTGTGAGCATACGTACAGCAGAAGACAACATCCAGAGGGCTGCTTCTCCATTCTCCACACATGGAGAGGCTACAAATACATAATCACACTCCTTGAAAGCATTATGCCCAAACAGTCATTTTCAGCAGTGATTTGCACCTTGGTCAATCCCAAGGGACTTCCATAGGATATACAATGCACTGAAAGTGAGCAGTTAGTTCATCTCATGCTTATTTTGAAGCTGACACTGAAAAAGGAGAGATGTAAAAGGAGAGAAGTTTCCAGTCCCTCAGCAGACATGTCCTTGAAAATCTGTCACTGCTACAGGCCAAGCAATATTGCTGGGAGTATGAATGAAAGAGAAAACCTTACAACTTCATGTGGAGGAGAAGAAAACTGTCTGACAGAGGTGTGTGAAGCAAATCAGCTGCATTTTCTGACTGCTTGCCAAGGGTCCTACTCTAGTTGAGTGGTGTAGCACTAGCAAATTTTTTATCAGAGGTACTTGAAGCTGAGGAGCTGGTGTGATTACAGGTAAAGTCAGTGGCAGAAGCACAAGGCACATCTGAATAACTGATTCAGAGTGACTGCACTGTGGGCAATTTCAAATCCCCCAAGGGCACAGGCCCCCAACCTGTGACAGCAAGCTAGGAAAATGTAGGTCTAACCTTCCTGATACTGGGCTTCATTAAATCCTGGGTGAAAGCTGTCCTGCCTGTGTTTCACTGAGGACAGGAAGAGAAGCCCAAAAACTATCTGTCCTAGCACTGGCACCATCACACCGAGGAAGCACAGACAGGAGTGGGAAGGGATTAGAGATGAGAGTCCTACATGCTGATGAGCAAAACCTGCCAGCCACCTGCATGTCCTCTGAACGTGATAGTGTCTGCCTCCTGGGAGCCACAGGGAATTTCTGTTGCAGCACAACCTATCAGCATCTCACATGCAGTATAACTCAGGGCTTGGTATCACAGCTTCACCTTCTATATTACCTGATCTTTGGGCTTAAAGACTGCTTTGCAATCCTAAAGAAAGCTGAAGAGGACAGCAAAGGCTGAAGCACCACAGAAAGCCCTACAGCTTGTGCCTTTTCCCCCTGTTTGGCAATAGGAATTTTCCTACACTGCAGAAGGACCTTTGTCTGGTTTTCCCCTAGAGGAATCCATGCTGTGCAAGTAGCATGAAATGAGGAGGAGATATATTTTAGTCAAACTCCATACAGCCTGTGCTGAGGTAATGTGTTTATACAGAATGACTGAGATTACTTCCAATGGCAATATTTTGGAGGAGACTGAAGGGCTCAGGAGTATCTGTTTCTTTATATAGTGGTCTACAATAATTAAATACTTAGAAATACGAGAGCTTTCAGTTGTTTTCCCTCCCCAGAAAGCTGGAGTCAGCCCCATGGAGCCAGTGGTGACACAAATGATGACCAGCATGAAAGCTGAACCAGCCTCCTGTGTAGCATCATCACAGGCAGGAATGAGGCAGCTTCCAACAGGCATTTTGAAATGAAATAGCACCAGAATCTGAACTTTTCTCTTTCAGAGACTTTCAGTCCTTGTTGGTGAGTATCTTACTCATCTTATTTTGCTTGTTTTCTTAAGGGAGATGCATGTGTTGAATCAGTTTTGGAGATCAGATCCAAATGTTTGTTACTTTCATTTTTGATTAAACGGCCTCTCTGCTTTTCTGTGCCAGTTACTACTGGCAGGACTGATGGCAAGCAAACTCAAAGACACCAGGGCAAACACCAACACCTACCTCCCAGCACCTCACAGTCGCTGTCGATGCTGTCATGCACCCCCGCAAAGATGTTGGCCAGTGAGGACTTGCCTACACTCTGCTCCCCGATCAGCACCACCCGGTAGCAATTGCTGCCAGACTCAGAGGAGATGACAGAGTCAGACGACTCCGAGGACCAGCTCCTTCTGCAGTATTCATCAGGACTGATGGTGTATCGCTTCTGCGGGTTGTACTCGTTGGAGTCTTTCTGAACCAGCAGGTTCTTCCCATCAGCAGGGATGCTCCAGCGCTGCTGCTGCTGCTGCAGGCTGCTGTTGTGGGTGCGACGCATGGTAACATTGTTGAGGGTCATTTTTTACCCCTGGGGAGAAATAGGGAAATCACAAGAGTTACCCACAAAACATTTAGAAATGCGCAGAAACCCTCTTATTAACTTCAAGGCAGCACGTGCTGCTCCTCTGTAGGGCTCCAGTATACAACAAAAGAAAAACAAGACTTCCTGCACTCTTTTGTATTTACTGGTACACAAAGAAACAGTAAGTTAAAAAAGTTAGTGAGGAAGAGGCTTTTTCCTAGGGATTCCACCCTCACATCCTGATCCTATCTTTATTTAGCCTTTACAAGGTCAAGGCTGTGCTAGGTGCAGCCCTGGAGAGTGAGGCATTGCTGTGTCCCAGGAGGGGAAGGAAGGGGCAGCGTTCTGCAGGGCTGTCCTACATGGGAGCTGCATCCCTGCTGTGAGGCAGCCTGCAGTACAGGCAGCACCTACAGGTCCCCATCCTTTGTACTTAACAGAGCAAACAGGGGCCTGGTCTCAGTTGCCTCCAACTCCCAGTGCAGCTGGGTGTGCAGAGTCTTTCATGAAGTCTCAGCTCAGAGCTGAAAGTCTTGGAAAATCAACAAGGCATCACCCGCTGCATCCTTAGACAACCCTGATATGAGGAAAGAGCCATGCAAGCAAGTCTTTCTGTAATGGGGAGGATTTGGGTCTCATCTTCATACAGTGGCTTTTTGGCTGGTAAGCAGGGAGGACACAGCAAAGTCCAACAGCTCATCTGAGGAGTTACAAATTCTAGCCAATACAGAATGCAGCACTGGGAGAAAAAGCTCATATATTTACAGATAGCAAATTAACAACTTCATTTACTGCACAGTCAGCTAGGTAGGTTCACTCTTCTTATCTAAGCATGGCTCTTAACTACATTTTACTCAGCAAACTCTATTTTGCCTTGCTTGGAGGCAGAAGACAGTGATGTCATCCTCACGGGCCAACAGCTACCATTTTTAGGAAAGTTACTTTGATGCATTCCAGCTCCCAAAGTAATGCTTATTTAGATATTTTGCTTTTGCCATATATCTGATGTTTCTCAGCTCTCTTGTCCATATTAATAAATGGTGTAACAGTGCATAAAATGCACCCGAGGACTTTCAAAGCTGAGTAATAGGTGGTGAATAGAAAGAAATACAGCAACGCAACAGATCGACACATACAAATCCCTGTCCCTCTTCTCACAAAACTGCCTGCAAACTTATTTGAATAAGTGCAGCACAGGACATAGAACAAATATACAGAAAAAGCACACACTATCTGAACTTACTACTGTATACCAAATATATTCTCAGTGATGCACAGTACTTAGTGGCAAAATGAGATCGTTTGCATAGTCCCAGTCACAGTAACTTTGCCAGCAAGAAATGTATCTCAGCTAGAAATCAGGCACCAAGCAAAGGCTGCTTCACAGACAAAATTAAATATTTACTGCAGTTGAACTTTAAAATGCCTTTTTTCCTTGCAGTTTCTCCACTGAAAAGAGCAGATGAGAAAAGCCAGCTCAGATGCAGTCTAACAACAGAGTCTAACTCACAGCCAGCAACAGACAGTCACTCACTGAACAGTCAGAAACATGAACATTTTACGATTTCATCTCTAACAAATTATCATCCCTCATTAAACAAAGCCAAAAGGAGTCCTTATCACACATTACATTCCAAGTTCAAACTGACTTGGATACCCCAGACTGCATTTGGCTGCCTGGGTCTCTAACACCAACAGGAAAAGCCTGTATCCGACCCGACGCTGCCTTACTTCTGCCAGGCTCCTCGGGGCAGTCGGGTCCTTTGCTGGTGTTGCCCTTCTCTCCTGATGTGCTGTGGTGAACTGAGCTGCTCAGCCAAAGTAAATCCTTTCCTGCTTTGGGGCTGCCTCTTTAATTCTTTCTCAGCAAACCTGGTTTATATTAAGCCCATCTGATCAGAGACAGGGCTTTTCCGTGACGTGGCTGGCCTTTCCATACAACAGCCAGCCCCCAGCTGGGAGGAAGCAGACATGCAGAAGAGCAAAAACTTGCAAACAATCTCAAAAGACTTACTCAAAATCATATGATTGTCTTCATATTGCCAGTAAAATAAACACGTTTGGTTCTTGCATGACAAAAACAGGAAAGTGGAAAAAAACCCAAAACAATCCATGCCATTTCACCTCACTCAGTTTTTTATTCAAGTGTTATAAAAATTAATGATGTTTAAAAAATAACGTAAGTTTCATTAATGCATAAAATACTGTAAAGGTATTATATTGTCTGTCTGCAAAGTGAGCTTAACCCCCTGCTGGGCAAAACATTCTTTGAAATAAATGCCTAAGTATTATTTTGAAATTATCCTAAAAAACAGGAATATTATTCTGGTTTTAAAAATTAAAATCCAGTATATACAATCCTATATTTCTCTGTCAGCCTTCAAGTGACTGCACCCGTTCCCTGAACAGCATAATCAGCTCTTGCTTCTGCTGCAACCATTTACTAACAGGGGCTTGAAAAAGCATCCAACTACAAATTCAGGGTTACTCAAACTGGGTAGTTGCAAAGATGCATCAGAACACAAAAAATCTGCACAAAGGTTAAGTTGCACAGTGCTGATTCTGTCTGGACCTCATTAGGAAAGATGAATTTATAGTGTACATGCCACAAACCCAGGGCCTGCTCCTTAAAATTTTTATCATCTTGTAGCTCATTGGCAGAAGAACTTTGGACAGAGGCAAAGAAATCCAAATTTGTACTGTGTGCTGCCACCTGACACTTCTAACAACATATGTAAAATATTTATTGATTAAAAAATGAAGAGTAATATTTTTTCACAGAACTATTCAGCAAGGATACCACAACATATAGAAAAGCATATGGAAAATCTATAGTCAGCTCTCAAGTATCCTGACTCTGGACTAACGATGATGAGCTCAAAACCAAGCTCCTACAGCTTTCCTTTATATTTACAATCTCCTAGTTACCCTGTCAGCCCATGAAACCACCAGGTGACTAATTCTTATCCCGCATGTCTGAAGCCTGAACAACTTTGCTGCTGAGCAGGCCAGGCAAGAATAGTTTTCCACAAGCTTTTTCTTCTTAGTTACAGACAACCAAACCTGTAACTGACAATGTACTTTAATTGCAGGGAGCAGGGATATGCAGAAAATAATATCTATTGCTATGATTGCAGCCTAGTATTTATTTCACATCCCTCCAATGTAAAATGGATTGGTTTTCCCCTGAAAAAGCAGAACTTTATGAAATTATTCAACTGAAATCTGCTTGCTTTGCTTCATCTTCAGCTTTATTGTGTCTTTCATGAGGATTTTCAGGGCCCTGGTTCTTGTGTTTAATGATCCAAGAGCATTTCCCAAAGTAATATCTACTCATCGATCTACATGGAAATTTTTCAGATATACTGAGGGCAGACCTGGACAAAAATATGTCCTGATTTTTCATCACCTGTATTTCTTTGCTTGGCAGCAGATGAACTAGCCCTAAGTCCTGCATCTTCACCTCACCTGTCCTCTACACAATGGGCTGTGAGTCTTTGGTGCTGTGTGATAATTCCAAAGAGCACAAAGGGCCACATCCTCTGCGTAGGATGTACAGAGCAGCTGTTAATACTCACCACACAAAATGCAACAACATTGCATCTCTGTTGGGAAAGGTTTATGCCATGGTTTGCAGGAAGACGTGCTGTCAGTGTACTCAACTGACATTGCTCTTTTTCCTGAAACACACTGGAAATCATGAAGGTGAGTAGGTGGCTGGAGTACTGTGCTCTGCACTTCAGGTTCACTTAGCTCTAAGGTGTCTGTAATTATCACCACGAGTGAAAAAGCAAATCTGTTCACTGCAGGATGGGAGAGGTTTATGGCCAAATTGATCTCAGCAGATCTGTAGGCTCTAACATCTTACCCAAATGTATAACTTACAGTAGTAGAAAGTGCAGACAGCAGAAATAAAACAAAGTCAGAATACTCTTTGTGTTTAGTTATGGTTAGGGTTAGATCAGGAATTGCTAGACATCATCTTCCAAATCCTCCTCATAGATTCAAGGCAGACAAAGAAAACACATCACTTGAGTGATGGCTCAACATATCTCTCTATAAAATCATCTGTAAGAGTTGTCCCAACTGTGGCATGAAGCACTTGCACTTGGGTAAGTGTTGCATGTGTGTTTTCCTTTGTACTGCCTCTTCTGAGCCTATTCTGATTTTCCAACTGGACAATTAACTCTCCAGATCCACTTCTACATTACTGTCTGCTTCCACATGAAGAGCTGCTGCTCCTTAGGGAACACCATCAGCACTCATAAATTTCAATGACTATATCTGAGAGGAAAACTTTTCCTTACTTTTTTTAAAGTAGGTCAGAGATGCATGATTTTTAGCCTCCTGGTGTTTATTTACAAGGGAAAACAGCAGGTGATAGATGTGACAACGACATATGAACTGAGCCCTTCTCAGTAGGGCTGACCATAGCCTTGTATTTCCAAATGCAATCCCATGGACCAACTGAGACTAACGGAGGCTGAGCAGTCCTGGACTGCTCAATCTCTTGCACTCTTCACCAGGCAACACTTTTGCAACTTAGACTGCCTGACACATGGGCACAAGAAGAGACAAACCACAGGCCAGGTGCTGTCGTAATGCATACGAGTGCTTGGGTGTTACTGCCTGGTGCAGTATTAAAACTTAGAGTGATTACTTTACAACCATCTTATCCATTCTCTGCTTCAATAATCATGTCTTAACGGAATGCTCCCTGAAGCCAGGTTGAAGTAAACATCACAGAGTTAAAGCTCTGCAGTCCTTCTCCAGCCAGTTACAATTAGACCAGGTGATGCCTACAGCAATTAGGCCAAAGTTTTCCATTTGATATAAAACAGCAGTGCTTTTTAGCTGACAGTTAATTAGCCATGTTGTATTTATGTACATGAAGGCAAAAGTAGTTCCTCAAATCACCCTCTGGCATAAGCTTCACGGGTAGAGAGGACCTAAATCAACTTGGAGTTGCACTTAAGGCAGAGAAAAACAGAAATTAAGGAATAATAAAACTTGCATTTGTTTTAATAGAAACAATGTCTGGAGCACCTGAATGTGCCTCCCTATCAAAAAAAAAAAGGCCACTGCTCCCCTTAGAGGAACAGACTTGATAGACTTTTCCCAGCAATTCCTTTTGAATGGTACTAAATATATTTGAACACCTTCTTTTCTTCCACACCACATCATCATTTTTACAATTCTTTAACTAAGCACTAAAAGCAGAACATAATCTTTTGGTGATGGAGCACAAGGATAAGGAAGAAGCATTGATCTGTACTCCTTGTGCAGAAGATAGCAGTAAAAGCTGGCATTAGAGCTCTCTGGAAATAGGATTGCCTTTAATCAGCTACCTCATTAGAGAACCCCTCATTAGACTATTACTTTCAGATAATCTGGATTCTGATATACCAAAAGGAAGGTGTACTCCACACTTGTGCACTGCAGGCCCTTGGCAGCTGTAATGGGTGTCCAAAGGTATTTTTTCCATTAACACATTAAGCCATCACAGGCTCACTCAGCAGACAGAACTGAGCAGGCAGAGGAAGTAATGCAGCTCAGTTCATAATAAAATACAACTTATTTTTTAGTACAGTTAACTGAAAAGAAAATTAATTAAAACAACTATGAGCTAGGGGGGAAGGAAAAAAAAAAACACAAAACAAAAAACCACATGATAAAGAGCAAATGGCAAAAAAACAGCAAAAAGGGATTATTCAGTAAGAGTCACTAAGGAGAAGGACTGTCTATTCCCAGTCCTTGCCCTGAATGATGTTAATGAATGCTGCCAGTAACTGTCCAGGGAACAGCATTAACTGTGTATGACACAAATAAATCTGCTTTTCAAATGCAATAAATGAAAAAAATAAAAACAACAAACAACAAAAAAACCAAACATCATAGTATACTAATAATAGTAGGATGTGAGTTCACCATAAATGTTCTTCAAATACTGAGCTAAATAAACCTTCAGAGAAATTACACCAGCACGGATCATTTTTGGCAGCTGGGATCTTTGTAGTATATTGCAGTCCTTATTGCGATCAGATTTGGGGGCTACGGTCTCCTTGCAGCTGTAGGATTCACAAGTTTCAATTACTTTATTTTATAGCACTAAGTCATGGTGGTAATTTAATGATAGGCAACTCCTGCATCAGCAAACCCTAGGTTAGAAACTTTGGCAGGGTAATCTCAGCCTCCGATCTTCAGAACTGTTGAAGGGAGATCCAGAAAAAGGTCTTTTGCTGTGAATGCAATTTCTTCTTCACTGTGGTGCCCAAGACCCTTACACTGAGTGCAGCCAACAATAACTTCCAATACTAAGGGGGGCTGGGTTATACTGTATCAACTCACACAAAAACACACAGGATGCCCTGAAAATCCTGCTAATGAAAACAAATTTACTTCAAAAATACTCCACATGGTGGCCAGAGCTTGACTTTCAGCTCTTGATTGCATTTATCTACAGGACAAACCTGTCTGAGATAGGAAGGGAAGGCCACTGAGTTCTCCAACCCAACCTGGCTTCCAAACCTTCCCCTGGTTTCACATCTTTAAAGGCTGTTTTGGGCTTGTTGTTCGGGTGAAGGAATCTCATTGGTGGGACAGGGGTTAACACGGGGTCTTGGGCAGGGTAGGGGAGCTCTGGGGCTTGGGCAGAGCTGTGGGTGCCCTGCAGGCCCCAGCACCCAACTGGTGCACTCCTGAGGAGAGGTGGTGGCGTGTGGTTGAGGTTCGGCCAAGGCAGAGCTGAGTTCAGCCAGGCCGGTTTCAGCAGAGGTCGCGCCAGGGCTGTTGTTCACATCGGCCGCAGGAGAATGGTGATGTGTAAAAAAGCACAGCACGTGATGGTGGATAAACCAGCTAAGCTCTTCTTCCAAAACAACATCAGGCCACAGCTGGAGTACTCATCTCTGCATCTCATCCCACTCTCTCTTTCCTGCGCAGGCAACCAGCAGTAACAGACCTGCAGCTAAACACAGTCTGTTTGAGGGAGCCAAGGCCTCTCGTCTCTCCCTGTCCCGCAGCCCCGGCTCCACACTCGGCTGCCCCTCCCTGCACCACAACCCAGTAAAATGACACTCCGAGCGATTGCTCCATGATTCACCACCTTGTTTGGATTTTCTGGCTCCCGGGCTCGTGTTTATCAGCAAAACACACGCGCTCTCCAGCGTCAGGCTGTAAGCAGATTGGAGCCACATGAAATGCCTTTGAGCAAGATGATTTCCACAGTCAGGCATAATTAATGTCTATTTAATTGAACAAAGGCACCTCTTTTATTTACATGGCTTTACTTTCATGTTTTTCAGCGCGCAATTTCCACTTTTCCAAAATGGAAAATGTGGAAATGAACATGTAAGTGAAGATACATTATTTCTTTTCTTTTTGAAGATCTAATTCTTCTTCTTCTTCTCTATTGTATTGTTTTCATGACAAGACAACAGAGCTCTGGGCTGTGCAGGTAGGATTCACTTCACCTCATTTAAGCTCCTTGCCTTGGTTCCCAGAGGGAACTACACATGGTTAACCCGGCAGCTCCAGGGTGATTCATCTAACACAGGTTGCATGAATCATCCCTGGAGATGCCTCTCTCCCCACTGACAACAGAGGGACCTCAGGGAGATGACTGCCTCTGCACTAGCTTTAAACTGCACTGTCTGAAAGCTCAACTGGCAGTCAAATGAAGTGAGATGAAGTAATCCCTAAGAGCTTAAGAGCTGGTTTTCACTGGTGCCTTTTCAGGTGAGCAATAAGTAAGACAGAGTGTAAGATCAAATAATGACATATGTGATGCTGAATAAAACTATCCTGCTGTAGTACAGGAGATCCATAAATGCACAAGCAACTCGGCTACAAAGGTGCAGAAACAAGTGCATGTGCCATGTTCAGTGCAGATCTTTTCCCAGTAGCTGTTGGGACGTTTCTGGGGAGGAAATCTGTTGGCATTTGCACCAACTGAGCATCAACGGCTATTTCTTCACAGCCTTTGACATAGGGTAGCATGGCTTGTGGTGACTGAGCGTTTTCTGCCCCACTTCTGCAAGCCCACACATGCTGTCACTGAGCATCACCACAGACACGTCTTGCTCCATCCATCCAGCCTCCTGAAAAAAAAAAAGATCGTGGCCAGCATGTTTTACTGGGAACATACTCAATAAGATACCAGAAGTTACAGTGCTGTCAGTTTCTCCACAAAGCCAGTTCCTTGGCACCGAAGGCTCTCACATTCCTGTAAGAGCCACAGAAGGGTGGCACAGCAACAGCAGTCTCATTTTGAGCCCTGTAACTGGGACACACATGCGCACACATGAATGTCCATGCTCAAGCCCTGGGTAACCTCCTACAACCACCACTTGTTTGTCTTTCACTTTTCATAAACATTTTGGAAACCGATAGTAAACACAGGAGCTGGGCATAATTAAAAAGCCATCACTAATAACTAAAATCAACTATTTTGATGACTAGCAGAACCTTTAATGTTTCCACTGCATCGTCCTCCAGTGCAAATCATGCACCTGCAAAATGTACATCTTTGTGATAATGTGTGAGACAACACTGTCCTTTTCAGAAGCAGTGAACTGCAAGGTCTCTGTCACACACATTTCATGGCAATGAACACATTCTTTAATGCTTTCTGAGCATTTTCTGCACTGAAAGCTACTAACATTTCACACTAATAAGGGAGAGCCTGTCCTCATGAAGCCAAGGGCACTGAGCATGCTACTGATGCAAAGATGTGGGTGGCTAGAAAAAGCAACGTTCATCAGTTGCTCAAGCACATTTCTCAGATGAGCTGCTCTGAAGTTGGGTACCTGACAGGCATTGCTCCTAGGAAGCACAAAATCAGAGCAACCGATAGGAAAAAGCCTTGATGTCTTAAGCCTGTGGAAGCAGCTACAGGCCTGGTTTTCTATAAATCCCCCATGTTGCTGGAAGTTCAGTCAATGGCCAGGCTGGCAGATTTAAGACCTCAAAGAAAAACAGCTAAGTCAAAGTCACAAGCTCAAGGAACATAATTTGAGGGTGACTCATCAACTGGATCTGCTGGTTGGTGCTCTACGACCCTCAGCTCCACGTTGCTCACATGGTGGCTGAGGAGGCAGAGCAAGTGACCCGGCCACGCGGCCATGCTCCCGGTCCCATCCTGTCCCATCCCACCGCCCCCTCGCTCCAGGCACCCAGTGATGGATTTCCAAGTGTGCAAAGTAAGACCCAATGTACCACCAACATGAACCAAGGCAAGAAAACGCAGCATAGTGAACAAAGAGAAACACAAGAGGGAACAATACGGACACATCCCATTGCAAAAGGCAGGGAAAATATTTTGATCTCCTAGTTACAAGCTGACTCCTGTTTGACTCCTGACCCAAGACTGTGCTGCTGGCAGTTCCACCTCAGCTGCCGGGCAGTAGAACGCTGCCTCCAGAAGCTTTGTGCCTCATTAGCAGGGTATTCACAAGAGCAATGCTGGCGCCTTAAAATAAGTCAAAATCAAGCCTGATTGAGTTTAAAAATATGTCCAAATTGTTTAAAGGGAGAACAGCAGTGAAAGTCCACCTGTACCACAGGGGATGAACACCTCATGGCCCATATACCTGCACATTTCTGGTTCAGCAAAACCTGTATAACACGTGCCTGGATGCTTCTCACACTTCCAACAAAGGACAGAACATATCTACTGCCCTGGTTACCCTGGATTCTCCCTGCTGCCTGCCCTCACACTGCAGGAAGCCTTCAACAGCACCTTTGGATTATTTTCTGATTAACCACATGATTTGTATTGTCCTTATATGTTGCATATAGCTGGTTAACTTGTTACACTTCCAGCTGAATACGAAAATAAAAAGTGAGGAGAGGAAGTCAAAGAGACAGAGAGACAAAGAGAGAGAGATGTTCTATTCTCAATGTAGCCTTCTGGAGATCCTACAGGTTCAAGCACTGCCCCTCATTTGTAGACGTATCATTTGCAGAGTGTCACTCACAGATTTTATGTTGCCAGCATCCCAGGAAAGCAAAGTCTCTTTGGAAGTCCCTGGATTCATGGTGTCTCAGTCTCATATTGCTTTCAGTAATGTGACTATATTAAGGAGCCAAGCATCCTCAGACCAAAACAACTAGGAGAGACCTAAGAGCTGCACCACTCTGGCTTTCCAAAGCATCCCTCAACCATCAATAATATAATGCTTCTCATAATGGAATTTTACCTAGCCTGCAGCCAGGGCAGGCCTTTCTCCAGGTTTCTGAAAAGCCAGAAGTTTCCCCATGGATGCCGTAGCACCAACTGGCACCAAAACACTTGCAGCTCTTCCTAGAGTATCAGCTGCTCTGTTCACGCTGGAGCCTGTGGAGCAAACAGGCACCCTCATGCCCAGTGAGGGTTCACTGTTCAAATTCAACTGAACAGGGAATGTGCACACAGCTTCAACCTAAATGATTATTTGATTTTACGATGAAGAAGAGATGAGTTGAGATGAAATAAGATTACTTCTGTCCCAGCCAGGAAGCAGTCAAGTTCTGGAGGTGTCAGGCGTAAAATGTAACTTTCTGTGAAGACATACCTGGCTTGCAAGCAGCTGGTTTTCAGATAATTTTCTATTTCTGAAGAACACTGCAAAGTACTCTTCACAGTGAGGGGAAAATTTCCTGAATTTTAGAAAAGTGCAATAAAAAAGTCACGGAAGTAAAAAGGCAGATTCTTAACACACAATGTGTGGGAAGTGAGCTATTTCATGGGGTTGCTCCACATCTTGAATGTACTTGGCAACATTGCTCTTGGTCTCACAACTCTATTTCACCTCCAGGCCATGCCAGTGGTTTCTCAGTGGCAGCAGAATGCAGGATAGTTCCCTGCTGAAGATGCTGCTCCATATCCACCACATTAGCACTCAATATTAGGAGAAACTCAGCTGCTTGGCCCTGGCTTGGTCTAGAAGCGTTGGAAGTAGCACTAACATTTATTTATCCTTTTCAGCAAAACAAAACCCAGTGCCAGTGACAAACAGCCATGACTAAAGACTGGCAGCCACACTGGGTCTTTGCATCCTGTGGCAAAGCAGAAGACAGAATAACCTCAAGCTCAGACAGGAGAATGTAAGATACAGTGCCTTGCAAAGTCAAATGCAATGCACTGTCTCTAATATTAATTACTAATTTCACTAGAGCTGCACAAATCACCTGGTCTTTGTTTATTTGAAGTCTGCGTCACTACTTTAATTATTGTCTTTCCATGATGCACTTGTAGATGTATCCTTCCCTGCAAATGGAGCAGCAAGTTCCCAAAACCCACCTGTTTGAATGCACAAACTGTGCTTATTGCACTGGGGGAAAAAAATGATTTATCAAACACCAACATACATGGAGAGATTCCTGAGCAGGTTGAACAGACCCTCCTGCTCCTGTCACCTTGCCAGCTGCAAAGGAGGGAAGGAGCTGCCAAGTTCAAAACACGACTGCCATAGGAGCTGTCTCCTGTAAGGTTCAGGCAAGGCAAGGATTTCAGCTGCCAGCCAGACAGGGAAGCTGTAGGAGATCACAGCTGAGCCAGCCCAGACCAGAAAATCTGGGGGTCATCACCACAGTGTTACATATTCAAGCCCATGTGGCTGCAAGTGGCAGCAAGCATTGAAAAGCTTATCTCAAGCTTTCATTTAACACAGCAAGTCTGAAACTTCTTAACGATATAAATAGCCACCGTTAATACTCAGTGTTACCCAACTGCTGAACTAGGTTATAGTATTTTCCAGTTTAATTGGGGATAGCCTGGTGTATAAATAGGTTGTGGTTATGTTTAGTTGGGTGCAAGGATTAGGGACTGGCTTAATACAGAAGTAGATCTTGATGGACCACTTAGGAAACATAAAGAGATTAACGTGACTATAATAATAGAGCCCAGACACAATGATGAGCCAGTGCATGATTGGTTTCACTAATTAGGGATGTTCATTGAGGACAGTGGCCTGAGGCCTCTGATGTCTATGTCATTTCCAATGCAAAGACAAGGGCATCCCTTAAGTATTAAGAGACAGGTAAATACTCCAATGGAATAACACTAAAGGTTAAATCATGGCTGACAATGAGGGCATATGCCAGGTTATTAGAGGGCATGTGTTGTATTCTTTGTCCTGCCTCTTGTTAGCAAGGCACTCTCTCCCAGGCAGCAACACTTGGGTTTCAGTGGTAGTGCTGTGCAGTTTTATTCAGACATCTGGAGCATGTCTCCACACTCTTAGGTCTTGGGCTTCAAATCATGGTGTTTGTGAGGAATATTGGAAAAGTGCTGAGATTATCGAAAGAAATCATAACTGATGTTGAAAATATTCCTAAAACAGTAATTTTCTTCTAACTATTTAAAAGATAACTCCTGAAATAGTTAAAAGGTTGGAGACTGAAAGAAGTGGAAACAACATCATTATTATTTGACATGAATAGTCAGAGGGCAGGCAGCATTGTGCCAAGTACTATACAAACATATATAAAAAATATAGCCCTTGTCCCAGACAACTGTCAGCCTTGTTATTAAACTAGAGACATGGAAAAACAGAAGGAAACAAAGAGAGAGCACTGGTCAATAAGAAAGGCAGTGGCCAGAGTTAATTATCATCACAACAGTCATTAAATATTTGCAGAATAATCAAAGAAGACTTTTATGTAGATTTCAACAGAGAATTAAAAAGCTCTGAGGTCTATAGGAATCTTCCAGGCATGAGAGACAGCACACGAAGAAGTATGGAAGAGTGAAAACTGTAGATAAATTCTCCTTCACTGCTATGGAAAAGAAAATAAATCTTCTTTGGAGCGCAGTTGAGTAAATTTTCCTGATCAAATTCTAAATAGCTTTGGGGATTTTAGCATGCCTTTACTTTGCCTGTAGAGCTTATCATCCAGTTTCAGGCCATGTTTGTAATCTACGACATAACATAACATTTGGACTTAGTCTGTTAGGCTGAGTCCCAATTGTTTTTCTCAAAAACAAAAATCACAGAAGATTAACTTGCCTATAGTCATGCTTTCTCCTTTTTTTAATTTTTAAAAAACTATTAGCACCTCAATCTGAATTTCCAGAAGTAAGCAATAATTTCTTGATGACTTGGTGCCTTAATACTGTCTTTGATTCCATTTTCAATCCTGTACCATAGAAAAAAGGATCTGAAAACGAGGTTCTTACCAAGCCTATTGAGCTGGACATGAAAACCTGTGCCTGGAAATGTAAAATCCTTTATATTAAAAGACCAAAGACCTGCCTATGTTAGAAGAAAATGAAATATGAAAACAACCACAATGGAAAGACTGGAATACATTTACAGTTTTAAAATAGCACACATGATACAAAACTTCATGGGTCTATTTAAATTTCAACAAAAAAAAAAAGGTTGTGGTTTTTTTCATTAATGAAGAATGCATTCATTGTGGGTTTTTAGTGCCTTAATTTAGAAGTTGAAGGCAGTTTTTATTAATAGCACATGTAATCCCGACACAGGAGATTCCTGTGGCAAATTCATTTGCTCCTTGAACAGACACCCTTGGCATCAGTAGGAAAAAGAGCCAAGTTAGAGCTGGTTTGCAAGGGGGTGACAGCAGGGTCCCTGCTGGCAGGGCCACCTCTCTGCTTTCTTGTGGGCAGGGTGGGCACACCAGTCATGTCCTGAGGACAAGCCATGGACACACATCCTCAACCTTCTGGAAGGAAGTGCCAGCATAGAGCCACACATGAGCCACGATGGGTCCCAGTTCTAAACATCTGGGGGACGAGGGCCCCAGGTCACTGTGCTGCTGGAGAGCACGGTCACCAAGGAATGCAGGGATGGAAAGGCCACCTCACTCGCTGTCACTGTCACTGCCAGATTTTTTCTGTTTCACTCTGTCTATTCTAAGAACTCCTCTGGCATACAGGGAACGCTGGCAGAGAAGGACTGACACCATCACTGCGATGTCTGTGGTTACTATGTATGGATTCAGCTCATCTCAGCCTTTTCATGGAAATAGTTCCTGTGAGCCAGGGAAGAAGAGAAAGCTTAAACTCGTCTCACCTTCCTGAGCAGGCAAATAGGCACCAGGAAAACCCTCTGTCCTGTACAGCTTCACATTACAGTAAAGGAGCAAGCAAAATAAATGTCCCAGAATCCACATAATAAGAATTCCTGAAAGATGCTCTGTCTCCCAGACTTGCAGATCTCAATCTCCCCCTCTTTGGGGAAAGCTGCCTTCCACCATGTAGCCACTGAAACAAGAGACCACAGCTCAGAAACTGCGGTGGGCGGCCTAGGATGGTCAGACCTGCACACTGCAGCCCAGCCCCACAGGAAGGACACAGGATTTTATTAGAGAGCACTGAGGTTAAAAAGGGACCATTAGTCCAAGAGGCGTCTGAAAAATCTTGGGTAAAATTTTTTGAAAGGCAAGGAAGAGGGAAAAATCAAGAACGGGATGGGGTTTAAGAGGAACATCACACAATAGCAGAGAGGTGGTGAAAGAGAGCTCAGAGCTGCAATGACAAATTTGTCCCTCTGTCCTTTGAAGGAATCTAAGAAATGCTCGGAATGTGTCTGAACACTGTACAAAATGCTTTTTCTTTTTTTCCCTGCTTGTTATAAATCTGATACTTGAGTGATTTCTGGCCCTAAGAGAGGAATTCCAAGCCATCCTGAAGGTAAAAGGGCAAGAGCTCTCATTACCAGTGGAGTCTCTGAAAGGAGCTACAGAAAGACTAAGAGTAATAAATGATAATTTCCAGCTGCTGATGCTTCCAGAGCACAGAACAGAGCTGTCACGAGCCCAGACAGCTCTTGGGAGATGGGAGAGAGATGCCAGGATTGCAGAACCCCTTTATACTAATAATTTTATATGAAGTTTCCAGTGGAAACCTTTTGGCACATCTGCACTTGAAAAAGTCCACAAAAACCATGTGTGAAATACATTTGTGCTTTTCTAAATTTCCTCTCTTTGTGTATTCACCTAATAGCTCGATTTTGGCCATCAAGTTACCCTCAGGGTGGTTCTGATGTTTCAGAAACCAGCAAGCAGTGACAGTGTGGGAGCTGCAGTATCCGCCCACACCCAGCAGCCAGTCAAGATGCTGCCTCACCCATTCCCTGCCAAGGTGACATTGTACCTTTTGCGAGGTTGTGCAATGCCACCAACATGTATTTGGAGCCATTATCACAGCAACAGGAGACAATTCAAGGTAAGTGCAACTCCCTGGCAGGAACCTGAACTGATGTGGAAATCCCTTGCTGACGCTCATTTCCAGGCCATCCTCTTCTCCTTAGCAGCACAGTTACCTTCTCTGGCCATTGCATATGTTGGTGTAGGTGGCTTTTGGCCTGAAAAGGTAATTCTCAAAACATGTCTTGAAGGATTTGAGGGCACAGGGTGTCCTTGTCACAGGGGAGCTCAGGGTGAAGTCACCTCTTGGCATGATCTGCGGCAAGAGTGTCAGAGACTGGAAAGCAGCAATGGCACGGGGAGCCCCAGGAGCCTGCCTGGCCATCAGGGGAGGTGGCAGAAGAAAAAAAAAGCAAGCAGCTAACAAGAAAGGTACCTGCTGAACCGTGGCAGTCGCTGCAGGCTGCGCCACCTGGTTTTTAAGCGTTGCGCAGCAGGGAGGGCAGAGCCTCCTGACCCGGTGGGCAGGGTTAGGGAGGGCAATGCAGCCATAGCACACAGCCCGGATCGTAAAAACATGATACATGCTCAATAGATGTTGTTTTTCAGTTTGACCCACTATTTCAGACCAGATAAGACCTACCTGTAGTATAAAAGACCTGTAGTGTCATGTGCATGATGCTACACCAAATGTATGTATTATTTTCCAAGAGCTTTCAAAAAACGACAAATTATCTCAATGCAGATGTTTCTTCATGTATTATTCCCATTTCATACATCTTCTTATCCTCTTACAGGCATTTTCTGGCACTTAGGTAAACAATTCAGTAGATTTCAGATCTGTCACAGGCCCATGCAGTTGCAAGGATAATAGGGATAACAGATAGTGCAGTCTTGCACCCCTTATCACAAAGACAGTCCTCGTGGACCTCTCTGGTGAGATGAGTATGAATAAGGATTACTTCACAATAAAAATAACTGTAGAAGAAAGAAAGAAAGGAGGATGACAGAAGGTCAGAAAAATTTATGTGTAATATCAATAAACTGTCAAAACAGAAACACTTTTCTCTGTTCTTCTTTTTACTAATAAATACTTTTACAGGCACTGCAATGCTGCATCCCCTGATGGCCTCTCAGATGCTGCTTGTGCACATGAGCTTTGCAGGAATTCTCATGTTTGGTAGTGAGTGTGTAAACCATGATTTGCACACAGAGCTATGCTTACTGTACCTGCAGAAGGAAATACAGATGAAACATTTTTCTTTTTTGTTTTTTTTAAGACATCTTTTTCTTTAGTGTAAAAGACAATGAACATAATCAATCATTTGTTGGCATTATAAAACAATAAAGAAGAGTATATAAAGTCACAAATCTAACAGTTACACGTTGTGGTCCACAGGCTGGAACATCTGCAAAAATATTTGTGTATGCATGTAGACAGAGTTAAGTTTTCCATTACAGCTCTTTCTATGTCAGAAAATAAAGAATTTCAACCAATTTTGTAGTCTTTGAAATAACTGTGCCCTTTATAGCTTCTCCGCTTTGTGTGGTCTTGCTTTATTTCATGTGTGCCATTTACCATCTCTTCTTGCCAGTGGTTTGGATTCCAGTTCTAGGCGTTTTCTGCTAGTTCTGCTGCAGCAGATACTGAGCAGCAGTGTTGGCTGCAACAGCACGTTCTCTTAAGCTATGATTCAATATTTTTGGTTCCTAAGAATATATATGATCCTAATCAAATTCATCTGTAAGCAAGTCGAGTGCGCTTGATTAATGCTAATGAAGAAAATCTGAGGGCAGATAGGCATCTAATTTCGGCTTCATTTGAAATACATATTGAAAACTGAAAAGCCTATATTGGTGTAAAGCCTATCTCTAAAACAGTAACTGCACTTTGTCTTTCTCCATCTGTTATCTGTAAAGACTGACAGGTTAGGAACAGGGCTTCTCCATTGCTGCTGCAATATGGCTATTCTTCCGGAGGTGTATTTGTGCATAGTATTGCAGCCACATCACAGTTTGTCTCTGAGGCAAAGAAATATTTGTAGGGATCCTTCCATGCATTTGTATTGCAGCAGGCAGAACAGTCCCACAGGTCCCACATCCTGAAAAATACCTAGGCATCTTGTCCCCACTGATTTCAGAAGCAGGAATGTAAACAACTTTAGAATCAGGGCCATGATCCCTCCCTCCAGAGGTGCAAAATAAAAACCAGTTTGTACCTAGCTGCATTAAAAGCCACGGTTTGGAGTGACTAATAGAAATCAGCTGCAGGAAGGGTTATGCCATAGATGCTGGAGTGCCACTTGATTGTCACTTTATCTGTTAATACAGGTAGGCATGAGACAACAAGCTCTTGATGCCAGATGTAGGTAACCAGAGGTATGAGATATAAACTTGCACAATAACAACTCTTTTATGCAAACCCTTTGCTAGAAGCTACATGGCCCACAACGAGGTGCCAGTACTAGTGGGGCAATGTGTTATTGCTACAGCAGTACAACCTTCCTTTTCTGGAAGTGCACGGGTAACTCCTCACTCTGATTTACCATAACTCCACCGCCTGCACAGCAAGTCTGTTGGCTGCTGTCTCCCAGAATTTCAGTAATCCTGTTCATCATGAATAGCAGACAGTTGTCACTGCAGGCTGCAGAACAACTTCCAACATGAGCAATGTTTTGCTACGACAGTGCCGCAGAGCAGTGACAGCAGCACTGGGACAATGACGCTGCAGTGCCTGGGCTCCAGTCCCAGAAGGAAACATCCTGCTGCCCAGAGGAGACAAAATGCTCAGCCTTCCCTCTGTCCTCTGTGCACAGGGGACCTTCTGTGCTGAAGCTAGCAACGAAGTGTGCAGCGTATAGTAGAAGGTAGTGACTATAATAATCACTTTTAGCACTTGTGTAGGAGCCTATGTGTTATTGTGGGTACAGAAAAGGCAGTGACTGTATCAGTCCTCTTGTCCAGCACTCATGCAAGGGACACGGGAGCAAAAATGTGTGCATGAGTTCTTAAAGTGCAATGCAAGGGGGAATCTGGGGGACCAATGCTGACAAACCAAGGTACCAAACCCCACCTAGCCCAGCAGCACACCTGAGAGGATACAGGCACATAGGATTTTGCCAAACCACATTTTCAGGTGCTTAGGATTCTGCACTGTGCATATCCCCAGCTGCCACTGCAGTGGCCAAGATGATCATAACTCTTCTGCTGAGATTCACAAACTGTTAACTGCCATGACATGACAGCTTGGTTCCTTGGGGATTCTCAGTGTATATCTAAAGTATTCAGTAACACCCGTTTAGCAAAAGACAATCAAACAAACAAAAAATCCCTAACAGTAGCATTTTCCATCCCAAAATAGCTAGGGGATGAATTCCAACAAGTTTTTCATAGCAGCCTGGTGGACAGAGCACTCATGCAGGAAATGGAAAAGCGGTATTTACTCCTCTCTTCCCATGGAAGGGACTCAGACCCGTATGTTCCTGAAGCTGCTGCTGCAGTGTACCCCAGGGAACCAACACAGAGCCCAGGGCTGAAGCTCAAGCATGCCCCTCCAAACTTAATCTTTTAACCACTAGGTTTCATTCCTGCTTTTATGTATCTGATCATTGATCATATTATCAGCCCCACATGCCAATTTTGGCAAGAAGTTGCTCCCTATTCCCTGCAGTTCTTCTGTAAATTAGGATCAATTCTGTAATGCTCCTGAGATGAGGAAGCTGCAGAGCTGAATCCCTGCACAATAAAGAGTTCCTTTCAGATTAATGCTGTAGGGCTCTGACCCCTTGTCTCAAAATTGAAAGAGAGTCAAAGACAACAGAAATCCCTCTTGTGCTCACACGTGGGTTAGGTGCAGTTTTGTGGCCTGCTCTGTAGGGTTAGTCCCCATGTTCCTCCCACATGACACCACCAGAAGAGCTCATGTGCTCATTTTTGGATTCAGCCTTCCCCTTCCTGACAACCCCCTACCCCCAAGTACTGGACATGTTGCTGTGCTTGCACCAACAGAACTGTCCAGACACTGGTGGAGCGCTCTAGATCCCAGCCTTATACAGCACTTAACACAGAATTAGCCCAAGGAGCATTAGCCCCATGGGTTGAAGAATCAGAGCATGTGGTTTGGGGCACACTGAATACGTGATCTCTGTGGCCAGTTTCCTTGAAGTTAGCTATGCAGTGTCATCAAGCTTTGGGGAATTTGAATGTCATACCTGCCTTCTGCCCACAGGCTTCTCAAAGAGCCAAGGAAACACCTAACTCAAGCTTAGGGGAAACTAAATATTTTTGCTGGGATAGCACATCCCAAGGAACAGATGCTTGGAGCCAATTAGCATCAAGCTCACTTATCCAACTAGTTTAATGTCTAAAAGTTTAAAAATTGTGTGGTTTAATCATGTGTGTGTGAGTGTAGTCAAAAGTCTCTTGTGTCTACCACAGTTTGGGGCTTTGGGCACACATCATCCTCTAGTTAAAGAGACTGCTCCAAGCTCCATTAGGTTTTACCACTCTCCTCATGGCTTTTTTGTTTTGCCTGCTGACTTATCCCATCTGCTTCCCCATCTATTTTGCTTAACTTAAACCATATTGACTGACATACATCAGAAAGTGATCATCTGGGCAGTTCAACCAACCACAGTAAAGGAGCTGCAACCTGTGGCAGCACTCCCTGCTCTTTCAAGGGGCAAGCCAGATCTCTTACTTAAAGTTTAGCGTATTGCTTCTAAACCAGACCAAAAAAATTTTGAGCTAAATATCAGCCTCTTTTCCCCATTTAGTGGAAGAGGAAAGTTTTTTGAGCTAGTAGAGTCCTAGCTGTTCGTGTGTCACGGCTGCCTGTAACAGCGTGGATGGAGGAACAGCTTCAACAGAGCAGATAGAACCCAAGCACCTCTTGTGGGCCTTACAGCTCAGGTTTTGGCTTTCTGTGCAATATTTTGTAATGCCTAGCATTTGCCACAACAGTCTTAGTGTGTATTTCTACACATAAAGCTCTCAGCCCAACAAGAGTCCATCACAGTTTTCAGCTTTGGAGACCTCCCTTTCATATCAGCAATGACAGCAAACAGAAGGCACAACTATCCTGATTAATTAATCCCCATACAGCACCTCCTAGCAACCAAAGGCTGTTTTGCTAACACTTCTAGCTGGGACTTGCAAGAGTATAACTTAACCACATGGGAATGCACTATCTCATTCCCATGAGCTCAGAAGTCTTTAAAGGAAACATTACCTACCTCAGTGCTTTCTCTGAGATGCCATCAGTGGCTGGACAGGCAGCATGACCAACAGACAGGCTAGTCACAGCAGGCAGGAAGAGAAGCTCCGATGCCAAAAATACATAATTACAATTAGCAACTCTTCCATTCTCCCAAAAGGCTGATGAAACCACCTGGCCAGACCTTGGCTCCAAATGTGTCTGCTACAACAAATTATGAGGAATTTCAGAGTGCAAAATAGATGCCTCTCTGGCAGGCACCTAAAATATTGAACATGTGTCACTGAGTCTTACAGCACCAAGTGCTGATATGCAACATGAGGCATGTGCATCTGGGATGCAGGGGAACTCACTATTTTCACAGTTTTTTGACACCCTGACACATGCTGTCTGTGCAAGGGCTGACTTCAGGCCCCACATCACAACATCCCTGGAGACTCCAGCACTGAAGTTTCCCAGTCATGACAACCCACCTTTAAAGCTGCTTTCAGCAAAATTACATTACATCTTGCTGTCTGGCTTGGCACTGACAGGTTATTAAGGTGTTACTCCAGTAAGTCTGTAACGTTCTGTTTTTAAGATGCATCTTTTATTAGAAAACCTTAGCTAAGCAAAGCTAGCAGTGAGAGTCATCTCAACCATCCCAAAGCCCAAGGAGAAAAGTAGCTGGCTCCAACATTTGCACTTGATACAAGCCAGGAGATTCTGCAATCAATGCAGCTGATTTACCTCTAGTAACTACTTTGCATTGACATGCCCATCCACCTGCTGTGCTTCACTAGCTACAGGAAGTCAGCGCACACACTCTTTGTTGAAATTAATCAACCCAAGGAGAGGAAATGTATATAATAATTCATTTTCAACACTCTGCATTACCAGGAAGCCTGAGGACTGTTTATACCCGGTGAAGCTCCAGGAAATGAGGATGTACACAAAGGGAGAAGTTTCAGGATTAAGGCCCCTGGCTAGAGTCACATACTGGAGCATGAAGGTGCACTTGATGGACTGGGACAACTTTCACAGCTGCAGATTAATTCTGCTGGCCTGAAGTGCACAGAGGGGCATCTCAGCAGTCTACACAAATGTTACCAGTAATTATAAATCACAGAATCATGGAATAATGGAATCATAGAATGGTTTGGGTTGGAAGGGACCTTAAAAATCATCTAGTTCCAACCCCCCTGCCATGGGCAGGGACACCTCCCACTAGACCTTGAACACTTCCAGGGAAAGGGCATTCATAACTTCCCTGACAAACCTGTTCCAGTGTCAGACCACCCTCACACTAAATGTATGTTTCTGTTCTAACACTTGCAACTAATGTTTTCAATTCTAGAAATTCACTTTTTTAACTCAGCATTTTCACATAAGATTTATTTTATTCTCACTGAACTCTTCTCTGGTGTTGAGAGGGATGTCAAAGTGATCTCTAAAATGCTGGTGGCTCCTCTCTCTGGGCAGCACTGCATTACCCACTTAGGATGTTCAAGATAGTTCCTCACCAGACTTTCCTCCTCCAAGCAGCACATCATGTCAGTAAAAGGCAAATACCTCCTTCTCTGCAGGTCTCCTCTCACACACATTTCTAGGGCCACAAATATCCATCTCCCCTCTTAAAAAGGATGGAGAAATCCTTTAATGATGGTGGCCTGCCAGACCATCACTGAAAGCTCTTCCTCCTCAAGCCTGACCACTCAAAGCAGCATTAGGTGGGAATCTCATGACAGCAGTGGGAAGATACTCAGATGGGCTCCCAGGAGGACTCAGTGGGGTGTCAGGAAGCTGCAGCCTCCTGCACATGCAGCAAATGAGCTACTGTACCTGGGCTGAGGTCTTGCTGGCAGCATCCTCGTGCAGCCTCCAGATCTACAGCCACAGCATACTGGGGCAGCCTTCAGGAGCTGTGCTGGAGGACGGGAGACAGCTGCCTTCTCTGCAAGGCAGAGCAAAGTTCGGCGCTCCTTATCAGCACAGCTCAGTGGCACAACTGTTGTTTATTGCAAATCACGTACCAAATTCTCTAAATTGGACACAGGAAGAACAAAGGCCTCTGTGTTTCTTGGCTTTACAAGTCATGTGGTGAGCTGGAGAAGTGGGGAGACATTAGTTGGAATATTGCCTGGTTGAAAGAAAACATCCACCGCTCCTCCCCACTGTGCCCAGGGGTGGGTCCCCACGCCCTGGCCCAGCTGCTGCCCCTTGCTGACCATGGCTGGGAGCAGAATGGGGGCTCCCACAGCCAAGGGAGGAAAGGGCAAGTGTCAAAGGAGCACAGCACTGAGAGTGCATTATTCTCAGCAACTAATTTCCAGCTTAAGAGGAACATCTGTGCACTGTAACTGCTCCTGATTTTTTTGCTTCCCCATCGTGACCGAAGTGCAGTAATGCTGTGTCCATCTTCTAAGAGGCTCAGACCACCATTTGGAGTGAAAGGGCTCCCATTGTGGACATCCTGCAGGGTTTGGCAGACATGGCTCCTGCCAGAACTCAGCAGCTATTTTGGGTGGAGTTGGCACACACAGGGAAACCTCCTTTTCCCAGCTACAGAGTATGGTAGCTCCTCATGACCAGGAAAGGCAGAACTACCTCTACAGCACATTCCAGCCAGACTATCCACCTGAGCAGCCAAACTTCCCACTGAGTTCAAAACGCAGCAGGGGCTGTGGTCCAGCAGCCACCACCTTTTGCAGTGACCAGAAGTGACAAAATGCCCACAGCCAAGCCACCAGTTGGAGTGTTCCCCAAGGAGGATTCAGAGGTCTCAGCCAGTGACTGCAGTGTGGGTTGGAGCATCTCTTCTAATGATTCCCCTGCTTCTCTCCACATCTCTTACAGGAGAAAATCTGCCAAGAGGCCACCCAGGGAGCAACCTGGGAGTCTCCAGGTCAGCTCCAGATCTCAGGTTCAGAAGGACTTTGGTTCATTCCAGATGACAGCACAACCACACTCAGTCACCCCAAAACAGGACCTGCTGCTGACAACTGCTGGTAGCATCCAGGGGCTGGGCACTGGGTAAGTAATTTTAACTTGTCTTTAAACCTGTCTGTGCATCAGGCCCTTGGGTAGAGATTGTTTAAAAGCTGCACTTGTTCAAACACAAGCTCTCATCAGTCACATCTCCAGGAGGTTCAGTAGCTTCTCATGGGTCTGGGGAAAAAAAAGCAAAAAAGTAGCTTTGGCTAATAACAAACAACATCTACAAAGGATTTCTGGTCCGCTGAAGTTGTCTGCCTGGCATATTGTAGAATGAAATGGAAGCAGCACCCACGTTGATAGACAATTCTCAGAGATGCTGCATCAAATTCTCAGACATCTTGGGCTGCATCAAAAGAATTGTGGCCAGAAGGGCAAGGGAGGGGATTCTGCCCTTCTGCTCTGGTGAGCCTGGAGTACTGTGTACAGCTCTGGAGCCCTCAGCACAGGAAAGACATGGAGCTGTTGGAGAGGGTCCCTTTAAGGTCCCTTCCAACCTTAAGCATTCTATGATTCTATGCAAACAAATATGTTTCCTCTCATTTTACCAGATTTTCCCCATAGCCTGTCTCAGATGGTGCTTTCTGGGTTCTTCAGAATGCACTTCAGATGTCACCACACTGGAATCAACCCAGCCAGGTTTGGCTTGGATGCTGCAACAGGTCTATCTTAGTGGGATGTATACTATTCACACAGTGAGCTCCCAAAGGTCAATTAGCAGTTGTCATATCTAAAGACAGAAAATGAGCAAGACACACTAGTTTCAGATACCTTCCTTAGCAGGTCAGTATATTAAAGTCTGTTCTGTCTGCAGCAGAGCACTGCTAAGGTATGATGGCTCATTAGACATCAGGGAAGAGCAATTGGAAAATGCCAGGCTAGCTTGAACTGGCTCGGAGCATATTCATGATTCGGAAAAAAAAGCAGAGGGCCAAACTTGAAGCATTGTTCCTCTCCTACTCAATTCTTAGTCAAGGATTTCAGGAGAAGTGTAGCCTGAAAGAAATTTTGTGTGTGGTCTCAAGATTTTATTGCCTAATGGTAACGCAGTAAGAATTAACTGTGTCCCACAGGACTCTGGCCCTCCCAAACGAAACACCAAGATCCTGGATCCTGATATAATGATGCAAAGTGGCCAAATTTGGTAATGGATAAAGTTGGGGCCTTCCATGGTCTTAAATACCACTGTGAGCATGTTTGAAGGTTATAATGGGTTGTGATGGAGAAACCTCTTTGAACTATTACCAGGCATTGTAATTTAGAATGGCCTCAGGCTGCCTTAAGTTACTTAGAAGATCCTACTGTCTTCTGCTGGAAATGAAGAGAGCAATTCTATGCAGTCATTTCTGCTTTCCCCTCTTGGCTTGTACACAAGCCTTGGAAAAGGATGCCAGCATCAGCCAGATTTGAAGTAACACAGGTCCACTGAAATTCAGCATTATGGCACCAAGCCTTTTGGTGCCTCCCCCTTGTTCAGAAACCATAGCCCTGTGTTAGGGGCACAAGCACACTCTGCAGCTCTTGGGGAGAGCTGGGTACCACAGCTGGGGTCCAGAAATGTCTACAGCATCAGGAGAAAGACATAAGGGCATTCCCAGCCTTTTAATCCCGGTGGCAAGTCTTTGGCAACTAAACACCAACCTGAGATTACCTTCAGGGTGTTCCCTGGTTGGGGTACATGTGTAGGGTGTACAGGTATTTCACAGCTCAGCCTGTAGCTGCTGAGTGATTCCAGGACTCTGGGTCTGTACGTGCCTACAGAAGCAGGAGGGCCCCGGATCCCTCGGCTGCTCTAAGCCCCAGTGCCTGCACTCTGCTCCTCAGGCTGCCAGACACCTACAGGCGGGTGCCAGCAGCAGCTCTGATTTATGAACCAGGGTCTGTGCGTCAGTGACAAGCCCGCACGCCTCACCCTTGCTTTGCTGGGAGGTCTAATCCCGTAATAACTCACGATGGAGCTGGTCACCAGACCAACACGTACCTACTGATTTCAATGCAGAAAGAGAGAGACTGGGCCTTACTTCTGTCTGGAAGCAACAACCAGGTTCACAGAAGGGCTTTGTAGCGAAGTCGCCCCGGGTGGCCGGCCCTCCCGATGGGTGGCAGCGATCCTGCATCACCCTCGCCCGCCGGACCCGCTGCAACCCAGCGCTGCCTGCGCGGGGCTCCGCAGCCCCCTCGCCCCTCGGGCACGGGCACCCGAGCGCTGCACCGCCCAGCCCGACGGTCCTGTGAGCAGCTGCTGCCACCCTCAGGTCACCCTCGCGGGAAACCTCTTCCTGCCTTTGCTGAATGCTGCTCTTAAAACAACTAATTACAAGCAAATGCAGCTAAGCTGCCGGATGATGAGCCTGGCACCTTATTGGCCCACTGGCGTCACTTGCCGTGGCTGAGCCAAGGCTTTTAATCTAAAATACACTACATAGGAGCAGGAGCAGAGAAAGCTCTGAGACACGTGGCACAGATGCAGGACTGTCAGGGCCAGGGTCCCACCATATGTGCAGGTTTCATGTCCAGGAGTGAGACTGCAGCGCAGGGCTGCAGCCAGGGAGCAGCGCACGGTCCCTCTCTGCTGCGTGATGCTTCAGCTCTCTGCTACCCAAAGCCCAACACACCTGGGCAACCTGCCAGGCAGCTGCATCAGGCCTGCAGGAACACGAAGCTCAAAACAAGCCACACCTGCCCCAGGAACGTGTTACCTTCATGGTCTGGAACAGCAAGAGGGAAATTGGAAACCAGAGCTCAAGAAGGAGGTGGCCTGAAAGTCACTTTAATTCCCCACTTCCAAACCCCCAGGTTAATTCCCATCTGGATGTAGACACTCACACCCTTACACTCCTCTTTCCCACCAGTAGCTTTGCAGCTAGACCCACAGCAGTGGTCGAGGCTGGAAAGCAGTGCTGCATCAAGAAATCTTAATTGCTTTTTAACAAGTGTTTTCCTTACATTTATACCACCACACACCACCTACATGAACTTGTACCAGCTGAGGGGCATAGGTCTGGACATAGTTGAGATGGAACAGCAGCAGAGGGAAAAAACCTCCCCTGCTGTCAGGTAGGGTGTTGCTCTGAAGGCCAGTGGTGACTCTCCTTGCTTCCAGGGCATCTCCACTGTGAGAGCAGGGATGAGCTCAGCTGGACAAGCTTCACTCGTGCTGGTCCTTAGTAGCCAGAGGGGTTGGCTTTTACTGCCTGGCCAGTGAAACAAAAAGGGATTTGAAGGTGGGCAAAATCTTTGTTCTCATTGCTTTCCTGCTATACCTGTGATCTTTTCACCTCTGCAATACTTCTTTAATTCTCCTAGGGAGAACAAAAGAAATTAATTGTGTGCAGACTACTTTTATTGGCACATATAAGTGCAGAACTACATAAGACTTGTCCTGAGGGAAAATGTGTGTCCTCTCAACAATGTACACTTAAGGCTACTGCTAGTGATAAGGATTTTTTCTTTGAAGTTTCTTTCCAGAGGTGGTTCACATGCTGAAGTAGGGAGCTAGTAGAAATTATTTTCCAAAAAGTTTTGTTCATAAGAGCGTCAGGGTCAGCAATATTTTCATCTCCAGCAGGTTCTTCCCCCTCAATAATTTCTGGGCTGTGTTTGGCTTTCACATCAAGCTTGAGATTTCAGAACTTGAAAGACTCAGCATTTTCTTTCAGACTTTTTAAGCTTGCAGCATCTTTGGGAATGGAGATACAGATTACTATTGCTTTGAGTTACGCTTTTCTTTATTGCACAGCTATGAAAAACAACATACAGAGAGACTAAATACCTAGACAAAGAGTAGAGTCATTGCTAAGACCAACTTGAGGAAAGCTGGTGCTATAGTTTCATGTGGCTCTCAGTTTTAGGCAACCTTCCACTGTCCATTTGCATGCTGCTGGCTTCTGGGAGCTGCCAAAACTGTAGGTAAAAGACCTCACAACTCTTTCCAGGCTGCTGATTTAATACTGGTGGTAGTAAGTTTCCCTCCACAAAGCAGGATTCCTGAATTCTTTAATGCGATCAGATTTTAAAATCTCACTGTTTCTGATAAGATTCTATTGTTCTACATCCATTAGACAGATTTTAGATCCCAAGGAGCTTTTGAAGAGAGTCAGTGACTGTTAGTTACAGACCTTGCAGATCTGTAGTTGATCATCTGTACCACTAAGGAGTGAGATTCCACAGCCTTTCTCCTTCAGTGTTAACCCCTTTTGCTGTCAGTTTTTTGTTGTTTTGTTGTGGTTTGTTTTTTTTTCCTTATCTCCAGTTAGAATTTTTCTTCTGCAGTTCATAATTGTCATCTCTTAGAGATATCAGCTGAGAGGAAACAATTGCTTTACCAGTGACTTCAAGGACATTTGCCAAGAGCAGAATGGTGAGTCTTGGGAATCATGGGGTCCATTACAGAATCTGGAGGAAAGCATCCTCCCTCCTTTCACCAAACTCGATAGTTCTTTCTTTTTAATAGCACTATCTGGTTCAAACTTTGATTTCTTCATCATCTCATCTCCACCCATCCTGCTCACTTAGCAGGATCTGTCCTTTGGCTTCTGCACCTCACTCTAGGCCCCATACTAGCCTTTGCCTGCTCAAACTCAGCCTTTCCTCCTACCATATCCTTGCTCCCCTAGATCCCCTCCAGTTCCTTGTCTCTTGCCATGCCAGTCCTGCTTTCCCTGGTTTCCTTATCCTACACCACCTTGGGTCTAGTGTTACTGCTCTGACCTGGCTGAGGGAGATGGGATGTTGGTAGGCTGATTTAGCAGATGGATGAGGCAGTTCCTTGCTGTCAGCTGCTGCATTTTTGTCCTGCCCTGCAGAGAGCAAACTAGAAGCAAGAATTACAGGAAGAATCCCTTGAAACAGTTCCGCTCAGATAGCATTTAGTCACTCTGTGACATGTGGTGTATTCAGGGCCTGGTCACAGGTAAAAGCTCTGAGGGAATGCAGCTTGGTCCAACTAGTAAAACCCAGCATTACGAGTCTCATACAAGCCTGGTGTGGAAGAATTCAGGAGAAATTTTAGCTGCTCAAAATAAATAACTCATTACCATACATATTCCTACTGACTTTTTCTTGCAAATACTTCTAAACTGGTGCAGATTCTAACGGAAACAGTGAAAAACATGCTAATACAGAAGTCATACCTTTTCCTTCCATCTCTTCCCACCTCTATTTTAAGTCCTAATCCATAATATGAAGGCAAGAAGGCATTTCAGCAGAAGGGTTTACAGTTCTGGAATAAGGACAAAACAGTTTTCTCCTACTCACAGTCATAGGAACGGATCAGCCATTTTTTCTGAAGCTTTTGACCCAACTCAAACATAAATCAGCCTGGCAGCAGAACATTAATGGGGCCAGAATTTAGTCCAAACAAGAAAAGTTTTAAAGTAACAAAGAAATGAGAAAAGTGGTGTAGTGCTGGCCAGCTTCTGTGTTAGGAAGTGCTGCTAACCCCTTTACATTTGTAGTACATATATCAAATATGTAGCATGAGCAACCCACAGAGGTTCATCTACTTAACTCAATTATTTGGGCTTCTAACCCAGACCCCAGGTCTGCAAGGTTCTGGATAAGCCTTGACTCCTGCTCAAAACTCTGTTGACTCAATGAGGCTGTGGAGACCAGTGTGTCCAAACCAGCCACAGGACAGGACAAAAACTCCATCAAAGGCAACACCTTCCAACTGGAGGGACGAAATTTCAGGCTGCACTTTTATTGTTGAGCAAACTCCAACCCTCAGAATGAAGCTTGAAAAGTCAAGGGTCAGGAGGGAGCTCACTGTTACGTGACATAACTCACACTCTAGAAAACTAAAGCCTGGGCCAAGGCAGTCATAATGAAAAGATCTTTGGCTAATGGACAGAAAGCACCCAAAAAGCTAGCTTTTTGTCAGCTTTTGACAGGCTTTTGTCACAGAGGTTGACATTTTGCCTGTTTGGAAGGAAATGAGCTAGAGGAGAATGAAGAGCACATGTTGTCAAGTGGGTGTGAATCAAACTAAGCAAAGAAAGGAGCACTGGGACAGTTCAGCCTGACATCAAGGCTGAGAGAGAAGAGGCTGGAAGCAGCAACAGCTGCAGATGCTTTTAGACAGACATATTTCCTTCCTTCAAATCAGCTTAGATTTCCACATGCTGATGTAAAACCGGATGAGAGGTACCAGCAAACCAGGGAAGTTTCTTGTAGAATACCCAGAAGTTGATTGCAGTGTTCAGTGTTATCTGGGTCCTGACTTGTGCTGCTTGTGCAAGCACATATTGCCCTTCAAGAGTGGAACATCATACGTTAACAAGCCCTGTAAGCACCTGTGTCTACAAGACCGGTCTTACTTTTATACTAAGTAATAGCACACAAGGCCTTGTTAAAACCAGATTTAAATTCAGCTTATTTTTCAGCTACTCTATAAAGCCAAAAGTGGTTTTCCTCATTGGTTTTTTTATAGCCTTCCCAGATCTTCTAGCCACAAACACATAATTTATTTAAGCCACACATAAACAACCATGATTTACATCAACTTTAAATTCAATGGAAAGCACATGAAAGAACTACTTTCCTTCTCTGTGCTACTTGCCTGCAGTCTCTCTTTCCAAATTCATGGTGGTAACCCCAAGCAGTTGTCAAAACTTGCCCCATATTTGGCATTTTAAGAAATTCCTGTGAGTTTATTGCACTAAAAAAAAACATTCAGTCACCTTTTGGCATCCTTTTTGCACCACAGGACGAGTCAAGGAACTTGATGATCTGTGAAAAAGGTGGACTCTCAACTGGACTGGATATCACCCTCTGGTCAGAATGCAAGATACATCTACTGCAGTTGTCATACAAACTTGTATGACACCCAGAGCTTGGTATACGGTTCCTTAACAATAAGTGAATAGAGTTATAATATAGATTGCTATTCTGCAATTGAATGATATATAGAGATCATCTCAATCCCACAAAAAGTAAGTCAGGATGGATAAAAGCTGAATCAACAAGAACAGTAATATGAAACAAGTTAAAAAAAGCTCTTGCCGCAATATACAGAAATAAAAAAACCACTGTCTCTGCTCCTTTTTAAAATCAGGGCTGGTCTCAGCTGAGAACATGCAGTACACTTGTCTCTTTGGCAGTATGCCCTATACCAGAAGTAACAGAATTTCTCCAAAATTCCCTCCTCCCAGCTAAGAGCTGGCAAGGAACACAATATTGATTGCTGAATCTGAGGGCCGGTTGACAACCCTCCCTGCCCAGTGTGATTTAGAGACCTGCAGTAGCTGCTCTAAGATTAGCAGACTATTCTCTAAGAGCACATGCCTTCCTGACCTCTTCTGACAGGGTGAGCACCCCTCTCTGGGCCCACTGGTTCAAACTAGTGTTGTTCAAGGGAGTGCCCTATAAACACATCTCAGCTCAAATGGAGCACACCCTGACTTGATAAACCTCAGCATCTCACACTTATAAAGGCACTGGGCCATTTAGCTCATACTGCCCTCACCACTTGTTGATTCTGTAGCACTAATAAATGTCAAATACTGGCAATCTTTGCTTAGCATTTATTGAAAAAATACACTGCTTGCCATTGTGCTTACACCTGTGGTTTCTGCTGCTCTTCATGCTGCACTGAAGGAGCCACCATTTGAGACCTATTGCTAGGCAGAGGTGCCCTATTCTTTGCCGTGGGTCCATAAGAACTACCACTTGGTGGATGACTGCTTGCAACCTTCAAAAACTGGAAAAGGCAGCCAAGTACATTACTCAACACCTTGTATTTCAAGTGTTGCACTAGAACATGGAGAATACTGAACTAGAAGCCATGACTTCAACAGCCCTTGACTCACCCTTTCTGCAGAGCGAGTCTTGGATTAGTACTGGCTGGTGGGACCATGAAACACAAACTATGTAGAGCTTTACAGCTTTCACTGGCAGTGAATCCAGAAGCTGCATCTAAGACCATCTGCTAGGACCTCATACTTGCCTTTCAGCACCAGACTCTAGAGTTCCACAGCTGTTAAGAGAAGGGGCAACATCACCTTGTGGAGACTTGAAATCTTCAATATACCTTATCAGTCAACAATCAGATTAGGGTAAACTCTCCACAAGGCCTTTTTCTAGTAGACATATTTCACCTGTAGGTAAATAAATTCACATGTCCATCTGCTGCACTCTGTATGAAAACACTTATTACTACACTGTGATCATGTGAGCAGGATGGGTTGGTCTCATTTTGCAAGCTTTTGTAGACTACTGTGGGAAAATCACAGATGGCATAATAAATTAGGGTCTGTACTCACACGTCCTGTATTTTCCATGACCAATTTTTCCAGTAAAAAACCCTATAATTTTCCAGGATACATCAGATTTCAGAATCAGCTTTTCAATTTGCATCATGTGCAATGCCATATTCAACCTGGTAGTATTTGGGTAGTATTGTCTTACCAAACAACCACGAAGCACACACATACTTCCATCATGCCCAGAAGTTGTGAAGGGTTAATGAGGGGCATACATTTGGCTGGCCAGGAGAATGCTGGAGGAGCCTTCCACTGAGTATTACTATGCAGCTGCCACTGCCAGAGATCTGGGGCAGCTTTGTGTAGCAGGGCATGGACAGGAAATCATACTGAAGCTGTAACTGTCATTGCCTGTATTTGTATAGGCTGCTTTGGGCTTCTTAACCTTAAAGCAATATTGCTTAGTGTGACAGTCCATCTACCAGAAATCCTGCCCAGAACAATGCTGGGGGCTCATCTCTGGCCTCCTGAGAGCTCCTTGGTGGTCCAGCACCAGCTTTTATTTTATTTATTTTAAAACTGCCAAAATAAAGCTACCCTAAACCTGCCAAAAAATAAAAGGGCTTCTCTGCCAGCCTTGTGTTCTGCCAGCAAGCAGCTAGAGCTGTACAGAATCAAAGAACTGTAGAATGGTTTGGGTTGTATTGTGTAGAGTGGTGCGTGACATAACAAGTAGGATTGTCTGAGGACAGGACTTAACAGGTGAGGTGAGAAGGCCTGCTGAGATACCCCTGAGGGACTGTCTTAGAGAAGATGAAACATATGATGGTGTGGATCCTGGAGCAAACTTCCTTCTCTTAGGTGCCCAGGTTTCCTCAGTGGCCCTGCCAGTTGGTTTGCTGCAAACCAGAGTGAGCTTGTGTGTGTTCAGTGGAGATAACCAGGGTCCTACAAACAAACCCGAGATGGACCTAAACAGGCATCTACCTGTTCACGTAGATCTAAGAAACCATATATGAGATCAGCCATCAGTAGAGAGCAGAGAATGCCAGAGTGCTTCCTACAGACAGGGACAGGAGCACAACTTACAGAAACTTATGGGCAGCACAGACCTATGCATGATCAGTCTCAGATCATTATTAATTACAATAATCATTATTATACAGATTGGCTAGAATCTCCTTCTTGAGTTACAAACCTGCAACCAAACCTTGCCCTGGCTAATTAGGGTAAGTTGTGGGAGCTGTATGATGTCAGCCAGCCTTTGTCTAACACTGAATGGGCACCAGAGCAGCACAGCTCTTGTGTAAGAGTGACCACTATGCTCCATCATATACAGGGCAAAAGAACAGACTCTTTAACAGCCGGCCTAAAATGTTAAAGAATTAAACTCTACCTATCAGTAGAACTCTCATTGTTTCTAAGAACACAATTTGCATGCTAAAAGATGTTCGTAATTGATGATTTTCTCAATAATTCTCTCTCTTTGGTTTTAATTATCTTCTGGTGGCATTCAGCACTTAAGAGTCAAACTCAAAAAGCCCTCTGAAATAAATGTGAATGGTGAAGAGGGGTCAGTGCACATGGCTTTCCACTCCCAAACTGCATCAAAACACAAGGAAAATATTTGATGATGGGTTAGGATGGACTGTGAAAGCAGTGACAGTCTAGAGAAAGAGAGCATTAACTGTTGTAAGATGGAGAAAAAAAACAAAACAAAACAAAACATTTTAACTGTTTTCTGAATGTTTTTAGCCACTGCTGTCACAAAATTTGCCAAATATCCAGAGGTTGTATATCATGTGGCACAATGCAGGATTACCACAATGGAGCCCTATTCTTGCTCAAGGTCTTTCAAATTCTTTAAGTTTGCAGCATTTCTGAAAAATATCCAATCTTCTGCTCTTATGGGCTTTTCAAAGTACTTCACTTAAAAGCTGTAAACTGATTTCAAACTTCTGCACCTTCAAAGAAGGAATATATAGTCATAAAAATATATATAATGAAAATATGCTCAGTACTCCAGTGTTTGCTGAAAAGTCTCCTTAAAAGGAGTTAGCTAAATGTAGGCAAATGTAGACTCTATGCCTGAGAAATAGTTTGGTTATTTCCTCAATAAAAAGCAGTAGGTGAATTTCAGATTATTTTGACACAGTATCAAGCTGTGGTCTCAGAATTTTGGACCTCAGTGGCTACTGCTCTGATGTTCAATTAATTGTAAATTCAAGGGAACTATCACTGACCTTGTTATGAAGCCACAGTTTTACAGATACATAACTTTTCATTGTCAAGATAAAAATCAAACCAGTGTTTTGTTAGTAGCATACACATTTATATAGCATTGCTTAATCATAAAATTTGGCTGAAGAGTTGCCAGCTTTACAAGCAATACATTATTATGATCAAATGAAAAATATAAACCAAGGTAGACATACATAGGAATGTGCATTAAAAAAGCTTATTAATTATGATAACAAAGGAACAGAAGACTGGAAAGCAAAGTTAGGTTTAAAGATCTGTATTATAAGTATAGTAAGTATAATTAACTTAGTAGTAGCTGTAACTTTGTATAAGCAGCAGGAATAACATTTACCCAGAAACCTTGTCAGAAATACACAAAACAGAACTTGGCAAAAAGAACAAAAGTTAACTGTTTACCTATGAAGAGGAGGATGCAAGTGGTAGGGAAAAACACTTCAGTTTTATTAGGTGGGGGAAGTTGGGTTGGTTACATTCTGGAAAATGAAAGAAACGTTCTCTTTTATCCTTTCAAGGAAAGGATCAGCTAGAGTCTGATGTTGCCCAGAGAAATGTTTCCATTGCATCAGCTGTGACATGGAGAGTGGTTTCTTTGAGTCAGGCTTCCCGGGGTTTTGTCCAAGCTGGCAATTTCTAGGCACAGAAGGCTTTTCTGAGGAAGAATCTGAAAAAAATGATGCAGTAGACTAATCAGAGAAAAATAAAACAGAAAATTTCAGTCTAAATCAATAAGCCAGTTGGTGATAGCAAATGAGAGGGAAAAAAAATAGAACATCATAAATATCCTTCTGTGTCAATGAAAGCCAAATATGTATTCACAGTAAGAGGGGAAAGGCTGCTCCTTGCTCATTGATTGAGTTTATCAAAATCCCCATATGCTAGCATAAAGACAAATCTTTTCACTAATGGATGGGAAAGAAAATATTTTTTCTGACAATTTCCCTTTTTTTGTCTTCCTAATTCTGTGATATTTGGGCTGCTCCCATTCTATAAGTAAATCTGAAACTAGAAGTATGTGGCAGCAAAATTCATGCTAGCTTCTATTTCCTCCCAGAGGAGTCATTGCAACCAGCTGAGAATAGTTTGAATAGCTACTGCATTGACTCGGCAGACTAGAGCCAGTGATCTCTGCACATCCAGATTATGGCAAGATGGCCAATGTACACAGTACTGTACACTGTATATCACAGTAAAGAAAAGACTATACCCTGTGAAGCATAAAGAGAGGAATTCACTTTGGACAAATGATTCTAAAACCTCAAACAGGACCAGGTCATTGCAGGTTATGTCACACATTGCTGGCTTTGTGATTTGTCTGATACATGTGATAAATGAAGAAATCAATTTGGATGGGAAAAAAAAAAAAAGCATCACTGCTGTTACTGGTTTAAAACCTGTTGTCAAAAACATTTTCATAGCAGTGTTCCATGCTTCTTAGGAAACACCAGTGACATAAGCAGCAGGATGAGTCAGAGTATTTCTGAGTTTTTTAACCTTTGGAGAGCCCATAAAGACTCATAAATGTAAGGTTTTACTTGCTGAAGATGATGACTGACAACAATTTGACTAGGGAACTGATAAGCCACTTTGTTCTCTGCTCTTTAGGAAATGAAACCTTTCCCTCACTCTGTCATTTCTACCACTTAAGTTTAAGAATTACCTCTGGGTTCTTCCTTGATTTACTGCCAAAAAGGTTCTGTTCACTGGGATCAAGAAATCATTAGCCTTGAAGAAATCCTGGTTACATTCACTGCGAAGAGCAGTGCTGTGGCTGAATCGGTGGAATCAATATATGTTCAAAGTGTATGACAAGCAGTCAAGAATGTTAAGACAACTGCAAAATGCTAAATAAAATTATATCCACCAACATTCAGCACAGTAATTTTATAAAATTTCTCTGGATTTCTGTAGTCCAGGAGCTCTGTCTGTCTCATTGCACACCAGTGAGAAAATCTGGCTTACATTTAACACTACAGGTGCCTTTCCCACACTGATCCTGTAATAGTACCTAAGTGGAGGCTGGTATATTTTAGAACATCACTTACTCGTGCAAAAACAGAAGGTCTAATTTTTCAATCATTAAAGAAAGATCCAAAGACAATGCAATCAATATGTGGAGCAAAAATATAGAAGAAAGTAAAACTGTTACGGCTCCAGAAGCACTGCACTTTCACTAACCAAGTCCTCTCCATTTGGGTAGAATAAGATCAGGAAGAAACATAACTTGAGCTACTAGCTGGGGACATGGAAACCATCAAGCAAAATAGTCTCACTATGTCTGTATTACTTAATTTCTTGCTCACGTCTGTTGGAAACACACCCTCCTGTAGCCATGTCTTTGGCTCTTTTTATTGTGGTACCTTTATTTAGAAGATATCAGCATTGGTAACTCATTACTGCATACAGGTACTTTGTGCTCAAAGGAAAGAAACAGACTGGGGCAACAGACACTTCTTCCTTTAAGAAACCAGATGAGCTATGAAAATTAAAATGGATGGGATGTAAACTTAATTTATAATAATTTTTATTATTTTTTGTAATCCTGCTCCAAACTTAAGCCTATATACCTGTATACAGCAAGGTATTAAAACAATTTTGATATACCAAAAGAACAAAAAAGAGAGCTTCCTGCAGAAAGGGTAGATGAGAATATTTGCAACTTGGATTTACAACTGCCAGGGGATCTTCCAGCATTTCTCAAAAACCTTTTTTAATCATCCTGCATCAGCTATAGCTAATAACTGTGAAATGCAGGATTATATTCAGAGATCTTCATTGGCTACTGGCTGGCATACCTGTCCTCACACAAACAGCTTTTGAAAAAATCCTTACCAGCTCCTCATTACTGTCCTTGAATATTTAGAAAGAAAACATCATATAATGTCATTTGGATGAGAAGAATCACTAGCAGAGCTGGCCATAGCTAATTCAAGGAATTAAGAGGCATGATACACAAACTGGTTGTTCCTGCAAGGAGTCTTTCCTCCTCTTCATCTTGTGGAGTGCTCCAATGGATGAGAAAAATCAGCCAATACCTGGAAGATCCCTTGATTAACCTCATCACTTCAATCCTATTTTAGTGAGCATCTGAGTTTTCTCCATATTTCAGACCATACATTCAGAATGGATGTACTTCCTCAGCCATGGGAAGAGATAATGAAAAAGAAACTCACTTTGATGGTCTTTCCTTCCCATACAGTCACAATCAAGCAAGTCATGGGTAACACAGCTGGAATCTTCATGAAGTGTAAAGAGATTTCTAAGCTCCTCAATAGAGAAATGGATGTGTTCAGATGTCTTGGAAAGGTCTACAACTGCCCCAGAAAGGTCTTGTTTGCTGATCTGTCTTTGATAAATCTTTTCTTCTATTGAGCCTGTATTAGTAAAAAAATAGTAAAATAGATACACTGATAATTTTTGATCACTACTTGAGGAAGAAAAGTAAAATCCATTTCTTTATAGCAATATTCATAGGAAATGCTAAACCACTTTTTTCAGCTATTCAAGCAAAACTAATGCAAAGATAAGGCAAATCAGTATGCTGTCTCAATTTCAACTGAATTCAGAAAAAAAAAATAATATATATATTTAGATAATTAAATATTTCCAAAAATATCCCCTCCCTTTTTTAATGGACTGAATTTCAATAGCTTTCTCACTCTAGGGTATGTTTGAGCACCATCTCTGACCTGTGGTTAGCAGTCTGTAGATATACACAGTATGTTTCTGACCATCTCTCCACACTCTGGCCATTGCCTGAAGAAAGCAAAAAGATGAAGAGCATTAGCAGCCTACTATACAATAGTATTTCAACTGAATTTTGCACCCTCCTCTGATCAAATGAACAGTTCTGCTAGCTCATTCAAAAAGATGGTGTCCAAAGAAAGCATTCCTCAATAACTGTCTTTGACTGTTTTTATGAAAGTCTTCTGGTATTAACTGTAAATAATTTTGAAAACATAATTGACTTGCTGCCATTTATGCTCCCCTTCCTTTCTGTGTAGTATATAGGAAGGTAGGGGTTTCACCTCTTTCCTGCCAGAAACCCCCTTTTCATTTTTGTTTCCCAAGCGTTACCAGCTGTTTAATATTTCAGGAATACTCATAATTTGCCACCATCTCCAAAAGTGGGTGTTTTTTGCCACAATACAGCTTTAAATATGACATTTTAATTTCTTTAAAAATTGTAAAACTAGTGTTTTACGCAACCTTTTCATTCTTAAACAAGATGTAACTAAGTCCTGTTATGTGTTTTTTGTCAAAAATGTGCAGATTCCTCCTACACAGAGGGTAGAAGTACCCACAGTATGGCTTGCAGTCTTTGGCAACCTGTAGCAATTTTGACTGATTGAGCAGGCTGTGTTTCAAGCAACAAGACAAGTGACCACATGAGGGTACTAATTCGCACTTGGAACAGGGGCAAGGCCAAGAATCAGAGCATATTTCAGGTATTAAACACACAGCATTGCTCTGTAATTAAGATTCTTACTACGTTCATAAAAAGATTTTTTTATATAATTATTTTTACTAAGGACTATTTTAACTCAACACTCTTAAACCGACTAACTAACCCCTTCAGGCTAACAGTGCCATTCCAAAAACAGCACAGCACTGTCTTTGTTTTCTTTCTTTTAGCATCATTGCCACATGATTTTCTCATTCTCTTAATTTTGATCAGAACCTCTCCCTTTTTCCCAGGTATTGCAAAGCAACAGCAACACTTGTTATGCAGTCTAATAATAACAACTTTCTTTTCAGAATCACAGCAACTTTCCTGTTAAAGAAGAGGTCAGGAGACAAAGGGGATACAGGACTCACTCCTCCAAGGAAACCAGAATTTACATTTTTTACTGCAAGGTGGCTTGTAATATACTTGTCCAGATGCAATGTGATAAATTGGGTAGCAGTAAGTCATGTAAAGCCAGGAATTTGATGCCCATCCCAAGCCCCAACTACACTGCTGTACCAGACCTGAATATCCATAGCTGGATTCCAGTCGATATCATACAGGATCAAATGGGATGCGCCGACCAGATTCAGTCCTACTCCACCAGCCTTTGAACTCAGCAAAAAGATAAAAGCTGGACTGAATTTACTGTTAAAACTATCGACAATCTGTTGCCTCTGGGAGACAGGAGTATTTCCATCAAGTCTAGTATAAGAGTATCCATAATGTTTGCATGTTTCTTGTAGTATGTTTAATGTTTGAGTGTAATTGGATACCAGTACGACCCTGTCAAACAGCAAAGCAAAGTTATCTCATAATCTTAGACCTTGGTAAAGTTAAAGTCCAATAACAAATTACCAAAGAACTTTTAAAAAATAAAATCACAGGTCAAGCAAAAAATACACATCAACCTGAGGTTACTCATATTTCCTAAGGAATAAAATATTTCTTATTAATTTGAAGCACATACTAGATCTGGATGCATTATACCTACTGTCAAGCATTAAAACATTAAGTAATGAATGTTTTATTTTTTTCACAACAGAGTTTGGCTTAGTGCACAGATTGCAGGCATCCAGAACTAACCACACAGATAGATTTTTTTTAAAAATCAATCTCTATTTATACAAAATAGCTGTTGTTAAGGCAGCATTTGCAGAAAGTGTTGTAGCAGCTAATAAATAATACATATGGCTCTACTTACTGAAAAAGCTACTGTGAACTTCTATAGACAAGCTCCGAAATTTCTACTAAACAAAATCCTGAAAGTAGAATTTGAAAGCAGTAACTCCTTCCTACACTTTATGATTGAAAAGAACTGGGATGAAGAATGGTGCAAAACATCACAAAAAACATAATCTGGATTTAAAACAAAAAAATTAAGCAAAATCAGCCTCCTGATCTCTTACACTAATGACCCATGTGTCTGTGGTTTTTCTCAGAAATTTTGACTAAGTTTCAGAGTTCTGCAAATCTCAGATTTCTGTCCTGCCAGATATTGAGGATGATTCTACTGAGAGGACAAAGAAAGTTCTTTTGCATTTATAATAAGCACAGAGAATAATAAGCACACTTAGGGCATTGGAGGTCTGTTACAATCTAAACTAAATGTACAAAGGGGGTCAATTTTGTAAAAAAGAAAAATTATATTAAAAAAAGCACTGAAGAACTAGACAAATAATTTCATGGAAAATCTGGAAAATTAATATTTTTAAATGGTTTTAAAGTATTTTTCTTATTACAGCTGACTCTACAATAGAACTATATCCAAGACTCATTGGTAAAGACTTTGCAGGTTTGATTTTCTGGTCAATCAACCCCAAATTTGCACCTTTGCTTTTACTCAAAAATAGAATACAAGCTTTCTAAGAGAACTGGAATAGTGTCTGTATATAGTGAAAACTACTTAGGACTCATGAGAGCAGACAAAAAAAAGAAAAAGAAATGATCAGCACTGAAAGCAACACCAGCTTTAACTCAGCAGCTTCTACAGCACTGAGACAGGCAAATGTGCTTTTTCCTGATCCCCCCATTTCCTTTCAATGACAAGAAACAAACCCAGTACATTTAGACATTTATCTGTCACTGGTTTCAGTGGATGTTAGGCATATAAACTCCCAAAACTAGGCTCAGCTTTCTGATTTGTAAAAAGAGAGCATAATGGAGAAACAAATTCCATTACATCAGTGCCAAGAGACCTGCTGTTTCTTCCAGCTACTGAATTACAGCATGTCCTATTTAAGCACCAATTTGAGTAAAAGTTAAAAGCTAAATATTTTTGGAACAGTTGAGCTTTAAGGCCTGAGTACATAAAAAAGTTATAATGGGACACAAGGCGATTTGAGATTTCTATGAATCAGCAACTACACAGAAACTAACCATGTGCATCCTATTACTTCAAGACAAACAGAGGTTTTCCTACATGTCAGTGCTTTTAGCACAGAGGAAACAAGCAGTTGCTGTGCAAGTTCATCTGTTGAGACTGGTTCCTCTAAACAGAAAAGGCAGCAAGGACTGAGCAGTTAAAAGTGATTGAAAGAGGAAAGAACTTAAAATCTAGTAATTAAAAATATTTTAGTGCAATTTAAACATTTAATATATGGGTACAAGGAGATACAAAGCACTGAAAAGTCTTTGGAATATGTCATAGTACAGGGGCTGTAGCAAACTCTATTTTACTTGCTGGAACTCAGAATGAAAAATACAGGTATCTTTATCTCAAAAGAATACGAAGAGCAACTTTGAAAATGTCAGCTGGGACAGTGTAGTAATTTAACAAAGAAGAGCCCAGAGTACAATGCATAAATATGCTCAACACCTCTGCAAACAGTCGCAACACCTTTCTTTTGAATATATTACGTCTCACAGAATCACAAAATCACGGAATCATCATGGACCACTGAATCCAACCATCAATACAAAAAAATGAACAACAACAAAAAAACCCCAACCAACCAAACAAGACCACACAAACACACACACCACCAAAAAACACACATTAAAAAACCCAAAAAAGCAAACAAAAAACACAAAAAAACCCAAACACACACACAAAGAAACCCCACAAACACAAAAACCCCACACCAAAACAAACACACAACAAAAAACTAACAACAATAACAAAAATACCAAACTACATCTTCGTGCATTTGAAAAGCAAAATACCCAGTGGGTCGCTCCTATTATCTCTCTTTTACCTTTCTTTCACACTTGCCTTTCAGAAGAGCTGAGCTCATGGATTGCTGCTAATAACTTCACCAGCACCTGCAATTTTCCTGAATCAGTTTCAGAGAAAGTGTCTGACGTATAATGTTGTGGAAAGACATCTATTAGTCCTTCATAGAGACTGGACTCATCATGTTCATCAGACACAGGATGACAGCTTTTTCCCTATTGAAAACAAAAACATTGAAGTCCCATATCCCATCTAGTATGTTTTGGGTTGCTGGTTTTTTTTAACTTTGCTATATTTTTATCATGAATTAAAAAGGAAATATCAAAACCTGCCACAAAGTACTCTATCATGTGAGCACAACCTCCCAGTATTAGATGGAAAGCACAGTTTAAAATACTGATGGCTTTTATGTTGGTTTACACTCTCTAAGATGTTGTTTGCAGCTAAGCAGAAAGTTGAAATACTTAAAACTGAAAAATGTGTTCTACTTCTCTACTTAACCACACAGATGGACACCCACAGGAAAACATATCTTAAAGATGGAGGAAAAAATAAGACTCTGCTTACTCTTTCTAAAGGACATGATACCTTATTGTCAAATTCCTCAATCATTGACTTCTTTTAGGAAGATGCTGTCATTAAGGTTCAGTTATGTAACTGGAAATTATTAAAAGCTAACAAGTAAAACAAATAACAGAAAAATACAGGCAATATTTTGCTGTAATTTGAAAATTAATGTTTCACAGGGAGAAAAAAGCCAAACTAATCAAATCCCCAAACCATAACAGTAATAAATTACTGGCACATACAGTCCTTTCTGTCCCTATAGTTTCTGAAGAGTTACATTTTCACATAAGGAAAATATCTAATGCTTCTATTATGACGTAAAAGCAATGACATTTACTTGGCAGTGCTGAAAGTTACAGGGAAGTCTGTGTTGTGGACATTCCACAAGTCACGAAGCACATATTTTAAGAAAGATTTACATTTCCATCCACCTTTCCTGGATTTTGACTGTGGCCACAGTGGTTAGTATTGCCAAGATCTAACTATCACATTATTTACCTACAGAAATGAGAACATTTCTATAGAAATAACAAGGTGTACAGTGTGATAGGATCCCAGAAGAAGTGGAAGTGGAGACATCTAGTACCACTGATGTCTTGAGCCTGCAGTTCCCAGTATCACTGAGATTGAGAGAGAAATTATCATGTGGACAGGGAGGCTTCAGAGAAACTAGCTAACAGAGTACACAGAATAATCTCTAGCTAACAGTGTTCTTTGTAAAAGTCACATTTATATGTATTTTTACAGATATTCAGAGACAAGATTAAGTGGGAAAATAAATGAAGAACAAGAAAATATGACGAATCAGAAACTGGTGAGATACCTTCCCTGAGTACATTCAGATTTCCTAACATTTATGTTTTTGAAACCAGACCTCCTAAAGCCAGTTGTATGTGAGAAGGGAGTAAGGAAACTACCTCAAGTAACATGCACATTGAACATATCGTAGTTTTAGTGACCTTTCCCTGCTGAAATTACTAAGTGCAGACACCTCCCCACCCATGCAGATAGATACCTTTATAGCTTTAAGCAGAAGACATGGATGATTGCAAAGTTTCTTCAAAGCTCCTATACAAATTAGGTGAGGACTGTTTTCTAGCCTGCCTTGTAGACAGGACCTAATAGCTCGAGAACTAAGCAGCTTTCGATACAACTCCAGCTGCAGTACTGTTGGTCGGCAGAAGATTATGCTCTCCTTTTTGGGGGGCAGGAACTGGTTTATAACCTCCTGTGTTCTCCTAAGAATAAAGAGTCCAGTGAGGCGTGTTAGTTCTGCTGCTCTTTTTTCTCCTAATTCCTTTTCCTCCTAAAAGAACAAAGTACAAAATGAATTATAATCTTGCATTTCATCACAATAATTTTCCGTATTATTTTAATTAGTTTTAAGAACATTAATTAATCAATTAAGAACATTTTAAATGTAAATTTACCACGTTCTGACATGGTACTCTAATGATCAATTCTTCTCCATTTAGTACCACTACATTAGCTTAATTATAGGTCTGGTTTCTAAAGTCTTAAACAAAGGAAGATCCTGTCCCAGAAGATACTCAAGGCTCAAACTGTATTACAGAATTTCTTGATTGATGACAAAAATTCATGTAGAATTTGCAGTACTGTGGAGAAACTAAGAATTAACAACTGATGCCATTTCAAACAGGAAGGTGAAAAAGCTTCTGCTACTGTTAGTTCTGACCTTCATTTTATTCCATAGAAAGCAAATTTCACAGTGCTGTCTATGAATTTTCTCTTATAACTGCAATTTTTTTTTTATAATCTACCTTTGTTGCTGAAGGTTCCCTAGACTTGACAATTGGTTCCTCATAAATCTTTCTATATGTGGATAAGGAACCAAGTATTCCTGGATTCACAAACTCTATTAATGAATAAAATTCTTGCAAGTCATTTTGGATTGGAGTACCTGGAAAGAGAAAAAAGAATTATGTATTTGGTAACTTTTTATTCAAAATGATAGATGTACAATTGTTGAATGCATCCTAAAAACAGATGTTTTGTTTCAATGTAAATCACTCAGAGTACTAAATTAAACTAGAAATTTATCACAAAAAAACCCCTGCTGTCCCCCTAACTAAAAAGGGTAGTATCATCTAGTATTTTTGAGAAAGGAATTTTAAAAAGTGAAATTCTAAATCAATTTTATTAAATAACAACAAAGGAAAACCATGAGTGTATATAAACAAAGAGTTCTGATTCCCTGACAGAAGTTCCCAGCCTCCTCGCCTGTCCCTAAAGTTAGACAAATCTTGCATTTATTTTTTAAAAAATTGGAAAGAATATGTTTTAAAAGACCTTAGATTTGTGTCTTTTATACCAATTGCCAAAATTTATACTGTACTCCCGCCATACTTAGAATAGCTCTTTCCTCTACCCCAATCTAGTACTAATAGCAGAGTTAAATATTAAAAGTAGCTATAGATACTAACCAGTAAGGATAATTCTCCTCTCACAAGACAGACTGGTGAGAGCTGTAGTTGTCTTAATAGAGCTATTTTTCAGACGATGTCCTTCATCACAGATTAGGAGGTTAAATTCTGTAGCTTCAATTTGATCCAAAGATCGCAGCAGCATCTCATAACTGATTATCAAAACTGAATAAAGTGGAGAAGAAATGAATTCTTCCACTTTATGGTCCTGCCGGTACAAAGGAAAATACATTATACAACTACTTATTTTTAAATCACTCATCATATTCCTTAAACATCCAGTGTCTATAGAAATTTTTCTATCATGACACCAGATATTTGCTGTCTCCTCAATGAGTTTGGTTTATTGATTCTTTCCTCATTTGCAAAGGAAATATGGGATCTGATACAGCAATTTAGAGTTTACCACCTCATTAAAAGAAAATTTATTATTCTTTTAGGCCTTCAAATCCTCTGAGACACATTACCATGAAGGTGAAAGGAACAGGCTCCCTGTAACAGCTTCCCAGTCTTGTCATTTATGTAAGCTTCAAAAGAATAATTAAAGACAAGATAACAAAGAGGCCTAACGAGCTGCCTGTACATTCACTTTGGGACCTCAAGCTGCAGGGTACGGTAATGTGGTCCAGTAGGAAGTTACCACGTTCCACCAAACTGAAATTATTCCTGTAGTTTCCAACTGAATATAGTATTAACTTTGCTACAAGCCCTTAACATTCATGGGTTGGCCAACAGGTGCAAGAAAATAAGAGTCCAAAATTAGCCCCTGAAAATATGCCTGTCTATCGGTAAATAAATGCAACAGATTTCTAAACCCTGTACTAATGGTCAAAAAATGGCCAATGAACGTGATGAGCCCCTCCACCCTTATATACACTTCAAATCCTTTTCTTTTCAAAAGTCATCATGTCTATTGAAGGAAACAGACACACTATATAAGAAGTCACTGTAATGTGACAGGGATCTTCTAAAAACACATCCTAGAAATAGTTACATTTCTGTGCAGACCTGTGAATATACTAGGATTGCTTACCTGTCTTGCAACTATGCATAAACACGGAAAAACTTACTGTGGGCACATCCCTCATCTTCCCACTTAGCTCCAGAGGCTAATTCCCTGCATGCTCCTTCCTGTTTCCTAAGGATGTTCACTAACTAAGCAGCTGACAAAGTGGAGGACCTCTCTAACTGTGAACACAAATCAAGCTCAGAAGGTATTCTTCTTTACCAAACAAGATCAGTTACCAAACACAGACAACTAAGTCTGGAGCCAGATGGTGTAATTACACTGTAAAAGCAGCACTACTTAATTATCACAACCTTCAGAGCCTTCTAGCAGGTGATTCAGATAAATCTGTGGGCCAAACCTGGCACATTAATCTCACAAAGTACCTTGTGGTAGATCAGTCTCCACATGCTGCTCACGAAAAGGCCCAGCACATGTCAGAGGAGGCAAGGAGTAGTGAGGAGCCGGTGGCAAGGGCACACACCCATTTCCTCAGGTGTTTGAACTGAGCAGTCCTGTTGATTCCAGGACTGTAGTTTCCTGCCAGTTTTCTGGCCATTATTTTTAGTGCCAGATTCAAAATAGGAACAGAGAACTTCCCAACGCAGGAAGAGAGACACAGAAGGGGCCCTGTAGGCGACAACCAATGTTGCGCCAGTATTGAGGCCCCACACTGCAGTCCTGAAGACAGAAGGGATGGCCAAGCATCAAGAGATGCTCAGGGTTCAGAAATAATTTTGTTTTCCTATGCTTTCTGGGTGTGAGCTGAAACTACAGGGAAAGTGGTGGGCGCACTGGGGAATTTTACTCCAATGTCCATCCCCTGGTAAATAAAAGTCTTCTGGACTGTTTGAACCCCTTTAAAAAAAAAAGCAGGAGAGTCCTGGTGTATTATAAGTCACTTGAAGCTAAATATAATATATTTCCTGCTGTATATAACAGCAGTGGAGGATGGACTAAAAATTAAAATACATTTACAAGCTACTTTCAAGTAATTAATTTATCCTCTCACTGGCTGCAAGGTATATATATATTATAGCCTCCATTTTCAGTTACCCAAAGCGACTTGACAGGTTTAAGCAAGTTGCCTGGAGCCACATATGGAGCAATTTTCAATTACTATTAGAGCATCATAATGTCCCAGACTTAATCATTGAACAGACCTTTCTTTGCACTGGTCCAAATCCAGTGTAGCCGATGAAGTGGAAAATTAAAAAATGCTGAATCATGAAGCACTGTGAACCTTGAATTAATTAATTCTCCAGATACTTTGACTTAAAAACCAAACTAAACCAACCCCAGTAGAAGTGATAGTCTGCAAACAGATAAAGTAGTTATTCTCTCAAACACGTCTCATATGCCAGTAACATGGATTAACGAGACCTAAATGCAACATTTGTGGGGATGCCTTCATTTTAAAAGCAATATCCTCTACATGACCTTTCCCTTTTAACAGAAGTAAACTTTAAGCACATTTTAAACTCAGATAACATCCTGTTTTTTTGAAGAGTCTGTTACTGAAGGGTTAGGATCAGTTCTCAGTCTTACAGTGTGAAAATGAGGAAACCATGCCTAACACATTTTAATAAGTGTGCTGTTTCTTTGAATGTATTCCTTATAGGCAAGAACAGAAAAAACCTCTGAGACAAGTTCTTCTTTTTAAGTTATGCTGGAGAAATAACAGTATGGTAATTGCTGTTTTTCTGGAGAAGACCGACAGTAAATTATTTTTAAATACCTCATTATACACCAGGCAAGTCATATTGTGTCTTTTTTTTGCATGACAATGTATTCCTTGCTAGTTGGGAACACAATCATAAAAGCTTCTGAGTGTCCTCAATCCAAATGGTTTCCATGAGATGAGAAAGAATATTAAAGTTATTTAAATTAAAATAAAATAAAAGCTACTGTCATTTTGGGTCATAGCAACTGTCAGCAAATTCAGGTTTCGAGTTAAAATGTTGCCATATTATATTTTGCCTTGCATTCACTTCTTTTAGAAACTTCTATATATCTCTATATATCTCTTCCTAACCTATATTACATTACAGTTCCTGACAAGTCAGTTTGCTTCTCTTCCACATCTTGAAACATGTTACTAAGAAAAGCTAATGAAGAGCACCTATTTCATGTGAATTGTCCTCAGTGGGAGACGAGTAGGTTCAGTGATTTCAAGCGTTTGACAATAATGAGTAGCGTTCAAAGAAATAACTATTGTTGCAAAAATTTGTATGCCCTACAAAAGAGTTTAAAAACAGGTTGAAAACTTCCATTTCCTCTGAAATATTCAGTCTTCCATGCAGATATAAAGATAATGCAAAAAAAATTAAAAGTAAATCTCGATGTGAGAATCAGATCGTCTTTACAACAAAGTACTGTTTCTTCAATCTACTGCAGTGGAATCATCAGATTAAAAAGTCACTTTGGAAAATAAACATGTATCTCTCTTGCAAGCATGAACACAGGTACTGTAAGTTCTCCATTTCTTCCCCCTGGCACAATTCAAATGTAGAGGACAAGGAAAAAGTACGGGTACAGCAGATTGCTGAATTTTCATACAGAAGCCACAGTTTGTTAAACAACTTCTCTTTCTGCTATAAATACCCACTCCATATGGGCAAAAGTCTTAGGAAAATAAATACTGGATGACAAATTATAAAAAACAGAGTTTGAATCTGAAGGCTAATGAAGGCATAAGCAAGTCTCCTGTTCACAGCTTCACAAATGCTGGTCCTGAGCAGACCCAAACCTCTGACTGAGATATTGATGGGAAAATTTGCATAGCAAGAAATCCTTACTGGATAATCAATCAGAGCAAGATGTGGCTCTCCTCCGGAGAAAGACCTCAGCCAATGATGTGACAGCCTCACTCCTCGAACTCTCCTCTTACTTGGCCAGGTGCTTTCCTGCCTGCTGCGGTCAATAACAGTCACTGATGCACAGAATCTATGCTAGAACGTTCAGTCTTTGCAGCTAAGGATGGAGATAGTTTTGTGTTTCAAAAATAAAGGCAAGACCCTAAAGGTATACCAAAGAGCTTGAGAGATTAACTACAACATCAGCATATGGGAGGCAGTACTGGAACTCAAGAGTGTCATTACCAGTGGGAAGAGCTCCACTATACAGGGAAATGGAATCAGCATCATCCCATTTCTTTATTAAGATTTGTACCCCCTCTGCATTCTTCTAGAGACAAGGGATATTCATATCCTCTAACACCGACACTTAAGGCTTGCTAACTCAGGAGACTTTAAATCATCCTTACAGAAACCTGATTCTTGACAGTAAGGGGAATAAACTTCTGAAGTAACTTGAAACAGACAACCAAAACAAAGGGGGAAATGTTTTTAGTAGAGAACAAAAGCAAATACCACAGAAACAGATTACAAATCAGTCAAGGCAAATGCTCTGTGCACTTTGATAGACAACAGAAAGCTCTTCCCTAAACTGAAGAGGTACACAAAGGAGCATGTCACCTTTTACATCTTCAAAGGTGAAGCCTGAGGAAAGATGAGACAGACTGATGCTACAGAGGCAGGTGAGCTTGAGTTATGACCTGGTTACTAACAGCTAAATGTCCATAAGGACAATTTAATGAAGGAGAAAAAAAGTATTACAAATCAACAGTAATAGAGAATTACTTGTTTTGGCCTCTGGATTAAAAATATTAATAAAAAAATCACAAGTCCTATATTCTGAACAAAATATGACCTAATCCCCTATATGAAATAAATCTTACCTGATCAACTGTAAAGACTTTGATCCTTTCACTTCCCAACCATTTCTGAAACTCTTTCTTCCAGTTTTTTACCAGACTCCCAGGGGTGACAATTAGTGCTTGCTTCAGCACGGGTTTGCATCCATAGGCCCCTTGACGCAGAAGAGTCCAGACAAGCGCGATGCACTGCAAAGTTTTGCCTAAGCCCATTTCATCAGCAAGAATAGCTCCATATCTGCCACTAACCCTGCAAGATATAATTAGGCAGTGGTAGCATTTTAAAAGACTTCGTCTGTAATTCTTTGCAACTGGTTTACGGAATCTTGTGTTGGTTTTCTGAAGTATAAAGAACCCATTTATATTTATTATGCTCTATTGCAGGTTTTAATTCAGTTATACCAGAAGACTGTTAAAAGAAATTCCTTGTTTTCTAGATGAATGCATTAGTCCTCCAAAACCAAATAGTTTAAATCCACTTTTAGCATTAAAATTATTACCTAATATTTTTAAAACTTGTATATGCCTAAAGGTACTTGTGACTCAGGAAAACAATTTTGAATTTATTTTTTCCAGGTTGGTATAACAGTTTCTTTACTCTAATTGCCTTAATTATTAATTACATTAATAATGATGAATTACATTAATTATAAATCCCAGAAAACAGTGTTCTTTAGCATGGATTAGATTGTAGCCATGTTTACAAGACTTCGTATTTGCATTAGAATTTACAGGCCTTTTGGTGCAACCTTTACTGGGGAAAAATTACAAATATTAATTAATTGAATGCTTGCTCAAATATTTCCATTCAAACTGCCTAATTGCAAACATGGGCATGAAAATATTACAGGTATTGAAATCCAAAAGGATAATTATTGTCTTACCTCATTCCCATTACACATTCATATAGAAATATAATTCCTTCTTTCTGATGTGGTCGGAGATTATTTGCAATGTAAGGATCCACAACTACATCCACCACAGGTAAACCAGCTTTATTAAATGTCCACTGATGACTTGCATTTGGTCTTGGCATAACTAGAGAATCTTGAAATTCAAAATATATGCACTACTAAAAATACTGTTTAATATATCAGGCATTGTCAGAAAGAAAATGCATTTACCAACAAAGCATCTAGATAACCTTTTAAATAAAAAATTATTTTACAGAGGTTTCCCAAACAGTTTGCACTTTTCTCAAAGGTAAAGGTGACAAACTGAGAAATCCAAGTATTTTTTTTGCATGATGAGGCGAAACTGCCTACTTAATAAATGTTGCATGATGACTTTGAATGCACGGAGTTAAATAAGAAGTTCTAAAGGGCTTCTGAAAGGAAAGTTTAAGAAAAAGAATATAAACAATGACCTACATAAAGTCTAGACACTACATTTCAAGGGGATATTCTAGTAACTGCCCAGAAAGGCTTCTCTGCCTGAGAAACAGAGATAAAAAGACAACGGTTTGTCAAAATAAAAAAAGAAGAAAGGACTGAGAGTGAGCTGACAAAGACTGCCACAGTGCATGAATAAAAGAAGTTGACAGGTTTGGAGACATACGGAGGCTAAAAGAGCATGAAGTATTCAGCTACATCTGAATAACAGTTTTGCTTGACATAATTTGCTTACAAACTCCAACCTCATAATTTTGCTAGACAATATCCATACTGAGTTGCTTATATTGATGCTACACATCTTCATTGGAAAGTTTTATTGTCAGAGGAGAGAATGAGAAAGCAATTTATAGCTGCTGGTATTTGTTTGTCAGTAGAGTAGATCTATATTGGTAATTTATTTATGGAAATAGGTTGGTTGAAGGCTTGTATCATTTAGGGAGATTTTGTTTCCTACTGACAAAGGACTGAGTTCTGACGGATTACATCAAATTGCGTGTGTGTATATATATAAGTACCAGTGGTGACAAAATGATAGCTTTTCTTACAAAATTTTACAGCCTCAGAGATGGAGAAGAAACAAGGCTTGGGTAAGCAATGGACTCAAAGCTTTGAACTCATACGTGGAAGACACGGCTTTACAGCTCTGTCACCATACTCTGTTGTCCATTTTGAAGAAGCTGCATTCTAATCAACTATAGTCATAGACCTCAACATGAAAACCTAAGAAAGCTCCAATATCAAGGTCCTGGTCTTGCAAAGTATCTCTGTTACTTCTGAAAGAGGTTAAGCAATAAGGCATAAAATAAACTATGTGATTCTCTTAAGCAACTCTAACTACTGAGAGTCCAATCTATTGATGTGTTGAGGGCTGTCCATACCAGATAGCCTAGGGAAATCTCATAGAAGGCACACAAATTCACCAGAAGTCAAGTCACAGGAGACAACTATAATAAAATGCAGCTTTTTGACACATTAGTGCAGAAACAGCAAAGAAGCTGAGTGTTGACTATATCAGCTTTTTGCCAGATTTTATGTCAGAAAGCTGATCATAACCAAGCTGAGTTCAGACAAGAAGCTGGTGTTAACAACGCTGCTCTACAAAAGGGCCAGTGATGTCACAAGTTACCACTTGATTAAGATTTCACTATTTATATAGCAGCCAGGGAGAAGCTTTGAAAAGTCCCATAGTATCAGGATACAAAGTAAGAAGTAGGATGGAGGTATAATAAGAAGATAGAACAAACTTGCATTTTTTTAACACACATTGCTCTGCTTAGTAACATTTCTTTAAACTCATTTTTATCTTCTATCTGAAAAACAAAGCCATCATCAGAATATAGCTCCTAAATGGTTTGTTACTGACAGGCAACATTTAGATAAGCAATGCCACTTCCTGCAGCTATGAAATGTTTACAGGATTCCTCTTACACAACTGCTTAACCAGCCTGTTCCTATGCAATTTGTGAACTCTCGTAGGTCTTCAGCACATGGCACTTCAAGCATTATAAAACAAAACTTTTATTCCAAAATATACCTGGCTGAGTACGGGCAGTGTACACTGGCTGGCTGTGAAGGGTCAGGCAGTGTCAGAAGCAATTATTTGAATCTGGCTTAACTTCTCTATTACTGATACCCCACTGTAATCACTGTGCTGCCACATTATGTCAGTGTTTCACTGACCCCAGTGGGAAGCTGGGACTCATCTAGAACTTCTAGCATGTGTCAGACTGCTTCTCTGATCAATAAACTCATCTTCCTTGGTAAAATTCTCAGAAACCACTCTAACTTGTTTCCACAGCCATCTGCAATGACTATGAGAAACTTCAAGCAGCGTAGAGCACTTCACACATTAGAAACACACACATTAAAATCCTGGCATGATGTTGATAGAAACACTAATACTGTGTGCCAGAAATAAATACTTGAGTAATACATTGCAGAAGATGAAAATTTTGGTTGCACATTCAACTTTTTTCAGAGTCAGAGGATGCTTAAAGAAACTTAAAAATCTGAATCTTACTTAAAGCATTTGGATCGTGGCGAGGCTTGTAGCTTTGAGAATCTTTGAGCATATACTCTCTAGTACTGGATTGATGGACACTTTTGAATTGTGTAGAAAATGGCTTCATATTGGTTTGAGATAAAGCAGCTGGGACTGTGTCATGAGTCCCTATTCCACACTGAAAACACCTGCCACTGCTGAAGTCTTCCGCAGAAATTACACCCATCACTTCAACTTCTTTTCCTCCAACCATCAGTGTTTGACCTTCATCAAGACTGTCTAGCTCTTTAGATTTATATCCAGTACCTAAAGGAAAATTAAAATGTAGCACTTAGGACAAAACCGCTGCTTCCTTAACATCAGTACTCATCTGCAGGAAGGAAAAACAAAACTGTCAACAGGTATTTGATTTTTAAGCATTTGATTTGTTATACAAATGAAATCATACAGTCTTTCCCTCCTTAACATTGACATTTGGTGTTTCAGTGCTAATAATCAGAATTAGGTACCAGAATATCTAAGCAAATATTCCATCATCATCATCCACAATCAGTTCTACTGAATGTCAAATATCCAGTTAAGAGAATTCACAAAAATCAGCTCCATATCATAAAAAACAGCAGCTTGCCCTAAAAGTTTCTCAGAACTACTGACCATTCTAGGTCCTTTTTCCTTCCTTTCATGCCCCAATATGAACAACATTAGCCCCTCTTTCCATGGATCTAGACAGAATATTCTACTTCAAAAATAATTCTAAGATTCATACACATCTGAAATCTTTACTTCTCCATATGCTCTGAAATATATAAGCCTGATTTTTGCCAGGATTTATCAATCAGCTCAATAATTTGCTCATTCAAAAAAAACTTATCAGGGAGCTGATGATTTTTTCTATGCCACTTTTAGGGGGTCTATCAGGTGGGCATTCTCAGATCAGCTACAACATACTATTAGTCTCATTACAAAATACAGTAGTAGCTTCCACTTTCTTATAAGATAAAGATGCAGGAATGGTAGTGGTTCCTTCTTTTAAGTAGCATTCTAGTGATTGAAGCTCTCACATAGGAAACAGGAGAAATACACATTCATTTCTTAACTCAGGGAGGTTAAAGCCACATCTCAACCTCAAATTTAGAAAAACTCTTTAGGCAAATTGTTGATTTTGTGCCACTTTGAATAAACAGGCTTGGGTCCTTAGTTGGGCCAAAAAAATAAAATGCATGACTGCACAGACCAGCAGTTAAAGCACTCATCTGTGAAAGAGGCAAAAACCCCAAGGTTTTATCCAACAAACAGTACATGAAAAGACTGGGAGCTGTTCACAATGCTCAGGTCTCCCACTTCTAGGAATGTGCCTTTCCTAAAGGGCTGGAAGGTGAAGGTCTGGATTTGAATTCCTTTAAGAGAATAAATTTCCTTAAGAGATTCACAGTCTAAGCAAGTGCTGAAAAATGGTCTGACCAAAAGGGAATGGAAGATATTTTTCTTCCTCTCCTCTAAATACATGCAAAAAACACAAGTGATCCTTTTTTGCCTACTGAAAGAACACTGGCTTTCAGGAAAGAGCTGACAATGCCAGGTAACAAGAGAATGCACGTGGCTTCCTAAATGAGGTGCCTGGAGAGGGCATTTATGACTTCTCCGTTGCTCTGCATTTCTCTTCTCTGTTACTGACCCTAGGTAGCTTCAAGCTGAGCATACTGAATACAGGTGTATCCCTGTGTAGGATCTTTTGTATTACAGCCTGAAGAGTCTAATTCTGGGACAGGATGGGCCCTTAGGAAACTTAGGAAAGGCAAAAGCTACAAAGCTCAAATGTTTATGCTGCTGCCAGAAATAATAACTGATTCTGCAACATACAGCAAATTACCAGGGAGCACTTACTAAAGTCTTTGTAATACATTATTAAGGAATTAATACTTTTACCAGGGAAAATCAGAATATTCATTTTCTATTACATTTTCTGCTAATTCAAGAAGACAGGACTTAAAAAACCCACAAGAACAACAGGGTGGTGGCTGATGCATTCCAGGCATTACTCTCTCTCTGCCTTTTTCAAAAAACAAGCAAGTCTGTACATATATTGCTTTGCTATAAATAAATTCAAATTAATTTCTAAGTCACAAACTGATTTGCAAACTAAAACTGCCTAGTCCTAACAAGGCTCACAATGTCATGATCATAACAAAAGAGTAAAGAAGCCATCTCAGCCCTAAAATTGATCAAATTGCTTTGTTGCAACGTTAACCAATCCTCCTCCCTTACAAAGTATCTTTGGCTCAGTTAGCAAAGTTAATTCTTTCTTTGCTTTCAGTAAAAAAATACTGCTTCAAGTTGACTGCAGCCTATAGTTTGCAAGTCTTATTTTTAACTACCAATATCAACCCAAACTGTGTCTTACAGCAGCAGCTGCTGCTTAAACTTCAAGTCTAAAAATTGCTACACAGTTGACTTTGGCTTGGCTGGAAAATGTTGCTGTTTGCTTGTCTTTCCAACAAAGATAGTATTTTTAGCTGTTTGACTGGCTGAAAAGCACAGCTCCAACCTCTGACATTCCCACCTGCCATACTACTGACTGGAATATCTACAAGGAACTTACCTGTATATTTTCCTCTAATTTTAACATCTTGTCCAAGGCATTATGTGAGCAACCAAAATCAATTACTCATCCCTCACTTGGCATTTCTGCTGAATTAGTACAGCCATTCCTTTTCAGATCCATTCCTTGGACTATTCAGTATTATATATTATTCACTATATATATTCACTATAATGCATTCACTATTCTGTGAATACATTTTTCAGCCTGCCCCAGCCTCCCCCATGCATCTGCCTTATATGTAAGAAATATAAAGCTTTCTTGCTGTTTCCTCCCTCATCCTCTAAAAAAAAAAACAAAAACTAGTCTGTTTTCATCCTGTGGTTAGCACTGGCATGAAGTACTCTAAATTATCCAAAGAGCTGGTCTGTGTTATTCACAGCACAGTAATTTTAAGCCAGTTGTTCACTTACACAAGTATGCAAATCTACAGTACCTCTTCCAATGTCTTTGCCTTCCATATCTTTCAATATTACTGACTTTCCTTTTGTAATAAGAACAGCATCGCCTTCCCACTTCTTGTGCTTTTTCTTTGATGCCTTACACCACACGACACTGAAATATTTCACAGAGCAGTCAGGTTCTTCCTGAGCTGCTTCCTCCTTTGCTGTCCCTGATGCTGGCAAATGCAGTGCATCTGAAAGGGAAATAAAATAACAAAGAATCTCAGGTTCTCTTGCTGAAGCATACAGTCATTTGTATTTCAAACAAATCAAGGACAATCTATGCATTTAATCTTGTATAAATAAAATGGTGTAATTCCTGTCCTGGGCTGCTCATGGTAAGTTTGGACTGAGACAGAATAGTACATCAGCACTCATCCTGAAATAGGAACCATTAAATTGTTTCAGAAAGTATGCACTTCCAGGAAGAGCACATTACTTACTACATTAGTGAGCTCCCAATTTGACATACATACAAGGCAATGAAAGTGGACAAAGAATAAAAGGAAAGGCTGGGGGGGGAAAAAAAATAATTTAAAAAAAAAAAAGAAGCAACCACAGGAAAAAATGAAAACACAGTCCTGATGAGAAGGTGTTGGGCAATGTTCTTTTACAACGACAGAAACAGAGAACCCAGGGAAGGGAGCAAAGGAGGGCAGTAACATGATCTGGAGCTGAACTGGCAGAATAACCATAACTGTAACAATGCAAAAGATTATTTTCACTCTGTTCCCTATACTCTTTAAAAACAAATAACTGTGCAAATCTTGAAACAGACCATCTCTTGAGTCTGCAGCAACTCAAATGTTACTAGACTTAGATTCACAGAATCATAGAATGGTTTGGGTTGGAAGTGACCTTAAAGATCATCCAGTTCCAACCCCTTGCCATGGGCAGGGACACCTCCCACTAGACCAGGTTGCTCAAAGCTCCATCCAACCTGGTCTTGGACACCTCCAAGGAGGGGGCAGCCACAGCTTCTCTGGGCAACTTGTTCAGTCTCTCACCACCCTTGTAGTGAATAATGTCCTCCTAATGTCTGAGCTAAAGCTACCTTATTTCAGTTTAAATCCCTTACCCTTTGTCCTGTCACTTCATGCCCTTACAAAAAGCCCCTCCCCAGCTTTCCTCTCGGTTGATCCAGGTTTGTCAGCAGTTAGCTAATTATAAGTGTCAAGGATGTAAATATTAATAAGAAATATTTAGGTTAATAAGGTTAAGAAATCATAATAGAACAGACAGTGGTTGATTACAATATTGATTAAGAACAAACACATGCTTTCAAGAGTTAGCAATCTGATATAAGGAATGGTAGATAAGGCCCCAGAATTACCTAAAGGAATATCTGTAGCATTCCTTTTCAGCACATGCACAGCTTCAAAGAGAGAATCAGACTAATTTTCATTAAAATACCCTTGCATGCTGGTTAAAGGCTTAAATCAGTTTGCTCCTTTGATTCCATCTGGGATTCAACACTATACAAATCCATTACAAAAAAGTGCTTATGCCACAGACTAACCTTTCCAAAATTTGAAAGTGTGCTGGTACTTAAAGGAGAAGCATCAAGAGTCCGCTTTTGTTCACAATAATGGTCCAACAAAGAGGCAATTTTATCACTCCTACATTAAGTCTACATATTCTTAAAACTGCAAAAAACTCTTAAGTTACATGCCTAAAACAAGTGCAATTTTTCAGACTAGCATTCACTAAAAAGGTATTGTCTAAATGAAAACTGCTATATATATTGAATAGAATTTTCTTCTCAAAGCTCTCTAAGAGTGTTATTGTCTGTATAGAACTCTGTGCTAACACAATGCCTAACATAGATAGGATTCTCCATAGGTGGATCTCTCTTTAGGGCATTAGCCAGCACCTGTAGTGTTTCATGCAACAGATGCCCCCATCTTCAAGGGGTAACAGAGCAGCTACTGAAAACAGGCACACTGCAGAAGTATGAAAAAACAGAACAGAGCAGGTCTTTTTGAAATGTAAGGAGTCTTTGTAGGTGAAACCTGGGAAATGAACCAGAGAGCAAGAATAAATCCTTGCAGTTTTGCAAAAAGGTAAAAGGGCTCTCTATTGGATCTTCAGTAATAATAAATGATAAGATTCAGAGAAGCGAAGGAGGAGAGGGGGGGCAAGAGAGAAAACCCAGAGATTGCTAAAAATACAAAAGGCTAATTTGATTCTATATTGAGTTTCTATGATTCAACAAGATAAATACAAGATTGTTTCCTCTGATTTTCAAACTGATCATCTTAGTTTGATCAGCAACTTCTTTCCCCGTATTAAGATTTTAAGTAACTGCTACTGCAAGAACTGGAGATTTCATTGCAGAACTTTCTTCTCTCTTGAATGACAACCATCCATAAGCAAATGACCACCTCCTTGTCTCCTCCACTGACCTCCCACATGAGTTTGGTGACCCCTAAGATCTGTTTTATGGTCATTGCTCTTTTACTCAGGGGGACCTGCATGGTGCTATCTGAAATCACCAGTAGTTTAACTTTCGGGTCAATAACAATTCTTCAAACTCTTCTCATGCCCACTTCATTTAAAACAACAAGAAAGCAAATAATTTAGAAACAGAGCTGACAATTGCTAGCATGGTTTCAGACAAAATGTTATGGTATTTTACTTTTAAAAAAAAAAAAATATTTTTATGTACAAATAATTACATCATCTCAAAATTATCTTCCACAGAATTTTGTTGAATAGAAAACCGAAACCTGTTCACCAGCAATGCTGATTAGGTACTTGGATTCAACATTTTTATCTTATCATTTTTATTTATATTCAGCATCACACCTATTTACCTTCAAAGATTTACTCCAGTGCAATACCAGAATATCCAAATTTGATAAATACAGTGACAGGAACTTTTCAGGAATTGAAATGAGACTGGTATGTTACAAACAGGGACTAAGTTCAGTGTTTGATACAGGGGGTACAGAGAGCAAGTTTCAACAGTAAAACCCTTAGTGCTCACTGACTGTAGACAGTATCTTAAATAGAACTGGGATTGCTGAGAGCCTGGAAGATAAACTGCAATTGTAAATTCTGAGCTCTGCTGTTAATCAGTTTGGACAGAAAATAATAAGTAACAGGAACTATGTGTACACCACAGTACAAGATCATGCCCTGTCATTTCTCTCCCAAATGCAAACAGCCCAGCCTGGGAGTACAGTTTTCTAATCATGAATAAACTCCAGCAAGTGGCATGTCTTTCCTCCTAGAATGAAGGGCCAGGGAACTTTAAAGACATGGCTAACAAAGCTTTGAAAAGCTTCCACAAATTAAAAAAAAAAAAGCTTTTTCTCTCGGTTGAGAAAGCAAGGGCTTAAATTTCAAGATATAAACCTAACCTAGCTGATATGAGGAAGTTTCAGCAGACTCAGGAAGGTGATGATTTACAGAAAGCGGGACAGGATCCAGGACAGGAGATGGGAGAGCATTCCAATGGCAAACTAGTTTAACCAGTTTTTGATGGGCAGGATTTAGAGAAATGCATCGATTAATTGCATTAGGTTACTCCCAATGCACTAAGAAGGCAGCTGCAATATAAAAGACTACAAAAGGTAACTCAAAGGTACATTTTCAGCAGACTATACACTGCAGCTTGCAGCACTACAAGTACGTGTTACCTAAGGAGGTAACATGCATGCTCCAGTGGGCAGGGCACTAGGCACTTCAGCCTGAGGTGCAGTTTAATGCATGGCTTAACCCCATCCAACTGCAGGCTGCTGCTCAAGCCCACCAGCTCACCTCTCCTGCCCTCTCCCCCTCTGCTTCTCGTCTGCCAGCTGCATGCAAGCCAGCTCAGTGAATCCCATCAGCAACAGTCAATATAGGGAGGGGATAAGTGCAGTTTGGAATGAGGAGACTGGGAGGCTGCTGCCTTTTTTTGTGGCAGCTACTGTTAGGTTGGGGTTGGTTTTGAAACCAAGGGACAGATCAAGTTATCCAACACTTCTGTACCCGAAATTCCACAATATAAACATGTATGGAACAACAGGGAGTTTTCCCCTCGACTGCTCTGAATCTTCTAAATAAATAGAAGTAGCAATGCAAAAATGACCGTAGAATCATAGAGCTTATGGGTTTGGAAGGGACTTTTAAAGGTCATCTAGTCCAACCCCCCTGCAGTAGCAGGGACAATTTAAAGAAGACAACTTTGACTCAAGTTGTGCTCTGTAGCACTAAGGAATAATTAGGTGGAGGCAGAGATAAAAAAAAAAAAAAAATCTGGACTGAGGTAAAAGGAGATTTGGGCTCTGAATGAAGCACAGTTGAAACTTGATCACTCAATGGCAGTGCTGGGCTGCAGCCTTTGCAGCCCCTCTACATGTGTGCCATCCATCTGCTCCACAAAGCCAGCGTCATCTCTGTGTTCTGAGCAGAGGAAGTAATGAAAAAGTTCCTTAATCAAATCAATTTGTACCATTTAGAGAACACATGTTTACATAGTAGTTAGATGTCTTGTTCCATATGAAAGATCTGTAAGGAAAAACACTCCTAAGGTATCCCAGGAATATTTAAAGAAATATGAGACGGAGATAGCACCATGCTTCATTTGCAAAGTAATTTCAGTCTAATGATAAACTTAATACTAAGCTAACATGTAAATATACACTAGTGTGCCTCAAAGAGGGAAAATTATGTAACAACTCTTCTCACAGCACGTTTATGAGACTTCCATGAGGAGAGCAACTGGCAGCTGACTTGCCCTAAAACCACAGAAATCAATGACAGGTGGGATTACATCTCAGGGTTGCTTGATTACAACCCAGTGTTCTGTGTCCCTCTTTCAAACAAAAAATGTATATGTAATTCATCTTGCACATAGTAACATCATTAGCAAACTCACAGTAAGACGAATATTTCAAGCAGATTAATGAAGTTTTAGTCACAACAAACTAGTATTCATTGTAGAAGCTCTAGTAACTCAATACTATGAAGAATCAAAAAATCTGGGAAGAAGACAGCACTTTTTTCTTTTGGCAAGGGTAAAACTTTTTCCATTCCTGAAAGCTAAAAGCACTTGGAAATAAATGCAGTTTGCACATTCCCTGCAGCTTAATTTCCTGAGGATTACACACTGGACATGCTCTAACTGAGGCAGAGAATAGCTCTCTCTGTAGTCACAGCTCAGACCAAAGCTGGGTCTCTTCCAAGCATGCCAAGAGGGAATTTCTCCTGGTCTCTCTCCTTCAGAGACATCATCTCCCCTCCTGACACCGACCAGGGAAAGACAGCAGAGGGGATAAGGATTGACTACAAGAAAGAGCAGTTTGGAAGAAGTCTGAAAAGAAAGACTACCACTGGAAAGGAAGGCTCATGTTCCATCTGTAGAAACCTGACTACTGGGTAAAAGACTGTATGACAGAGCTGGGACCAGAGCACACCAGGGAAAGGTTAGAAATCAAACAGGCACTAAAAGGAGTAGGAAGACAAAATATTATTTTAGGAAAAGTGATGGGGAAAGTAACTGGGTCAGACTGTGCCTGGACACCAGTATAAGAGTCATGCAACAGAGAAAGGCTTGAGATTTTCTGAGCAGGAACTGGGACAAGAAAATCTGACTGCCTCTTATCTGTCCCTCAAAATTCAAAGTTCACTAAAAGCATACAGCTGGAGGCCATCAAGAGAAATCAAATGAAGACTTGGAAGGAAGAAATGAGAAGATAAGCTGATTAGACAGTGACACAGTGACAGGGAAAATAAAGTGAAAAGTGAGTGGAAAAAGCCAGGTAAGGACAACATAGCATTGCAACACAAAAGATGTCAAGCAGGTGAGCCCAGAATGGCACTCAGAGCAACTATCTACCTGCTAGTAAAGAGGGCCCACTCCTCTTTCTCCATCCTTCTAGTTCAACTTTTTCCCAAAATCAAATGTTAAGACTACCAAGCTAATCTTAAAGGTAGACAACAGAAAAGTACTATAATTTTTACACTGTTCCACATCCTTTTACAGAATGGGATTCAGTAGCTGCTCTCCACATGGGTAGGACTGGAGGAGGAGAGCAAGGGGAGACTGAGGTGCAAAGTATATTATTTTGAACTGGATTCATTTCACTGATTGTACCCTGCGACTAAATTCTAGGTCTAGGACCAGTGGAGGACCCAGAATCAGGCAAATAAGTTTTAGTGGAAGAGTTGGTAAAGGCAACGCAGAAGCTAAAGCTTGGATTATTGTGCTGTTTTCCTTCAAGTTCCCTTCGAACTTCCTGCACTTTAACCTGAAAAAAAATTCAGTCTTTCTTTGCTACCAGCAAACATGTGCAAAACTCACTGGGCAAAAGACTGCATGCCACTATATTAACAATCTATGCTGAATTCAGTGACCTCCTAATGCAGTCATGCACTTTATTATCCCAAAGGGTAAAGATAAAGAGTTTCAACCTCGCCTGTCTTGCATAGATGAAAACATCAAATTATATGGAATAATCTGTTTAGAAATGTTAATTTGCTCTAAAAGCCAAAAGATTAACATCTACAACCCCACGGTACAAAACTACATCATACCTCCACCCCACCCCCCAAGCCCCAGTGTCCACTCAGTGAACAGTTTTAAGGTTATAAAGTCGAGCAAAGTTTGGAGATGTCAAAATAAGACTGTTCCAGTGACACAATCTGCTCCATTGTGCATATGAATTAATGAGAAAGCCTTTACAGAAAACACGCTGCACTACATTGCTGTGGGATCTCTGGCTCATGCAGCGCAGAGGCCTGAACTCCTCAGCAGCGGCAGGAATAAGAGGCTGTTGCTGCCTACGTGATCCCTCACCCGCTTGGCTGCAAACTGCAAAACCTGTGTGATGAACAAGGCCAAGACTGCAAGGTCAGAAAGTCCAGTCTTGTGGTTAGGTAAGCTGAATAGTGCCTTAGAGAACTGGATTTTACTCATGTCATCTAGAGCTCCTCTGTGTCATAAGGGAAGTCTTTTAACCCCAGCTCCTCAGCAGTAAACATTTGTCTGAGCACCTGACTTGTGATTCGTCTCATTTGCAGTAACAGTGAACACTCACGGGTGTAAATGGAATTTGTGGTTTGGAAAGATTAATTGTACAGTATATTAAAACAGTGAGATACTGCAGCCCTAGCTGATTCAGTCTGCACCTTCAGTAATAATGGGGTTTTTTGGGTTTATTCTCTCTGTGCCTAAAATCCTGCATTATCTCCTAGAAAGTGGAGATTATACCAATGTCTCTCACTAGGATGTTGTGAAATGTAATTACATCTGTGAAGCACTCACATACTCACATACATGGGCACTAGAGAAAAAAAAAAAAACACAACACAGAAGCTAATTAATTCAAAATAGCTTAAATAGTGTTCTGAAAACAAGGCACAAGTCTGTAACTGAACGATGAGGTAGAAAGAAAGCACTGGAAAGGGGCGCACGAAGTGGACACAGTCCATTTTGTGAACTGAAATTGGCCTGGAAGCCTACAGAAACATAACCCATAATAATGCAATTAATTACTATACCCAATGGCATGAGAAGGCTGGATTTGGGCCAGTGTGTATTTGCAAGTTTGGGGTACTTGAGATTGTAACCTTTATTTTCTTTTCAAATAGGAACCTTCTATATACAATAATAGAAATGGTAGATGTACTCGATTTGAAAAAGTAGGAACAAGCCTCTCATCACCATTTGATTAAACATTTACCTCTTAAGGATATTAACTGCAGGGAGGGAGGATGGAGAGCATATACTTTAAAAACTACAGCTCCATGGTAGACAACGATTCTTCCTAAACCGCTCAGCTGTCTAAAAATCCAACCGACTCCAGCTTCCCCTGTAAAAATTTAATGAACTAAGCTGAAAGCTTCTGTCAAGTCCACAGAAATAGATTTGCAAGTCCTATTATCAAAGGAAAAAGCAGCATCATTTGGAATTCTGAAAGGCTGCAGGCATCATTCAGTGCAGTGAGCCAGATCAGCTGGGTAAAACACTGGAACCACTCAAATGCCATCCAAGTTGACTGTTGACTACACTCCCATCCACACCAAAAGTTGTTCTGATTAATTTGTCAAGTAAAAGTTTTTTTAATTTAGAAAATGAATGCAAAAGTCATGTCAAAAAGCAACAACTCTGCTTGGGTTCTGTAAATGCTGGATGTTATTGCAATACATGATAATCTAAATGGGATGCAAGTGGAAAAATTCCAAATATTTAAATTACAAAAAAATCCAAATTACTCATACTTATTAGACTATTACATGACCACAGGCTAATTGTAGCCATCTCAAAAAACAGTCAATCTTTGAAGCAGCTTGCCAGAGATGTAAGTACACATTCTTTCATGTTTAAATATTAATGGCAGGTACACACCTTAATCCATATGTAGTACCTTGAAAATACATAGTTTGGCATTTTCTTGAGCATTTGCTATTACTTCTACTGTTTTTTATTAAAAATAAAACTGTATTTCTGTGCTATACAAAATTTCTGTTCCTAAAATACGAGGACCTTGAAATCTGTAACAAAAAGCAAGCAAGCAGAAAGGGATTTATTATGTATCTTTTGTATTAGCATCTGGTTTACTACATACTAGAAGTGAAAACATTTTTATATACTGTGTTTGATAATGGCCATCTTTGATCTCCCCGCATTATAATCAAGAGTCATTAAAATAAAAATAATCAATAAAACTTATGTCCACTGTAATAAGCAGGAAACAATATTCCTATCCTAATTATTTAAACAGGACTGTTTAGAATTTACCCTGGAAAGAGGCACACAAAGGATGAGTCATATTTTTGAGAATTTTCATGTGTTACGCAGCAATGATTACTTGCAGAGTGACTGATGAAATATTTGGAAAGGAAGAGTATCCTTTCCAAATTACATAACTTTGATGTACGTAAGTGTAATCCATTCAGTAGTCCAAGCAGAAAAACAGTATTTGTGGCCCAAGCACAAAAAAACTAGAGCTCTAGTTGTAATTCTTACTAGGAAGGAAAACTGGAACAGAGAAGATGAGGGAGAAGGGAAGAGGAGATCCTTGCTTTCACATGTCACGCTCCCTGGATCTAAACAAAGTGGCTTCCTCACCTGCTAGAGGCAAAACTAGGGACACATTTTCTTGCTTTCATTCAAGGTTCTCACAACTGAGAAATCACCATTCTGCTCTCAACAGTGCAATGTGACCAGGTTCTTCAGCTGTCAAAGTCTCCAGAGAAGGAGACTCCAAGACCTGTCTGGATGTGTTTCTGTGGGAGCTGCCCTAGCTGGTCCTGCTCTGGCAGGAGGGCTGAACTCAATGATCTCTCAAGGTCCCTTCCAACCCGTAATATTCTGTAATTCTGATAATTCAGTTAGAGACTCTATCCGGAGTATAAACAAACTTGTACTGAAAATGACCAAATTCTGTGCTTGCCAATGACTTCTGAATTAGATGAACTTTAGTGAGGTTTTACAGGAATGAAACACTTTTCAAAAGCATAGAGAAACTAGCACATGACAAAGGGAAGATCATTAAAATGCAGAACACTGTATTCCTGTATTCTCCCCTCAATCTGTTCACAGGAAAAAAATCAGCTACTCTGCCGGCGGCGAGGGAAGCAAGCAGTCCAGAATCAATGTGATTGATAAAGCAAGCTTCGATGTATTGAATACACAGTGTTACTTTTATACCCTTTTCCAAACCTACTTGTAGTGAATTCATTGGATAGTAACTCCTTGTAGTGATTTCACTGGATGGTAACTACTTGCAGTGATTTTACTGGATAGTAACATACACACTGAGTTCCAGGGTTCTTCCTTGTTTTCTATTATTCTACTTCTCTACCTTGTCCTTGAGTTAGTTTAAGCTAGCAGAGAGATTGTTTATACTTGTGTTAGGCTATAAAAGAGATTGCTTGTACAGCTGCTATTTGTGTTAACCTCTCAAGGAGATAGCAAGGACCCATGGCCTTGCTGCTCAAGCCATTCTTCAACACTACTCCAAAAATACGTATCTAGAATATACACATTACTGCTTGAGAGGAGGTAACCCAGCAAAAAATTGTTTGGCCAAGCTGACAGTTTACACTACCAACATCACCTGGAAGTCCATCATTATGTACAACCTACTGCCAAAGCTTCCTGACAATGCAAAACAATGCAAACATCACCTGGCTGAAACTTGCAGAGTTTACAAGTAAAAACAATGGGTTTTAGCTTACAAGTGCAGCCCTAAGTGAATCCTCTTTTACAACAGAGAATGTATTGATATGTTACACATATTGGGTATGTTACACATACCCAATTTTACTTCTGCATTTCTGGTACATGCCACACAAATACTTCTAGACTTCACAGAATGGTTTTCTTAACAGTATTGACAAGTGGGCTAAGTACGATTTACCTGCAAACTGCTGCAGTTATAATAAATTACTTTATTTCACATTACATCTTAAGTAATTCATAATGAATACAACTTGAGAGTACTGCAACGGATTTCATCTGATACAACAGAATAAACATTACAGTAACTAACACAAGCAATCCAAACCTCCCCCCCATGCCCAAAGTAGATGAACATTTTGTCCTATTGTTTCACTGTTAAATTAAAGCAAAAAAATAATAATTAATATTGGTAATTTATAAAATGATTTACTGGTTTCAAGCATGCAGAAAGCTCTCAGTTTTATAAACAGGTATTTCTGAGGAAGCATTAGCGATACAGGCAAGGATCATAGGAAGACACAACAAGTAAGCTAATGGTGACACATGGAATAGTGTAACTAAAATGACTGAGCCTCAACCAAACTGGGTCCTGATATCATATAAGTATGGACGGGCACCATAATCCAGATGAATTATTTTATAGCTGACATTTATGCTAAATTATGCCAAGTATTCTGATTATGCTAACTATAGGTGAAAATCAAGAGCCAACAGGAAACATCCAGGAAACAATTATCTGGGGCTATTTTTCATTCTATTTGCATACACGAAACACAAAAAATTAAGTATTTTTTTTCAATTCCGCAGTTTGGCTAAACATCAAATGGAAGTCATAAATCCTGTGGAGTAACTGCTGATGAAGTTTTCAATTAAAATTATATTCTTCTTGTGCAAATAACACAGTCCAACAAGGTGTTACGTTCACCCAGAGATGTCTAAATACATGAACAAATGGTTCTGTGTGATGGCTAGCATGAAATCCCACAGCACGGAAGGGCGGGGGCAGAGGGGAATGCCAGTGCTTGCTGAGCTTCCCCTACGTTCTCTCACCTTCATCCACCCGCCCCCTCCCCAGAAGTCACAAGCAAGGTTTTCAACTACTTTAGCACTGAACAACTAGGTTTTACAAGAATTCACAGAGACTGATTTTGTTAGCTAATCTTCAACAGCAGCTCAGGAAACTGTATCTTTATTATGGAGGAAACTTTGCCCAAACTAGTTGGATGCCATTTAAGAAGAGCAACCTTCACTACATAGGCAACTTCGCTGACATCAGGGCAAACGCTTTCCTTTTTAGTAGAGATAAAAACCAGAAACACAGGTGACACAGAGACTGAAATTTAGTCATGTGTTAAACACTTAGCTAATGGACTATTATTTTAACTGCTGTAAATAATACAATTTTTTTTTTAAAATCTAATATTTAGACAATGAGATTTTTCAATTTATTCAAGACCCAGATATTTAAAACCAGAATTAAACCATGACTTGTTAGAAATATATACTGAGAAGCAACTAATGTATTTTAAAACCTTGAAAAACACTAAATGCATTCTTTTTAAAGGCTTGTCTTTATTTTCATGTGAAAGATAGAAAAGTAACCAACATTCTAGGAAAACAAGTTTATCATCTTCATCAGCAACCTTTTTACTATTTTACCAAAGTGCAAATTCATACAGAACCATCCTAAAGCACTTTAAAATAAGATACAAGCCATTTTAAAGACAGCTTAGCAAGCCAGTCTGGGTACCACAATTCCCTATTTGCTCCTCCCACTTAGAAACAACTCTTACAAGTAACTTAATGACTTTGCCTATTGGAAATTCAGTGGGCACAAAGTCTGCCTTAAGGAAATCATATGCAAACTCTAGTCTATGCATTTGCATTGTATGGGGAGAAAAATCCCAAGCCAAAGAATGAAATATACATGAAAAAAAGGAATTGAAGCTAGTGAGGTGGAAGACATCAGAAAACAGGAGTATGGCAAGCAAGATTAGCTATAAATAATCTCTCCTGGTCTTGGAGTACATCTCCCTTACCATTTTTACCTGATAAGAATTCTAATTAAGGCAAGCACATCAACTGAAATGATTCCACAGGAGTCAGAAGTTTACAGGGGCAAAGTGGGAAGGGGAAACAAAAAGCAAGAAAATTAGGGAGTAGATGACAAAATTATAGACTGATCATTAGACAGTTACTCAGCTAGATGAAGTTACAAAAGATGTTATCACAATTATCACAAAGTTATCACAGTTACAGGTTTTTACTCTAATCCTAAACCTATATCAGTTAAATGTAGGGAAAGAAATTATTCCTGGCACTTGTTTATTTCCATTATCTTAGTAGGACATGAACATATGGTAGAAATTTGTCCTTGCCTAAAATTACTCTGCTTGTACGACATATACTATAAGCATGCAGACAGGGAATGGCACTGCCAGATGTAGTGAAGGGAATAAGAGGATGCAAACCGGGGAGAAGGAGGGAAAAGCTTCCTACAGTCCCTTTCACACATGGTAACAAAATACCATTTGCTGGAACAGTAAAAATTCATAGTACTTCAAAGTCCAGGAGGACTAGCCACAGCTGTGGTTTATGTACCCACATTAGGAATACATGGAACAAAAACAGGAACAGGCACTGAGAAGTCTGACTCAGACAGATAACCTGATACTGTAAAGCAGATGTGAGGTGAGAAAGAAATGCAGATCCACCAGCATGGAGAGGTGTAATATATAGTCAGCACCATACTGCACTGACAGAGCAATATAATGTCACTGAAGGAGAAAATAGTTCTGTAGTGAAAGGATATTAAATGTCATGTCACTAATAAAGAAACAAACAAGCTCCATGGGGACACAAGAGATGTCTCCCTCCCTACCCCAAGCTCCCCCAAAATGAAACACAACCAAGAACACAGGAAACAAGACCCATGAGAGATGTCTGAACTAGAAGTGATGCCAGCAGATAAGAATGAAAGGCCTGCCACTAAGAAATGAGACAAAGTCAGAATAACCACACATGGAAGAACGCCGATTACATGAGACAGTTCTGACCAGGTCGGTATATTTTATTTCTTTACTCATTTGCATCATTCCCCTTCCTGTATCAAGAATACAAGGGAGTCTTATTTTTCAATCTGTTTTGCCTGTCATTTCAGAAAAGGACTGCAAGCTTTCAAAGACTGGAAATTCTTCTAGTTCTAGTCCTCAAAATAAAAATACCATGCCAAGAGAAATGCTGGAAGTCACTTCTTCATGTAGCTCCAGGAGAGTGGAGAATTCAACTGAAAATATGCTGAAGTCTCTAGAGCATTCTGATGGCCAACATAAGAGCAGCTATAACTCAAAACCACTGCAAGATGATGAGCCACATGGGAATTATTTTCTAAACTATTAAAAACTTGCTCATTTGCATAATATGTAAGACAGAAACAAAAAATAGAAATTAATTCCTTACCACTAAAACCAAAATTCTCATTTTCAACTCAAAGGATAAGATCAAGCATTTTGAAATTACGAGTGCAGAGAATCTAGTGCTGTTTCCCATTTCTGAGAAGTAGAACAAATAAAATCCTTATTTATGTATTTATTAAAGCAAATATTTTTACTCTTGTGAACTCAGGGAAGTGAGTATGTCATTGAAGTGTTTCCAGCTACACAAAAACTGAACTGAAAAATACAGCAGAAAGCCAAGGACTTCTGTACAATTGTACAGAAACAGAGGCCACTTATTCAGACATCATCATTTTCAGTGCATGCAAAAATTCCCAACAGAACAAACACTGACAGTGCTCTCTTTTCTAGAAAACAACTAGAAGAAAAAACATATCAGGAAACTCCATATTGACATCTATTTTCCACTGTCTGTATTTTTCCCTGGTTTGTAAACAAAAGACTTGCTTCCTCTACACTCTTCCCACCTTTAACCTGTCAAAAGTTATCCTGGACACCGACAGTCAAGATTATTTCTCTCTTACCACTATCATAAAATTTTAAGCACAACTCTTGAAACTCCACTAGCCCCTCAGTTAAACTTACGTGCTTTCAGCCTTCAGTTTTTAATAAGCATTTATCCCCATGGCTGCAAAGGTAACCTGATTCATTCAGAATACTGATAAAGAGGTGCGAGGCTTACCTCATTCAGAGTCTGCTTCTGCAGACAAGTGCCCCATGCTCACATGCTGAGGTTCTGACGGAACAGAAAGAAGCAAATTTGGGAAAACAGTGGTGACAGGAGCCATAGTTACAAGCAGCTGCAGGAAGAAATACTCCCCTTCCTGTTGCTTTCGTTCATTCTGTTTGGGCCCCATGAGATGGGAAGTGCAGGAGAAATTACACCTGCTTTGTTCTCTCTTGTTCTTCGTGCTGAGCTTTATTTCCTTTCCTTGTGCTAAAGGTTAGAGGAAGAAGAAAGTATCGTTACAGGGAACAAGGGGCGAGAGGCTTGAAGCAGGTGTGGATCTATCCACAACTGGCAGGAGACTAAAACTTACGAAGAAATTAATGAGCTGGAACTTAAGACTTTACAGGTATTTTTCTTCCAGTTATGAACGTTCATCGTAACTGTAGAGGAAATGGCTGCTACTAGGACAGACAGGATAATCAAATTCTTTCTCATTTGGGGCTTTTTATTTGAAACTAATTGAAAGACCAGAACAGCAGCATTTATAAAAGGTACCAAGAAAACAAAGAATCTTCGGTTGATTGCAAGTCACACGTTACTTACATACAGAAACTATTTCATTTCAGTAGCTTAGATTCATACTGATATTGATCAAAGGCACCTGCAACTGTCTTGGTTGCACATGCACTGTAGTAATTATGCATGCAAATGAGGAAATTTTTGTAGTTTATCACAACTATAAATACTATAACTGAATATACGATCATGGTCACTGTACACACAAATTACACATGCATGCAGTTCTAAAAACCAAGTGTTGAATTCATTATCTCTACTTTGATAATGCCCTATGGAAACACTCTTTCACTGGAAACAAACAAAAAAAAGTATTAACTTTAAAGTATGTACATTTATTCAACTGTCTACTGAACATTAAAAAAAATAACAATCCAGTAATTTTGTTTTCCAAGCTGATATATCAGCAAAATCTCACAACTGTAATCAGATTTACCAACTTGAAAATAAGACATTTTAATGTAGCCTCATATTCCTCCTTTTTATGTGTATTTATTAAACCTGTAACTTCATTAAGATATTAAAGGATAGGTGATTATTTGAAAAAATAATTATATGATCAAAAATTTTGAAAATAACTGAGCTAAATTTCCATTAGCTCATCAAAATTCTAATAGAGAAGTGGAAATATTTTAATTTTTTTTTAATTTTATCAACCTAAACACTTAAATGTACAGGATTTTATTATAGTTTAGACCAGAAGAGTTGCTGCATTCAAACCCATACAAGATATTTTCTAAGGTACATAATCAACAAAACAGAAAATATGCTTTTATCTTTCACCCCCAGATATTTGATCCATCTGTATTAACATAAGGAACAATTTTGCCAGGGTAAACATATTTATTATTATGTATTTCAAAGAATATGACAGAAGTAATAAAATATTTAGATATTGCTGTATTCTGGCAGATCACGGCGTAGTCGTATTGCCTTCAGCTTCTCTACTTTGATTTTTGTTCGCAACAGTTCTTCTTCTAGTTGCTGCTTTCTTTTCAAACCATCCCTTTTTTCTTGGACATAAAGACCAATTTTTCTTTGATTTTCTAGTATTATTTGGTGCTCTTCTTTCAGCATTTGTAACATCTGTGGGTCATAACCACACATCGGTCTAAAGCGTTCTCCAACTTCAAGCCTAAAAAACTCATCTCTTCTGGGTACAGGAGAGGGAGACATCATCACTCTCATATCAACTGAAGACACTGATGTTGAAGGAGACCTTTCCATAATATGTACCAGCTGGTGTTCTTCCTCTTGATCTAAATTCTCATTTTGCTGTGTGTCTATAATCAAGGAAGGAGGAGGTTTGACATCCTCTTCCGATTGCAACTCCATCATGACTGTCGCAGGATGGTGATCCAACATGGCCTGTGGTGAACTGGTACCAGCAATTGTTTCTTTATCGATACTAGCACTAGAACACACAAAATCATATTTAAATAATCCATTAAAAACTATTATTACAAGGTGTAGCCGTAAGCAACCAAAGTTTCATTTGAAATACTACTCTCTGCTATCTTTGCCTGGGAGTCCATGACATGAACCCTCCTCCTTTCCACCAGCCCTGTCTTATTCAGATGCTATGGCTGTCAAGGCAGTTCAGCCAAACGAGAGCTATCCTTGTAGGCTCTTCTGGAACAGGATAAGCAAGAAGCGCTATTAGTGACAAATGAGAATAAAAACAAACTAAGTGATGCAAGTGACAGGGGAAATAGTTTATATAATATATGATGTGGTTTTAAAAGGGCATAGATTCAGATTGAGCAGACTGCGGCAAAAACATTTTCATTTTCCAAACTTATCCATCTCCTCCTGCTCTAATGCGTTCCCTCTTTCTGATTCATGAATCCAGCCATTCTGGAGTTTTTTTTAGGTAAAACAATCTCTGAATAAAATCATACAAAGAGCCTTGGGAGAAGAACCATAGCCCAAATTATGACCCTGCCAGTAGATGAGGGAATCAAACTAATCCTTTCTTCTTCTCTTTGAATTAGTGATCTCAATATTTTTCTGAAGCTTCAAGAGCAGACACAGAAATTACCCCATTAAGAATAGCCTTTCTTTTTGCATTTCTTTTTGAAAGCACAACACCCACTTGACTCACCTGTCTTTGTGTAAACCCCTGAGTCAGCAGCACCTCAAACCATGATTTGACATTACATTGGTTTTGATTATAATAATGGCTCAAGCTGTTCCTGCCACTCCTCTACCATCAGTTGTGTTTGCAACCTATACTGCATGTCACTCCTTTATTCAAGTAATACTTTTTAAAGCCAGATCAGCTTCTTGAGCTATTTTACAGTACAGATCTACAAAGAATACTTTCAGAAAGAGTGGGAAGGCAGTATAGTTTAACATGAGAACAGGAATATATTAACTCAATAATGATACCAAAGACAGGGCATCATCATGGCCATGACTGTCTAAAACAGAGCCTGTAACTGGTGGGTGCAGATACAAGACATTCCCCAACCCTTGAAGAACTGAGCTGCTACTAGCAGCTAAAGGCAGCAAGTGGATCCATGATTAATGCAACATTGATGGATGGTCCCCAACCCTGGAGGACCTGACTTGCTGCCTATTAAACTGGGGGGTAGGAGGTGCTTACACATTTTGAACTCGTTGTAAGCCCTACAATCCATAAATTGAGAAAGGGTATCTGATTATTAAAACAGTGTCCTGGTTAGCAGTAGGTTCAAATTCCCAGAAGCAAAGGAGAAATTTAACTTCTACATCCTACTTCTTGTATAAATGCACTACCTCCTTAATCAAAAGGTGGCACGATCACCTCTTCCACATCTGCCATGGTGTCCAAAACTCTTGATTTAAAATAAATAAGCAGTCATGGCTGCAATTTCCCAATCTAGCTTGCCATCCATATACATGAAAGTGCAATTGCTAGAATAAAAGCATGAAAGCTTCTCATTACTCAACTGTAAAAATGTTCAACAGGGTCAGGGCAATATATTTTCCAAAAACCAATCCCATCAACCACCAAAAAGATTACAAAAAAGTCCATGTGAAACAGGTATTGAAAACAGACCATTTGTTTATTCCACAAAGAAAATGCCAGGATAATCTTAATTCTACTGGCTGTTACCTGAGCTGCCTACAGAGTATCAGTTATAGCACAGTACTCCCTTCCTCATGTCACAAAGCTTCACCTTTTCCTGCATCCTTCTTTCTCATATTCCTCCTACTCCTCTTATTGAGCATTAAGTATTATCCTGCATACAAATTTTCACTTGTTTTCCCCAGTGCTGACTGTAATTCTGGGTTTCCCCCTCTCCACAACCGCAGCTTCTCACACAGCTTCCCTCCTCCTTATTTGCTGGCTCCTGGCCAGCTTCTAGCCTGAGAAAAGGGGAAACAACTACCAGGAGAAGCAGGTCATTCTGACAAAAGGAAACAGAGAGAGAGCAGAAAAAGAAAGTGAGAGAGGTTAAAGAAAAGAAAGACACATAACATTTAGTCTAACATAGACTAGAACCTCCAAACAGTGAAAAAGCCTTCTCTTAAAAGCATACTAGAAAATTACTAACTCTTCAGGTAACTCTGACAAGGCGCTTTTTTTTTTTTTTTTCCCTCAGAGTCAGTCTCTTAAGAGGAAAACAATTAAGCAGTGAAGAGAGAAAGGCAGAATTGAGAAACAAAAGAGCCGCCTGTATGGTGGTTACTAATGTTGTTTTTGACAACTTGACTGAAAGAAAGACAAACAACAGTTACCACAATTGGGGGGTGGTGTTTATAACCCTGCAGGCACTCATGATTCACCAGGTTTTGTTTAATCACAGCGAGCTAGAAATTGCTTAAAGGTGCGATCAAGAATTTGGATTCATTATAAGTTTTATTTCCCTCCTACAAAACCTAAGCCATATCCTGGGGAGCTAAAACCCAACACAGGGTTTTGAAAATTAGGGTAAAATGCAACTCAGGGTCAAAATTAGAACTATTAAACAAGGATGTTTTTGGACAGGAGAAAAAATAATAATGATTTAAAATATATTATTTTTCTTCAGCCCCCAGTGTATTGGCTGTTCCTAGGAACAACCATTTTGGGTAAGCAGTAATCAAGTCAATGTTCCCAGAGTTATAAAGGACTGCAAAAAATGTTTAAATTATAGCAGACAAACTGTAGAGATCATTAGCTCTTAATCATTCACAAAAAGCGTCAGTGCTTTTTATAAGCCGATCTACAAACCAAAGTTCTTACACTATTTTTTTTCTCCTTATAAAAGTTGGTAGTCAAGACACTGCAACCTTTATTAGTGCAATTAAAAGACTCGTTTTGTTCCAGAGAATTCTTTGGAACAGTTCCTCCGGGGGCATTCACCAAGAGCAGCAGCGCAGCCCAGTTGCTTCAGACTTCTTTACGCAAAGGACCCACAACAGCGTATTTTTAGAGCATCTGGCATGTTGGGATTTAGACAATTGTTACCATTCAGTTCAACCAGTGGCACCATGAATCCAATTCAGAGTGTGTGCGCATGCCAGCTTTTCTTAGAGTGTTACGCTGCTGCACTGACTATCAGTGTATCTGATTAAAACACAGAAAGTTCGCTTCCCATTAATCTGCTTGGGAAAATAAGAAAAATCAGAGCTTTCTCAAAGTTGCTGGGGAGTTATTTGACTTTTTTTCCCCTCCTCCCTAGCTTAGTTTTTGGATCTGGAGGAACCAAAACCTGACCCAGGCATTTTTTTGATCCCTCAAGGACCAATACAGAACTAGCAGAGTGTTGCAAGTCAGATATGAGGGGCATTAGCCAGCTGTGGGTGAAAGCCTGCATGCTGCCTGCCTGTATTATGTCTGGCTCAAATCTAGACAGTGTGTCTCACTTTACTGAGCAGTAAAAAAAAACCAAAACAAAAAAAAAGAAAACAACAAGCCCTGCAAAAAAAGAAAACTTCTAGTGCTATACCTCTCAGTTTCTCTCTGTACTTAAACTACCTAACATATGATACAGAACTGCTTGAAGATTAGGCTGCAATTAGTATGGCTCCAGTTTCAGGGAACCCCCATCAATGCAAGAAAAGTGTAATTAAAAAAAAAAAACAGCATTTGCACTCACTAAGGCACTGTGGTGTGGGAAGTAAATTATTTTTTTAAAAAGATTTGGATCAGTTAAAACATAACATGAAAAGTTCAGAGTAAAAGAGAAAAAAAAGCTGTATGAGCAAGGTTTCTTAGCTTTGTGAACTAACTTTATAAAAAATCCTGTGTTAACTGGTAATAGTTCCATATGTTGCAAAATGACTGCAGTATTACCTTAAATGGAGGAGAATAGCCATCACTTTGCCAATGCTTGAATAATCTGCCTATTAAAAGGTAGGGGAGGGGTAGAGGTTGGAGCTACTATTTCTCTTTGATTCTCTCTTAACCCTCACTTTCCAGAGTATGACAAAGACTCTGAAATAGGCTTTGAAAGAGCTGAAAAAAATGAATGCAGTGCTAAGTCACCATAAAGCTTCCCATAAAACAACAGCAATACTATTTTGTCATTGTTCCCCGTTTGGGGATTTTCTCTGATAAACGTTTCCTTTAGGAGCCTGAACACAAGCAAAGCGTCACAGAGTAGATAGGAGGCGCCATCATTTTCATTCAGTAACAAGATAAAAAGAATCATCTCACCTTTGAACACCGCTCCTGTCTCTTAAACACACATTGGAAATCTGTGGAATCATCTCCACAACTTTCTTGGTTGGCTCGGAAATGCTGCTTTTACAATCTGAGTGAGTCTCCTTTTGCTGCAATAGCTCCTGTTTGGCATATTCTTTGAGCCTCTTGTACAGCGTGCGCAGGCCCTGTGCAGTACGAGGAGGGCGATCTACTCCGATGGCATTGTAGTTATCAGCTATGATATCCCAGCATTTGTTTTTTTCCACTATTACAGAATGCTTATTGGTATGTTCCTCGAGAATTTTAACGTACGGCTTCACGAGTTTGAGCAAATCGAGCTTTTCAGATAAGGTAAAATTAGAAGATCTGGCCTTCCCAACCATTGTTATCTTTGAATTAAGGAAGCCGTTTCTGAAGCCACCATGCAGTCCCTAGCTCTGCTCAGCTCTTTTTCACAAACAGAAAAAGATCAGGCTTAACTAGGCTAGTCTCATTTAGGCCCACGCCTACAAGGGAGGGTTTATTAAAATTCCTTCAGCTTAAGCTGACGCAGGTTCAGGAAATCTGCTTAAGCCAAGCCTGACCTACATAAGGCTTCAGACTGAAGAAGACAAGAAGAAACAAGCAAAATACACTTTTGTATGCAGAGACCAGACATACGCAGGAATTAAAAACATAAAAGTTTAAAGATTAGCACATTACCCAGCTAAAAATTACCTAATTTAGCTTGAGTAACAAGCTCTGACACATCTCCCTAGCTCTCTCACACGTATCGCAAGCTGAAACCGCGCTGGAGATGATTTTACATGTACCCATGTCCCCCAAAAAGCAACAATTGCTTTGTGCAAGGCAGGGCGCGTTTCGGGGGGCGGCGTGTGTAGCGAGCTCCCGCGGCGAGCCGAGCCCCCGCCCGCCGCTCGCCCCGCGCCATTTGCATAGTGCCGGTCCTGCCGCCGGCCGGGGCGGCCCGGCCTCCCGCCGGCCTCCCGGCCGCGCTCAGCCGCGGGCGAGCAGCAAAGCTCGGCTCCGCCGGCGCACGGCAGCCCGCGCCAGCCACCGGCACGGGGGCTTCTTAAAGAGGCCGCTGCGCTCGGCGGCCGAGCCTCCAGCGCCGGCAGGAGCAGCGACAACAGGCCAAGCCAGCGAGCCCCGAGCGCCGCCGCGGAGTCGCCGTTTGATGAGAAGCTGGGCCCGCGGCTGTGCCCTGCCGGGACGCGGCTGTGCCCCGCCGGGACGCGCCGGGCTTCCAGCGCCGGTGCCATCGTCCCTGGGTCCGCCGGGACCGGGAAATGGCATCATGGAGCGCTGCGGCTGCTCGCAGTCACGGCTGCAGGCAGTCGTGACAGATTCACCGAGTGCGTTATAGCCTGTGCATACTGGGATTTCCATAACATCCACCTACTTATACAACAACAACCTACTTATAATAGTACTTCCAGGCTTTCTTTCGGCATAAAAATCTGATTTGATTAACGAGATGTGTGTGTGTTTCTGCTTGCTCGAAAACGTATCACCTTAAACCGAGTCTTCACATAAAAATGCACACAGGGCTCTAAATTCCTGTGGTCTAAACTAAATCAACAAATCAGAAAGAGAAAAACCTGCAGACGGAAGGAAAGGTGCTTGCAAATACAAGAAACAAAGACTTAAGTTTAAAAAATGACGTACACGACTGAAAAGAGTCCAGAGGGTAGAAACAAGCACCATTTGAGATAGTGGCAACTGCCTCTCAAGCTTAACATGTTCAGCCTTGAAAACAAGGGAGCCTTGAAAGGGGGGCGAAGAGAAATCTAATTATAGTTTGAAATATCCTAAGGCTATAAAGATCTAGGTATAAACTTGTTTGCTGCAAGGGAATACAAAAACAAAACAAAAAACCACAAATCAGACATAAGCCGCATTCAAAACAAGAATTTCAAACTAAACAAAGGGAGACTTTTAACTGCTAAAAATGAATTAGCATTTAGAGTAATGAACACATTCAGAATCATTTCTGAGACTCGGCTTGTCCCTACCACCTAACAAGATTGCAACCAGTCCACTTTGCTGGAATTGCTTTCAAACCAAGATTAAATAAAGCATTTTACAGTCTGAAGCTCATTACACTCAAATTTGAGAAACAAAATATTCATGTAGTTAGAAGCGCAGTATGAAAATCATCACTTTTAAACACCTAGTCCTTCCCTATTTCCCCACACTTTGCTCTTTACTAACATTCAGAGTAGAAAGCTGGTGGTCATTTTGTTTTTTTAATTGATGCACTTGGTTACTCTTCACTCCGTCAAAACAAACAAACAAAACCACCAAATATGCCTCAGACAGCTTAGGCTGCCAGCAGTATCAGCACTGAGTTACAGATGAGCCTACATTTTACCCTCTGATGTTCAAGCAGTTGTGCAGTGCCCAGTCTCTTGACTTTTCAGTGACAAAAAGAAAGAAGTCACTGTTAGGTTGTGTGACTAGAAGGCTCCTCCCCACAGACACAAAGAAGCACAGATTAACAGTGTCAGGCAGAGGAACTCCAATACCCCGAATGAAAGAAACTGAGCCCTGGGTCTGGCTGCTCCAAGGGCTGTCAGAAACACGAGCAGCCCAGTGGGCTGGGGGTAAGACCCAGGCAGACAAGTCCACAGGCAAGGCTCTCTCTAGATCAGCCTGCAGACTGAAGGAGGGCATTATTGCCCACTGGGTATGGGACTCCCAAGATACTAGGAACAGTATTTTGGGATTGCAGAACGCATGGTACAGGATATTTAGAGGAAGAATCAAAGGCAAGAAAAGGAAGAGATGAAAGTCGCTTGGGACAGAACACGCATAGGAAAATACAGAGGAAAAAAAAGGGATAAAAGGGGCCAGATGCATGTAAACAGGTGGCTGCTCAGTACAGTTGTCCAGCCACGCCCCATGCCTGATCACTGCCATTTTTCCTAGCTTCTTGTTAAACTACACTTGTAACTATTTTTCTGGGTGAGGGGAATCTCTCCTCTGTGTGTGTAACTGTGCATGGAAGCATACATGCCAGCAGCTGAGTTGTGCCACAGGTCACAGGGGCCCAAGCACTTGGGGTGTCAGCAAGCAGAAAGGCCAGAGCCTGTACTTAGGCTGCTTGGGTACACGTGTTAGCGTGTGATCGCTGGCAAACACCAAGCCTGACTGGCCAGAGTCTGGGTCAGATACTGGAAAGACCAGCAGGTCTGAGATTTGGCTACTAGAGGGATCAGGACACCTAGGGACTCACCACTGGTAAGGTCATAAATCTGGACCAGCTGCCAGAGAGGCTCAGTGCAGGTTTGTGAGGCATTTGGGAGACTAGGGGATCCAGGGACCAGGCTACTGAGCAGCATGAGTGCAAGGCCATTTGACAGAGGGATCCATATTGTCTATGAATGCATTTTCCACAAATAGGATTTCATCCCAGTCAGCCAGTGAAGGGAAACGATGAGGCCATTGACACTGCTGGTGTTTGCATGAGTGCTGTGTTTTTTGTATGGCTGGCTATATATGTATATATACTGTATACATGTGCCTCTTGGGAATACATCCTAAGCCTCACTGTGTGTTGGATCTGGCCACAAGAAGCTACAGCAGTCTCCTCTATACTGGGACAGCAGATGCAGCAACTCCTAATGTAGACGTATTTAAACTTGTATTATTACTTTACCATCTCACTGCTTACTGTTGCTAGAGAGACCAAGTTTCCACACTAATGCAATTATAGCAAAATACTGCTACAAAGATCTCTTTTGAGCAAGTGCCTGAAGGAATCAGTCTGAATTACATATTGTTCTGCAGGAGTGTAAAATAATCCTTGTAAAGAAAAAGCTGGCTGCCAACCAAGATTTTTTTCCTTCTTTTTTTCCCCTTTTTTAAAATAGCTCTGCTCATCAGCTTAAGGTCATCTCAGCACAGAAGGTGAGATGCCTGGAAATTAATGTTATGTATAGACTTCTTTAAGATAAAACAATAGGTGTAGTTCCAAGACAATTACAAAAAAAGAAATGCAGGCCACCCTTCATCCTACAGCCTCCTCCAACACTATCACTTATGCAACACAGTGCACAGCCAGTTCACGGAGATGATACAGACTAACCAATTTTTTTTTTTTTTTGGCAAGCACAGAGTTTAATAATTGGTTTAAATCAACATAAATGTGGGATATTGCCAAACCAGAAACTTCTGCCTGCCCTCAACCCTGTCATGTTCCTACCCTTTCACTGTACTGGTATGAACACTCACAAATCTTCTGAGCAAGTCAGATCAGGGAACTGATTTGTCTGCAAATTAATCATCTTTTCTGAACTAGGTTAGTTTTAACCACCAGCAGTTCCCTGATCCAGCATGCCATGGGACAAGTAACTTGCACAAAATACATTGAAAAAGCTTCTTCAGATGCTATCTGGATTATTTTAGGAAAGTGGTTTGCAATGCACCCTACAAAAAATTGTGTTTGCGTAACTGAGGGAACAGCAAACCACAGGTGGCAGGGAGGAAATTCTGGTGACTGCTGAAGAAAATAGCCACATATATGCACCCATCACATCACTGCCTTTTATACCTCCTGTTTTAATCCTATGTGCAAGTATAGCTCATTTTTCCTTCATATTTTCAATGTGGAATCCACTAATCTACTCAGAAGTCTGAAAAAAAAAAAATCTTGGATTCAGCATTTTTTAAATTTGATTCTTCCCTTTAAAGAAAACCCAGATGCTTCCCAATTTAAAATTTCAAATGGATCAAATCTTCATATTTGGAAGTTCAAGAAAATGGGTGCTGAGAGAGTTGATCAGTGTTTTTCCAGGGAAACAAAAATTAGCATTATTATTCAAAAACCAAGCAACAGGTTCTTGCTAAGGTTGGAGAACTTCAACAGTTGGGAAATAAGACTCAAAACTATGGGTAACAGGTAAGTTCAGGTTTTTGCTGTGGAAAAATCTAGAATTAATGAAAAAAAAAATACAAATAGTGCATCCTGGAGAGCTACCGAGATGAATGCACCACAGCTACCATACGCTCAGGGATTAAAGTAACCAAATGATGGAATTACTGAAAAAGCTCAAGGGGTGCAAATTTTACAAGTGACAGATTTGTGTCATGGTCATTAACTGCGTCAAGTGGCATGTATAAATTTAGGTACATTATGAGACAGAACACGCTGTAAAGGAAAATGTCTTAAATCAGGGAAGCACCTTAAACGGAGGGAGAAGGATCCTTTGTCACACAGAACTGAGGAAGAATCTCTCCATAACAGACTTCAAAAAGAAGGAAAACTAAAATCACTGTAAGGTACGTGATTCAAAGACTAAACACATCTGAGAGAATTACAGATGAACAAGCCTTGAAAGACGTCATTTGGTTCAGACAGCAAACTTGAATTTTTAAAGGAATTACACCAACTTAAGTGATTCCGGCTGGAAACTTCCAGTGCAAAAAAGTATAAAATCAACAGATAAAATATTGCCAAACTCTCTGAAGGTGCTCTGCCCACAAAGCAGTAGCCCCAGAGTAAGCCTGAAGGACATCTGTTCTTATTTAATAATGTGCAAGCAAACTAGCTCTGCAGAAACCTGCATTTAGCATTTACAATCACCTAGGAGCTCGAAAATCCTAAGAACAAGAGAATGATTGCAAGATTTGAATTGAAGCTGAAGTGAAACCCTGATACCCCTCTGCTTACGAGAAACTGTAAGAAGATTCAGCAGCCAGGATGGGCAATGTTACACATCAGTGAATATACCGAGGTATACTGGCAGCAGAAACATTTGTCAAGTATTGAGGCAGTTGCTCACTCTTGCAAATGAATTTGGCAACTGAACAAGATGACTTGAGAGTGTCTATCAGTAGTAGTAAGGGTTGCAAAAGTTCCATTAGGTCATCATATAGGCCTCTTTATTGACACGACAGCAAGACAGTGCCAAGTCATCTGATATGCCTGTCTTAAGAGTCTCCTGCAGCAAAGGGTGGGTGAGAAAGTTTTCAACTCCAAAGGTCTCTCATAGGGACAGTCTCTTGGGTAATCTCCAAAATTAAGGGTTGCAGGCATTATTAATTATGGAGAGGGTTGAGGATGACAAAGTTTTGTGAGCCAAAAGTTGCAAGACAACTTCACCTGGAAGTTACAGTGCTAAAATACATTCTCTCCAGACTTTTAAAAATACTTTTAGATTATTAGTGTTCCTTGATTTTTTTTTCTTGTCTTCATGAACACTTTAACCATCGATCTTGCACCTTCTTGTTCTTACCCTTGCTGTACCCTGAATCTCTCAGACCACCACTTTCCTTTCGACTGCACAGTTAGTTCTAAACATTCCTAAATTTCTGTCCTGCACTGGGGGCAGGGAGGACAAGAGGAAGCTTTACCTCTTACTTTCTGCATCTGTTTCTGCTATCACCTTCTAGCACGTATTAACTTCTAACATTTAACAGTTCTTGCAACTGCTGCAAGAACAAGGCTGCACGTATCTCATGACAAGCACAGAAAACACATAAATTAAGGATGTAATTATTACCTTTCAGCCATGTAAGGCATTCTCTCAACATTTAGCCCACTGACAAGAGAAATACACAAATTAGACAATTAAAATCCACCCCATGCCGGATTTTAAAGACTTTAGCTTCTAGACAATTCAAATGCACCCATGACAAATTTTAAAGAATTTAGCTTCATCTCAGTCTGATATTCCAGGGCCCACACATTCAGATCTATCTGTAACCATCCTTCAAACTAAATTATGCTTGCAGGTACAGGACTCTAAATTCTAATACTAAGTGACTACACAGCAGCGTAAGTTAGCTGTTTGTATTAGAAGTCATATACTTAAAAAAAAAAGCTAAAAGCACCGTTCTTGTTCTTTATAAGTTCAGAAGTGTGTCCAGTTCTTAATACATGCTTGTATATCTTTTCTTCCAACAAGCTTGTTAACGACTTATCAGAAGAAGCTAAGAAATACAGAAAGATCTGAAAGTATAACATTCTCAGGATCTTTTTCTTAAATTCTTAAACATCCATTAGCAAGATAGCCTCTAGAAAATGAAACAGGGTAAGAAAGACCAAGTTTCTGCAATTCTCCCATCTTTTCATAGAGAGATGAAAATTTTGGAGATTATGCTTTTAAATACTAACCTCAAAATAATTCCCCAGGCAATACTCCCTGCATTTGATATAGGAACAGCTTTCTCCATTCTTCTTATTTTGCTCAGCCAATATTTTGAGCTAGTGAGATAACCATCTTATCACTATCTTGTTGATTTTTGGAAAGTCATATTGTGACAAAGCTTCTGTTTCAGAGAAAAACTTAAGGCCCAAAGCCAAAAGCTGGGACTGAGTTCTAGTTATGCTGGCATGGCAATAAAGGGGATCCAAATAGTGAGCACTGCCACAGAAAGATTTGGCAACTATCTTTGAAGGGATCCAGGCCAAGTCTATAATAACATTCATGACAGCTCAGAAAACCCTGATAGCTACATTCTCCCCCTCTTCCTTTTATTGCACTTTCACATCTATTTGAGACAGGAGAGCTGGGGGAGAAAAAAAAACCCACAACCAATCCCCAAACCCCAAACTAGGACTTTACAAAGGGTGGGAGAGTGGAAAAACATGAAAAATTTAGTATAGCCATGTATTTATCTTTTTTTTTTTAATCTTCACTCTTACACACACAGAGCCTGATAATAAATTTTGACAGTCAAAAAGAAGAAACCATGTGTACAAATTCCCTCAGAATGAATGAGGAATCTGAAAGAATTATTACTGCTAAACCTGAATCTCTGAAATTAGTCTCCATACAGAGTAATTCCTGTGTTCCTCATTTTTTAAGTTATGGCATTAACTAATTTCATTTTCTGTATATTAGAGACAATATGCCATGTGTTTGCATGCAACTCCCACAAGCTAAATTATAACTATATTGGGATAGTAAGTTCATTTCCCAGCACATCCCTTGCTGCCTCTTGGAAATGGGAGTTTGCTTTATATCTGCAGTTTTAAATTTAGGTCTCTGTCTCTGAGACAGAAACTCTAAGTCTTTTTTTTCTTGTTTGCAAATTTTAATTTTCAGTAACTTAGCAAGTTACAGAAAAAACCATAAAATATGATCTTTACATGCAGCACAGCTCTCTTCAATATATCACTACTCAAAAGTAAAGACCATAACAGTTTGTATTTGTTCATTGTAAAGAAAAAAATGACAGTTCTATTCAATGGGTAAATGACTACTGCAAAACTTTCTCTTTAATCCCTCCAACTTTTTGGAAAACGTTTAATACCTTACATCTAATATAACTGTTTTTCTTAATTTTCTGACCATGTAATACCCTTCTGATTTTTGGTTTCCTTCCCGTCTTTCGTTATCTCTATTAGTTCAAATACACTTATCAGAACACACTTAAGTATAGCAAATGAAAAGTCTATTTCACTATCAATTCTCTGCTCTTTTCTCAAATGTGTGAATATCCTGGTTATATCATCTGTCACTACATGAGGCCTAGTTATTCACATGACAGCAAGATATGATCACAGCAAATTATAAATTATACGGTACTAACTGGGGAAATATCACACTAGAATTACGCAAGTCTGGATTTGTTTTACAGGACCCTATTATACTGCATTGCAGATGGCTGCCCTGTCCAGGAAAGCAGCTTTGCAGTCACTGAATGTTATACAATATGTTGCCTTTGGTGGTGCAACTGGTCTAAGTTCCTTCTTCCCATGTTGCTCTTGGTTGATGATTCTACTACCACAGCGTATCTTACCAGTGAGCGGGCAGGCAGCTCAAATTCAAGATGAGTAACACTGGTCAGGAATGTGAACTTCTTCAGCAGGCTACTGTATCACCTGGGCACACTACATTCTTTTGCTTGCTTTCAGTCTATAGCAACTGACTGCACATTATCTATTGCCACAATGCAATAATGGTTTCTCCACTGATAGACTTTAAAGTAGTAGGGAATTCATGGCTGCTGCATTTTGGTGCTTCTGTGCACAGAAAATGATACGCTTGAGGACAGTGTACTGCTCAGTACTGACACAGAAGGGGATGAATCTATAGGAAGAAGGCAAAAAAGCCCAAACAAACCCCAAAAAACACTGAAGAGTCATGAGAACAAGCAATGTCAGACTACAGAACCTCTCAGCTTTTCTTTTTTTTCCTTTAAGTCCTGAGAGCTTAGAACACTTTAAGATTACAGTAGTCAAGTTACTTCGCTATAAATGCTGTTCCCTGCTTTGCTATCATACTATCTCCATGCATAACTATAAACAAGGCATGACCAAAGCCAAGGGGAAAACTGAGTGTTCCTAATCAGCTGGGGAAACACTAGGGAAGGTCTTACGCCAGCAGCAGAGTAGAATATCTCACATCCCAGGGAAGAGCACCGAGCAAATGGTGTGGTCCTCAGGAGATGCCAGAGAGTGCCAAAGCTGCAGACCAGAAAAACACAAGCCATCTAAGACTAAATAATCACATAAATCTCAGTGAGAAGTCTACCTGCAACAGATCAACTGCTGTGCAGTGGGGGTACTGGGCAAATAGGTGACAATTTGCATGTATACTTATCTTGGTTGTTTTGTAAAGGTACAACTTGGGAACCAGTGTTAGATGAGACTTACAGTTTCTCTTCTGATACGTTCACATTAATCTATTTTTCTTAACCAATCCCAACTCCTGAGATTAGCTGATCAAACAGGTATGGATGACACTTAAGCAGTAAACAAACTATCCTGAATTTAGAAAAAGCTTCTCTATTCATTTGTCTATTAATGATTATAGACTGCTCTTTCTATAGCACTGAAGGGAGACAGGGGTCAGTTTAAATCACAAAGAGCTAGCAAAGTAATTTGAAACTATTTTGAATAAGAAATTACAACAAAATTTACAAACTTGTAAAATCTAACTAGCAAACAATGCACTAATAAATTATTTGCACTCAGGCTTCCAGTAAGGTGAATGTGGTAATTATTAAGAGCTGCAGATGTTTATTCAGTATCTTTTACCCAGACTTAACTGCTTTACCAGCTGTTCAGAAAAACATTTGAGGGGCCCACTGAAGTGCAGCTATACATGCAGCTCCACCACTAAAATAGACAGACGGTAAAAATACTCCCGACTGGAGTATCTTTTCCGATTCAATCTGTGAAGTACAATAATAGAAATGAATGCAATCATAAATTTCATGACGAGACCTCAAGCCTGAATGTTTTCAGTTGTGTTATACAGAAACCAAAAATAGGCAGTCAGACTGAAATTGGACAATATGACAAATTCTAAAAATAATATTTTTTAATCCTCTGATTAAAAGTGATAGGCAATTGATTGGTACTGTCATAACTGAATGAAAAGTGGATTTTCTCTTGTAATATACAATTAACTGGTTAAGAGAGTTTTTATTAATATCAAGTGGCAGAAGATATCTGGAGTAACTTGTAACAATGTTCTAAAAGGCTGAAGGAGCCAAAAAACATTCCTATTATGAAAACAAAACTGACTTAAGTGACCAGAGTCTAAACCTTATAGACCAATGTACAGAGTAAGCATTAACATTCCAAATAAGATATGAGAAAATGCATTCAAAACTATATGCAAATAATACAGTTAATATCATAGACATGAAAAAACATTAAAAACTAACACATGAACTCTGTTATGAAATACAGTTACAATCTGTCTTCATTGTTAGCTCAAAGATACTATTTGAGTTCTGACAAGGTTCCTCCTGGAGGATGCATTAAAAGATGTTAGGGATGGATGAAAGACAAAGTACTCCTACACAGGTGAGCTGTAACAGAATAAAACTATATCCAGCTTTTCTGTTCACCTACATCAGGTTCAAACAATGAAATGTTGAGTCTAAGTATGCAGGTGAAAGAGCTACTAATTTCCACACATGATCTAGTAAGCCCAAAGAAAAAATACTCTCCTATATTACAAAACATCAGCAAGCTGTAAACTCATATAATAAGCATTAATTACATTTGTTATGTACATTTTATATAAATAAAATTACAAATATTAAAAATGTTAAGTTGAAGAAGGCAATGCAGGCAAAAACTTCAGTTCTGCCAAGCCTGCTTACACTAGCAACACTAAGGAAACACTAGAGTTCAGAGATCTGCCTTCCCATGGTTTCTTCAAATTAAAATTACTTGTATTTTTTTGTTATTGTTTGTAGGTCCTCAGAATGTAATGGGAACAAGTAGAAACCAAACACTTTTAAGAACTGCAATAAAATCCTTCCAAACATGTTTATGATTTTGTTTTCAATTACTGTTAAATAGTTTAGGAATGTTGAAGTAACTCAGTTTTAAAGAGCATACAGACTTATCTGATAGAATTCTCTGGAGGCATGTGAGAAAAATTATTTGAATTGTCATTACTGTTATACCTCCCTTCCACATATCCGTTGCCAGTGTCAACAAGTACTGTATTCTAAATACAAAACCAAGGTACCAAAGAGACTGCCATGCTTTTGCCTCTTAAAAACAGGCAAACACTGACTCATAAAGCAGTAGTAAAGCTGATTTTCCTACAAATGTATGTATTTATGGAAATACATATTTTTCCAGTATTCACAACTCATAATCACTATTATTAAACTGCTTGTTGAACAGCATGCTCAATATCTGACAGTTCAAAGTCTCTTAAAATTACAACACAAAGGTTGGTTTCACTCAACAACAGTTGATACAATCTTACTGAAACATCTTTAGAAATATCTCATCTTACAGAATTTCAGAGTCCCTTACACTTTACTTTTGTTAGTGAAATTTTAGGAAAATGTTTATTTTGAAAAGAAGCCTAGAAAAGCAAATATTAAGCCAAATATACTCTGTTTTTTAGATTGATGCTATCTAATCAAATGCTTACTTGTCTGCTCCAGGAAATGAAGACCATGTGTCAGATAAGTTATTTTGAAAGAATGCACAGCATTTTGAGGGCTGGGTTTCAGAAAGATTAGCTCTATGAACAGCACAGTTGTCCAGTGGTCCACAGGTGTTTCCAAAGAATTTGAATGGGAACTGAGGTATTTATTTATACATTCTACTGCTGCACTGGAAACCCAAACACAGCAGCTTTGAGCATGATACAAAGCTAACCCCATTTATCATCTCCATTAAATAATATGGACACAATAAACCAAAATAATGCGCACACACAGACTTTTTCAATATTAAAGTTATTATAATGCCCCTTTAACAGAGAAGAAGTCTTCTTTGGCTGCAGAGACTGGCAGTCAGATATAATTCCATTACAATATTAATAGTATAAATAATAATAAAAAGCCAAAACTTACTCTGGCTTTCACAACTGGTTTCCGTTACTTCTGAATTTCATATCAAAACCAGCTCTGACCAAACAATTTCATTTCACACTACAAAGTAATATATGGTTTACACAATCTACGTAATTGCTACATTAGCTGTACCAAATAGCGGACAAAAATTACATAAAGGGCAGAAGCTGTCTTGGAAAATCTAAGTTATTAAGAAATTACTTAAGATTTAACAGAGCCTCAATGCATGATTGTTTTCATAGCACAGTGCTTGCATCACTAGTAAACCTGATGTCTACAACTAATATTAAAAATAGATATCCTTATTTTAATTTCAGCTTTACAAAGACTTGTAGGGTTAGCCCCATTCTACAGGCACAGAAAGGCTTTGACACCAAAAAGCTTGTTTAGCTGCTCAAAAAGGTAGAGGCACAACATGAAAAGAAACAACTCACTCAGCATCACACCACAATTTTTGGTTATTTTACTAAAGTCATCACAGAGAAAAGGTGCAGCCAGAATTCATTATATGGAAAAAGCTTTTTGTATCTTTTCCACTTTGCAACATTTTTTTCGGGAAGACTGCTGATATCTCAAATTATTTCGGAAGTAAATCCACTAGTTACCTTTCAAGTGCACTGCTACACAGAACCAGCAGACACAAATTTGTGCAGATGTACCTATAGGGAAGCAGGACCACTCAAACAACTTGTCCCCTGCACAATGAAAATTTTCTGCAAGTATGAGCTTCATCAGAAGAACTGGAAGTTACAGCATGCAGCAGATAAACACACAAGACCAGAAGGCTTTAAGACATACAAGGAGCCTGCAGCTGAGGTGTCCAAAAAAAATCAAGGACCCAGCTACTGAATAGTCTGAGTGCATGAGATTTGTTGCTGGAGGGATCTATATTCTCTTTGTTTGTGTATAACTATATATAGGTATACATATATTTATTTATTTTCCACTTACTGGCTTTCACCCTGATTAGCCAGAGGAACAGGATGTGTCCATTGGTGCTGCCTGTGTTTGCCTGAATACTCCATTCTCTGTGTTGACCTACGTTACCAGCCATGTGTATGTGTATATATGTATTATAAATATGCATGCCTATGCTCAGCCTCATTATTGGCTGGACCTTGGGACATGGAGCTATAGCAGCACTGCTCCCATCAGGCTTCCAGATTCATTAATATAACAAAGTTATACTAACTTTGTTAAAGCCTTCTGATTTATAAATCCAACCATTACAGAATCAAGGTGATATAGTCATGAAATGTTCTTTTAAAATGACACAAAATATTATCAATTCAATGAGCCCTAAAAAAAAGAAAAAGGTAATTATCAATGTAATTAATTATACAGAAACAACAGTGAATTAAGTGTAAGCCAGCCTGAGCTGGCACCAAGAGAAGTGATTTTCCTCCAGCAGTTGGTAACCCAGTTCAAGTGCAATGCTTTCAAGATGCCCTGCCTCCTGAGGTCGTACGTACACCTGCATTCACACAATGCAGAACATCCGTGTGGTCAAGGCACACAGAGTGGGAAATGAAGACACTCAGCCCCACAGAGTTGTTCAGATCTATCCAAGTGCATTTGTACAGTTCAGACATCAGGAGCTTTGCAGTGCTTACCCTAAGGGACCAGCCCTCAGGACTTACACTTGCTGGAATTAGTGTACAAAGTATAGTTTGCATCCCTAAAGGCCTGCCTGAGAGGATGGAGACAACTGCTGATGGCCTGCATATGGGCCTAAGGCCTGCATGCACATCGACTGAGATAAGGACAACCAACAAGGAGCAGAGGGGGCTGGAGGTCCACTCCAGCTGCTCAGTCTTATGACTCATCCTTTCAAAACAAGGAAACTAGGCCTATAAAACAGGAGGCTACAATGGTGGGCTTGGGGAACGTCACTGACACCAGCTCTCCCCCATTGGCAGGCCCAGTGCTGCATCCAGGACTGGTGATTTTCTGTTACTTTTCTTCTAATCTCTCTCTTCCTTCCCAGTATCATTAAGTAACACAAAGCCTACCATGATCTTTTTCTCAGGCTGTGCAGCTTAAATATATGTGTATTGTACTCGTGATCTAAACACCAGCCTTTATGATCATGCAGCCTAAGATAATAATTGAAGTATAATTTTAATTGAACCTAATTCAGATACAGACCTTGAGTGTCATTTCACCTTAATCTGATCAAGGGGTGTCGGACAGTCGAGCATTTCCTCGGACAGTGACATTTTAATCACTCTCCCTGGAAGGGCCAGGTCTGAGACAAAGGCTGGATCGAGCTACAGCCGAGCTCCTCTCTGAGAAGGAGTTTAGAAAGCAAGGGGGTCCAATCTGAATCTCCCTGGGTTGCCCTACCCCAGTCGTGACATTTACTACATAGCTTTTCAGAGTAATATTCTTGACCAGGGTAACAAATGCACAAGTGCACACATGTGCTGCGACATTAGAGTTAGAAGCCGGTGCTTAAACCTTGACTGCCCACTGAAGAAACTAAAGAAAACAGCTCAGATCTTGCACAGAAGAAACCCTCATGAATTCTGAAAAACACAAATCCACTCAGAACAGTTAGCCTTCTCTGCATGAGACCAACAACATCTCCAAATTACACCACTTTTCCACTATTCAGGGTATCCTGACTTTCATCTTTAGATTCAAGTGAGTTGACTGTAATAGAAGACACACACTAGAAGAGCAGCACTACCAACTGGCTTCTAAAACATCAACTTTTTTTTCATTTTCTATTAAAAAAAAACAAATCACTTAATGTTTGTTTCTCTCACTCTCTACCCAGTAGAACACCAAATAATGCCACCATAGCATGACTCTTACATTAGTATTTCATAAAAGTTTAGTAAGTAGTCTATCATTCATAAACTTTAACATTCTCTCATGATACACAGCAGTAAATAAGAAAGAACATCTTACCAGCTTTGGGTGTACTAAGTGTTTTCATTTCCACCTTGCTACACTTATTTACGCTGAAGCATGGTTTTGTAGTCTTTACTTTTCCAGTTGACTCCAGAGAGTGTGTGAAATTTGCATTTTGATTCTGGCCATGCATTTTAGAAAGCAATAAAGCACCTCCCTCTTTCTCATCTATCTGCAAAAGACAAACAAGTTCACAGTAGTATTTCCTTCGTGCATTTGAAGAGAAATGGAGAGAAGAGAAACAAGAAGGGAACTCAAGAGATGATAATCCTTATTATTAAATTATCCACATAAATATATACATCCATATACAAATATATTTAGGCTCAATAATGATTACTTTTATTTATTTGAAAAACACTTTTCTGCATCCACGTGACTGTGGAAGAAATCCACTTGAGAAGCAAGATCAAATTCATAAGAGCAAAGGTATCAAAATCTATTCTGAACAGACTGATAATTCAAGCAGAGATCGTGGGAAGCTCAGATGGTATGTTTTAGTACAATACTGTACAAACAAATATACTTTTTATTGCACTATTCAGTTTACCTCCTTTAATTTCATTTCTTGGTCCATCTCCTTAGTTTCATTCTTGAGACTTCTTCCTGGTGGTATAAACCTTGACTTTTTGGCTACATTTCCTAACACTTGACTTGGAGCTGCTGATCGCCTCATATTTAGTTGTACCGCTCTGAAGAGTGGAGATGAAGATGCAGATAAAAACAACTGTAGTTAGAATAGGCTTTACATAGAAAAATATAACCATAGATAGCAATAGAAGCACCATTAAAAAAAAGATTAAAAAAATATAAACAATTTCAAATAACAATCTTAATTCACAAGCATAATACATAATACAACTTAAGAAAAAGTATTGTTGCAATGCATTGTCTAAGTACTTAGACTAGAGTAAATTCTGCAGTTCAATGTTTTCTTTTTCATTTGAAAAGCCAATAATGCAGTTCTCAATAGCAAGAAGTGCTCTGGAGATGTGCAATGTGGGGCTGCTTAACAAAGCTACACCAGTTTATAAAAACAAAGACAATTTGAAACAGAACTGACTATTCTAAAAACACATCCTTTTGAAAAACAATGAAGCCTGAAGGTATATTGGTATTTTGCATTAAATAGTCAATTATATATATTTAATAGTCAATAATTTTGGTCATTCAGTTTATAATAAGGTTAGAAGTCAACAGAATATTATCTCTAAATTACAGTAGAGATTATCACTGCACATTATGTCTGCTTCAACAGTAGAAGGAATGTATTACAGATTTTCCCTCAAAATAAAAGACCATTATTCCTCTAAACAACCTCTGGACAAAACCAAACCTACACCAATGTTAATATGACAAGACATAGTTATAACAGCTACAGTAACAAGTTATAATCTTAATACTTCACAGTAGTTGAAACAAAACAAGAAAATTCCAGTAGAATAACCCAGCAGCTGGAACAATGAAGACAAGCAGGTGCAGCAATTTATGGAACATATTTTGGTTTCATTCTGCATTGATACACGGGCTGTTTATTTTAATTTATCACCTCCATTAAGTAAAAGTAAACCATAGTATGGATTGCATACTTAAACCTCTCTACCATCTTGAAAGCATGTTTGCAACCTGTTGGAACAGGCAGTGTTTTTCTGCACTTTTTTTGACACTACTCTGCACTCCAGTGGCTTACTAGGGCACGACAATCTTTCTATCCAAGGTTTGCAGAGTAGTAACAGAGCGCTGTCGAAATACTTTGCAAACATGCAGATGCTAACTTGAGTACTGCCATCTCCTTTGTATCAGGAAAATTAGCATATATATGATGCTGTTACTAGGCAGAAACCTTAGTGGCAAAATGCCCTGAACTGTTGTCACTTATATTGTGGCTGTTACTAAAAATACAAGGAAAGAGGTCTCTGGCTGTGTCAACAGCAGTTCACACAAGTTAGGCCTACTTGACAACAGTGTTAGCATATGAACTTTAGTTAACCTGTGCAACAAGGGAGTAGTTTGGTTATTTTAACCGGAGTACCTATAGTGTAAACAACTAATAAATACACAGTGAAGGCTGCTAAGGTGTCAAGAACCTTCCAGAGGAGCAGACTGAGTGCCAGCACTGACCACAGCCAGCTTCAGGGTGCAATACAAATCTGAACAAGTTGTCTATCAAGTCCTAGAATGCATGGGGACACTTGGGAAGGTAACCCAGGACCCCCCACGACTCATACATGAGGACTATGCATAGCATGGCTGAACAGCTACACAAACCTACCCACTTCACTTCTGGAGCTTGTCCCATCTCCTGTGGAACAAGGGACTTGTGCAATGCATAAATTGCATGTATCTGCGATTAAAATGTTTTGGTTTCCAAATTCATTTGGACTTTGCACTGTCATTTGGCCTTAATCCACAAATACAGACTCATTAAGAGATCTGCAAATTAGTAAGACATTTCACAGATTCGTAAAATGGTGGGAACTAGAAAGGACCTCTGGAGATCATCTAGTCCAACTCCCCTTCCGGAGCAGGATCACATAGGGCAGGTCACACAGAAACACATCCAGACAGATCTTGAAAGTCTCCAGAGAAGGAGACTCCACAACCTCTCTGTGCAGCCTGTTCCAATGCTCCATAACCCTTACAGTAAGGAAGTTTTTCCTCATGTTGAGGTGGAACTGCCTGTGTTCCAGTTTTTGTCTGATGCCCCTCATCCTATCACAGGGCACCACTGAAAAGAGACTGACCCATTCTTCTTGACACCCCCCCTTCAGATATTTGTAAACATTAATAAGATCCCCTCAGACTTCTCTTCTTCAGATTAAAACAGCCCCAGGTCTCTCAGCCTTTTCTCATCAGACAGATGTTCCAGTCCCTTAAACATCCTTGCAGCCTCTGTTGGACTCCCTCTAGTATATCCCTGTCCCCCTTGAACTGGGGAGCCCAGAACTGGACACAGTATTCCAGATGTGGTCTCCCTAGGGCAGAATAGAGGGATTTAAAGGTTTTAAATTTAAAGATATAAGCCTTGATAACTCAGTAAACTTCACTCCCTCCAAATTTAAGAGCACGTAAGTGTATTACCAATATTGCCTACTTGCAACTATGAAATTAGGGGGTCGTGGTTTTTAAATGTAAAACTGCTTCCAGCAATACATCTCTCTCTCTGTCTTCAAAATATAAGTTTTTATAGAAGATAATTAACATATAAAAGTTTATATTTTGTATCTTTACAGTACTGTACATAAAAAAGGCCGTTATGGATGTGCAACAAATGGTCGATGCTAGATCTTTTATATGGGATCACAGTAGGTGTAGCAAGGGCGAATAGTTCTACATTACAATTAAAACAACTGACAAGCAAGTACGCTCCTTCCTCTGAGACAGACACCAATATGTTGAACCTCCCTCTAATTGCAATACCATTAGGTATGGTTGCAGGGCAACAGCTGGAGGTGACAGCAGCTCTGCTAGTGCCTTTTTTAGCAAGGTAACTTGACCAAATTCAGCACACCATGAAACCAAAGCCTAAAATACCACATGAACATATCTGGGTTTGCAAACACTGAATTCAGTAGCATTGTTCTCCTTAAAGGCAGCTTAGCAACTACATTAAAATTAAGTATATATAAAGAATATTTCAAAATTTTATGTATTCAGCTCCACACGGTATGCACGGAGTCCTGTTAAAGGCAGTTATATTAATCATCTTGGTACAAACTTAACAGGCTTGCTCTCTTGAACATTAGAAGAGATTCCTAGCTTAGATCATGTGGGTTTTGTAGGCAACTACATGGATGTGACGCAGGATTAAAATTAACTCACAACTCGATTAAAATTAACCTGCAGGCAACAACTGCATCGCCTTGAATACCAGTATTAGTGAAAAATCACTTCAAATTAGTAGTAACTGTAAGAACTTGGAGTTGGTTCAAAAAGCAATGCTATTCAAATCAGTATTACCGGGCCCGTCCCGCCTCAGCCGCGCGGCAACAGCCGCGGAGCGGTGTGCGGCGGAGGGGCGGGCCTCCCTGCGGGAAGTGCTGGGCCAGGAGGGACCAGCTGCCTTTCCGCCCGATCACCCGCCGCATCCCGGCCCCGGGCCCTACGTCTGCCCCTTCAGCAGCACCTCAGCCCCTCAGGCCGCACCCCAGCCCCCCAGGCCCTACCTCTGCCTCTTCAGCAGCACCTCAGCCCCTCAGCCTCAGCCCCCCAGCCCCTACCTCAGCCCCGACCTCAGCCCCTCAGGCCCTACCCCAGCCCCTCAGGCCCTACCCCAGCCCCGCAGCCCCGACCCCGCAGTCCCGACCCCGGCCCCGCAGCCCCGGCCCCGCAGCCCCGGCCCCGCAGGCCCTACCGGCGCCGCCGGCCCCGCCGCCCCGTCACTCAATTGTCCCGCCACGCGCTCCCGTCAGCCCGCGGGCCGCGCACGCGCCCTGCACGGGGCCTCCCCCCCCCCCCCCCCCCCCCCCCCCCCCCGGCAGGGTGACCCAAGTGCGCGTGCTCGCCCGGGGAACAGCCACGTGCGCGCGCGCGCAGCGCAGCGGGGCGGTGCCGTTGGAGCATGGCGCATGCGCAGAGCGCCGCGACACGCGCAGCATGGCGGAGGGGCCGCGCTCCCCCCGCCTCAGCCCGCCGCGCAGCTCGGCCGTCAAGCGAGACTGCCGCAAAAGCCGCCGCGGTGTCGCGACAGCGGGAGGTGAGGGGGCCGGGGGGTGCGGGCCGGGGGGTGCGGGGCCGCGGGTGGGGCCGGGGCCGGGGGGTGCGGAGGCCCGAGCAGAGGAGGCCCGGGGGCGAGCGGCGTTGCGCGGGGCCCTCAGCGTTTGTCAGGACGCTGGCGGGGCGGGAGGCTGCAGCGCCAGCCCTTGGGACGGGCCGCTGGGGAGGCGATCGTAGGGGAGCGCGCGTCGGTTGTTTGGGCCCGCCCGGGTGCAGCGCCTTGGTGTTCGGTTGCGGCTCCAGGTGCTTCCAGGCCGGTTTTGTTCCCTGCGAGCGAGATCCTTGGTCACTTCTGAAGAGCCAACCCAGGCACGACCCGGGGGCCTTCCTCCCACTTATGTCAAGTCCCCTCCCTTCAGAGTCGCTGAGGAGAGCTCTTCTGTCCTTGGTGTTGCCTCTGCGCAGCCGGGTCCAGCCCTTCTGAGCCCACCAGGGGCTCTTGAGATCCGTGTCTTGGGTCGCTCTATTTTCAGCAAGTTTTGCAGCGGGACATCAAGTGGAAGCACGTAAAAATGGTCATTGTCAGAGTAATTCTAGTTTCTTAGGTAGTTTGTTAGAGACATAGGCCTTAAATTAGTTGTATATCTCTTACTAATTACTATAGAAGCTTCTGTTAACTAAGTCAGTGTTTTACATCAGTGAATGCTGGTATTTTGCTGGTATTCATTCACTCCTAATGCAGCCTTCTTACATGAATGTTGGTGAGACTCCATAATGTACCAGTCCCAGGAGCTGAGCTGAGGGAGTAGCTCTGCAGCAGTCTCAGCCACAGACACTGTCTTATCGTTCCTTTCTGCCCTGCCTATGGTTTCTCATGCCCTGTCTTGCCTCAATCCCACAGCCACTGGAGTTTTTGCTAAACCATCTACAAGAAAGTGTAGCATAGCAAATCACTGAGTAGTTGTCTGTATGGTTAGTTGTCTAACCATGACAACTAACCTGTGCCAGTTCAGTAAAGGGATAAATTAAACATTTTAAGTGATTCAGGGCAGAAAGTAAAGGTGTTGCCCCAAAAGTGGGGTCCATGACCCAGTGTGCAAGAAGCCAATCCACACACAGTCAAGATGTTTGCTTTAATGTCCAGTTCTGTGCAGAAAAGGGAGCAGGGTGATATTCCACAAAGCAGGCTCAGCAGCTCCCAGTGCTACGTTCACACCCAAAAATGTGAGAAGGACCATTATCTCTAAGGTGGTTCTGTCCCTGGCGCACATGCTTGGTCAGCTAATCCCTCGCTTCCACTGAAAGGGGCAGTGCTCAACAGTGTCACTACACCTGCTCAGAGAGTGGGGGGCTGCTTGTTAGTAGGGGTCCCTCTAGCCTGTGGGTGTGAATTTTAGTATCCTAATGGCTCATTATTATATTAACACGGTGATTTCAATTACTCAGTGTTTTTCCCCTCCCCCTAGTGCTCAAGGCTGTAACCAAGATAAGCTGTGGGGAGTGCTCCTTTCCCTTCCATCTGTCTGGCAGGTGTCCTGCAGGCCTGTCTCAAGGCTGGGCTGTTGACTACTTGGGGAGTGTTTTTCTCTAACTGGAATCTGCTTTTGTCTAATTCTTAACTGTTTCACTGTTATCTAGGCCTTGTTTTTATTCTGCATGTCCCTTATGTTCGCTTTTATGTGATTTTTCCCCCCAAATTTTACTTATTTCAATGAATAACCAACATTAATTCCCCCTGTCAAGACTTAATGTTTAAAAGCTTGTGTAGATTTTAAGTCTCACTTGTATTTTTCTTCTTAGACATATTTTCCCAGTAATGTTTTAGCAGGTTGTGTTTATCCAGAGATTGGTTCAGGAGATACTGGAAGGAATAGGAACATCAAACATAGGTACCCCTTTCTCTGAATGTTCAGGGAAGTGAGTACAAATCCAGCAGCTGGATTTGTTACTTGCTCTACCTGTCTCCTGGGCCAAGCTGATGTGCATGTTCTTTTCCCAAGGCATGTGAGATGTGTCTATGGCATATGTTCCCAAGTTAGTTATTAGTATTAGGTTAGTATTGTTAAATTCAACAAAGTCATACTCTTCCAGATGAGCATGACCTCTGATTAATTTTGATTCTTCACAGAAGCAAAGTAAAACTACTAAGGGCAATAAAGTTTTCACACAAAACAGTACTTATAGTCCCTGGGAGCAGTTGAGCTCCAAATCAGTATTCTGCAGTTCCTGGGCACAATTAATTAATTAAAGTTGATTTCTAGACAGTTTTAAGTCCTTCTGTGGGCATCCATGTTCACTGTCCCTTGGGAGGAGCGTCCTTCACTCTGGTGTAATGGGTCCAGGAGCCATCCTGTCCACCTTCCCTGCAGTGCACGTGGTCAGTAAGCCATTTCTTCAGTGGCTCATCCTTCCAGATCCAGATGTAGATTGAATCTCCTGGTAGGCAGTGATGCACAGGTGAGTCCAAAGGTAGAGGAGGTCTCTGGGTTAGGTACCTGTGAAGTGATGACAAAACCCATGGCAGAGACAGCAAGTAATCTTTCAATATTCCCTCCCCTTTGATATTATCTGTTCACTTGTTAAAATGCTGTTCGCTGGATAAGGTTTACCGTATAAAACCTCAAATGGACTTACACCTTCCTCGACTCTCAGAGTGATTCTAATTCTCAGTAAGGCCATAGGTAAATCTTCTATCTACTAAAGGTGAGTCTTCCTGGTAGATAACTTTTTTTTTTTTCACCTCAGTCTAGTCTTAAAACAGCTCAGTTACCCAGTCCGATGCCTCAAGTGGCTGTAGGAACAGCTTGTGCTGTCACAGTTGAAGGGGATAGTCTGCCTTTTTGAGTGTTAATGATGGCTTGAAGTGACTTAGAGTAACAGGCAGAGTGGCATAAGACACCCTAAAACATTGCTTCAATATAGCAGGATTTAAAGCACAGTGTATCTTTGTGTAAACAGAAGTCGATGTAATATGTTTTAATGTCACCTCATCCGTGAGCCCTGCATAGGTTATTTGTTCTTCTATCCACATGGCACTTCTGGAAGTGCTGTCTTTGTGACACTTATCTGTAGTTCTGTTGTGATTCCTTCCAGCCCTTCAAGCCATGGTGCTTTGTTTTGTGATAAGGAAAATAAACAGTTCTTAAAAATCAGAAACTATTGTAGACTAAAAGATGCACGGTACTAATCTGATCCCAGTGTCATGACTGTTACCATGGAATAGCTTTTATTAGTTCCAGACATTTAGCAAGCTATGTGATTATATTATGGGGAACTACATTCCATCTATGTTCTCCTCCTATTATTTCCACACAAAATCTCTGAAGGCAGTGCAGTACATAGCTCAAGGCTGGTTTTAGGTGTGCACCTGCCTAACAAACAAAATGGGATGACAACTACTAAAAAATTTCTGTGAAGTCTGGAGGAGATTTTTGCTTGTCAAAAACTATGGGGAGAAATAAAATATATGGGAAACTAAGGAAGCAAAACAGCAAGTAGTAGTTTATGATTTTTCTGCCTTCCAGATTTGACAACCACAAATTCCACCCATCCTCACAGATGGTATCACTGGTAACAGCCAGGTGCTGAGCAAAATTCCAGACCGCAGAAACCAAAGACAAGGTTTTGAAATGTTAGTGGAGTGTGGGAAGGCAGTGATAAATAATGTAGGTTTTAGGTGCAAACAGAAAAGGAGTGTGAGAATTTGTGAATTGTGATAGGAATAGAAGAAAAGGTTTTGAAGCCAAGTGGAGGAGAGAGAAGTTTCTGGGTAAGAATGGAAGTTGAAATTATGCCATTTTGTGATAGAAGTGCTGAGTAAAGTGATCTGTACTGCTAGAGTGCATGGCATTCATCTGATGCTCTCCCTCTGCTTATCTGTTGACTAAAATGCATCTCTTGAAGTTGACAGAAGGTAAAACAGCTCTGGTTATTCAGATCAGGAAATTTCTACTTGAGGAGGTCTGGGTCTTCAGTGACAGCTCTTGTCGTAGGTCTCAGACTCAGAGAAACAAGGATTCTGCCACTGTATAGGATGGTGCTGCTCCAGCATCACTCTTGAAAACATACTGAAGTTCTCATCAGAAACGTCCTTGATTGCATTTTTTGCCTCAAAGTTCCCGTCTGCTCTCTATTTGAACTCTAGTTTTGGTTGGGGCTTTACTCTTCTGTCAAGCACAGATAGTTTTTGTTTCCCACTTGATAAACATACTCTTTCCTGCATTCTGATAGACTTCAAACTTGCTAAAATGTGCCAAAGAGGGTCTTGCAGACTTAGTGCTCAGAGATCAGCAATGTGTGTGCAAAGGGCAGCTTACAGCATCCACAAATTCAGTAGAGCAGAAACCATAGGACAGCAAAAATAGAACCTTGCAGAATCATCATGATTGGAAAGGACCTCTAAGATCACAGAGTCCAACCATCAGCACAAAAAAACCCCACAAAACACCAACAAAAAATAACCACTCACAACCTCATCCACTAGAGCATGCCCTGAAGTGCCACGTCTACACCTTTCTTGAATACCTCCAGGGATGGTGATTCAACCATCTTCCTGGACAGGTAGTTCCAGTGCCTCCATGAAAGTTCTCTAAAAGTTGTATCCTCTGGGATCCATCAAACCAAATCTAAATTTTAGGCATGTATATAAGCTGTTTCACAGTTCTCCAGCATAAACATACTGTATGTTTCAATGCTTGGGAATTAGTACTTTACTTTTCATCCTGCTACTGAGAATTAGCATTGTTCTCCACTTTCCAAACTTTTCATTGTGATCTTTGCAATGACAGCTTTATGCAGACATAATGCTTATTTTGTTCACACTAAACTAGCAAAGTCCTAATTTTTCTGTCTTTGCAGGAGACCTGTAAAAACGTACAGGGAAACAACAGCATAAAAAGAATAATCTTCTTCATAATATGGTGTTCGCTTGGGCAGACTCTTTTAAGACATACAATGTTCATCCTGTGGCCAAAGGAATAGCATATCCCAGATACCTGTAAATTTTGTTTCCCTGTGTTGTTGACGACAATGTAGCCACAGGAGCACAGAGCTAAAATGCAGTCTGTGAAAGCTGCCAGGGACTTTGTCAGGAGTCCATGTGGATTGCACTCCCTGCTGCTGTGGCAGCACTGTCACTCGTTCACCTGGCTAGCCAGTTAGTCTGTGGCTGGCTCAGGCATTTCTGCAAGCCATGGTGTTGGCTGTGGGAGAAACACACCCTTAGAATCAAAACACAATATGGAAGCCATATAGCAAAAGATGTGTTTTTGTATTTGGGTAATACACATGCTTGCTTGTGTTATGTATGCTTTCATTAAAGGATTTATTAATTTTAATCTTAGCAAATCCACTTTTAATAGAAGCACCTTTTATAATCAGTGAATAAATGCTTTGATACTCAGATATATAATATCTTCTGAATTCTATATTTATGTTGTATTAATGAAAAGGAATTGCAAAGTTCTTTTCTCCCTTTAGGGCAAAATTTGACATGGGTCGTTAGAGACTCTTGTTCTTACACCATTATAATTCAGACTGAGATTCTCTTTGAGTGTCATATTGCAATTGCTAGATACCAGCTTAAGGGATTTAAGTGATTACATCCTTTATAGTTTTTTGTTATAAGTGCGTGGCTTCAGTTATGCTGCACATCAGAGCAATGTTGTTTGTCAATATGATGAACTTGACCATGAACGTTTTGGAGTTTTCTCAGATGAACTGCTTATCATGGCCAGATAAAACCAGGTTAGGTAAGAAACTTTAATCCCTTTAAGGAATATAATTTTAACACATATTAGTTAATACTTTTCACTAATATTGAGTTCCCTGTCTTCAGTCTTACAAACAAAACTGTAAGGCTTCAAAATTAAATGGTAGCATGGCCAGCAGGGTGTTCAGTTTTGTGGTAAGTATCTGCATCGGTAGTAATTGAAAGAGATACTGATGATTTCCTCCCTTACCCCGCAGTCTAGGCAGGTCCCTTGTATTGAATTGTCAGTTTTACAGTGGTTTGCTTTGGGAAGCCTTGTTTTAGTGGACTGGTGAGACTTGATACTTTAGAAAACACTACTGAGCTTTTTTCTGTCTATTTTTTCTCAACAGGCCTAATAAAGCAGTGAGGAGAGACTGAAGGAAGTAAGTATTACATGTCTTACTGATCAGAAAACTGTTTCTGAAGTAATTGGACAAACTATGTATATATGCAGTAAAACCTAAAAAGGTTGGGTATCTTCCATGTCTGTTTTATTTAGAAAACCTTCTAACTGATGAAAACCTCTTTCATGAGTCTCAGTGGAGTAACAAAAGTTTGTACATTAGGAAGGAGTGCGAAGCCTAAAACTTTCTTTTAACTGTATTCTGTGAAGTCAAATTCTGCTAGGATTTTCATTATGGGATTTTGATGAAGGCAAATTGCCTGATAGTCCTTCTTCACAAAGCTTCCAAATCCATTTAAAGGCTACTGTTTTATAAAATAGACCACATGGGAGAAGACAGTAGCTCCTCATTAGTTCAGGGTTAGCTGCAGTTTGGACTTTTTTTTTCTATTAAGTATTTCTGGAGGCATGGGGAAATTTCATGCAGTTACCTCTGGAGTGGAAGTGTACAAAGAGTAGAAAATCCTAGGCTGGTTTTGGAGGTTTTTTTCAGTATGTAAGCAACACTGTAAGTGATGTTTAGTTAGTTCATGAATATAAAATCTGCTGGCTGAAAGTACCACTATATAAGGTACTGTTTTGTACCTATATAAGGGCACTGTTTTCTAAGTTTGTTAGGTATTACATGAAATACATTAAAATGGAAAGCAAATATTTGCATTTGAACTTCTGTGGTGCTTCTGCTTCAGGTAGAATTCAAGTAAGTAGAAACTATATGTTTCACAGTGACTGCTGGAACTATGTTCAGTAACAGAGTTCAGAACAAGAGTGGCTCAACTGTCTGCTAAAGTGTTTGGTGTCAGAATTCAGAGAATCTTGATATAAAATTGGGATTCTGACATCCAGCAGTACAATCCTCAAATTCTCACTTAAATCTCAAAGTCTTCAAAGTGTGTGTTTGCATTCTCACCTGTGAGGTTCGTGTTAAGTTCTTCCTATTTCTAAATTGCTTCCAGGCTTCTTTTGTGGATCTAGCCATACAGATTCAGGACAAAGATTGCTTTATTTCTCTGTGTTGTTTTAATAGGCTGAAAGTGTGTGGGAGAGCATGGGTTATGATATCGAGCGTTTCGTTGGCTACGTTAACGAAGGGCTGTTATGCTCCATCTGCCGTGATGTGTTAGAAGATCCATTACAGGCTCCTTGTGAACATGCTTTCTGTACTGCTTGTATACATGGATGGCTTCTTCATCACAGTAACTGCCCTGAAGACAGACAAATGGTTGATGTAACTTCTCTGCGACCTCTCTACAGGTATACAGTAATCTTGCTGTATGTGAAGCTACATTGATTTCTGAACTTTCTTTGCACAGCTTCATCTCCTGTCATTTACTGTCACTCAGATTATCCAATATGCCTACTGCAGAAATTGATCACTTGTATGAAAGCATTATCATTTTATTTTTATTATAACTAACTTTCAAGGTATTAAGATTCAAAATGGAAGAACACCATTTGTTGTTCACCTTTTTATATCTTGAATGCTGATTCTAGATACCTGTCTGGATATTATGCTGAAATCTCTTGTTCAGCACCAAAACTTGCCCATACTTTTTAAAGAGAAAACAGGAGAAGCAAGCCATGACAACAGTAGTCACTAAACATTGTATCTCTTCTGTTTTTCTATTCAGTTACCTAAATACTGTAGTGGGACTCTTAATGAAAAATTTGTGTAGGTCTGAACCAAACTTCTCACTTTAAATCCTTTTTTAAAAAGGTCTTTGGCCATACGAATATCTGTATTGAGCCACAGAATCACAGAATTGTCGTAGTTGGTAGGGACCTCTAGATATCATTTAGTCCAACTGCCCCACTGAAGCAGGATGGCCTGGAGCCACTTTGTTATGTAAAGCAGGCTGTTTTCACTAGTGTCTTCCAGAATTCCTTGCCAGGCACAGTTTAGTCAGTAGATGCTGCTTGCTGTTTAACCCTTGTGTTGTCTAATCTTGCTCAGTTTAACAGTTATGTTTTGTGTAAAACCATCACCCACAGATGTTAAATTAACTCTGTTAATACTCCCAGTGTTTTTGTCACTGATGAGATTTTACTATGTGAAAAGCTGAAGTACAGTGTAGCCAGAAACCTGGAGATTAATTTATGGGTCATTTTGTCTGTACTCACAGTACATTGGTTTGGCATATTTCAAAACACAAAATCTAAATGATTAATGAGTAGCCCTAGTGTTTGTTATTGGTAAAATCTGCTGAGCTGGTGAAGGGTCACAGTTAAAAATGTATAAAAATTAAAGATTTAATTTGCACATTTTTCACAATTTTTTCAATAAAGTTCTCATATTCAAGAAAAAATGTCTTTTTTTTTAATGTAGGTATATGAGAAATGATTTAAACCGTCTTCAGCTACATTGCAAAAACAGAGAGTATGGGTGTGTAATGATTTGTTCTCTGGAGTCTATAGACAGGCATGAAAGGGAGTGTGAGTACAGCCAGATACCTTGCTCCAATGATGGTGAGTAACATTCGAAGAAGCTGAATCCTTCATATTCAGAAAACACGTTTGGCATCTTTCTGTCAAAAGAAGGGCAGTAATGGCTGCTATTTCCAAAGATAAAATTGAAGCTTTAGCATGAGCTGCTCTTCACAGCAGTCTTCTTGAACAAAATTTGTTACCTCTTTATGGCATTCATGATCATTAGTAACAATTTCTTATGCAAGAACTAACCAAAATGAATGAGAATGATAGACTTCAAATTTAGGAAAATAAGGTACTGTGTTTGTTTTCCTTTCTTTCAAGTTACGAGTTTGTCTTTCAATTCTGACTGTTCATTTTGATATTGGAATCAATGTAATAGCACCTACACTATTTATAAAATAGTTGGTTCCCTGGTGCACATGCAGCTGCTCACACTGTCTTGTGGTTTTAACAAAAACTTACCTTGAAAATGAGAATTGTTTTAAGCAAAGTTCTTGTTAGTCTTGGTGTGTTCCTGTAAAGGTCTTTATTTAAAACAAATTTACACCTCCTGAGGCAGAAACATACTGCTAAAAAGAAATATCCTGATAAAATTTTTCAGTGTATTTTATTCAAAATCTCATATGTGCCTAGACAAAGTTAATTTCTAATTAACGTTGCTAAGGGCATAGTCAAGTCTGCCATTGTAATTAATTCTAAGAAGATAAAGGTGCTGGAATTGCTCCACTGGAAGTTATGCAGGAGTTACTTACTCTGGAGAAATTATATGCTTGAGATTCACCTGTGTTACTTTCTACAGAAATACTGGTATTTATGCAGTTATCAGACTGTATATCTGATGTCTGGTGTTTGGGGTGTGAGGGCTCTTTCATCTCTTGAACTCCTTCTCAGGAGCACATCAGAGTGTATTTTGAGTTCCTCCAGTTACAAATCATTATAGTTCTTGGTAAAACCCTTTTAGAGGACTGTCCTTCGTAGTTTTCTGATATGGTCTGTTAGCAAGTTTCATTGCTCCATTGTTTCAGTTTTCCTACATCCATTTTATCTTCAGATTAAATGGAAGTAGCTAGATTTACATCAAACAGTGACTCAAAGATTAATAACAAAGACTACAAACTTCAAAGTTTGGTGTGTTAAATGTAGCAATAATTTATATCATGTTCATTTTCTGTTTTACGCATTTTACACTACTGATCTGTGAAGTTTTTATCCTAGAATTTCTGTGGAAATGTTTCTATTTTGCATCAGATTTAAATGTTTATAAACAAATGTTTATGTCATCTAGTATCTTACATGTAAGACCAACTGATGTTCAGCAAAACAAGATTACATTCCATCTCACCCACAGTTGTGTCCTCAGACCTTTTTTCTAAATTAGTTACATGAAGGATTTTTTACACATGTGCATTCTTCAATTCCAGTCATTCCATCTGTCACAGAGGTGCAGGCAAGCTGCTAGAGTTTTATCTTGGCATCAGTATTGTCATTACTGAAGTTGCATTAATTCCAGAGCAGTGGCAGAAGACTTCATAGAAAATACCTACTTTTTAGTGTGTATTTTTAGTTAATGGATAAATACAGTAATAAGACTCCAGAGAGTATTTAATTACTATTGTGCGTGTGTTGTAACTATTGCGTTTCATGTTCTAAAGAAGTGACTTTTTTCATTGCTTTAACAGAGTAACAGTTGCTTAGCTCAAGACATTGCAGCTTGTTTGCTTGAGGTTTTTTGTTTGGAATTAATTAAAATGCTTTTGTTAGTTATAAAAGTCTGTCTTACCTGACTCCTCCCTGTTCAGGTTGTACAGTTCAGATTGAACGACGCAACTTAGACGGTCACCTGGCGGTCTGTGCGTATCGGAGCCGGGAATGCCCCAACGGCTGTGGTTACATCATTCTCAGTGCAGAGGACACACAGCATAACTGTATAGCAGAGCTGAGAACTGAGCTGGAGCTACTTCGGTACAAATCTTCTGTTTCTTTGATGTTCGTCTTAGTCTAGGCCTAAAATCACTGCAAAAAAAACACTTCAAATACTAGCGCTGGATTCTCACACGAGTTAAATGCTCTGCTAATTACTTCATACCAGTGAGCCAGAGCATCATTATTATGTGTCAGCCAGGCTCTAAATTCTTACTGTTGGAAGGTTCTTTGCTGTTACTTTTTTGTCAAAGTTATATATTCTAAAATACTGTTGCTTGCAGTTGAACTATGAAAAAATTGCAAAACACGCAACGAGCTGGAATGAAGTTGGCAATGTAATTTTTCCGTAGGCCTGACATCAAGCCAAAGTCACATTATCTAATAATTATGCTTAGTTTATATTTTTCTACAAACCCTGACAGTAAAAATATGTTGTTAGTTATGGACTGGTAGATTAAACCTCTGAGGACCTAATTTCCAATTTTTATTAAAATCCTGGTAGACTAATAAAGTTGGGGAACATGGCTATTCTTACCAGCATCTCCTTTTTACTCCTATATACACAACTGTAGCTTTCCCTTCGTATGATGTTCCAGTTGGGCTGGTTGGTTGGTTGTTTTTTCATTCTCTTTACCATTTCTGTCTTTCAAATTGCTGTCTTCAAAGTGCTGTTGAATGTTGCTGTGAAGTCAGGCTCAAATCTGTTTAAAATGCATTGAGACCTGAGGGATTCTGCTACCTGGTTTCTGAACTCAAAAGACTAATGTAGTAGTGGGTAGGTTTTGGCTGTGAGTCTGTGTGAGGGATTAGGTTATCATAATTTACTGCATACTGTCATTTAGTGTCCACCATAAAAATGACAAGATTATGTGTTTAGCAATACTCTAGTATTTTATCTTGACTACCTGTGTTTAGTAACACTAAGCAAGTACATACTGTAAGTAAAAGGGAGTAAATTATTTAAAGTCATAAATACATGGTCTTGAGCTCATAGAATTAGTTCAGAAATGGGATGCAGTTGTCCCCTCTTTAGGCCATCTGTTGTCACTTTAGTACCCCCTTGGGCACAATGCACTTTTTAATGCTAATTTAAATTAATCAATAGTACTGCTATGCCTCTAGAGAGGAGTTCAGGAGAGTATCATGGAAATTGGATCAGGCTGTTTGGCTGCAAGAAGGATTTTTGGAATTTTATAATCATTTTTTTCCATGCTGACAAGACCTAACAAGGAGAAATAAACTTTTTAGGACAGAAATGATCTGCAGAGTGGAGGAGGCAAAACATGAGATGGAGTCAAGGTTAGATTCACAGAGAAGGCATATGGTCCAAAAAGAGAGTATTCTGCAAAATGAAATTGAAGAACTAAAGGTAAATGCAATCCTTTGTTGGTTTTTTTTCCCTTTCCTAACAGTCTAGCTTTTTGCTTTTTCCAGTAGTCGTCTCTTGTTTTGTAAATACGGTTTCATGCAGATGAGAATTCCATTAAATAGGAGAAGCAAAACAGGTGTTAGCACAATGCTCTCCCTAGGCTTATCAGCTCTGTTGAGAAGCAGACGTAAGTGCTGTATTCATGTGGGTTTTTTTTCTACTTCAAATGAATTTGGAGCTAACCTGGGTGCCCCTACACCAGCTCTGCATTCCTCTGTGTGTACATAACACGTCAGCAAATCAGTCTGAACTCATTTTTGGTGTCTAAACGTAGGGTATACATTACAAATGGGATGTAATTAAATACCTAGCTCCTTGTTCTTAGTGCAGTCCTGGGTGGTTTAATCCATTGCTGACACAGAGCCCTAGTGCAAACAGTGGGGTTTACACTGCAGTGCAGCTGTGGTTCAAAGACTGGAAAGCAGCACTGCAAACTTAATCAAGTAACGAGCAAAGCCGTCTTATGTTTTCATTCATCCAGTTATTTTATCACAAGAATAAGGATTTTTAAAGCCCAAAGCAATGGATGTACTTTATAGTGTACATTCTTATTTTTCCTGGAGTTTAGAATCATCGAATAGTTAGAGTTGGAAGTTTATATTAAATATTTGAAGGATGTATCTGAACATAACCAAAACTTAATTTTGGTTGGGGTCTTGAAGTGCAAAGTTTAAGCAGCAACTGGATAAGTCCACTGTTTCTTATTATACTTTATAAGAAACTTTTTAATTATTAGGAAAATTGTATTGGGCTCTTGTAAACAAGACCATCTCAGTAGGTGAATGCTGCATTGTGTTTCAAATTGTTTACGTTTATTCTGCCACAGAAATCATTTCAGTGTTGCTTATTCTTTGTAATCCATCGCCCTACATGCAATTCAGCTTCATGCCACCATCATTGGAAAAGTGTTAGTTTCTTGCAGTAAATTTGGATTTGCTTTTCAGAGTCAGGTATCACGAGTGATGTCAGATGTGCGCTCTCTGATGGCTGCAGAGAGACAGCACCGTCAGGAGCTGGAGCAGGCAGAGCTGGAAAAACGGGAACTAATGGAGCTGCTGAGGGGGCTGCAGAAGGACTGTCGATTAACTACTACAGATGGAAGCAGGAAGTCAACAAATCTACGCTCTCTAGCACAACTGGAGAGTGCAAAACGAAAACCTAGGGAAGTTACAGTTATCTAAACAGAAGTAAGCTCAAAAAGCATTTTCTTCCAATTTCTGTGACCGTCTGGCAGACTTTTTTTACCATCTATGAATTACTGGTAAACTGTCTATCTTTTCTGATTTACTTGCTTTCTTTTAAAACCTGGTTTACTATTTTATGTTGTTTCCTTTTGGGGCAATTTTCTTGTAGGGAACACTGGGCGTTAAAACCAGTAATTGTCAGATACCTTTTTAGCTAATGTTTTTATAACCTCTCTTAAGTACATCATTTACAGAAGCCTTTCAATCCTGAAAGGTAGAACCTTTTAAACTCAAAGATCTTTCAAGGTTGTTTCCTTCCTCGTCCATTATACTCCCTTTAAGTCTAGTTTATACTTATACTTTAAACAGAAAGCAAGTGTTATCATGAGTAATGACATTTGGGATGTACTTAATTTTGGGAAATCAGTAAGACAATTAGTAAATCAGTAAATTAATAGATTTTGTTTGCTTATAGGCTGTAGAAGGTCTCTTTCAAATGTGGAAAGTGAGCACTTTAAATTGTAATTCTACTGCTAGGTAACAGCTTCAGGTGAGGTTGACTTTTATGTTAGACCTTCTCTGGTTTCCCAGGCTGATACACAATGAAGAGACTAACACCACAGCCCAAGGTAAGAGAGTAATCTAAAACCTTTTAAATAGATACATGACTAACTTGGAGTCGGTGGAGGGGATCTGCATTTTGTTTAAAAATTTGAAGCTTTTATATGTGAAAGCATAAACTATTTCTACAGGGTCCTTTAAGCTTAAGACCAGCCCATTTGGTAGTTAATATCTTTAAGGCATTTACAAATACTTTGAAGTATCCTTAAGTTTCTTTTGGCAGGTTAAGGATACTTGAACATTTATGTCCACAATAGACAAATATTTGCACAGTCGCTTGGACTTCAGACGTCTTTATTAGTATTTAAATTTGCAGCTATGTAAGAGCTAGGATTTTTTAACTGCATGAGAAATCTGTACAGTTCTAAGACTTTTTCCTGAACTTCTCACACAGTCCGTTCATGTTGTTTTCAGTGCTATAATTAAGCCATATCCTGCAGCTCTTTTGTGGAGTAGCTAGGGGAGAACCTGGCCTCCTCTTTACTGAATGTGCTAAGTGAGCTTTGAACTTTCAGGAAAATGTGTACAGGTGCAACAATCTGAATAAGCTAATTTTATAGTTTAGAAAGCAAATAAGTTACTGTGCATGCCTTGCTGTCACTCAGAGCAATGCTTTTATGGCTAACCGCATAACCAAAGAGAGAGGCAGCAACATGCTCCAGCACATACACCACATTACGAAGACTTGCGTTCAGAGCTGTCTTAATTTCAGGCATTAATAAATCCTTCTAACTTGCTGTTTCTTTAGTATCACTGAAGCAGTTCTGCACATGTTCAGGTCTTGTGCATTTAAAGTGGACAGAAATAACTCTTCTGTAAAAGTTGGCAGGAGTTTTTTTTTCTGAAATAAAACATTCATAGGAAGAGTTACGTCCAAATATTTACTTGTTTCCAGTTCTTATATTCTAGATTAAATTACAATAATTGACAGTATTTAGATCACTGTAGCAGTGTCACCAGCTCCTAACACATATCTTAAGCAGCCATATTTAACAATCTGAAACAGTAAAACAGTAGCTATAATTCAGGAAGACCTTCATTCACACTAAACATTCAGTGGTCAGTTCACATGCATCAGTGTGTATATTAAAGCTATAGGTAGAAATTAAGAATGCTGTTATTATCTTGTGTTCTAAATAAGCAAGGTGTTAGTGTCTGTGATCTGTGTGACAATTTCAGCATTCACATTTTTAAGCTTCTTAGCAACACTAGATTTTGTGCTATTGGAATCAATGCATCTTCAGGACATGCTTTTCTGTATACTGTAACTGTGTGTAGTTCTGTGATGTGACTTTATCTACTTTGCTTAATGTAAAAGAAGAAAATTCCTTCAAAATCCTATAGAACTCAGGTGAGCTGGATTTTCTTTTCCAAGCTGGATGGCAGTAATGATTGCCCAGTCTTGTCTGTTCTGACCACAGAAAAAGCAAGTTAACTGCTCTGTGCTTCATCCATAATGGGATCTCTGTATTTGCTTGGTTTAGGAATTTCAGCCACCTATTTATGACTAAATTCCTTCTAGTATAGGAAATAGGAGGTTTTTAATATTTACTTGGCATTTGGCCTGCTGTCTGTCCCTTAAGTGACAGACGCAAAACTGAATGAGAAAAGGTGTCCTAGGTATTAAGAAGGACTTTCTGCTGGGCAACCTATGTAGCTTCTAGTTGCCAGTTCCAGGAAGCCTGAACTTACAGTGTTGGAATATGGTAACACTTTGGGCTCACCTGCTGCTGGAATGAGTTTTCAGCTTGGGTTTCCTTGAGCAGCAGAGAGGCACTTTCAGGGATATTTTAAATGGGCACATACTAGCTAATAGCATCAGATCCCTCCCATTACTTTAAGCTTAATCCCATTCCTCAGTCTTAATACCTGTTCTGCACTTCAGATTTTCCTCTGCTAATGAGCCACTCACAGGGTAGCATGTGCTTAAGCATGGTCATCATTTTAGCTGTCTTAAAATTAACCAGGGTGAAATTAAGTAGCCCACTGTGTTAATATTGTATCTAGTCTTAACTTTTCCAGTCTCATTACAGAGTTCTTAATAACAGCTGGCAGAAGCAAGGATTTTTTTTTTTTCTTTCAAATAGTCTGTTAATACATTTTATAAAAATTTTGGGTCCAAATATTGTAGTAGACTTGGTGTAAGAGAAAATGATCACTTGGAAATGCTACTTCCCTAGCAGGATGATACTTTAGGATTATAAGAGAGATACTGCTAAAAGTACATTACAGGAGGGTTCCAGCACTGAACTACTTGTATAAGCATTCTCATACTAAATCACACATTGAGCAGTTCCTATTCCTCACAGGTGGAATTGTCCTGAGGGTGAGTTGAACTGGTCCACCTAAGTAGACCAGTAACCATGCAAGTGGCTGTATTTTGGTCACTTCTACTAGCACTCTGCAGCTAGAAAAGGGAACACAAAGACTGTGGAGAAGGGAGAGTGGAGAGCTAGAGTAAATGAGGTCTGACTGTCTTCCCTCAGCCTGAGAGCAATGAGCCAGCTGCAAGCTGCACCAGCCTGTACACCAGCTAAGCCTACCAGTGTAAACTGCTGCAATTAATGTAGCATTAGAATCAAATGAGATTTAATCTTTAGCCACAAGTAAGTGGGTATGAAATACAACAGTACCAAACCTGGGAGATTCACAAACAAAACTCACTAGAGAGCTGCAGGCTGTTAAGTATAGGAGACTACAGGGTATTACAGAGTTGAGCAAATCCTTATTCTGCACTAAATTGAGTGAAAAACACTAAGGATTAATTAAAATAAATTAAAATTTTAAAGCAAGTAGTAAGTTTGCCTTTTAAAGAAAACCAACATCTACATATTTATTCTGAAGTCCCAGGAGCAGGAAAAACTACTTCCCTTAAACTGACTTTTGTACTTGAGAGGTCAAATTCAAGACACAATATAGTTTCCTCTGTTTCCTTCAGCATTAAAACTGCATTCCCTGTTCTCCTGCACTCCTCCCAAAGCTAAAAATGTTCAGTGGTCTTGGCCAGGATGGACCATTGCTGCTCAGATTACTCTGTTGGGAACAGGAACAGTAATCTTGGGAAGAGCTTCCAGCAGAGGTTAGATGAGTTTCAGCAGAAGGCATGGGGCATGGAATTGAGAACCATGCATCTGAGTCAGGTGCAGAAGTGGCAAGAATTTTGCTTGATTTCCTAAATATGGTGGCAATTTTTAATTAGTAGGATTCTAGTACTAGATTAAGAGTTGTATGAAATAAATTAAAAGCACATGCATACAAAAGTTTCTTGTCAGCACATAATGGAATGGAATTATAGTCAAGCAAAATATCCAATATAGTGACATATTTTTACCGGCCCAAAGTGTTTTTATCTCAAATACTCTTAGGTGCTTTTAAGAAGCTTAATATATTAATAGATCCCAGGTGGGAAACCATTCCAAAGAGACACAGAAAGAGGTAGTCTTGCAAATCAAATTTTCCATGTGCTGTCCTCTTGGATGTTTCTGGCACGGTGCTTTCCTACAGCACTTCACTTCTGAGTGCTGGCTGGTATCTCAAAGGAGCAGTACAAGCCTTGCCTTTCTCCCATACTGCTCGTCAGTCCAAGCATGGTAGGTCAGGGAGATTTTACCACATAGATAGATGCCTTTATAAAGACCTACAATTCTATGCAACTTTCTATTAGCAAATAAACATTGAACTGTCTTCCAGCATTGTGGTTCACTGCCAATCTATTTACATTTTCTACCTTTATATACAAAAGGATAAACCAGTGCTTAACAGACCTTAATACCTACTCTGTACAAGAAACAGTAATGCTATTTGTATCACTTTGAAGTACACTTTGTATAAAAGTTGAACTAATAAAGAGTCTGTACCATAGTTGATGCAGTTTTGTTCACTTATTTTTGTTGACGAGTATCCTCTTTACCAGTTGAAACACTATCGTGCAGCTGTGCTGCCTGCACTAGTCATGAATAAACTGCACAGCAGGGTCACTGCACCAGAGCAAGGCTCTGTTCTTGTCACACAACCCTTTGCCAAACAGAGGGAATATATAGCAATAAACAAGGCAGGCCTCTGATCAAACAGTATCCCTTCTCAAGGATTTTTTCTCCTGCCTCACAGGTAAGAGTTTGTGAATGGGGAGAACAGCTGTTTTGAGGAAGAAGAGCTAGCTTAAGGTAAAAACTCCTAAAAGAAGATGACAGTCCAGTCCTGCACAGGCAGCAGGATAGTAAACTGGGGGGGAAAAATGTGTATCCATCAGCTAAAGGATTCTCGCCCCTAATGCAGGTTTTTTGCATACACTAACAGAGCCCACGTTGGATATAACCATCTAAGAACAACAAAATGAGTTTTTCAGTTTTGTACTTTGGAAGTTGTAATCTAGGGCTGTATTTGCTTAAACATGAACAATCCAGACACAGGACACTCCAAAGCATGAGTTCACTGCATGGAGTCCTCTGCATTAAGTGTCTTGAGCACATTCTCTTACCTGCTGGGAGGAGTCACTCTGTGGAGAGCAAAAAGGCTGAGATCTCACAGGTCACAACTGTAGAGAGCAGTGCAGCAGCTTGCAGCTGAACAGGTTATCTGCTTATAACTACCCACCTGCATCTGGCCCTCAGCCAGCATACACAGAGTAATTAAGGCTGCATAGCTGATAAAATTGTGGAAGTAAACCAAACACAACGTGTCTCAATCTCATCCTGTACACAAACTGCATTTCTCTGCCCATTAAGGACATTCACTGAACCAAGGCAACTGTTACAGATTTCAGCCAGAGATGCAGCCTTTGTTAAGAATGTCTCCTTGTCTTATTGGTGGGCTGTGTGCTCAGCTGCAGGGCTTCAGAAAGAACTGCAGGGCTCTGTATCTGCTCTGCCTTCTCCTCCCAAGTGTTCTGCTCATCAGGGAAGCATATGATTCACTAAGCAGTATTTTGATGTTGGCATTGGACACTTCCCATGTTCTGGTGCTCCAGTCAGGAAACAAAAGTCTCTTCTTGGGCCAAGTATAAAAAGCAAAATTGAATGCTTAGTGTCACTGACACATGGCAGCAATCCAGTTTAAAAGACCAAATCAAGTAACTGCCAAGTTTTAAACAGCATTATTTCAAGTTGAGTTTATCTAAGAAAGAAACCACTTTACATTGAAGAGTCACAGAACTAAATTCATTTTTTAAAAACAATAAAACATGACAGAAGTAGACTTCAAGTTTAACTAAATTTACAGAGCTTCCATACATCAAACAAGTCAACCAACCCTTTATTTCCATGTAGTTTGAAAATGACTAGTGACATGCCATATATTTTAAACTTTCAAGAACCAGTACTGAATATTTACATATTTACTCCATGCTTGACACTTTTCATTTCAAATTCCCTGACAGACAACAAATTAATTCATATCCCTGCTAGTTTCCAACACAGTAAACTTTCTAAAAAAATAAAACAACCTCAAACACATGGTCTAAAGGAGCGAGTCAGCTTTAAAAATACTTATGCAGCTCTCCTTAAAAAAATAGCATTAATACCTGTAATGCTTATCAGAGCTCCATCCGTTTTAGTCATTACAATTGCATTATCAGCAGAATTACATCTTCCTGTTATGTTGCCATTCAGAAAGTTGTTTGGCTTCCAATCCAAATTTTTGACCATGTAATTTTAAACAATGTTAAACCACATGCCTTTGTGAACCAGTACTATTCCCTTTAACTGCATCCAGTCAATTAACAGTTTACATTTCATAGGTTGTCTCATTGGACCTCTCAAACAGTGGGACACTGTCCCAGAGTCTCCACACTGAGAAAGTACACATACTAGGGGCCCTCTGTGGTTCAAATAAAAACCTACTTAATTTAATTGGACAGTATAAAGCCAAAAAAAATAAATTTAAAGTATAACCATACTTTAGAAACACTTAAAATAGCATGTTAAAGTTTATGATTTTAGGCAGACAAACTGTCCAAAGTAAGTCAGGATCACATAAAACAAGAACATTACAACTGGGCCTTGTTTAACCAGGCAAGGACCCCTTTTATAGCACTTTTGTACAGTCAAGAGACCAAAGCATCAGTGAAAATCAAGCTCAGCTGAGTATGACAGTGGAGATAATTTGTAAAAGTTGTATATAGCCTTTACAAAAAGATACCACTCCTCACCGCATCCAAAAAAGTAGTAAAAGGCTATTGAGAACCAGTGAATTCTGCAACACCCCACGGAGCCCAAAGGAATGCAAACATGCAAAAAGCATACTTCCCTCACTGAATTCAATATGAAAATAAATTCAGAGGTGAATCTAGTGCTAGCATTTCTTTATTAATTCCTACTTCTCCAAGTTTTTTCTTTTTGCACTATATCTCAGTCTAACTACAGAAACAAAAATCCAAACCATCTATTCAAAGGGAAGGTTTAGCATTACAGCCTCACTTTGTGGTTGTTCCATTTCTACGTCTTGTCTCTCTGCCTTCTCCTCAGCTGTGTGAGTCTGCAGAGAGGCAGACCACTCATTCACTCCAGGCTCTCTCAGACTAGAAGTATCTTGCCCTTGAACTTGAGAGCACACTCCTGTTTTCCAATGAAATAACTCTTGTGCTCCTAATGCATGAGCTGGAGTTGTAAAGTAAATGCTGGAATGTTACCTTATTCTCCCTGAAGTCAATGATACATTTTCTAAACATTTTAACAAGTGTGGGATCTTATTTAAGTGTCTAATCACATTAGCAAAGATGTACAACAAAAACATAAGTTACATTTACATTTGTATTCTTTCACAGATTAATCCATTTCAGTTAATCTTCTATCACCTGCTACTTCAACTGCTGTTAGATGGACCTCACTCATTAATAACTCAGACTGGCTAAAAAGAAAAAACTAAAAGGCTAGTGGCTCTAAACCTGAGGGGGTGTGGGGGGGGAAAACCTAAAATTGCCTTACAGATATATATATATATTTAATTATCTTGCAGTAATAAGTCACACACAAAACACCTGTACCTTTCTTTTGGCACAATGAATATTTTAGAAGTCCTTCAAGTCTTAACTCAAAGAGGTTCTTTACTGAGTATTGTCTGCTGAAGTCCACAAAAAAATTGAAACATTCTTTGAAAAAGAAAAAAAAAATTTACAATTGTACACAAAAAGTCTTGAATTTTATTGAAATTTCAAGTCTTGTATCAAACAAAAAACTTTTCTTCAGACAAAAATATTCTCTTGGTGTCCTCCAGATACCAGTAACTCTGAATTGGTCCTTTAGTGCTGCCACTTTCTTTGTCATCTTCTGAGAAGTCCACATGGTTGGGCTGTTCCATTAGGTCTCATTTTTATCGTGTGAAGGAACGTACATGACGACCTCTTCCACTGCCTCCACTAACAAACTTTCCTCTTGAGCCACCACTGCTACTACTATTAGCACTTGTCCAAGATGGTCCAATTCCTCCCCGGCCTCTGGAAGCACGATCGCGAGGACTCGGTCGGTAGCCTTAAAGCAAAGAAAAGTATACTCAGTTGGAAAAAAAAAAAAAAAAAAAAGCCCTAGGCGTAGTAGCTGCTGTGAAAGTGTAAGAAACAAAAACAAGATGAGACACAAACCGGGTCTGGTTTTCTCCTTTTAGTTTTCACTTTTCTCTTAGGCAAGCATTTTTTGCTTTGATTGGCTCTATCATTACCGTGTAGGTACGAAGACAACTGAATTGCAAAAATCGGAATGCAAAGTTAAGGTTCTGCGAGCAAGTGTTCAATTCAGCAAGTTTTATGGGTTACAGGGCAGTTCGTACGAAAGCACGTATTTGACACAGTCTCAGTCTGTGACAACTGTTCATATATGCTTAAAACATTTGCTGAATTTCAAGGTGTTTGCAGCATCCTTGCATGGTTTCATTTGTAAAGCGAAAATGAAATTCAAGGAATTCTCTATAGTTCGATGCCCATATGAATACCATGTACCTGCTGAACTTAATGGTCTCAATGGTGGCAGTGGACCCCTGTTAAAATTGCTTTGACCACCTCTACTGTCATTGTAGGTTCCCCTGGGTGTGCTCTGTGCACTCCAGCTTGAGCCTCGAGTGCCTTCACGACGACTGTAATTTCCTAGATAGGAGAGAAAAACCCAGACTGTTGAGCAAACATCACTCTTCCTTTTTTTTTTTCATTTCAATCTTTACAATACTCAAGGTGGTAAACGTTATACATTACTCAAATAAATAAAGCTAGTCTGCATCAACTCTGCAGTATTCTAACTCAAAGTCTATAAGTTACTGTATTATACACAGAATCAGGGAAAATACCTGTTTTTCAGACATGAACTCAAAGGTTTTTTATAAAATTATGTTATCTAGTGGATTTAGAAAATATCCCTATACCTTAAGTTTTTGTTGTAAAATAAATCCTAGTATTTATAACTTTAATCAATGGAAGTATTTTTTGTTTCTCCTGTGCAAGGACTTGCCCTAATCACAGGATCAAACGGAAAGGAATGCAAACTTGCGTATCTAAGAAACTTAGCACTCTCTAGCCAGAACCTCCAGATTCACTGAAAATTGAATCTTATTCCTGTCAAGATCTTCCATCCTTTTATTCAAAAAAACTCATTTAAAACCACAGATGTATTGTGATGCTTGATTTCAGTAACTACCACGTCACTAAGGTAGAGAGGGCTGTTTATTTTTCTGACTGCATGTCTGAAACACTCCAGTTGCTAAAGAGAACAGCGAGCTCCTTTTGTAACGGAGTGGGAGGGAGAGGCAACACAGGAACTCACAGCCTTGGTTCAATTCCACAGCACTCGAGAGAACCTTTTCTGTGTCAAACCAATCTCAAAAACACTGCTTCAGTACATCTTACACCAGGGATAATTAATTGCTAGTAAATCAGGTTAGTATTACTGAAGGATTTTTGACATTCATTTACCCCAATTCTAACACAGGAGATAACATACCTTTTGAAGCAGGTGGTGTAAAGAACCTGTTCTGACTGTGAAAAGCTCCCCGTCCTCCACGATTCCCTGAGAATCCACCGCGTGAAGAAATCTTCTGTGACACTTTTGGTGGCCTTTTGGCTGCTGGTATCCCATCTGGAGCAACCACTTCTTTGCTCTCTGCAGCAACAAAATCATCCACGTGCATGGAGGGTGGCCTGCTCGTATTCTGTTTCCTCTGACGGAAGATATCATGCGGTCGAATTCCTTGTCCAAATCCTCCCCTGCCTCTTCCTCTTGGTGGTGGCACAACATGAGCTCTCTTTGCAGGCTCTATGTACTCAGATTTTCCACTGTCATGACAAACCATAATTTATTTAGTTAAAGTAAAACTGTATTCATAATTAAGGTCAGGCATTCTCCATATCGGAGATGCAATTTGAAAGGTATCTGACAGTTTGAGAAGACACACACCAGTGCTGAGCACACTAACTGTTCACTCATTAAAGTCATCTTACCTTGAAGTAATGAAGGTCTCATGCTTGTGCTTGCCAAGTTTGAACCCTTTTGTGGTTTTTGTGCGGCCAGGAGATGATGGTTCTGACAAAAATGACCTCTCCAATTCAGCTTGCAAATCAAAGTCACTGCAGCCCTTCTCTGACAGTTCAATTAGGTCAACTTTTACCTGCAACGATAGAGTTTAGTTTTATCTCAACAATCATCACTAGCACCTCTGAAGAAGAAAAGATGGTGCACAAGGATGGATGAGATTCAACTAGGGTCCTTCTATCAAAGCAAAAAAGCTTCATCCTCCACCTTTTAATGCAGTAGTATGGCCCAAAATAAAAAGCAACAGTTACAGAACAGAAAAGCAGAAGATGTCTTGATGGTTTTGTATCTCAGCCAAGTCCAGGGTACAGCTTTCAAGCATGAACACCTGTCTTGTCACTGAATGTCTTGCAGTGAGGCTCTCTTTGGCTTAAGCTACTGTCCTATCCTTTTATTAATGGTGCTTCTACACAGGCATCAATGGTTTTGGATTTGCTTAAGAAATCAAAACAAAGTATTTTGCATGTAATTTTAAAAAAGAGTAAAACTAAAAAAGGATGAAAGCAACCAAATCAACAGAAACTGATTATTTGTCACATAAGAAATTAAAACACTGCCATTAGCTTAGTTACAAAAAAAAAAAAGAATACTAATGTATATTTTTCAAAATTACATTTAAAGTTTGGATTGTAAAAAACAAGATTCAGATACTGTGAAAAGTTTTTGTTCAAGTAGTCTCATTTACTACTGCCATTTTTTCCACTTTTGGCACACCAGAGCAAAGATTTAAAAAAAAAAAAAAAGTGTAGCAATCAGGCTCTTGGGATGGAAAAGAAAATAAATCATGTTCTTTGTCTACATTTAACACAAACTGCTGAAAAGCCCCAGCAGCAAGGCAAAAGAAAGTTAGGGCTGACACAACAACTGCTCCTCTAGAGATGATGACTTCTGCATTAGAGCACTGCAGAAGGTGCCAATTTTGAGGCTGCTTCCAAGTGAACTTGAAGGCATTTGATAACGACCTTTAACAAATGCCAACCCCTATCTATGGGTCAATTTACAAGGGTGAGCTCAGGAAAACAAACAGTTCAGCCACATGAATTTCTGATGCTACTAGCTCAGGTTAACCCTCATTTTTAAATCCACTTCAGTTATATTAATGAAGCCTTTTACCATATCCAGATCAGTGTCTATTTCTTCAGCTTGAAAGGGTGAGAACCACATGGACTTCAGCTGATCATCCATCACATCTGCCAACACGTATGTGGTCCTGCAAGAAAACAAACCCCAGATGGGGTTATGTTTTTTTGGTTATGAACTATAACCAACTGCAAGCATAGGCAGCATTACAGAACCTGGGGTGAATGTTGTTGCCTCACCCTTGATAGTTGCATGAAATTACATACACTGGGACTAGTAGGTAGCAGTGAAAACAGTGCTGTTTAGATCCTGTTTGTAATATTTTCATGCATAAGTTACTGCATTTTCTTAAGTCAATCACAGGCAGCATGCTCACATACTTAACCATTTTACCTGTTGTTAAACAAATTCTGAAGAGAGTCTGGTGCAGAAAGAATAGGCTCTACATCTTGGTCACTCAGTGGACAAGGATCACCTGCTGATTCCAACATCTGCCTCACTCCAACAATGTTATCCAGTAAGGATTCAAGGCCATCATCCTCCTTAGAACGATCCTAAGTCAACACAGCACAACTCAGAACTTTTTCCCCTCCTCAGAATGAAATACACTTTTGTCAATTAAAAAAAGAGGAGAATATTACACAAAGAGTCTATCCATCCACAAATAGTGAAACTAAGACATTCGAGTACACAAACAACTGCAGAGCTCCTCAGTATGCTATAAAACAAACCATGTCACCACATGCAGAGTCTAGTCTTCATTTCCAGTTGATGCAATAACCTCCCTAACATAGTCCCAAAGAAGTCATGACCCCAGGTTTTAATTAACAAGCTCCCTGCTAGAGCATTCTAACATCCTAAGTGTTGGCTATTTCTCCTTCAGCACAGTTGTGGCTTTTTATCTTTTACCATAGATGTAGGCAGCCAGAAAAGGGATAGGAGAGAGTTCAGCACTGGAAAGGCATTTGTGACCAACAGGTTGTGGAGAAGCTGTCTTATGGACCCTTCTGAATTAGCCAACTACTGCACAGCTGCCAACAATTGTGTAGGTTTACATTTTAACTCAATAAGTAGATTTAGAGGTAAGTCTGCCATTAGAATCACAGGAATGTTAGATGCATGGAATTCTGCATGTACTCTAGTTCAATCCCCCCCTGCTTGAAGCAGAACTATCAAAGCCAGACCAGATCAGGCATAACTTTATCTAGCCACATCTAAAAACTGCTCCAGTGACAGAGAGCCCACAATCACTTTGAGAAACCTGTTCCAGTAGCTGCACTTCTCTCTCAAGTGTTGCGGGTTTTTTTCCAAACGTCAACCTGAACCTCTGACGTCCTCACATGGGGCCATTGCCCCTTATTTTATCATCTGGAATTACCAAAAGGAGTTTGATTCCACCACCTTTGTCACTATTCCCCAAACAGCTGCCAAGTAGCTCTGAGATAGCTCCTTAGCCCTCTTCACCAGACTAAACAAGCCTGGCTTCCTCCTCCTCTCTCTACAGCACATGTGCTGGACATCCCTGACCACATGGAAGAACCCTCTTCAGTTTCCCTAGATCTCTCTAGAACTGGTGCATGGGCAAAGCTGGCCAAAGGTAAATGCAGCACTCCACATGAGAGCTCACCAGCATCCTGTGGTGGGAGACAGTAAGGTCAGTTGGTTCACTGACCACACTGCTTCCAGGATTGCTCAAAACACAGGCTGCCTTGTTTGCAATGACTATGCATGTCAGCCCACCTTCAACAACATCCACCATAACCACTGAGCCCTTTTCAGCACAGCCCCCATTTGTGCACAACTTCTGAACATTACCAGAGCACAGACAATGAAGTCAGAATCCATCCTGCATCAGAACAGGTGATTTTGGAGATCAGTATCAAAACGGCAACAGCTATTACCAATTCCACCAGGTATGCCACAGAACTGCACACCCCTCTCACCAAGTGGGGGACAGCCTATATTGTTTTAAAACTACAACATCGACTTGATTACTGAAATTATTTTACCATAACATGTTTCTCCAGATCAAGCAGCAAGTTTTCTGGGGTTTCTTCTTTGTTCTGCAGTAGATGTTTTAACTCTGCAGTAGATAAACCCAGCGTTCTGCCAGGATGAGATCCATCTGCTTCCATAAGGCTTCCATCATCTCCACAACATCCCTGAAATATTTGGAAAGTGGGAAATAAGTATACATAAATAGTCATTATACTTCTGGATTGCAAAATCCTCAAATTTCAAATGTACATTAGAGCAAATCTAGCAAAACAAGAGTAATCTTGATTTAAAAATATATTAAGTAAAAGCTGCATCAAGATGAATGCAGTCCTTCCCTATATAAGCTGAAATTTGTATTACAGAACTAACAAATATTTTAGATTCCTTTCTATACTACATATCAATACAGCAACTCTCTTAACAGGATGCCATGAATTTAAAACCTGGACACTATGCTATTCACTCAGGAAATAATTATGAATCAATGTCATTCTTCCTACTAAAAAACCCTCTGATTTACTAAATATACATTCTGCCCAGCTATTGCAGATGTCATTAAAAACTAAAGATGGCACTAACATTACGACGGAAAAGCCTTACACAGCAATCTGCATAGTCAACTGCTTTCTGAAGTAACTGTTCCTGAATGTGTCTCACACTGCAGTATTCACAGAAATGCAGCTGAGTTTGTCTAAGTATCCAATACAGACTCACTTACCAGGGTATCAGAGTTTAGAATCTGTCGCATAAAATCCAAAAAAGAAGAGGCCAGTTCACCTGTGTCTTTGCTAAAACTAGTTATTACTCGTTTTAAAACAGTGTACAGAGCGTTGCTGTGTTTTCTTAGAGAGCTGTTTTTATAATTAAAAGAGAGAAAATACTATATTAGTGCATAAATTGCAACCATTTCACTGTAACCTGTTATAAGAAAACTACATATATACAAAATAAATTTGGTAGATTTTATAATTATCAAGTTGAGTTTAGATTATGAAGACTAGACTGTCGTTCTTATCAGTGCTGTCCGTAGATACCTTTCAGACTGCACAGCTATAGATACTGTAGCAACACCTCTATAACCTGCAAGAAATTACTTTTTCATCTTTTGGGAGAAAAGAAATAGACAACAGAAATGTTGCTTGCACAAAGGCAAACAGATCATGCCTGCTGTTACAATTTCACTACACCCCGTGATGCCTAACTGCAGAAACAAACCAGAAAGGTAATTACTGACACAAAAAGAGCAAGGCCATGCACTGAAGCCAACAGCTAGACATATGGGATCACAGAATCATCAGCACCTTTAACCTGCTTATTTTTCATTGGTGGTTTGTAGAGCTTCCTGCACTCTGAGCAGCACAGCTCTGCAGCACTGCTTAGAAGAGCATTTTGAATGACCTTTTATTGACAAAGTTCCAGGTAGAACCTTTTTCTCTTTGGGAACTTCACAACTTCCTTGCCTCTCTGCACCTCACCTTCAGCAGACAGAAACATGTCCAGATATGGGACAAGGAACTAAGTGTCAAAACAACACAATACTGTCCAATTTACGTAGCTACTCTGTTCAAAATGGAGTGGAGTCAACAAAAGTAGTTAAATACATACGTACGTACATACATATAGATATATATGTCTATATATATATATAGACATATATATCTCCTCCTTTCAAAAGCCCTAACTGCCTGGAGGTCAGAACACCCTGAGAAAGTGCAAAATTGAATCCCCTCAAAATAGAAGGAATGACAGACAGCTCTTCAACGTCCCAGATGAGAGCTCTAACTACTGAGTGACTCAGAAGGGAAGGACATTAGCACTATATGTCATACTAATCCTCCAGCCTTGGAGTGGGGAAATGGAGGGGACAAACCTTTTTTCAATGCTTTATTTCTTGAAAGGAAGTGCTCCTGTGTGCATACTGCAGAAATTATTTAGAAGTAAAACCTCAGGTGAAGAAAGACCAAAATACTGAGTAAAACACTGAAGCTCCAAAGAGAAAGTTTGGATGCCCTATCCTCAAAATTTCCTACTAGATGAATAGGAAATTATTTCACATTGCAGAAGTTTTAAAATAACTTGAAGCTGTTGGAGATGTCTTAAAATACCATACCTCTTTAAGTGATAGAAGCCATAGTCATGCTCTGTAAGGAACATCATTGTTCGGATACATGTCAGCAGACAACTGTAACTGCTCTCAGAATTAGTCAATGTTTCCATCAGAGTGTCACAAATTAAGGGCATCAGCTCTTTACTTGGTAGGGAGTTGGAAAGCTGCTCTGACTCGGAAACAGAGCCTTCTGATGAACTTGGTAAAATGAGTGCGATATCCTATAAGAAGTGATTATTACACACATAGTAAAAAAAACATTCTGTATAGCAGCAGTAAGTACAAATCATACATTAGAGTCAGAAACACTAGCTTCTTTTACTATCCTTTTATCATCTTATTCCAGTATTTCAGTTACTACTGGCCAGTAAAACACTAATCCTGTGTATCTTTTTAAAATTTATTCTGTTAAGGGTTACAAACCCTTTACTGATTTTTAAAAACATAAAAGCTTTAAAGGGTGAAAAGTGAAAGCAGAGCCACAACTAAAAGCCACACAGACACTGGATAATATTTCATACTTGCACACAGTTTCTTGCCTAGGTAGTCAAACTGTTCCTTAATCCCAAAACATTCATCAGAATCAAGAGGCTGCAGACACATTGTAGCAAGTTTAAGACCTACTGCCCCCTCCACGTTTTACATAAAATATAACACAGTTGACTTTCACAATGTATTTGCATGGGCAAGGAGCTTGTTTATATGCAAATGGCTGAATAATCTCTACTGATAACACCCAAATGCCTTTTGCAGACATAGGTAAGCACTAAAGCAATTAAATACATGCAACCAGTAAGATAAATAACGACATGCAAATCTATGTGTGCAACTAATAAGAAACTACTGGGGCTAGTCTATGAATCAGTTTTCAGATAACATTTCTTATGTTGCTCTAGTAACTCATGCTTTTTTTAAAATGGTGCAGTTGTACAGTAGCAGCTTATCACGCACACCTTTGTACTCATATTGTGTCATTCAGTTTTTGGTCTCTGCTGAACTACCAGAACAGTGCACATAATGAAAAACAGATTATAAAATGAAAGGATTTACATTCAAGAGCAAGTCTGTCAAAGCAGCCAGCCACATACACTGTTTCTTTTTGTGTTTTAACGATGTTGGGTTTTTTTCCAAAAGGAAAAAAACGAACAGGCACTTAAGACATAACTTCATTTAATTTGTCTCCTACAATTATCCACACACATTATGTGTTAAATACAGAAAATACCTGATCACAGAGGGACTGCAAAAGGGAAGTTACATATTCAGCGCTCTGTTGATGAGTGACGTTGTCTCCAGCCGACCGCATTAAAGCCAAGAGCTCCTGGAAAACCTCTGCATACTTTTCGTCACCTTTACTAGTTCCACTGATAAGATGCAAAATAGCCAATTTACAAGCTTTGTGTGAAGCCAGGGCATCCAATAGAGCAAGCAATCGAGTGGTCTGTCCAGTGTACTGTTTCTCTTTCTCTTCTGGGTTGCTGAAAGAATATCAATGCACTTTGAAAAAGCTTCTTTGAAGTGATCTAAACAACTATAAAAACAACACTTACAGGAGTCATATAAATCTGCATTTTTTAAAAAAGCACCTAGTTTATGTACTTAAACTTAGAGTTTAATTAACTTTTTGAAAACTGCTCAACTTCACTAAATGACTTCTGGTTGCATAATAAATTAATTAATCTACTCTACATTTAACATACTATAGGGAATCTAGTGGTATACTGATAAATCTGCTTTTTTACAAACAGAATCTAATTCCACATGGACAGTTATGCTTTTAAAGAAACAACACTCGTTTGTTTAAAACCCTTGGAAAGGGTAGTATTGAACTTCCTCCAGCTTACAAACATCTACACACTTTCCTGTTATTACAGTATTGCAAACTTTCCTGGCCTATTCTTGTTATTTATATCAGATATGTCTCTTAGAAGCACTTCATAGGGTAGATAAGGCTTTGTAGGGACAGCCTGAAGAAAACCTTCCTAAAATACTTACCAAAAACACACAATGTGAAGCTGTCTACATCAAAACTCAAAAGTATAATATGGTTACTTGGCAACATTAAGCATTATCAGGACACAATACATAGCACTTTTCTGAGAATTAAGTATTATTATAATGTATAAATAGTATTTCTGAAAGTATTTTCCTCCTGCTACACCTACTATACAGAACCAAGGTGAGTTTAATAGTCCATTAAAGAAAACTTCACAACAGAAAACAGAGATACCTTTGTAGGTCTTCTACAATGAGATCCAGTACAGTCCTCATGATCAGAAGAGCAGTAGGTGAAGCCAAGTCACACAACTGAACACAAATACGTCTCAACATATGCTGAATAGGCTGGCAGGATGAACCAGAAAAAGATCGAACTATCTCTTGTATCAGTTTGGCTTGAACATGAAGATGCATACTCCACAGCTTCCTGGTGTTTAGTGCCACTGAAATATCATGGGGTTCAATTACCTGCAGAACAGAAAACCAGCTGGTTTTTCCTTTCCACTTCTATCATAAAACCTGAATTCTATCACAAGGTATAAACAAAGACTAAGTCCTAATACTGTCCTCACAAAAAAAATGCAAAACGTGCAAAAACATGCTATTTTCATTATTATCACTGAATGACAGGACACCATTCCAGCCAATTAGGCATGTCTTCAGGAGCATGGGTTGTCACACACCTTTTATGCTTCCTTATTAAAGATCACTAATTCAAGATCCATGCCAAAAAAAAAAGGAGACCCTTAATGTACTGACAGTTGGGCATTCAGGGTTAAATTCAAAGGCTTCACAGCCAATCACTTCAGTAACAGAAACAGAGTCTAGATAATTTCACATGGGACAAAAAGAACAACATGTGACTGCTAATTTAAAAAGATGCTCCAAATAAGAACAATTTTGTTTCTGTTCAAGAAGGTGTATCTTCAATTTATGTGAACAGAAATGCTTTACAGAAACTTGAATTCATCCTTGCACACACCTGTTTTTTCCACAACTACAAAAATGGTCTAAGGGTTATACATAATTACAATTCCTTAAAAACTAAACAAATCTAAACTGTACCTGAGTTGTCTGCATGGGCAGTGGAAGAGGCAACAATTCTGAAAGCAGTATAAGTCCAGAGAAAAAGCCCTCAGGAATTCTCAAAATTGAAGAGAGAACTTCCTTCAGCATTAAAGACCAAGTATTGTTAGCCAAAGTTTCTTCCGAAATGGTAAGTTTTTCATTAACACCTTGTGTAAAAGTCAACAAGATATCAACAATGTCGTTCTGAATTCTTTGTTCATCGCTATCTAAGCGGCCTGAGAGAGGAATGGAACACAGGAGCATGTGTAAAGAAACAAGTGCTGACGGAACACGCATGTCTTTGAATTCAAAAGATCCACCCCTCAGCAGTTCTGTTAACATGGTTTTCAGCAGAGTGAGTGTACAGCGGGCCATGGAAATCGTAGTAACTCTGTGAAGGGTGGTGCCCATGTTGACGTGGAGCCGCCAGGGCTGAATAAGCACACTGTTCAGCTTCTGCAACACCCGGATGAAGGTGTCCATGCCCTCTGAAGAAAAGAGCTGAATAACTGCGAGATTCCATTTCAGGTCTTTCTGTTGACCTGTGTGGGAAAGAAATAACATTTCTGTATCTCTAATTTCTCCTGGGCAATCATAGTTAAACATGTCTCAAGTGCAAAGACTCAGAGAACAAAGATTTCTATGTTAAGCAGTACAAATGCAGCAGCCATACCATGTACCAGAGGTGGTGGACATGCAATATGACACAGAACACGAAGTGCAGTAGGAAGACCAACTCCATCCGGGGTCATCAAACTGTCAATATTCTTTAAAAGAAAACAAAAAAAAAATTATTACAAGGAAGGACTTTACAGCAACTCTATCACTAGCTTAGTATTCAAATTCTGTATTCAGTTAGTGTAAGTATTCTGCAAAAATTAAGTTTGATTATTCTACCTTTTAGAAAGCAGTCACAAATAAAGCAGAAGCAAAAAAAGAAGAGTCAACATTTGCACTGTGGTTTTACTGTAAGCTAAAAGATTTAACTAGTTGGATGCCTGCATCACAGTTACCTCAGATTCTGCTTCAGAATATGTACCGGAGAGCAAGAACTGGCCTAGACCATAATTTTTAGGAAAAATATCAATTTTGGATAATAGTACATATTTCTAAATACCATGTTAGGACATATCCAAGATAATTTATCAAACTACAAAACTACTGTTCCCTAGGGCATGTAACAACAGGACAAGGGGTAGGTAATGGTTTCAAGCTAGAGAAGGGTAGATTTAGGTTGGACATTAGGAAAAAGTTATTTAATATGAGGGTGGTGGATCACTGGAACGGGTTCCCTAGAGAGGTGGTGGTGGTTCCATCCCTGGAGACATTCAAGGTCAGGCTTGATGGGGCTCTGGGCAATCTAGTCTAGTGTGAGATGTCCCTGCTTATTGTAGGGGGGTTGGCCTAGAGGACCTTTAGAGGTCTCTTCCAACCCAAGACATTCTATGACTTTATAACTGTATGAAAAAGGTCTAAGCTCACAGAGTACAATAAAAAGATAGCATTTATCTGTATTTTACTCACCTGTTTGATATATTCAATGAGATTTGGAATGCAATTTATTTCAAATCTAAGATTTTTCAAAGGTTCAAGCCACTTGCTGAGCTCTAGGGAAAAAAAAATACTTAAGAGTTAATCAAGTAACTTTTAAGCGTGTTTATGAACATAAAATTGTACTTAATTTACACAACAGGTATTAAACCCAAGGGTGATATTGTGAGGCATACATTGCAGCTGTAGCCAACTGAAAAGCATCAACAAGAATAAGACTTTGGAACAGCCACACCACTTCACATATATGGACAAGATTTTGCTCACATCAACCTGAACACTCAAATAATTTTCATCTTACTGTTTGTATTTAAGTACATTTTATAAAAGACTCCAAGGGTCTCTTAAAAAAAGCCATCAAGAGGAATGACCAAAGCACATTCCCCTAAATGTACATAACAGGTTACTACAAACTGAATACAGAACTCCTATTAAATGCCCAAATGGAGCCACTCTCTGTGATAGTATCATATATTCTCTCTGCAAGTCCTTACAGATGAACAGTTTCTCTCTTAGTCCAGAATAACCTGGAAGTCCCAATGTTGGGAGGCAGGAGAATAAAGTTTTAAAACCCACTGTTCCTGAAAATATTTAAAAGAATATGAAGGTTCAAAGGCCAACTGGATATGAACTGACAACTATTGATTGAGTTCATTATTTGGTGTAATAAACCAGCCCCACTTCATACAAAACTGTCTGATAATGGGGTGAGGAGAAAAGAAGAGGGAACTAAACTAACATACTGAGGAATTTTTATTTATTTCAGTGCATTTAAGTTTTGGAACAAATTATTGGTATGCCTACACAAGTCAGTCAAGCAGTGCAGAGCACAACTCTGCACATCAGAGCTTTAACATGCAGTTGTCACAATAGTCCTTGGCAGGCTTTTTCCCCATCAGCCCCATTCCAAATAACCATCTCTGAGTCAACGCAAGCTGGGGAACACCCTGAGACACAGTTTGGAGTTCAAATCATATAGTAGCAAGGTAACACATGTACTATTCCATACCAGTTGGCCTAGGTGCCAGAAAACAGCCCCAGATTATTTATTAGTATATACAGACCCTATAAGGCTACATCACTAAAGAAAACAACAGAAGTCAGCTCCCCAACACTAGTTTAGTCCGTTTTTACTAAAATGTGCTCTATTTTCAACACAGAAATAATTTCAAACTTCCTGCAATTATCCAAAAATCATGATAGTTAATATTATTAAACATAATTTAACTATAAAGAATTTTCTCATTAACAAAAAAAAAATTAAATTGCACATTATCTCAGTGACTTAACTAATCAGATGCAGCTGGAAAAAGGATTTCATTATATAGATCATCCAAACCAGACAATCGTGAAGCACCAATTACCCATATATAAAAGGTTTCTTCTATACATTCAAACAATTCAGTTCATAAGGGCACATACTGTACCTTGCAATTTGGTGTTATTTTCATCTGCTTTACAAAGCTTCAGCAAAGGCGCTGAGTGCTGTTCCAGCATTTGGACATCACTGGAAGACTGAACCACCAGCAGAACAAGGATGCAGGCGTAATTATAAGCAACTGACTTCTTAGACTTGGAGTCTCTGAAACACCAAGAAGGATTTTCTTTATGTTTCAGCTAATGCAACGGGATATTTTTTAAGATTTTCATTCTCTGACCCCTGAAAATCTACCTACAGATCTTTCACCTTCACTAAGGCTTGCCCATATAATTATCAACACTAAAAAAGCAACCACAAAAACAAAAAAAACATTATCCTATGCTTTCTGAAAGCTTGAAAGCTTTCTCGTACATTTACTTCACATTTATTTCAGCATTCACAAAAGATGAGAGCTGAAAGCACTGGATGGAGTTAAGTAGCAAACAATTTTATCCATAACTTAGTCTGGTTTTACAAATTTTGCTTTAAAAGCACTGCTACCTAAAGTAGTAAAACTGCCTGTCCAGATAAAATAATGACTGTTTTTAACAGTGTAAGAACTTCCAGAATTGAGAGAGTCCCATACCAGAAAAGTGCACAGTGTCATCCTCCAAGTCAAGACTTCGGCTTATTTCAGTCCCATATTACACTTGAATGAAAGCTGCTTAGTCACTTTTTTTTTTTCACATACACACCCAAAAGTCTGACCTATATCACAGCACCTTTGTGAATGATCTACACAGATTCTGGGCATTAAGTACTTGATCACACATGACAGGATGGATTTTCTATTACATTATTTTAATTAAAAGTTACCTATTTGTTTAAAACCAAAACAAATTATCTAAAAGAAAAAATATTTTATCTTAACTGAACTATTTATAAAAGATACTTTTAAAATGTAACCATATAAAGAATGTAAATAAATGCTTAAATTACCCTAAAGCTTCTTTGGAATAGTACTCCATTAAAGTAATAAGACTTTGGAGATTCTTCTCCAGATTGAATACATGAGCCACAGCAGATCTTCCCACAGGATTAAAGGTAATCAAGTAAAGGTTGTGAAGTGTTCCCAGCAGATCTGAGTGGTCAGTCTCCTCAGTGGCTGTACATCGCTGAAAGTGGCAAAATAACTCTGAAATGCACTGCAAGGTCTGTGTGGAATGCAGGAGCCACAGGGCAAATGTATCCTCATTGGCACCATCTGACTGGAGACCGTCCTCTTGATCTGGATCAGAAAACTGGCAAAGTGCTCTAATCAACAAGTTTGTTGCTTCGTATTCAGAAATAAAGAAAAGAAGACCCTTCTGTGACTGTGCCAGGAAACGCAGGATATCTCGTATAGCTTGAAGCACACCTGGATGTGCACCTGTCACGGGAATAGACAGCAGCAAAGTAATGCATTCCAGGAAATGGTGACTATGAAGGTACCTGAAAAAAACATACCGGAAAGGAATCACTAGCAGTACAATCACCTCTCAACACTGCACAATTGCATGCCTCCTAGCTTCAGAACTTACTGTTCTGTGGACTATGAGAAATAATAACTAATTATGAGTTAGTAAATATAACTGCTATATTATTTACAGAAAATAAATCCCTAACTATAAAGTACTGATCTCAAAAAAAAATCCAAAACAAAAAGAAAACCTCACCTTACATACAAGCAAAATAACACCTTATCTTTTATTAAATTTGTTGTATTTGAATCATCATTAATGCTGCATTAAATATTCTAAGAAATCAATCATTATAGCATATGTAAGAGATGATTTGAAGACTGTTTGCATATAGATAATTGTATTCAGCTGTGACCTACACCACTTCTACCAAGGAAATCTGTCAGCATTTAGAAGAATACTTTCTCGAAGCAAGAAACTTGCTAACAGAGAAATAACTCATGGGATCCTCTATGTGCCTGAAGGCAGACAGGCCTCTGTCTGTGCTGTGAAACACTAAGCTACACTGACACTACTGCACAACTTCTAAACAAGGCTGGCTACCATCTTGCCACCTCAGCACAGAGACAGATGTATTCCATACTTGTTTGATCCATACACATAGACCTGTTCCAAAAGAAAGGGAAAACTCTCTAGATCAATAACAGTACTCAAATATGCACCTGTACAGCACCTCACACAACTGGTCAGGATCTATGAATGCAACTGAAGTGCTAGCACAGTACCAGTAAGAACAAGAGGTTGACTTCTTGTTATAGGCAAGCTAGGTTGATTGGAAGCCAACAAAATAACCGGCACACTAACTATCAAACTCTCCCAAACTTTATAAGCATGATCCAGAATTCTCCAATAAAGTACCAATTCAAACATATAGAAAAGTGCTGTCAAGCTCTCCCCTAAAAACATCTATATCAAGCTGGAGGAAATACACTCTAGAAAATGAACTTGAAACTACCATACCTAAAAAGGACAGGGTAAGGATCATCCCTTTCTGGAGGGCCTGTAATGCGCGCCATGGTTGGGAAAGACTTCACAGGTGGCTGAATCGTTGTATGAGGAGCAGTTTCCATCAAATGGAAGATTTCTTCAAGAAGACTAACAAGTTTTTCCATCTCTCCTTCACTTATATTAGAAGATTCCAAAAGATTATCCATGTCCATAGGAGTCTCCACATCATTCTCATATTCTTGGTTGGTCCTTTCCAAATCCTGGTCTTGTTCTGGCTCCGTGTGATTAGGAAGAGGAGGAGTGCTCTCTGCTAACTGATCAACCACCTTTTTAATATCTGACAGAATCTCATAGAAGTGACATTTCTGGAGAATTGCAGAACCAGCAGTAACTACTCTCACAGTCTGGTCTAATAATATGAGTTCCAGGAGTTTCTGGTAACCGCTTTTTTCATGTACCTCTACACCACCCCTTAGAAACATTTCCATTCCCTCGGTCATACTAATAACACTATCCAAAGCTTTAAAAGCATTAAGTTTGAGGGAGGATGAAACGTGATCTGCAAACAACAGTTCAAATAACACATTAATAACTCCTGCCTGCAAGAGTGCTGTTATTCCTTGAGTCCCACATTCTGCTAACGAGGATACCAGTTTTGTCCCAGCTTTGAGCTGTCGGACATTCAAAGCAATGGGCTGTTTGAGAGCTACCTGAAGGTTTAAAGCTTGCAGGGTCCAGTCTACTAGCTGGGTAATATAGTCTTGCTTTGTGTCTTTCACCAGCAAGTAGCTCAAACCTTTTACAATTAAACTTGGAATTTCTTCTAATGCAGTTACCCACTTTGCACCTCTTTCCTCTTGATATAATTCCAGCAATTCAGTTAATTTAACTGAGGCTTCCACTGCCCCTGTATTTTCTTTTTCTGGGTCTTGGTCCTTTATTTTACCAACTTCATTTTCAAATACAGTCTTGTAAGGGCAGCTGAAGTATAAAAGAGGTCCAAGCTCCCTTTCAAAAGGTTCATAAGTCACAGGAGGCACAGATGCTAGATCCTCAGGAGTATATTCAATATCGAAGCTCGGATACTTAAAAGTTTCACGTTCCAGGTCAGCAATTCCATCTTCGTCACTTGAAATCTGCTCATATCCATCATCTCCTAAAAAGATTCAGTTATGAAATAAAATCAATTATGGATAAACCAGTTCATAACTGCTGAGAATCTATTAAAAATTAAGAAGTAATTATTTATTTAACACAAATACTACTGTTTAGAGAGCAATCATACACTAACACACAGAAAGCTTTCTCTCTCCAGATATAAGTGAAAGCCCCAGATGACAGATTTTTTTTTTATGCAACAATGGAAACATTTAGAAGAATGTATAAAGCAAAAAATGTAACCAGGATACACATTACCACAAGAACATTGTCCAATTTTCTTCCTATGATTGCATCTGTCATAAAACTTCTAGCCTGAAATTTTCAATGGGTATGAGTGGAAACTTTAGGTAATACAAAAATATGAATATTGACAATGTTATAAACAACTTTATTTGATTTTTAATTAAGAAATAATTTCTTTCACCACTTTATTACATTTTTAAACAAAACAGATAACAAGATTGAATGTTCATTCTCTCCTAGAAAAGCTGTATCAATTTTTCTCTACTTCTAGAAAGTAACAAGAAGATTTACTATCATAGAATGTCTTGGGTTGGAAGGGACCCCTAAAGGTCATCTAGTCAAATCCTCCACAGCAGGGACATCTCCAGCTAGGCCAAATTGCTCAGAGCTCCATCTCCAAGGATGGTGCCTCCACCACCTCTCTAGGCCCTCTCTTTTTATAAAAGAGGTGCTCCAGCCCTCTGATCACTTTCATTGGCCTCCTCTGGACATGCTCTGATAGGTCCACATCCTTCTTGTGCTGGGGGCACCAGAGCTGGACACAGTACTCCAGATGAGGTCTCACCAGGGCAGAGTAGAGGGGCAGAATCACCTCTCTCCACCTGCTGGCCACACTTCTGTTGATGCAGCCCAGGATGCAGTTGGCCTTCTGGGCTGCAATTACACATTGGTGATTCATGTCCAGCTTTTCATCAACTGGTACCCCCAGGTCTTTTTCCACAGGGCTGCTCTCCAGCATGTCTTGCCCCAGCCTGTACTCATATCTCTGGTTGCCCTGGCCTAGGTGCAGGACGCTGCACTTGGCCTTGTTGAACCTCATGAGGTTCACCCAGGCCCACTTCTCCAATTTCTCCAGGTCCCTCTGGATGGCTATATAGAACTCTGGATGATTATAGGACTATAAAGGAATGAATATTCCACAGCAAAATTCTCAACAGATGTCAGAACCATAAGGCAGGAAATGGTGCAATGACAACAGGAAGAAGATCCAGTTCTTTTCACACCTAGCCATCATAATGGTACTGCCAACAAAATATTGTAAATCTGTTATTTTTTCCTTTACTTTTTACCAGTACACTCACCTTCACCTTCTTCCTCCTCTTCACCCTCTTCTTCATCTTCATCTTCTTCCTCATCTTCCTCTTCCTCATCAGCAATACTCTCTTCTACTGTTTGCCCATCATCATCGTCATCTTCATCATCATCCTCCTCCTCAACGTCCACATCATCTTCATCTTCTCCTTCTTCTGGTTGATCTTCCTCCACTTCTCCATCATCAGAATACTGGCTTTCTTGATGAATAGACGTTCGATCAGGAGAAATGGGCTCAAAGTAATCCTCCCTATGGTCCACATCATCTTCTTTTTCCCCAACCACTAAAAATATATATAAAGTTTATGAAATAAGGGTACTTATCTGAAATCCAATGCTCAATAACACGTTTTAGAATTTTGCATTGCACATATTGGAGAAATAAAAGAAGCATCTTGAAGAAGTTCTTCAGGCTATCTGATTGAACACAAGCGCAATCATTCAGTTCAGTAAGACTATAAAGAACTACAGAGTTCTGGGCACTTTTAAGCTATATGGAAACCAGAAAACTCAAGAGATGCTGCAGAGGGATGAAGGACAATAAATGACAGTGTTAAGAGAACATTTATGTAAAATATGAGCAGCATGTTCAAGCAGTGTATTGATCAGCAGTTGATATTCTCAATTCTACGAACTTTTAAATTGGTACAATTTAACATAGCAAACATATTTTCTTTCAAATCCCTTTCCTAAAAATTAATCTGTCCAGCAGGAGTAACAGCAGACAGGAAGCCTCACTCTAGGCAGGAACACAGAGTTCTGCCTTCACTAAGCAGCACAAGCAGCAGATAAAACAACCTTTTTTCATTCTACCTGACACTGGCATAGGTTCATCCTCATCATCATCAGGAGGAGGAGGGCCTGGAGGTGTCCTTGGTCCTCTAGGTTGTGGTCTTGGAGGACTGCCATTGAACTGGTCTTCTTTCTCTCCATCAACTATATTCATTGTGAAAATAAAAACTTGCATTTAATGGAATTGTAGGAATAGAAGCAGGAAATTTTAGTTCCTCAGTGCTATTTTTCACTAGAGAACACCTTCATTTCTCAACTTTCATTTAAAATTAATTCTGCATCTGCAGTATATGAGGTACTTTCTGAAGTCACTTTTGATGTAAACAAGAACTAGAACAAAAAGGAAGTTTATGAACATTATTGGGTTTTTAATATAACACTGGGTTAAAATTAGCATAACATTTCCATTTTTGGCTTTGACACTAGCAATACTGTAACTACCAATATCTGAGTTACTTTAACAAAATAAAAAAAAAGTTTATATTTCAATCAACTGGTTTACAACAGTTTACAACTGTTTTTCACTACACAGAGTATTCAAATTCTGCAGCCAAATAACTGCACTTTCAACAAGACAGTTCCAATTTCAAATCTAAAACCAAAAATGAAGCAGAAACTTGATAATGGATTCTATTCATGGTCATTCTAACATGAAGACAAGGCAAACACTCCTCTCTAATTTACTTTACATACAAGTCACAAAAGAAAAGTTATTATGACCCTGACATTTTCTTGCTATGATTTTAGTCCTATTTTAATCACTTCTGTTGAGATTTCAATCATCTAAATTTCCATGGGTTCACACAATTAAACTGCATGTTGAACATCCTAATTAATTAGCAATAGAACAGGTAACCCACTCTCAATAAAGCATTAGAAAATAATCTACTTAAAACGATTTGATATGAGTCTAAAAGAAAAAATTAAAGAACAAAGACATAAAGCTAGAAAAATAAAGTCACTGAAGTGTAAATCATGAAAGCTGGGTTTTTTGCAGATGGGATACTATAATGTTGATTTATATATTTTTTTAAATCTGTCTTCTCATGAGGCTTACCATGTTTTGGGTTTCTCTTCAAACCAGGCTGTTGCTGGGGAGGTGGTGGTGGAGGTGGGGGGGGGAGGAGGTGACTCTCTTTCATGACTTATTACCCTGTCAACTGAGCCATATATTGCCAAAGTCAGACAGTTGTACCACCCTCGTAGAACCAATCCATCTGTGTTGACCTATTAAAAAAAAAATAGAAAAAGCACTTGAAACCAACATAATACTACTTCAGAAAAGTTCTTTTACTATCACTCTACCCGTATCTACATAAAAGTAAGAAAGGAGGATCAAAAATTAAAGTATCTCTTCACCCTACTTTAAATAGATCCATCATTACAACTAATAAATAATCTTTCTCTCAAAGCACTCAGTTCCTTGCCTTATCTTGTCTAATCTAGTATAGACTGCTGATGAAAAAAAACTGTCCCCTGGGCCACACAAATACTGATCTGAATGAAATACACCCAAACAGAACTGAAAATTATCTCCTTAGCTGTGGCCTGTAGCCAGTGTTCTGATTCATCTTTGCTCATAAGTAGTGGATAATCCTGCTGGTAACCTCTATAGGAACTGTCAAGCAATCAAATCATCTACAAGTCATAGCATTATAGATGCAGACTGTAAAGGAATCAGTATTTGAAGGTTTTTGAAGATCTTAAGCAATGAATGGTTTACATAATGCTAAGGCACCACACGTAACCCTATTGATACCTAAATGGCAGAGATGTAGAAAAGGAGGTTTAAATCACATTGCATTACCTTTGCATTGGGTCTGAAAATAATGGAAGTGTTTTCATCATATTCAAGGCTGTTAAATAAAAACCAAAGTTATTGTCTGTTAATATACTGCACGTTTACAGAAATGAAACACAGAAGTACTAAACACATAAGCCAATAATAAAACACCAAATAAATACATTATCTTAAAAACAAGAGTGCAAAATTACTTATTTCTACAGAATACTTTTCATTAATATTTATGGACTCCATAAGTTTAAAAATAATAGAAACTTTTCTTCTCTTAAGCATGAATCTCTGGTATCCCACACAGACTGGAAGAAAAGGACAATAATCCAAACTAGCAAAAACATTTAAATCATGTCAGATACAGATTCTCTATTGTGCATTTTCTGTACTATTGAAATCTCAGGAAGAAAAGTTAGATAACGAACTCATGCACTACTGATGAAAGTATTTACCTGCCCAGCCTATCAAAAACAGGGGCACTTGGCTTGCTGACATTGTTGAAAAACAAGTCCAGTTGAAATGTATGTGGGGATGTCTCTCTGAAAACAGAACACAGGCAAAGTTAAATCTGTTGAGCTCCTTATCAGAGTAAGCAAAACTAACAAGTTAGACTGCTTAAATAATTCCCAAAAACAATTACAAGTTCAGCAGACACAAAAGTGCATTTTACCTTTTTATATAGGAGGGTCTATTGAGATATACAAGTTTGAGAAAAACAACAACACAGGAAGGTGTTCCTGAATCAGGCACCAGGTATCTCACCTACCCATAGGCCCTATTGTCAGGCAAACTTGTGTGAGCTCTCACTCCTGGAGGAATGACACGGACTTCATTTATGTAAACAACGCATGGAAAACGAACGACATCTATATTGGTGCTTTGCTAAAAAACAAAGAATAAAGGAAGTGTAAGAAATGTAAAATGGAAACAACATCATGTACTCGTTCTTTTAATAATCAAACCAAGGTTGCAATCCTAATAATTACAAAATCCAAATATGTTAAATGTTAAACACTGTTAGATAGAAAAGTCTGTTGTTTTGGGGTTTTTAATAATTTTTTGGCACTTTTCATACACTTCTATAAAAACAGTATTAAAATGTTACTGGTTGATTAACATAATTGGATCCCTTTATTTGTGAGAATCTTTTAAAGAGTAACAGGTTGGTTTTTTTTCTAACAGATGATGTGTTGGTAAAGGTAAAAACTGGAACTTAAATTATACTCAGTCTTTCTTTAATATGTCTCCCTTCTAATAAAACATCTCAATTTCATAGTTAAACAAAAAAATAAAATGTGCGTTTTCATTTTAAGCCTTAACAAATGTTCCATTTCAAATGTAATGTTAGAAATTATAATGATACTATAAATCTGATTTACTAGACCTGTAAAAAAAATTTTGTCTGAGGCTCATTTCTCCAGTTTTGCAAAAACATCTGCAAACCACTTGCAAATAACATTTCTGTTTACCATAGAAATACCAAGTATAAGGGAAGGTTATGCTTCAGCACTCCTAAAAGATGTCTGAACAAACTAGGATGTAATCATAAAGTCACAGTGACTTCCCATGTTGTAGCCACCAAATTAATACTGAGTCTCCTCTCACTAGATTCACTACATTAGGTCTTACTACATCTATATATCATCTCTATCATATACACACTTTTAAAAAGTAGACATAGATCAACTATATGTCCAACCGTAAGCATTAAAAGACTTTCTTGAACAGACACTCAGAATTATGTCTCTCACTGAATATGTTTCCAATCAGCAAACTGGATTAGCAGACTACCAAAAAAAACACAACCCAACAACAGCAAGACCCAAACTTACATAAGTATCTAACAATGTAACTGAAAAATGAAAATTAAAAACCAAATTGATCTGCAATCAAAAGTCATGTAATTTTCATCCAATTCAGGAAGCAAAAGAAACCTCAAAATTACCAGCATAATGCAACACCGTACTAAGATTTTTAGAAAACTAATAAAGTCACCAGTAAAATTTTAAAAACAATGTTTAAGCATGTACTTTTGGGCATATATTACCGCCATTTAATAAGAAATCTATGCACACATCCTTTAGCACACAAATACAGCATTTCATCCTAAGGGTGGTCACACTACAAACAAAAGCAACCCTGTGATGCCAGGGAGCACAGCTTTATTAACAGGAATGGGGTGACTGTAGCCTGGGAGGAGTGACAGCTGCTCTGCCTTTAGAAAAGGTATGTGTGTCACAAGGGAGACTTGAGTCCTGGAGGAAAGGCCACTGCTCAGGACGCTGTGTTCCCAGCAGCACTGCCCCAAAAAAAAAAAATTCCTGCTTAGATGATACAGGATTATGCCCCGACGGCCTCATGGATCATCAGGATTGCAAGGGAATTCACTTTCCCCCAAAAAAAAACCAAAAACAAACAACAAACCTACATCAGAACTGTTCAACACATGTTAAACTGCACTGCTAAACCAAAGAAATATGTATTATTTTTTTTTTTAGGAATCCCAGCAAGGCTTTCCAAGAAGTGCAAGTTCAAAGGTAAGGCTCACTATTTAGCTGAAGAATTAGTATATAGATATACTAGCATAGATACAACTATATATGGTATAAAGAAGGCTTTCCTGCAAATTTTAAAATAGATTTCTTTTCTTTAATGAAAATTCAGTATGTTTCAGGTTTGGAAAACATCAGCGGCAAGAATGAAAGTGGCAGAAAACATTATACACAATTGATAACGTGCAAATAAAAGAATATACTGTCCTGGGGGGAAAGAGAAGTGGCTACTGTCTCCTACCCACACAAACAGCAACGGTGAGTGTTTTTTGCCCCATACTGTCTTAAATGATAGAATGAAAAATACATGTCAGTCACCCTGATCCTGGCAGCTAGAAAGCATTTTGGAATAGTATCCGGCTTGGTTTTAATTGCAGGATCAGCTCAAAATACTTCATTTTCTTCCCGTAAAGCCCCTCCAAGAACACAGCGCCTTCCTCAGGTTACAGTACATTTGATGCCTTCCCCCTCGTGGTCCCCTTTTTCCACCCCGAACAACACGGAGCCCTGGGCAAACCTGCAGCAACAGTAGCGGCTTCGAGGATGCTCAAGATGCCAAGAGCCTGGAAGTGGAATGTTTGTATGATCTCCTACTGCTAAAAGGATCCTGAAATACTCCTTTTGTTCACGGCTGCGTAAATCTAAGGGAACACATGACGCGCACGCAATTACCCACCCTTCTCGTTACCTACAGAAAAGCACCCGCTATCTCTCCAGCAGACAAGTACGACCCTCCGCTTGACTTCCTCCCTTAGGGGCTTCCCCCCGGCTACCTACAATCCCGGCTCCCGCCCCACCGCCGCAGCCTCCCTCAGCCCTGCCCGCAGCGCCCCGGCACCGAGCGAGGCTGCAGGGCAGGCGGGGCGGCAGCGGAGACGGCCCCTCGGCGGGCACCGGGCCGGGCCCTGCCCCCTCCGCTCCGGACACCGCCGGGGCCTACCCCAGCCCCGCTCCGCTCCGCCGCGCCGCGCCCGGCACGGGCAAGGCTGCGCGGCGGCACGCAGGAGCGGGGAGCGCCAAGGAGGCGGCAGCCCTGCCCCCCTGCCTCGCTCCGCGTTACCTCCGCGCTTTGGTGCTTGAACGTGTCTAAGAACAGCAGCTCGGTTGCGGTGTCCACCGCCATCTTGGCCTGGCCGCGGGGGAAGGGCTTCCGGGCGGCAAGGAGAGCGCTTCCGGGGCGGGGCGGGGCGGGGCTGCGCGGGGCGGGAGGTGCGGGCGGGGCTGCGGGGCTGCGCTGGGCGGGGCCGCGCGGGGAAGGGCGGGGCGGGGCGGGGCTGCGGGGCGGGGCCGCGCGGGGCGGGAGGTGCGGGCGGGGCGGGGCAGCGCGGGGCGGGGCGGGGCGGGAGGTGCGGGCGGGGCAGCGCGGGGCGGGGCGGGAGGTGCGGGCGGGGCAGCGCGGGGCGGGAGGTGCGCGGGGCGGCGGAGGCGGGCAGGGAGGCTGAGGCCCCAGCGCTGCCGCCCCCGCCGTTTCCCGGCCTGGCGGGGCTGCGGGGCCACTCGCGGCGAAGCGCAGCCGGGGAAGGAAGGGAGGCAGGAAGGAGGGCGGGAGGCCGGGCGGGCTTGTCCCCGGGCGGCGGGCGCGGGGCGGGCCGGCCGAGCCTGCGGGGCAGCTGCGGGTCCCTCCGGCAGCGCCCCTGCTCCGCGGGGCTCAGCTCCGGGCCTGCGCCCAGCCCTGCTCCTGCCCGGTTCCTGCTGCGGCTCCAGCTCAACCCCGGCTGAACTCGCTCCTGCTGGAGAAATTCCAGCCTTTCCGTAGCTAAAACTGCCCTTTCTCAGGCATAAAAACCGGCCGCTTCTCACAAGGAGGTGTAGAGCGATCCCTTGTGACCTTCCCGCAGCTCGCGATGTTCTTTCCTCGCGTCCGGTGCTTTCTGCAACAACAACAAAGTTCCCTCGGGCGCCACGAAGCCAGAGCCCGTGGCCGGGGAACGATGTGGAACTGATCTCAGGCAAGCACTGCGTGGTTACACGAGTTCTGGGTACGAGCTCTGCGTCTGTGGTAGCAAAACTGCCGAGTGCCTCTGGAGAAAGTCTAGAGGAGGATGTGCAGCACCTCCAAACTGCCGGCTCCCTGCGCTTTGCTTAATGGTGGTACTTAACACCTCATTATCTGTGTCTTGTTTCTGGAACAGCTTCCTAATGAACTAAGCTGTTGTGTGTGCACACCAGGAATTTTCAAGTCCTTTTTTTTTTGTAGCAATAAGGAAGCTTGCTGGTCTCTCAGCACTTCCAGAGTTTCATCAGGAATGGGAGTCCTCTAGGTTGGACTTGACATGTAAAGGTTTCATCAGTTTAAACAAGGGTGTGGTTCAATAAATACCCATTTTCAGTAGTGAAACTAGTTCAGGAAGTTCCTGTTCCCCACTGCATGTTGTGGAGCTGGGCCACGATGTGCAGTTCCACGTCCAGCTTTGTTGGTACACCTGAAGAGGTATTTTGTGGCAGTGCAGGGAGACTCAACTGGAATTGCTTCCAAATCCACTGAAAACATAGTATTGCCTCTTCCTACTGTTTTAACAGATGTAGTTAAAATAAACCCTTCACAGAAACATTTTGGATTTTGAGAATCAAGTGGCCTCCTTGGCCATGCTGGCAGGTTTGCCCACTCTCTTTCTCACCCCAAACTGGGACCCTGTCTCACCATGGTAGATAAACAGATCTATAATCCTAGAATGACATATAAATTTTGCATGTAGAAAAACAAAACTTGAATGTATCTGTATTTTGCCAAAGGAGTGCAATGCATTACAGCTGATGGTGACACTTGCCATGGCTTTTTTTGGTCATGTTTATGGGCTCTTTGGAGACTTCTATGCAAGAGTAGCTCTGCAGGTTGTTCCCAACATGGGCACCATCACACACACCATTATGCCAGAGAAGTGCAGCCCCAGTCAGATGGCTTCTCTCCTGGGACAGCCTGGAACAGTATTGCAACCAGGTCAGCTACTGAGAGTAGGTTCAGCCCTGAATTCCAGTTCTGCCTTTTTATCTGCAGTGACTCTCTCGCTGCCACTAACAGCTACCCCTCTGGATGTGAGAAGAATCAGCTTTGCAGGATTAAATTGAGATGGCTCTGAATGCAGTATCATCGGTTTCAGCACATGGCTGGGCTTACAAGTCAGTGGCACTTCTTTGCTGTCAGGAAAAGCAGCAGTGTTTGAATGTCACACCCAGTTGCAAGATTTCAAGGAAACAAGTTGCGTATGGGTAGAGAGACAGATTGTGATTGATGAAAGTGGGGGAAACAGAATTTGGTTAGCAATTACCTCAGAGAGATTAAAAAAATTGTGGCAATAATTTATGCATTCCAGTACAATGATGCAGCTCTGCTGATTCTCCCATTCTAGCAGTAAAAAGTTGATATTCAAATGTAAGCGCTGCTGGGGAAGAGTGATGCGAGTGGGAGCCCTCACACAAACCCAGGGTCTGTGCAGGGAAGAGTAACAGAGTTACAGATGGTATTGGTGTGAATTTGAGACCCTCCTGCAGAGGGCTAAAGCAGGGTGGGAGATGCAGAACTCACAGGAAAAACCTGCAGACAGATGTGCAAAGGGAGTCGATGGGGGAGAGGAGGAAGTTTCAGGAACAGGCGGGGAATAAGTAAGAGGGGACATGAGTCTCTTACTGTGGTCAGGAGGTGGTGTTAAGACCAGCTCCTTGGCTCGTAGGAAGGTGTGAGTAGTTTCAGAAATGTCCTGAAAAAAAGAAAGGACACAAACTGGTACAAAAAGGACGGAGGAACAGTTACAGTGAGATAGGCAAAGGGGCAGGAGGTTAGGCAGATGGACAGCAGGTGGGAATGGAAGGCATATCAGAAGAAAATACAACAAAGTGCTGGGAGGAGCCTTGAGAGGTCGTTGTGCCTAAGAGTGCCCTAGTACATTCCTGTAGATAACAACACTGATGTCATCTGCAAGGTGACACTTCATGCAAAGACTATGCTAAACCGGGCCCAGGGATAACCAAGGCCCAGGAAAAGCAACTGGAATGGCAGGACACACACTCCAGGAGCCTGAGCAACAGAACACAGGAACCTGAATGACTGGTGCATGTTGTCAGACCAGATACTGCAGGCATGAAAGCAAGAGGGTGGAATGGGAACCGTAGCTGGAAAACAGGCATTTTAGGGAACACGTTACCCAAGAAAGAAAAAAATAAAGAAATAAATGAAAGGTAACAGCACTGCATACACTTAGCAGCAAACAGCTTCCAAAATAAATAAATAAATAGATAGATAAATAAAGCAGGGCTTAATGAAGAACCCAAAAAACATAATGGGAATTAAAAATACTTTTAGGGTACAGTTTAGCCTATGAAAAGGGTAACTATCTGTAATGGGAGCCTGCTGTAGTAATAATCTGGGGACTCTGATGCCCCTAGATGGAAAGACACAAGGATAAGAAGGAAGAAAAAAAGACGTGTAAGCCAGAACATAGCAAATAAGAAACAGGTACCCATCCAAAAATTGTTCTCACAACCACAAGGGCTGCATCTCAAAAGTCTGGCAGGCAGTGGGGAAGGAGCCATCTAGAACTAATGATTATATTTCACTGAAAAGTCATCCAGCCCACCAAGCAAGCACTGCTTGGCTGCCCCAATGTGAAGTATGTTCAGAAATACACTTCTGGATCCTTATTAAAGGATATTTTTTAAATTAGTTTTAAGGAGTAGTTGCACTAAACTAAGACCTGAAACTGTGCAAAGAAATTCTCTGTACCATTGAATTCCTCTCCAGGCTAGGCAGAGACCACTGAGCATAGCCCCCTGTGTGAGGACCAGCCTGCTGAGCACAGATCAGCAGCAGCTGCCACAGAAGACACATGCCCAGTGGTCAGTTTTGCCTGTGTTTTGCTCAATGCATCAGAAAGTCAGAAGATAAATGCACAAAATCAACCAGGTACTCTGACCCTCCCAAAAAAAGGGGCACGATTAGCTGGGGTGTTTCCTGATGCCAGGTTCACATGGCTGATTTTCAGCTACTGCTTTTAGGAACGGCAGGAATTCGTTTGCCATCTTTGCTCCTCAAACTGCAGTAAGTTCTTTCAGTGGATGCCATTTTCAACACCTTACACCAAAAAAGGGTGAAAATTATTCCAGCCATCTTCCATCACGCAAAGGCTGTCTGTTGAGGCACATCAGCTGTTCAGCAGGAACGTGGTGGCAGTTTCAGCAAGGAGAACCACGCTGCGCCAAACAGAGGCAGGGCAGGATGAGGCTGCCGTTGGCTGGGTCCCCAGTGCTTGTGAAACATGTCCTCTCCCTTCCTGCCAAACCAAGGAACACGCATGCAGCAATAAATGGTGGTGCAAGCTGTGAACCCACCTACATCAGCACAAGGAAAGGCAATGAAGAAAAGCGTGACGTTAACCACCACCTCGGTAAAAAAATTGAGAGAAGCATTATCACAATGAAGTTGGAAATACACAACCGGGGGGTCCACAAAAACAAGGTGTACTACAGGGTTTCCTTGGGGAAAGCCAGTGTTACTTGTTTACTTTCAGTGACGTCTTCAGTTATTTGTCATAAAAAAAAAAATGTTTTCCAGCAGTACGCACTGAAAACATACATTTCACAGGGAAACAACGTTCACCCGAAAAGAGGTTGTTGTCACAAGCTCACCGAGAGGCTGCGACAGCCAAAGCAGCTGGCTCTGAGCAGGCAACGCGCCCTCCACGCCAGGGTGCTAGAGGAGCTGCCGTGCTCTGCCAAGCGCACGGCGGGGGACGAGCCCACTCGGAGCCCTGGGCAGCAGCTGCTCCCGGCGCTCACACCGACACGGTGCTGCCGGGCCCGGCCCCCGACGGCCGCGCTCGCCCCGCGCCCAGGGCGCAGACCCGCCGGGGCGGCTGCGGGCGCTGTGGCCGCTTCCCCTCCCCTTCCGTCCAGGCGGACGGGGCTGCGGCCGCAGGGCCCACCTGCCCTCCCCGCCCGCGACATGTCCCGGCAGGAGCAGGCGGCCTCGCCCGGGCGCGCTCCCCTCCGCCACCCCGTCGGTGAGGACCCGCACCTTCCCGGGCACCGCGCCCCGACGGAGGGAGGCGCAGCCCGCCGGGGTCCGGGCCACGTTGCGGCTGCTGGGAGGTGCGGAGCGGCCCGGGATGTCCCCTCCCGCCCCGCAATCACGGTCCCTCACTCTGCCAACCGCGCCCCCGCCCGCCCTTACGCGCCCGCCACGTCCCCGCACGGCGGGGCCAATGGGCAGGCGGGGCCAGGTGTGTGCTACCTGCACCACGTGGGGCGGGGGGCGGGCAGGTAGGGCCGCGGCCCAGCGCAGAAAAGCCCGCGGCCATTGCGCGCTTCCCAGGGGTGTAGCCGGCGTGGGAGCGGCTGCTGCCCGCCCCGGAGGAAAAAAAAAAAAAAAAAAAAAAAAAAGGAAAAAAAAGAAAAGGGGGTGGGAAAGGGGGCAGCCGCGCCTCCCCCACGCCGGGTCCTCGGGAAGTGAGGCCGCAGGTGGGGGTTCTGCCGCTTGGGTTTCGCTTGGAAGCGCTTCGGGCAGGGAAAAGTTTCTGGTCTCTTTCCCCTCTCCCTTCCTCCATCTCTCCACCTCCTCCCCCCTCTTTTTCCACCTTTTTTCCCTTTTGTTTTTTTCCCCTCGCACTTTTCTCTCCTTTCCCCTGGCCTGGTGACACCATGACGGCGTCTCCCGACTACCTGGTGATCCTCTTCGTGACCACGGCGGGCACCAACGGAGCAAGGCTGGGCTCGGATGAGCGAGAGCTGCTGCAGCTCCTGTGGAAAGTGGTCGACCTGAGGAGTAAGGAGGTATTTTTTCCCCCGAAGGGAGAGCACCCCGACCTGCTTCTCCCCCTCGCCTCTGCCGTGCTGGGTACAGGCGGGGTGGCCCCAGAGCTGGGCTGGTGGTGGGTGCCCTAGGCTGGAGCTGGCTCTGGTGGAGGGCAGGGGCCGGTGCTGCAGGTGGGGATCTCCAGCCCGGGGAGCTGACTTGCCCCTCCTCTGCTTTCTCTGGAGCTGGGGCACCTGCACGACGTGCTGGTCCGGCCTGACCACCCCGAGCTGACGGCTGAGTGCCAGGAGATCACCCAGGTGGATGTGGAGAGCCTGGCACTGGCTCCACCGCTGGAGCAGGCACTGAGACAGGTGACACCATGTAACTGGCTGCTGGGTGCTCGTCTCCCTTGGGGGCTCTCCAGTGGGGCAGAGGCAGTGTTATCATCCATGTATCCCCTTCACCGCCACCACTGGGGCGGTGGAACCTGGCACGGGGGCACCACAGACACATGGGCCAGGCAGCCTGGTCTTTGGTGAACTTTGTGCTCATTCACCTTGGGAGAATGAATGAGCAAACCCCTAAGAGACCCTGAGTCTCAGCTGAAGGTGACCCCCAATCACTGTTGAAAGAGGTCAAGATTAGGTGCACCCTGAAGAAAACTGTGTGGTGGTAGGCTCTGTTAAAGCTTGTGGGGGCTCATCAGACCTGGGAAGGAGACAGTACTAAAGCCTCTAGGTAAACAGAGAGGTGTGTGTGATTCTCACTGAGGGTAGGATGAAAGCCCCTCTCCATTTCAGCATGCTTTAGTGCCCTGTCTGAAAGGTTCTTCTGCCCTGACACTCCCTCAGCTGTCTGCAACCAGCTCTATGTCCCTTTTGCTGTGCTCTTGGAAATGCTCCTGGAAAAGGATTTCTTTTTTCCCTGTAATGTGGACTGGCTTTGTGGCCACATCTCATTAAAAGGGGGCAAAAAGTGCAATTTCCTTATCATGAAAGTTATTGTGCTTAGCTAGGAAGAAACAAATCTATAGAAGGAAAGGACTAGACTTCTATCGAAAGGAATTCTAGCTCCATGTTCCTGCTGCGTGGGAGTAACGTTGCCAACTGATGACACTGCTGAGTGCAGGCACTCTGAACTTTTTTACATGTATGTCTTTTGTTGTTCCTGATTTCAGTTTAATCAGTCTGTGAGCAATGAGCTGAACATTGGTGTAGGTACTTCCTTCTGTTTCTGTACTGATGGACAACTGCACATTAGGCAAGTTCTCCACCCTGAAGCTTCCAAAAAGGTATGTAGTTTTAGCTTAAGTTTGATTTACTGTGCTTTATGTGATTTCTTGGAAAACTGATTCCCTTGTCTCTTTAGCGTGGGGGTGCCTCCACACAACTGTAGTACAGGCATCACTCACGTGTTAATATGCATACCAGACTAAAGAGCCTGTGCATGTGGAAGGTATAGACAATGCCCTGTGCTTAAGTAGCCCTGAGATGCCTTTTTAAGTTAAGTCAGAAGAAAGAAGTGTTTGAGAAAGAAGCAATGTGTTGACAGAGTACTCAAGGGAGCTACAATGAGTTAGAAAGTGGGAATTTGGAAGTGTTGCCAAATAGTTAACCACCTTAATAACAAACTGTCTTTTGAAATTTCCCATTCAGCTTTACCTTTAGCAATTTTCAATCTCTGTGTATTCAGCTGATGCTCCAAGGGTGGTGCTTGTATTTGTAAGGAGCTGAACAGTAGTTCGAGGCAGGTTATGAGTGATGACTAGTCCTATAGTCTAGAGTTTTCTGTAACTCTGGAGTTGCCAAATTGCTAACAGTGTTATGAGGCCCTGCCTACTTTTCATGAGTGATAGAGTTGCAGCAATAAACTGAGTCTCTAGTCCTTATATCTGTAACTTGTCTTAGCACTTGTCTCACTTTTCTGTGAGAAAACACAGAAACAGGTTTTTAACATACTTTCTTCTCACTTGTAATGGATTTGTGTTTTATGCCATTAAACTTTATATGCAGTTAAATTATATGGATAAAAGAAGAGACAAATTCTATGGTTATTTAAGGCTTTTTTTGGTGTTGGGAATAGGTAGCCTTTTCCTGTATCATCACAGGGTCACTGATAGGAATAAAATCTTTATAAAAATCTTCTATTGCTGTTTTGTTAAGAATCATTCCTTTGAAATCTCCTCTGTGCTGCCTTACAGATTAAGTAAACCTGTTTCACCAAAGCACTGTTGTAGATCTCATAAGAATACTCCAATTCTGAGGTAGCATCCAGGTAGACAGAAATCACCAGGCTCTTGATAATTATTTATTGCTTTTAAGATGCCCAGTCTGAACCAATCTAGCAGCTCGCAGTATTTGGAGAGTGAATTGACACCAACTGTTCCAGTTGAATGTCAGCGAAGTACAGAACTTCTTCTCTCATAGAAAGAAGAAAAGTAACTATGTGAAAACTAGAGCAGGCAGTCTTGGCAAGCACACCTGCATTTTCATTAGTTTGTCTTTAAGGAGTATTGTTTGCCTAATGCACCTGTCCATATGCTAAAATAAGCTCTAATGTTCTCTAAGCAAAATTTGTTTTAGAGCCTAAGCTTTTCATTGGACTTCCCAAATGTGCTTTCACGTGTCTTGTAATTCTGTTGTAATCTTACAAAAAGCTGTTAAATCTTAGCAAGCCCTTACTTCTGGTCTAGAGAAGCATTGCAGACAGCCAACAGCCAAATGGAATATTGAGTCTGTGGGGAAGCTCTGGGGTGAAGAGCTAACTGAAGAGTAGAGGTCTGTGTTGCTTTAAACAGCTTCCCCCAAGTCTTCTCCATATCTTCTCCTTCCCACCCCCAAAAAAATTAAAAAGCATGTAGTGATTGGGTGAAAAGAGTTTTATGACTTCCAGTCATAACTGCTTCTGGCTTCATACACTGCAATTATAGCAGTTGCCACACACAGACTGACCACCTTTGCACGGTATCAAACCCTAATCTACACACAGTTGGGTTTTTGTTGTTGTTTTATTTTTATTTTCTTTAGAGGGAATAAATATCTGAAGTGTGACTGTTCTCTTGAAAACTTAGTTTTGTCCAAAAAACAAAATGCCTTCTGCTAGTCTTGCAAAAGATGCTTGGCTCTCTGAACAGACTGCCCTGTGGCTTTTTACAGGTAAAAATGAAATCAGGAATTGATGGTAGATGTTGCAATAGCAGGCAATTGCTCTCCTACGTGTATATATTGGATTTGAAGCACTAGTAATAACATCAGATGTTTCTCTAGCAAGGAAAAAGCACGTTTCTCTTTTTAAACCATGTAGAGAGGAAGCTACTTAAGCAAAAAAGTTTATAAACATACTTGTTTGTGCTTCCTACCCACAACACAAAAACTGGTAGAAAGTTTGGTATCTAAAGACAAAGTAGATTAAACTCACCCTAGCTGACAGTAGTTACTTTGTCCTTTTACAGAATATCTTACTGCCTGAATGCTTCTACTCCTTTTTTGACTTGAGGAAAGAGTTCAAGAAGTGCTGCCCTGGCTCACCCGATGTTAGCAAGCTCGATGTTGCAGCCATGACAGAATGTATCCTTTTCACAGAGGTGGTGTCTACTGCAGTTACAGCTTTGGCTCAATTTTAGGACAGAGATGCATGAGTAATGCTTGCAATACATGTTTAGGGGTGGTATAAATTTAATGTGTGATCTGTACTGAGCTTTCTCACAAAGGTAAAGATAAAAACATATCAGATTGCATGCTCCCATGGGGAAAATTCTGTATTTCTTTTTTATTTCTGTACATTTTCTTCACTACCTTTATAGTTTTGTCTCTTTTAAATGGCACGGTTTGATGTAACTGGCACATTTGTTGAAGCCACTGGTATGAATCCTAATACTAAAATTAAATTTTTTTACTTTAAAGTAAGAGTGAGTTTTGGGAGACCGTCTTAGTTTTTAGGAGGGGGAATAATTATTCTTGATGTGAGCTTGTAGTGAATCTTTCATTCAGGAGTGAACCTGAGGCAGGGATGCTGTTGGCACAGATGATATTCAGTCTTATGGAAGTTGTATGTGTCACATCTCACAAGGTGAGGCTGGGCTCTCAATAAGATGCTCTCAGTAACATTTCTTTCATTTTCAGTGACAGGGATGTCTAATATTACTTTCTGAATAGTCTTAAGGGGACTGTAACTTAGTCCAATCTGACTCTTTCCTGGACTTACCCTGGTTTTGTGTGCTACTTGCAGTAACCAGAGCTGAAACTGGGGCTGTGGATGATCTGGCTGTGCCTTGCTTCCCTAGCATCTCCCCTCTGGATGCAGGCTCCAGTCCTGTTCCCAAGTGTACCCTTGGACATGGAAAACCCTTGACTTCTCTGCTGACCTATTGAAGCAGTGACCACAAAACTAGTTGGCAAGGAGTGGTAAGGGAATTTGAAAGTATTTAATTTATTTTTTAATTGATTTGTTGTTGTTTTTAATAACTTTTCCTCTGAGTAGCTTATTGTGTCCATAGAGTGGCTGCCATTAAGAAATGTTATTTTTCAGACTCAAAAGTCTGTGGCTTCTGGATTATTTTGGCCTTTCAATGCAGGACTAGTATTGCCTGGGGTTTGTACCTTGTGTCGAGGGGGTATGAGATATCTCTGCATGTGTGGATTTTGTTGTGTTTAATCAGAAGATTGAATACCAAGGGCTGTCTACTTTGCTTTGCTACCTGCAAATTAAGATTAATGTCACCTAGTGAAAGGACAGGAATTGCTTCTCCACCTACTCTGAAGCAAAGCTTTGACATGAGCCAGAGAAGTTAATGAGCTGCTTTGGCTGTTTTCATAGAATCATGTAATGGTTTGGAGAGATGCCTTTCCTTTCCCTTCGTGTGAATGTGTTGTACATCTTGCCACTGTGGAAAGAGTTGTATGACTGTAGCCACCTGGAGCATCACTGGTCAGTCAAGGCACAGTGTCAGACTGTGTACTCCCTGCCTGCTGGGAGAGGGGAGCAGACCACCCTGCAGGACCTCACTGTTGGGAAGCCCCTAAAGAGTCAGTACCATCTGAGAGTGGTTTTGGCAGTTCCAGTAGTATTTGCTCCAAGTTCTTAGAAGCTGGGTCAGCCTTTCCAAATGCTCTCAACTTGAGTCTGAGTTCTGAATCTGATGTTATTTTTCAGTTATATAAACCTAAATAACTTCATTCTGGTTTTATATTAATCTTTGTGGTTTGTCTTGGTTTGTAATCGCTGATGCTCTTATTTGTAAACTTGGTATGTTTTTGCAAGGTGGCTGAAGTTAACTGTGTCTGCCCTGTATTGCTTGAGAGTGCTTGGGGCAGAGGACACAGAGACCTTAGGAGGTAATCGTTTTCTTTTCCTTTTATTGACAAATATGATAATTGTCTTTCTCCTCACCTTGCTGTAATGTACCAACTTATACAGCTTCTGACATGGAGGAGATTAAGTTGATTGCATTTGGAGAGGCTGGACATGCACATAATACTTGCAATAAAAACTAAGCTGTTGAAGCAGGTGCTAAGTTTAAGGACTAGTTCAAACAGTTATATGCAGAAATTTTTTACTTCTTCGTGTAAGTGGGACAGCTCCTTTCCTCCCAAGACAGTTATGTAGCAAAGAAAAGGTCTAAATGAAAAGTAGCTTGGATTTGAAGTGGGTATGCTGGGGCAGGAGACATAGCGGGAGCTGGTTGAATTGAATTTGCTAGTTAATGCACAGAATCTGACCAAACCACCATCCCTGCCCTCCCCCCCCACACCCTCACAACCCCCCAAGGAATTGTACATTTCATGTACAAATAGCCACTGATTTCTTTTAATGCAAAGTGAGGAAGTGTTTAAAATGCCATAGAATAAAGGAGACCAAGGGAAAACTGAGACTAGTAGTAACATAGCTCCAAGTACTACTGTTGTCTAATTTACCGTCTCAAAATGGTTTTTGGTGTAGGAGACAGTCTTCTGGCAGACTTCCTTTAGTCAGTATCATACAAGAGTAGTGACAGCAGGACAATTATGAGAAATTTAAAGTAACAAAAACTTGAGAGAAGCAATTATGTTCTGGCAGAGAAAGGAACTGTCCATCGAAATCTCTTTTAAAACATGTCTAACTATACAAAAGGAGCAGGGTTGTTCATTTACCCTCTGTACCTCCCATACTCGCTGCACTTCTTGATTTGCAAAGCTTGCTGAGCCAGTTTTCACCACTGTGAGTGCCTGCAGGGTGGAGTGAACAAAGCTTGCATGACTATTCCTATTTGGTCTGCAGAAGACTCATCCTTTGCCTCAAGATTGGGTGTGCAGAAGCTATTAAATGGCAAATACCTCTTGCTTCCTCCAGCAGGGTTTGCTCCACTTGCTTCTGAACTGGGGTAGTGAGGATAACTCCTTACTAGGAGTCTCTGCTCGGTGTTGTCAGTAGAAACACAGGTGTACTTCAGAACTTTCTCCTTCCCCTCTCTTCTGCCTTGGGGAGGCCACATCTGGAGTATTGTGTCCAGTTCTGGGCCCCTCAGTTCAGGAAGGACAGGGAACTGCCTGAAAGGGTCCAGCGCAGAGCCACAAAGATGATGAAGGGAGTGGAACATCTCCCTTATGAGGAAAGGCTGAGGGAGCTGGGTCTCTTTAGCTTGGAGGAGACTGAGGGGCAACCTCATCAATGGCGAGTATCAGGAGGATGGAGCCAGGCTTTTTTCAGTGATGTCCAGTGACAGGACAAGGGGCAATGGGTGCAAACTGGAACACAGGAGGTTCCATGTGAACATCAGAAAAAGCTTCTTTCCTGCGAGGGTGACAGAGCCCTGGGACAGGCTGCCCAGAGAGGTTGTGGAGTCTCCTTTGCTGGAGACATTCAAAACCTGCCTGGACACGTTCCTGGGTGATGTGCTCTAGGTGATCCTGCTCTGGCAGGGGGGTTGGACTAGATGATCTCTTGAGGTCCCTGCCAACCCCTAAGATTCTGTGATTCTGTGAACTGCCTGCTTAATGAGCTGGACATAATCTGGATGCTGCAATACCGAAACTGAAACTTGGCTGTTGGTTGCATTGTTTTTTGTTTTGTTATGGTTTTTACCTGAGTGTCATAAGAGCAAGGATGTGGAGCACAGTTATAGCCAATAGTACTTAACGCTGGCAATAAAAAGCCTGTAATTGTATATTACCTGAGATTCTTGCATATTGCTATTTGTATTTCCTGTAATAGTACCCAGGAACTGGGAAAGATCAGATTGCCTTTATGCAAAATAGTATTTAAAAATAGGTAATCTGTTTCCTGAAGAGACTTAAAAACTGAACAAAGTGGGAAGAGGATCAATGCAGCACACAATTGCAGTACTAGTTTACATCACGTCATCTCATCTCAGGACTGAGTTGTTCAGCATTTTTTTTTTGGTCATAATCAAGAAAGGAGTTGAGACTTGAGAAATAGAAGGAACAGTGAGAAGGAAGAAGTCTTGGAGGGCACTGGCAGTGGGTAAAGCTGTGGTGATGAATCTAAGGAAATGGTTAAAGGGTTTAGAAATTTCTCCCATATTATACAGGCAACTCTGTAGAATATGCTCCCCCCCTTACAAAGTTGCTGAGTGTTACAGGAGGAGGCACTGCAGCTGCACAGCAAGGTTAAGGAGTTGCTTGTTTCCCATCCTGCTTTGGCATTTGGGTGCATCTTTTGCCCATTGCTTCTAATACTTCTTTAAACATGACTGCAGAGGATAAATCTAAGCTCAACTCTTCCCATTTGCCCAAGAGAGACAACCTTTATATATCACTGTATGCAAGCACAGTAGTGGTGTCCTATCCCTTCACAGAACAAGGGATGGGTTTTACAAAATCCATTCCATTAACAGCTTTTTTCTAAGTGTCCATAATTTCCAGTACCTCTGTTCATAGTAGTCCATCTGTGTAGGTAGTCAGTCTTGCTCATTAGAATTCATGTTTTCACTTAGTGTTATTATTTAAACATTAAAGAGGAACTGGTCAGAGCCCTACTGCACCACTTAGGCACACACAAGTCTATGGGACCAGATGGGCTACTTCCAAGGGTGCTGAAAGAGCTGGCAGATGTGATCACCAGGCCACTTTCCATTATTTACCTGAAGTCCTGGCTAACTGGGGAGGTCCCAATGGACTGGAGGGTAGCAAATGTAACACCCATCTATAAGAAAGGCAGAAAGGAGGATCTAGGAAACTATAGAGCTGTCAGTCTGACCTCAGTACCAGGGAAGGTCATGGAGCAGATCATCTTGAGTGTTATTAGGAGACTAATATAGAGGATAACCAGGGGATCAGGCCCAGTCAGCATGGGTTTATGAAAGGCAGGTCCTGCCTGATGAACCTGATCTCCTTCTATGATCTGATCACCTGACTTGGACAAGGGAAAGGCTGTGGATATTGTCTATCTGGACCTCCAAAAAGCATTTGACATCGTTCCCCATAGAACTGTCATAAAAAAACTGGTTGCTCGTGGGCTGGATGAGCACAGGATCTGTTGGATCAAGCACTGGCTGGACAGTCGGTCCCAGAGAGTGGTGGTCAATGGAGTCAAATCCAGCTGGGGCCAGTCACAAGTGGTGTTCCTCAGGGCTCAGTGTTGGGACTGTTTCTGTTTAACATCTTTATTGATGATCTTGATAAGGACATAGATTGTGTTATCAGTAACTTTGCAGATGACACCAAGCTAAGTGGGAGTGTTGATCTGCGTGAGGACAGGGAGGCTCTACGGAGAGACTTGGATAGATTGGATTGTTGGGCTGATGTTCATGGTCTGGGCTTCAACAAGGCCGAGTGCTGGGTCCTGCACTTGGGCCACAACAACCCCAGGTACAGGCTTGGGGAAGTGTGGCTGGAAAGTGTCTGGCAGAAAAGGACCTGGGGATTCTCATTGACAAGCGGCTGAATATGAGCCAGCAGTGTGCCCAGGTGGCCAAGAAAGCCAATGGCATCCTGGCTTCTCTTAGAAATAGTGTGACCAGCAGAAGGAGAGATGTGATTGTCCCCCTGTACTCAGCACTGGTGAGGCCACACCTGGAGTATTGTGTCCAGTTTTGGGCACCTCAATTCAAGAGAGATCTTGAGGTGCTGGAGCAAGTACAGAGGAGGGCAATGAAGCTGGTGAAGGGCCTAGAGAATAAATCTTATGAAGAACACTTGAACTTGAAGGTTCTGGGAATGTTTAGTCTGAGAAAGAGGAGGCTGAGGGGAGACCTCATCCCTCTCTACAACTATCTGAAAGGTCATTGTAGAGAGATTGGTGCTGGTCTCTTCTCACAGGTAATTAGTGACAGAACAAGAGGGAATGGCTTCAAGCTGCAACAGGGGAGGTTTAGCCTGACATTAGGAAAAAAAACTTTCACAGAAAGAGTGGTTAGACACTGGAATAGGCTGCCCAGGGAGTCACCATCCCTGGATGTGTTTAAGGGTCGCCTGGAGGTGGTGTTGGTGGATGTGGTTTAGGGGAGAACTTTGCAGAGTAGGGATGATGTTTGGACTCGGTGATCCCAAGGATCTTTTCCAAGCTGAATAGTTCTATGATTCTATGATCCTCCTTTACATATGCAGAAAGTGATCAGTTTTCTTCTCCTGTCTTGCCTAAAAGCCTTGCTTCTAGGTAGTTGGAGATGAAGGTGTGAGTGATTTCTCACTCCTACTAATGTTGATGGCTTTCTTCCCCTCCTCCCCTCCAACTGTGTTTATATTAAAATTGTTCCTTGGCGCAACTTGACTCCCTGTGTCTGAACACCTGGTGCCAACTTCAGGCAGCATTTAAGGTGTCTTTAGAAACTCTATTTCCTGTTGATCAATATTTTCAATGAAAATGTTTTCTGAAGAAAATGAACATGGGGTGGGGGAGTTGTTTGGTTTTGCCTTGTGGGATAGCCTTGCTTTAAATCCCAGTTCCTTCACACTGTTGCATTCTGCTCTCCTGTAGCTGATTGGTCATAGGGATCTTTGGCAATTCAAAAAGGAAATACTGAAATGTCTCTTCATTTCTGACAGCACAGACTGTCAGCCAAGCACACGTGTGTGCACATGTGTATGCACATCCCCTGCTGTAATAGCTATTCAGTATCCTGCTCAATTTCTCTTGAGTCTGTCAGAGGAAAGACAACATATTCAAAGCCTTCATAAAAAGGGTCAGGCAAGACCAGAGTTCCAATATCTGCACCTTCAGCGTTTTCTGGTTCCCTTGATGGGCAGCAGTCTCTGTGCAGGTGCAGCACAGCTCTCTTAGATGCTGTAAGGGGAAGAGTGTCAAGGAAAAAAAAAGTTCTCCTCTGTTCTGATACTAGAGGTGCTCAGAAACATGTGTGGTGCTGATTAAGCACCCTCTCTGCAAGGAAATCAGTTTGTGGGTTGTTTTCTTTTCAACCCCCCTTTGCCAGGGGGCAGGGGAGGAGATGAGCTTCAGTTACAGTTCAGGAGCAAGATACTGCAATTAAGTTTCTTGTTGTCATAAACACTGATAGTCTCTTAAACTTTGCTTTAGGGTAGTTGCATGTGGTTTGTTCAGGATTTTTAGCTTGCTTTTTTTTTTTTTTAATTTAAGAAAACCATTTAATGTTCTTGCTGCTTTACTCCAAAGAAGGTACTAGGAGGGAGGGTAATAGCAATGGCTGGCAAACAGCATTGAGTCAAGCAGTTGGAAGGGAGAGATCACTGGTTTAAGTTTTCTTAAACTATGATAATTCACTTAAATTTCAAATGTGCTTGTAAGATAAAGCACCATCCTCTCTACTTCCATAGTCCAATGCACTTAAAACCAAGAAAGCCTCAAAATCAGATTAGCCTCAAAGTGTATTGAATTGGCACAGCAGCTTTCCTTTCTGTAAAAGAGGAGTTAATTCAGTTGAAATAATTTTTCATCTCACAACAAGGTAAGCTAAACTTCAAAACCAATTAATAATCTGTTTTGTAGGAGTGTCTTGCAGTCACCCCACAAGTAATAGGGGTGTTTTATATGTTTTATGTCTGTGTTATCCACAATGGTGCATTCTTACCAGATTGTCAAAATGCTTCTGCATAACAGCAAAAAAAAGCTCAGGTTGTAGCCTTTGTGGGCAAGGTTTAGAGGAGATGCCATTTGTGAATTTTGATATGAATTTTGACAAGTGGTGAGTAAGATTATTTATTCTACTTTTAAGAGTTACTTGTTCATAAAGTGTGTGGTATATCCTCCTATTCCTGGAGCTTCTAGTTGATTTGCTTCTCCTCCTTCCCTGAATCTTCCCTTAGAGATTAAAGAAGATCTTGATTAAAGAGGACAGGACTCCAGTTTCTTCTGCATGCAAAAGTGTCTTTGTTAGTTAAGCATACATAATGTATGAGTATATTAAATATATATATATATATATATATATATATATATACATGTCCTCATTATGGGGTCTCATCTCCCTAGACACTTTTTGGAGTGGCCTCACACTCCCGCAGGTGGCAGTAGTTAGAAGCCAATGCAGAATAGCTAATGTTACCCCAGCAGGAAGACTGATTAAACCTTCCCCTGAGAAGTGACTTACCATCAAGCATAACATGAAAGCTTGTTGCTGTAGCAGGACAGCAATTGGAAATCTGTTTGATGATGATTGACTTAACTCCAGCATAAAGATTTAAATCTTGACAAGAGCAGTCCAGTGTTTCCCTATGGAGCCTCTCAAGTTGAAGATATGGGAAATATTATTTTAACACTACTGTCTGAACCATACAGTAAGTGATTGTTATGAACAAATTTCCTATATTTCTTGCTTATTTTTCCTACTTCTCTTGTATGCTAAGGAGAAAGAAAATAACTTGTACTGTATTTCATAGATCACAGATTTTCAGATCCAGAAAGAGTGAACTACAAATTTGAAAGTGGACCTTGGTAAGTACCTTCTTGCTGTGGTACCCCCTCCTTTCCACCCTCACTCCCTCCCAGGATACTGCTTAGATAAGCTATACTTCTCTATATTTGTAATTTGCAAATAGCTGTTACAATTATTTTTATTTATCTTGCTACTGCTGTGGGAGTAAATTGGTTGCTTTAAGTGGGAAAAGGAACAGATATTCTATGATCAGATGCAAGCCAGCTTTCTTGCTAGGCTTCACTGTTGCCTATTAGCTGCTAGTAGTTCTGGGTTTTGCTAAGAAGTGCTTATAATGGGTGTGAAGTGTACTGTGGTATTAACAAAGAATATAAACATTATTGCAGAAGTTACCTTATTGATATTAACTCATACTTTTTCTGCAATTTGCTTCACAGTTACTGAAAACATAATGATGATTTTTCTTTACTGGGGAGAAACATTTCCATAAACATACTGTGCTACCAGTAAATTGCTTAAGCTATGATGGTTGTCTTCCCAAATATGTTTTAAACATAAAGTTTTATCTATTTTTGATGACTGCTTTGTTGTTGTTTCAAGGTTTTTGTTTTGTTTGGTTTTGTGGTATTTTCGGGGTGGGGGGGGGTTGTTTGGGGTTTTTTGTGGGTTTTTTATGCAATCTGCGCAAAAACATGTTTTACTCAGTGTTTTGCTGGATATTTCCTCTGCAGTAGCCCAAGAGGGTGTTAAACTGACCTTATTTAGATTCTCACCTTGCATTAATACTTCAGTCTTCCAGATTAGGGGAACTGTCATAGTGGTTGATGATGCTCCCACTTTTGAGCCAAAAGAAGCAAGAAAAGAATGCAACAATATTGGCAGAAAGTAACCAGTGTGATTAGTTCAAGGGTTATGTTTTAGTATTGTTCTAAGCTTTTTGCCTTTCACTAACAAAATCCTAGAATGAGGTGGAAGATTCCCATTTTAATTTGTGATAGTGAGAAGTTCAGAATTAAGATGCAGGGGGAACAGTTTGGAACAGACAGCTACAGAAAGGCCACCTGCTAAATTAAAATAAAAGTGAGAAACATGACCCTCCAGCTTCAGAGAATACCACACAGCCCTTTTATTAGAGGTAGTCCTCTGCTGCTGAACAACACTTCATCTGCTTAATCAATTCCATAGTCTCTTCTGTGTGAAAACCTGTCCTTGCAATAGCCAGAAAGGCAGCCTTGGGTGGCTGTAAATGTTTTGTTCTACATGGCACTTTTAACATGTAAGAGAACAAAAGAGACTGCGGTAATAACCAATTAAACCTGGCTTTCTGTGGCTGAGCTATTCCCATGCTAAGCAGCCAATGTAGCCTGTAGCTATATTAGTCTTTAGTAGCACAGTGGTGGCCTGAACAACAATGTTAAGGCTGAACTCTTTGGGCAGGACTCGTCTACGTGCTGAGTATAACCCTGAACAGATTTGGTCTTGGCTTGTGACTGGCTCTTACACACTGTCAACACTACAAATAATAAGCCCCAACCTCTGTTACATCCAACTGTTCTGCCTCTATTTCCACTTAGCAAGCTTAATTTTATACCTAGTAACTCTGCTCTGACAAGAGAGAAGCACAAACCATTGGCATGTCAGGATTGGGGAGTAAATTAGAAACATTCTCAAAGAGATGAGAGCTCAAGGAGCAAAAGTGGTGAAACAGGAAAGGAAAACTTAACAGAGCAGTTGTCCCCTGAGGAGAGAGACTTGCAATGGCTTTGGATGGTGGTGGCACTTAGCACTTGCTGCCCTGGCAGCAGACATGGAGCAGGGACAGAAGCCTGTCCCTGGATCACAGGTGACAAGCAGGAAGGGTAGTGTCTGGTGGATACTATAGGCAAATATCTCTGCATTACTACCTTTTCCTGTGCCTGCAGCAGCAAGATGGAACTTGTGGATGACAATGCGGTTATCCGAGCAAGAGGATTGCCATGGCAGTCATCTGACCAGGACATAGCAAGATTCTTCAAAGGCCTAAATATTGCTAAGTTAGTAGCTAAGAATTTACCTCTACATTTGCAGTACTTTGTCTGCACCAGTCACGGAGACTTACTGCTCTTTTGGTTTAAATCCTGCAGGGGAGGTGCTGCACTATGCCTCAATGCCCAGGGCAGGAGGAATGGGGAGGCTCTTGTGAGGTTTGTAAGTGAAGAGCACAGAGATCTAGCACTACAAAGGCACAAGCACCACATGGGGAATCGATACATCGAGGTGTGTGACGTTGGCTTTGAAGTCCTCCTCTCAGCAGGAGTGCAAACAGCATGCCAATAACATGTTCTCTTTTTTTTTCTGTAGGTGTACAAAGCAACTGGTGAAGACTTCCTTAAAATTGCAGGAGGTAATTTTTAGGGAGTGAGAAGGAAGGGTTGTTCCATCAGCATCTGTAACTAACTTATGGCTGTAAAATGCTCCTGTTGGATGTGATCTTTCATTTCTTTCTTTGAATGAGTAGATGGCTGGTGTGTTGATTACTACATACTCTGCTAACAGCAGTCAGAGACACTAATGATTTACCATTGTCCATCTTCCAATGTCCATATTTCTCTTCTACATTCTTGTCATCTTCAAGCAGCCTATCAAATAAGGATTTGATCAGGCAAGGTTATCTCGTATGTGAACTTAATTTGTTAGGTCATCTTCTTAACTGAAGGGACTTCAATGTTATTGGTTGCTGAAAAACAAAACTAGAGTAGTTTCTCAAAACAATGACTGCTGTTGCTGTGGAGATTTCCATGTAAAAGCAGACAGATCATAGAATCATAGAATGGTTGGGGTTAGAAGGGACCTTCAAGATCACCTAGTTCCAACCCCTGTGCATGGGCAGGGACACCTCCCACTAGACCAGGTTGCTCAAAGCCCCATCCAACCTGGCCTTGAATGCTTCCAGGGAGGGGGCAAGTATATACTGCAAGATATTGCAGTATCAATAGCAAGGGATTTATGGAAATTATTTTCTTCAAATCTTTGCCTCACACTGAAGGGGGCATTCATGGGGAATATCTATTTAAGGCTAGTATCAAAGTATTTGCAGCCTTGAATTGAAAGGCTACAAAACTTGTTCCACACACTCTCCTGTGGTGTCTTTTCCTCTGCTTCATCACTGCCAGCATATAGAATTTAAGTTAAGATCCAATAAACTGTTATGTATCTACAATACTACCTTAAGGTCCTTGTTGGTTCCTAACAGATTGTGGGATTACTAATGACTAACTGGGTGTCTGTAGTTGAGGTTTTAAAGTGGGAGAGACTGTTAAGCTATCAAATGAATAAATAGTTGGTAGGCTTGGTAATAGTTATACCATTCAAAGTAAAGACATTGCACACTTACACTAGGGAGAAATGGTGCACGTCTGGCACCAGCAAACTTACCTGCAGAATGAGCTAGCTATAAGAGAAAGGACCATACTGAGATGTGAAGTTGGTTAGCAGCTATCCTTGGTTAGGATAGTGTTATGAGCATCAGTGGTCTTCTTCTAGAGATGCTGAGAGTAGAATTGGAAGGCTTTGGTAGTTTTATCAGGGTAGGATGAAATTCCTGAGCTGTTTGCAACGTGTCCTTCCAACTTTCTTTCCAAGCACAATAGTCTGGGTACTTGGTTACTATGAATTATGGCTTCAGACCAAGCTGAAGGTATTTGTAAGTTAGAAAGATGAGGTGTGTAGTAGCACAGACACTGCTTATGCAAAAGTTTCACAGACTCTGCTTTTCTTTGGCTCTGAACATTTTAAGTACTTTATTTTTTCCTTTACAATAAGGATGAATGTCTTCCAAAGGATAGAATAACATTGCTGGACTTTGGTGGGAAGTGTCCTACAATATTTCTAGTTTATCAAAGTGGGACATCTTTTCCTGACCTTGGAGGCAAACATTGTTCTACCTGCTCTAAAACTGCCTGTGAGGAGGAGGTAGCTATGCCAGACTTGCTTATGATTTTGTGGATGCCTAGACTTAAATACTTCTCTGCTTCTTCTTCTTAAAAGGCACTTCCAACGAGGTTGCACAGTTCTTGTCAAAAGAAAACCAAGTGATTGTCAGGATGCGAGGTCTTCCTTTCAATGTGACAACAGAAGAAGTGCTGACATTCTTTGGCCAGCACTGCCCCGTAACAGGAGGAAAAGAGGGAGTCCTGTTTGTCACGTACCCTGACAGCAGGCCAACAGGGGATGCTTTTGTCTTGTTTGCTTGTGAGGAATATGCACAAAATGCACTGAAAAAGCATAAGGACTTGCTGGGGAAAAGGTACATTGAACTCTTCAGGAGCACTGCAGCAGAAGTTCAGCAGGTGGGTGTAAAGCTTACAAACATTGGCTTCTTGTCATCCAAATTCCTACACTGGCACACAGTAGCAGGTACTGCCTGGCCGTAACTTGAAAGCTGCTTCTCTCTTCTGTCACTCCTGACTCTTGCTGGGAAAAGTACTGTCTGAATTTCCATGAGATTTTGCTCCCTCTAAATGTAAGGTCTTATGGTATATGGATGTTCTACCTCATATATACAAACCTTTCAGGTTTTGGTTTCCGATAGCCTTGCAAACGGTAGTTATAGCAGAAAGTTTTTGGATCTACTGCTTTATGGTACATATACTGAATTTTTTGAAGTCAAATGATGGCTTACTCAGGAGTTTTGGCAACAAATCTTGATCTTAAAGACTTATATTTAGTTCCTGACACAGAAAAACAGAGCCTTTTGACGTAGCTGTCTTCTTCAGAGCAATGCATCTGAAAAGCCTTACGAATTGCCTCTTAGGGCAGGTCTCAGGCATCTTCTGCCAGCATTGGTTACCTAGCAGAGGGTAGTAGGACTTTGTTAAACTGGGCCTGAAGAGTGTTAACCCTTGCATTAACTGCAACTAATGGTCCATCAAGCCATGTTATGTTGTCCAGAGAAAGGAAATTAAAGCTGAGAGGATTGTGTATGTATGTCTCCAAAGATTTGTAAGGCTTCAATTGAGGTCACTAACTTACTTCTAAACAGGATTCTAAAAGGTCTTGTCTGTGATACAAATTACAACCAACCAATAGCCATGTCATTGTAACCAAGCAATGGCACAGCTCTGATCCCCCAAACATGTAGAGATTTCAGTTTCTCCATTGAAGAGTGACACTGTGAAAAGGCATAGCAGCAACACTCACTTTAGTAATTGTATTTTTCTCAAGTTCTCTCATAAGTTTATTTTTTTAGCAAAACCTGCTGATACCTGCATAAATGTAAATTAATCTTAATCTTGCTCAGAGAAAGTTAAGGGGTAGTGATTGAACAGTCAGTGAACTCTTGACCAGGCAGGGTTTTTACTGTTAAAATTAGTAGCAAAAAATCTCAAAGCATGACTCTTACAGATACTGTGGCTCTGTAACATCATCTATAACTTGATGGACTCTTGCATATGAAGTCAGGGATGTTTGGCAGTGAAATATGCTTCTAGCTCCCACGCTCTTCTGAAGTTTTGCTGAGGAAATATTTTTGGGCAGAAGTCCCCTAAGAGGTCTTCTGTGAGTTGCATAACAGTTCAGGTAAATTCTCAGAACAAAAATTATGCTTCTTGAAAGAATTATCAAAATATTTACCTTAAATCATCTGAATTCTAAGTACTGCTGCTGTGGTTTAAGCTCAGAATCTAGCTCACTGGCTTCTCAAAATGCTGCCTGGAGTGGAAACAGGCAGCATTGGTGGTCCGTTCAGTTCCTCTGAATGTAACAAGTAAGGAGGCTTTCTGTAACCTCTCTTTTTCTGATTTGCACAGGTGCTGAACAGGTACTCCTCCACACCTCTCATTCCTCTCCCAACACCTCCTATTCTTCCAGTATTACCTCAACAATTCGTGCCTCCCACTAATGTCAGAGACTGCATACGTTTGCGTGGTCTTCCCTATGCTGCTACTATAGAGGACATCCTGGAGTTTTTGGGGGAGTTTTCTACAGATATTCGGACCCATGGAGTTCACATGGTACTAAATCACCAGGTTGGTAGACGCTACGATTTTAGTCAGCCTGTGCCAGTTGCCTGTATATGCAAACGTGGTTCTTCTAATGATATCAATAGGGAGACGCCTTTGGGATTGACGCTTGTGGCATTAATTGTCCTCCAGCTCTCCTCTAAGTGTACTGGCAGTAGATAGTTGGCTTATTTTAACCTTACTGCTGCATTTGCTCTAGAATGATTCTGCAGGGGTTGGTGCTCCCAGAGAGGCAGGTGTGATCCTGCATGGTAGAAGGCTTGAACCGAAGGATCCTGCCCAACAGCATGCATAATTCCTCTTATACCAGGCAAGGAGTATCTTCAAAAGTGTGGGCAATGTTAACTCTCAAAGGCATTCTTAGCTCAACAATGTGCCTCAGGTATATTTGAGGACAAATGTGGCTCAAAGAGACAAGATTTCCTATGGCATAAATCAGGAGCTGAAGTTTGTTTCCTTAACTATGTGGTTGCTTTCTTTAGGCAGTCACAGCTAAGTACCAAGATTAACAGCTCATTGACATGTATAAGCAGTTGCATCTTTGCCATTGTTTTTTGGGAGCAGTTTCTACCAAAACTTTTTAGACTAAGGGTTGTGCATTGTTATGAGGCTTTTATCTGCATAGTCTTGTGACTAGAGGGAGGACACCAGCAGAAAACAAGCAACGAGGCTGGTGAAGGGACTAGAGGGAAAGTCTTGGGAGGAGAGGCTGAGGGAGCTCGGGTTGTTTAGCCTGGGGAAGAGGAGACTCAGGGGAGACCTTACCATTCTCTTCAACTACCTGAAGGGAGGTTGTAGTCAGGTGGGGGTCGGGTCGGACTCTTCTCCCAGGCAACTAGTGACAGGATGAGAGGGCAGGGTCTGAAACTCTGCCAGGGGTGGTTTAGGTTGGCTATTAGGAAGCACTTCCTCATGCAAAGGGTGATCAGACATTGGAATGGACTGCCCAGGGAAGTGGTGGAATCACCATCCCTGGAGGTGTTTAAGGAAAGACTGGATGTGGCACCTAGTGCCATGGTCTAGCTGATGTAGTGATGTTAGGTCATAGGTTGGACTTGATGATCTCAGAGGTCTTTTCCAGCTTCAGTTCTGTGATTCTTTGAGACAGCAGCTCCTCTAACTCTATGGATGTGCCCTGTGTGGTTGCTCTGATTACACTGGTTATTGTAGTATAAAAATGTTTTTTCTGAAAGTGTTTTTATCAACATGAAGCCTAAGCTGAAATGACAAAAATACTTCCTTGCTCTGGAGTAGGGTTTCTGTGTTTTGGAGTGGGGGGAGCAGGAACTATAGTTATTCCAGTATCTTTCTATCTAAAGAGATTCCTAGGTCTGTGAGGACTTTACCTAGAAATGGCTGGAAGACTATAAAGGGCTGAGAGAGGCTAAGAAAAGATGCAGATAATAAAGCACTAAATGGCTAAAAAAACTTCCCTGTTGTGTATCCTGCTCATTTACAGCTCTCTATAAGGATATAATTTTATTTTCTCTACAAGTGCATACCTAGCCTTAGGCTAGTACCCTTTTAAAATATTCCAGCAGGTATTGGCCTTAACAAAATAATTTTTAAAACCCAATAAATTAATGTTTGGCGCTTGCATGTATTTATCCTAGAATTTTTAAAACCACAGATAATAAATGTGGATTAGACCTTCCAATTCTGCATTCCTACTAAATTGTTAAGAGTAAATCTCAAAGCACCTATACAGTCCTGAACTGTAGTCTCTCTTCCATAGGTGTCCTTAGTTGTTGGTTTTTTTTAAATGTAGAAATAACATGGCTCAAGCTGCAGTGTTGCTTAATTGAAACAGGTGAATAAATGCAATCAGGTGAGTCCAAGTTGGAAGAACTTGAGGGAGAAGAGCTTAAACGTGCTGGTGAATGCTTGGGTTGACTGACTGTGTTTGACTTTGGAGATGAATATACCTGTTGCTGAAGAGACTGGTTTTAACACAAAAATTATTGCTATGCTGCTACTTCATGGGAGCTCCAGAAACGTGAGTTTTTTTGACTGCCTTGTTTATAGGGACGTCCATCAGGAGATGCTTTTATCCAGATGAAATCTGCAGATCGAGCTTTTCTGGCTGCACAGAAGTGTCATAAGAAGACTATGAAGGACAGATATGTTGAAGTCTTTCAATGTTCTGCTGAGGAGATGAACTTTGTATTAATGGGGGGCACTTTAAATCGAAATGGCTTGTCCCCACCACCATGTAAGTTACCATGTAAGTTTTGCATGGGTCTTGCCAGTTCTCTCTGCTGTGTGCGGGTAGGTGTTGGGGCTGCTTTCTTGACTCTCATTCTGGTTCTTGGAAAGGAGTGTCAGGTGGGGGCAATAAGACCTTTTAATCTTAAATCTTCAGCAGCTTGCAATCATTATTTTTCCCTTTGGTTGTGAATTACTGTGACTGAAGAACTAGTTTAGAATTACTCTTGCTTTTCTAATGGCAAACTTCCCCTCCTCTCCCTGAAATTTAACTTGGCCAGGGTGAGCCATGACTCTGAAAACTAAGCCCTGCCGAGAGCTTACAGAACAGTTTCCCATTTGAACTGGTTTGCATTTACATTTTTCATCACAGTGAACATGTCAAATAAAAGCCCTTTCCCTTGCACTTCCAAAACTTAATTTATGAAACCATTGGTAATGATCTTCTTTAGGACTTAACCACAAGTGTTTTGCCTCTTTGAACCACTACTGACTGAACTCTTCCTTTACTTTTTGTTGTTCCTACAGAATTGAGGTTGCTTGTGTGTATGTAAAATGCACATAGGTTTGGCCTCAGAATTACATAAACTGTATTTAATGTAAAATTATGCTCTTTAGAGCTACTAAGATGAGTGTGGACTTGTAGGCAAGCATTTGGGGGGAAATGCTTTAAGAGCTTAAGGGCTAATATCTTAAGCATACATGCCATATAAATTTAAGCCTATGGGAAAAATAATACTTTGCTTCCAGGATCACAAATGGCAAGGTAGTCAAGTAGGAGCTTTCTTTTTGTCTCTCTATGTAGGTGTGTTATCAGTGGTGGTGGATTTTTGAAAAAGTGTCCTCTAAATCCTAATTAGAGCTGCCAATATGGCAGCAAGCCTCTTGGGTGTGGTTCCTTTGAGTGTGAGTAGATTGTCAGCTAATCCTTAGGAGATAAGTTTTCCAGGTGACTAGTGCCTTTCTATTTATTTGTTTGTTTTGCAATCGAAGTATATTTCTGAGTAGGGATCTGCAGTATGTAGTCCTGTGTGACACCTGTTTTAGACAGGGGTTGGAAGCTTCTCCTGAGAGCTCCTAGAACGAGTTATTCAACAGAGTCCTGAAGTTTGGGAGCTCTTAGGTGGCAGCATTCCCGTTTCCAGCTACAGATGCCAGTGATGTATTCCTCAGATAAATGCTCTCTGCTCTGTCACTACCCCATCCCACAGTACAGTGGGATGCTGAATGTCACTTTAAAGTAAGCTATTTTTGTTATTCAGGTTTATCTAAAGCTTTTATAAATTCACTTTGTTACTGGGGAGGGGAAGAAAAGGAAAAGGCAAAGGAGAAGGGTGAACTCTCATCTGTGCGAATTCATTTAGGGTCTCGCACCTTGCTGAAACACCACCAAGTGTAATTTTAATATTATTTCTTTTTCACTTACCCTATTTCCAGAGTGAGAGGTGGGGTTTTGTGTATTACTGACTTTGCTTTTGACTGGAGGGGTGAGCACAACACTTTTAGTCAAACCCGTGCTGGCGGCTCAGATTTATTCTCCATGTTGACCAAGAGAACGAGACACTTGTGAAGACTCTACTTACTGCAGAGCTGTTCACCTAATGAAGACCATATATATGCTGGAATTTAAAAGGTCCTAATCTGTTTTCCATTTGTTCCCTTTAGGCCTTTCACCCCCTTCCTACTCTTTTCCGGCTCCTGCTGCGGTTGTGCCGACAGAAGCTGCTCTATACCAGCCCTCCATGCTCCTGAACCCTCGGACACTCCAGCCCTCCACTGCCTACTACCCTGCTGGGGCTCAGCTCTTCATGAACTACACAGCCTACTACCCCAGGTAAAGCAGAGGAGAAACCAAGCAGGAACAAAGAAGTATTTTTGCAGCAAATGCACAAAGCTCACAAAAGAACATTGCTGTGCTAAAGGCTTGTGCTACCAAGAACACCTTGTTTGGAATCTTGTTCAGGAAAACAATTTCAGGATATCTAGGGATTTCCCAAGTTTTAGGGTCTTTCAGGTAGTGTTGTCATTTTTTTTGTTGTTTTTTTAAACATAGTCACGCAGTTACGATGGAAATTTTTTGTTTTGGTGTTTTGGTTTTCTTTTTGTTGGTTGGTTGTTGTTTTTTTTCACCTAACATGCCTCTTAAGCTTGTTAGTTTGCACTGTTGTGCCCTCAATGGGAATTGATGTGTGCAGTACTCCTTCCTGTGTCCGTAAAGAAGCCCCTGGCTCCTTTTTAGAAGGGGTGGATTGGAGTCTGCCCTGACAAATTCTGCTGAAATTATCTTTGTTTTTGTAATAAAGTAACTTTTGACCTTTATGATTAAAACTGCGTTTACTTATTTATAGTAGTACTGCATTGAAGCCTAAATGTATTGAGTGCGTGTGTAAAGCATAAAGAGGCATATATTCTTCCTGACTTGCTAAACACCTCTCACAAAGGGCTTTTGGCTCTTCTGGATATATTAGCAATCTTCAGACCAAACACTTTATATACCATTCATCCTCTGCAGTCAAGATGCCTTGGAAAGAGCCATGTTCCCTATAAGCCATAAACTATTCCTTGTCTATCAGGAAACCTGCTGAAGAACTCAAGTCTTCTATTAGATGCTGACCTGTGCTTTTTTTATCTGGAGAAAGGTCTGAGTAGATACTTATGAAGCAATATGGACTCTCTAGTACCTGTAAGATAACAAAAGTTTTCTTATTACTTTACACTAAACCAGTATGTTTGTGAGCTGCTTGTTTTGGGTTTTTTATTAAAATGTTTTCATCACTCATGAGTTAATTCCTATAATGCCTTCATGTCTGTCTTATGGTTATGATAATATGTTACCAAACTGAGCTTCTTTAATGTAAGAACAAGAAAAAATAAAATTCCAAACTTGCACTGGCAATATAAAACAAGTTTCTTAATAACAGTTTTATATGTCATGAGAACACAGTAGCAGTAATAGTTTGTAGTGACTTTGACATGTTGTACTTAAAGTAATAATAGACTGGCCACTGCAGGCTAAGTGTCAGGCCCTACAGAGGTCTTTATGGGACCCCATGTGAGTCTCATCACTGCTTGCTTGGGTGGTAGGCATATAGGTTGGTTACAGACTCATCAGTCCCAAAATCCCCTCTTTTATGTTCTCATCTGACAGTTGCATGCTGTTCTTGGGAAACTATACCGATGTAGCTTCGGTGCCAACTACAAGTACCTCCCTTAAAAAAAAAAAAAAATTAAGTAACATTTCTGGAGTCAACTTGGGTCCTTTCCATTTTATGAGATCTGATGTTTGGATATTGCTTTTCCATCCAGAGTAAATGTTTTATCTACAGACAAATGGTATATACTGCAATAGGAGCAGTGTTCCATTGTAGCTGATATTTTGGTTTGTTTTTTTTGTTTTGGTGTTTTGTTGTGTTTTGTGTTTGTTTTTCCTAAAAAAAAGTAAGTTTTATTGCTTTTCAGGCAACTTCCTGTGGTTTGTAAAGGATGCAATAAGTAATTGGGTCCCTTTCCTGTAGCAATCAGAACTCTCTTAAATGGACTTTTCTCATTCTGAAATTTAATTCAAAAAGTGTGGTGCATTTATATGCATGTACATGGAAAAGCAATAGAGACCTAGTGGCTAATGATCAGACAATGGTTTATAAATCTAACTAGTGAATACTTATGGAAATAAGGAAAGATTCTCTGACCTGCTGCCAAAAGTTTTTACTGCTTGTGTTTTGCATGGTCAAGTGGCTTTATAATAGCCAACTCTGTTCTCCACACAGTAATCAACCTAGACTGGGGGGGGGAGGGGAAGCATTGCTTTGGCCATCAGTGTCTATCAGAAATGCTCAGAACTCTGACTCTTAATGCTCTTCTAGCATTGGTGATGAAACCAAATGGTGTAAGGAAATGGATGTCTTCTATGCTATTAAAATAGCTTTAGTGAACTCCTCATGAAAAGGAGGGAGAGCAAGTTATTCGGGATCTGTCTTTGATATCTCTGCTCAGCTTGTAATTATATCTGGCAACATGTTCTGACAGCAAATCAGTGGTCTGTGTCTCTGCCTAGTCCCAGGCTTTTGAGAAAAAGAACAATAGGATTAATGGGAGGGAGGGGTTGCTTTCCTTATCTAATCCTGGATGAATAGGTGTACTAGTTGCTGTGTACATGTACATTGAAAGTAATGAATAACTCCACAGCTTGGTAACTGCTAATGTGTCTGTAGAAACTTTCACCATACACAAACTTGAAAGTTACCACTATGGAATTTGTAGTTTTAAAACAGTTAAATGTTATTATATTTATTCAATTCTAATGCCATTTTGATCACTTTTAAGCAGTGCCTCTAAAACCTCAAATTTCTGTTAAAGTCCATAATTGTAGGAAGACACTTGCTTTGTTTTGTTTTTGTTGTTTTTTTAATTAACAATATTTTGAATAGTGAAGTAGAAAGAGGAGCTTTTTACTCAACTGGGTAGTATGCTGGTGGGACACGTAGGCAAAAAACTATGTGGAAGCTGAAAACTGATGTGGGTTCAAACAAACTAGATAAATTTCAGGGCAGGAAATTCATTGTGGGGTAGTGAATACACAGAAACCTCAGGAAGTCCTTGAACTCAAAATAACTGGAAGTGTTCCTTGTGTTCTGTGTCCTATGGTAAACCCTTGTGCTATTGAACCAAGGTGGGCAGAAGAATTGGTTTGTTTGCATCTTCAAAGTAGTATTTGTCTTGAGAGATACTAATGCTGCTTGTGAGCATGGATCTCTTCCAATGTGTTTGTAGTTGTGTTCCGCTGTGCTAGTCTAATAGTAGCTAAGTCTGGGCTATCTTCCTGTTGTGTTATGTATGTACAACTCTCTCCATTGGACTGATTTGAATTAAGAGGTCTTTTTATGTGGTAAAGGCATGATTCTGATACTTGTTGCACAAGGAAATACAGGGTAATTTGTTCTCATCTTCCTGCCTCTTCATGCAATAGATTAGATATGGGGTTTTTTTCTCATCTATACACTAATCAACTTGTAAAAGTGTTTATGTATTATATACTTATGCAACATATATATTAATGCTTATGTATGCATGCATACATAAAGTGTGTGTGTGAAAATAAAATTATGAAGGTTAGAAAAAAGCTTCACTTATTCTCCATGGTGGATCAGATCCTTCATAATGACTGTCATGGAGAACAAATGGGGCTTTTTTCTAACCCTGGTCATTGAGCAGATGCAAACTTAAGTATAATCAAATTGCAACCACTTTAAACTGGCAAAACTAGGAACAAGTGGGCTGGATTAGGAGCAATACCATTCAGAGCTGCTGCCAGCAGCTCTATTTGCATATCTGTGTGTCTGGCTAACCAGCAACACTTGACAGAACTGGGTTAGGAAACAACCATATGTGTATTTAGCCTGGGAGATTTGTCACAGATGGAGAACCACAGCAGCCAGAAGCAAAACCCCTTCATCACCTTAGCTGAGAGCATATCATCATATCAACTCACATCATCGTATATTACTCACAGCATCATGGCAACACTCGACTACAGCTCTTAGACTGTAGTACTCTTTCTATTTTATGTCAGCTTGGATTGCATGAGATCATATCTGCAATGAATGAGCTCACTGAGCATAAAAGCCTATGGTGGCTTTTAGTTGCTGTCCAGCATATGGAGTTCACATGTTGACATCAAAGGGCATAATCTGGAACTCTTCATTATCTACTCTTGCTCATGGTGAGCCAGTCTCCATCATAGATTTGTAAAAATAACCTCAACTCTTTAGTTAGTGGCACAAACTTGTCACCAGAATGATCGTTTCTGGGTGAAGCCTTAATGATTCACTCTTAAGTGAAGGTAGTTTGCCAAGGATTAAAACAGCAGGAATGCCTTTAATTGCTACTGTATTTCATTGTAGAAGGAGTGTGTTACCAGGGAAGACAAATTGTTGTATGTCTCCATAAGCTGTTATTATTTCTTCACTTTAATTAGTAGAACTACCATGGTGTCTGAAAAGCAGCAGAATGGTCGTGCTTTGATCAATAGGTATCTGGGTGTTGGGGTAGTAAAATTATTTAAATTAAAAAACACCCATTTTCAAAGTTGATAAGCCTGTAAAGATGTTGCTGCTGGTAGCAGTGTGCAAGATTTACTCAGTCCACCATAAAAAATGCCACTATGGATGCTGGTGGAGGTTGTTCTTCTTACAGGTCCCACTTTTGTTAACATAATAATGATTTGATGGTCAGTTACCAGATCTTGCTGTCACCTCCTCATTTTGCAATCTAGTAAAACATTTGGATTAGTATGAGGGATTAATTGACATTACAGCACTATGCACATTAGTTGCAGGGATCAGTTTGAGTATAATTTTTCCTTATTTACAGCACAGTTCAGTGGTGGGAGAAAAGATCCTTCTGTTGTGCCTTGAGGCATGTGTGTGTCATCCATGCAGGTGGTTCCTTTAAACATTTCAGTGATGGCCAGGTGATCTCAGGTTATGTTGAGGTGCACAGACATGTTGCTGGATGCTTCTCTTGACTCAGCAACAGCCCTCTACAGGGATGTGTAGGAAGTCCCAACACTATCCATGGCAGATCATTGTGGTCTTCTGTGGCAGCAAGTGCTTCTGGCTCCATTCCTATTGCTGCTTCTTGTGCTACCATTAACTTAAACAGGATAGGAAGCTGGTTGCAGTAGCTAGGCTGGTTAGATAAGTGTCAAGTGGGCAGCAGGCTATCTGGTTAAACGTGTGGATGCCATCTGCACCAAAGGAGCTTTTGGTGTTTCCAGAGACAGAGTTGGGCTGATCCTGGAAACTTTTTTTTTTAATTAAAAAATGACAACAACAACATGAAAAACACAAAAAATATCCCACAAAAAAAAAACCCTCCCCTGTAGAGAACAGTCTGTGGTATTTGCCCATGATTAAACAGCAGTCATGGGGATCTAAATGTTTAATTAACAGATGACCTGATGATTTAGTGCTCATATTTCTGCTATTTGTCAAGTTATATGGCCTTTCTTTTTCAAAATCTGGATAAATATTCCAGTCTTGGAAAAGGAAGATTATTCTGGTTATGTAAATATTTTTGCTAGTAGCATGTCTTGCTAGTTTTTGTGAACAAAGTACCATGTTAGAACTTTTAACTTCAGTAATTATACCACAAAAGTTACTAGCTTTACCTCTCTCAAACTTTGTATGAACCACTTCTAAAAAAAGCTTTATATTGAAGCTGCATTTCCTGCTTTTGGGCTGCTTTCCAGCAATGAAGATGATAGGCATTATGCTGCAAGCTTGTGTATACGTGCAGGTTACACCCATGACTCGTGCCAGCCCAAGGAGTAGTTGAAAATCCCTATTTGCTTCTGAAGAAAATCTGCTGATATCAGATGCTGGAGTGATCTGTCAAATTTCCTGAGGATTTCTGAAGGCTGCTTGATGATGTGCACCTTCTGCTTACTGCAGAGCTGCTCAGGGTCTGCTGGGCTTCCTAGAGCCACCAAAATGGGAGGCTAATTTAATCTTGAAACACTAGTGGCTCAGTCTGACAAGCTGTTCTTCCCTGTTCCCTTCCCTTTCTTTTTTCTCCCATGACTTTCCCTATTAGTGTTCCTCTGAGTGGTAGAGTGAGAGATATGTAGTAAGACTAACTTGCAATACAGGACCTGGCTTACAGTTCTGGAATTAATAGAAGCTGTCAATCAGTAGTAGCCTGATGAAAGGATTTCTTCAGTATGTTTTCACAGAGCAGAAAATAGTTAATACTTAACAAGCAGAAATCTTTTTCAGGGCTACAGAGAATAAATTAGTAGGAAAAGCAGGGACACAAAATCTGCAGGAAGGGAACTGGAACCTGTAGATGGTGTCTGTGCACGTATCTGTTCCTCTGTGCAAATAGTGCTGGCTGGCTGTGGGTATCCTGACTGACCTGCAGGTTAGTTGGCAGAGATCTGAAAACCTGCTTGGTTATGTATGCTGACTGCTCCCAACTCACACCCACTTTTAATATAAACCACAGCTTCCTTCTGGATATTGATATCTGGTAAGCAAATATATAATGGGGGAAAAAAAAAAAAGTATTAGGAAATCAAACAGGAGAAACAGTGATTCTTAATGTTTTTATATAATATTTCAGTGATGGATGTCTGGGATACCCTGAGGTACAGAAATGCTGTTTGAATGCCAACATCAACCTGTGAAAATTTGTTCTTGCATTTGGAACTAATTTCTGAAACTTAATTGTGTTTTGTTTGGGGAGCCTTTGGAGAATAACACAATCTCAGAAATATTGATTTCGGTGGGGGATAAAACCCAGCACGTTCTGGCTGTTGATTAGATCCAAGAAGAAGGATCAATTCATATAGAGAAAAGATTTGCATTGGGAAATGCTTCATATAATGTTTGATTTCAAGAACTAGATTTATATAAAAAGAGTTAAGGTCTTGCATTGTGTCATTATATAGTGATATGCAACTACTAAGAACAGCTTTAGAAATCCTTTGACCCCATGTAAAATATGCAGGTACACTTTTAATTGCTAGTGTCCTCTATCTACTGCTTTTCTGTCTGATGACATCACCACTCTAAGTCACTTGCTGCTGTGCTTCTAGGAAGTTGTCACCCCTCAGTTTGGGAAAATGCAGGAATGGCTGTGAGAAGATCATCTGTTATCCTGTATCAGGAATTAGAGCAGGTAGTGTCCTTAGCCTGAACTTGCTGCTGAAGCTGTCTATTGCCTTTATCTCCAAGGTGGTGGTATGAATTGGCAAGTGCTTGTAGCATCTTGATGCGAAACCAGCAGGGTTAGCTTGAATAATGGGAGTTTTAAACAGAGATGTCTGGCTTCCCCTAGAGACCCTGTAGAAGTAATAATAATAATAGGGGAGTGCAGGGGGATGAGGACTGAAGGGGAAGCACTTTGCCCCACCCAGTGCTGTCCTACCAAAGCTGAGGGAGTGCACATGGAGGCTCAGTAGCAGAGCCAAGTGACTGGGACATTGGAAAGGGGAAAGCTGTTCTCTGGGACACCACACCAAGGCTCTCATGACCCACCACTGCAGGTTCATGTGGCTCAGTGTCTCAGCAAGGGGGGCAGAGGAATTTCAGTTTAACAGTGAACCCTTCCAAAGACAGGGCTGTAGCCTTGCTTCAAAAGGAAGGCTAAATTGCCCCAGGTGTCTGTCTCATCATGGGTCTGTTTTCTGGTGGTTTCTTGTTTGATTTTGGTGTTTGTTTTTTTTTTAACAGCAATGCAAGTTAGCTCTGTCTTGTCTTACTAAATCAGTTTAACCCAGAAAGCTGCATCATGGTCTGGTTTGGGTGTTGGGCTTTTTTCTCCCCTAATAAGAATCAATTCTGCAAAGAAAACTGGAAAATATTTTTTTTCTGGGTCTTCATATGAGTTTGTGAAGTAATGGGGTTGTTCACATGAGGATTCTAGAAAAATTTAAACTATTCTGTAGCTGAAGTTCTATTATGGTGTTCTGTTTTCTTATCTCAGATGCAGGAGTTACCCTTTTTGGTAGCTTCAGCTGTCTGGCCAAAAGTATTAATGTCAATGACACTTTCCATAAAGCTAGGCAGTTGCAAATAGTCTGGGGGTGCATCTTATTCAATGCAACAGAGTATTTATTATTTTTTTATTATTAAATGTTTTTTATATATATGTGTGTGTGTGTAGCATCAGCTGAAAACTCATGAATTACCTGATATTTTAGGAAAAAGAGGATATTTGTTGGAACTGCCAAACCAGAACAAAACAAGGATCTGATAACTAGCTACAATTTTGTGGTAATTTGAATAAGGCTATGGAATACCTGGCAAAGAATCTAAAAACTTCTAACATCAGCAAACTATGAGTATTTTGGGTCTTAGAGTATTTTTTTTATTCCTGAATAAATTATATTCATTGTAATGACATTAATGTTGCTTTAAACCAAGACAAGCATGTCCCTTTGTGGTACTAGCCTTGAAACTGTGGCAGTTGCCATTGACCACCAAAGATGCTGTGTCTTAAGAGTCCATGAAATTTAAGTAAATAAAAGCAAACACTGCCTGGCTAGCATTGCTGGCAGCTCTGGAGAGCTTCTTCCTCACAGGTATTTAGCAGGTAACTCACAGAGAGCACTGACCTGGAGTTTGCATGCAAACCATAGATGGACTTGAATCCGTGCCGTGGATTCATCTCCTCACTCTTCAGGTATGTGTAAACCTTGTGGTTGCAGACAGCATAGGGTGGCAATAAGCTCCAAAGCTGAATGGTGCACTGAGAGGCAAGATTTTTATTTGCAGTCTCCTTAGTGTCATAAATTGACACTGGGACCTTTTGCTTGAGAATTTGAGTAGTACATAGGTATACTGACTGTAGTAGTATTTTTGTTAGAGATTAGTGAGGTTATTAATCTTATGGAAAAGGCATGAGGGAACCATTAGTGGGAAGTGTTGTATTTTGACAAATTTGCATGAAGACCCTTCTCTGTGGCATAAAATCTTAACTTCCTGTAGCTGTTTTTCTGACAATAGGGTCCAAAGTGATGCAAATTATTGCAAGTGTCATCTTTGGCATTAGACAGTCTGCTACCTAGTGTAACCTCCCATGAAGAATTATTCACAAAGGCACCCAGGAACATGATATCATGGATATAAACAAGCACTGCAAAGAACTTCCATAGCAAAACTGCTCTCCTGCTAGACATGGATAACTGCTGTGGAGCAGTGTTAGAATTCAGTTTTGCTCTTGTTTAGTGAAACACCTTGAAGACTTTTATAAGAAGGGAAACCATAAACATCTGTCCAGGAATGGCTTTTTCCTGCTGGATTTGCTTGTTGCCTGCTGTGATTAAGCTATCCCCTTCTATACTGTGCTGTGTGAACGTGACCCAGGACCTTGCAGATAGTGGGAACTGAGGAAGGCTGAAAGCAGTGGTGAGATCACATGCTTGGAGAAAAATGCACCTACTGGACTTTAAAGGTGCAGAGGAACTCAAGAAGATGAACTTTAATTTGAAGATTGAGTATAGGATAACACAGTAGGACTTGGAGGGAGGGAAGACACTTTCACGGGTCATCTTGGGACAGTGGCCTTCAGGCTAAACTTAGTTTTTGAGAGTATCTTTTTAGCTAAGGATTTAAGTACAGATATAAGTACACAGTGGAAACTTTCCTGAGCTATTTTTATAGCCATGAGTTTGGAGAACAGAAGTGGAGGCAATCTGGGAACTACCTTCCTAGTGTGGTTTGAGAAGGCAATCCTAGGTCCAAGGAATAGCATGAAAATGCTGATGGAAATGGTGGGTGCTTGAAGTGCCCAAGAGATAAAGCAAAACTGTCAGGATGGCTTTGGGCTGGGGTGTGGGGGGGGCTACTTGCTCTTTTTTTTTTCATTCATCTTAAAATTGTGTAATATGGAGGAGAATCCAGTGGCATCCCCTCGGTATTAGGACAACTTGAGGTGTAAACAGCCTATGCAGGTGTACCTGGTAGTGAACTTGTTAGTTTCTCCTTCAGAGACTTTGAGGGGATGTGTGGCTCTGGCTGTGCAGGAGTTGTGTTTGTCCCTGATGTCCAGGGACACACCCTTGGGACCAGTCAGTTGTGGCTGCCAGAGTCTGGAGATAGTCTGCTTCAACAAGATCCTGTGTACCCACGTTTTGAGCTGTTAGGGGAAGCTGATTACCTCAGTGTAGTTTCTGTTGGTGAATTGCTTGATACCACAGTGATGGGAGCATTACCAATATCTAATTATGTGGCCTGAACTTTTATATCTGCCCAGGGCTTTAAGAAAGGTTAAGATAGAATAGCCAGCTGCTGACTCTCTTCTGCACTAGTTTGGCTTCTGATTCCTTCTATCTTAACTTGTGTTTGTAGTATGCAACAGAGGATCGACTTGTACACACAAATGATCCGGCCAGGACAGTGTCTAAAGAATGGATTTGCATTTAAAGGCCCCAGCAGTTAGACTTCCTTAGAGAAGGTAAGGATAACAAACCCCAGAAGATGGTTTTTGGGGCATCACAGTGTTTCCTTCAGGTAACCACCATATTCAACATGATTTTTCATTTGCTGTCCTGGGAATATGGCTACTGTTTGATATGTCCACAATGTCACACTGCAGTATATGACTGTGGCTATTCAAGCCATCATTTAAAGGATTTGGGCTACTCCAGCCTTGTTGTGGGCTGCTGCTTTGCCTACTTTCCAGGGCTCCAAATGCATGCTACCTCAAGATTTAATATTGGGATTGAGGGCCTCCAGAAACCTCTGAGAAGCAAAGTACAGAGATGTTAACTCTCTTTGCAGTGCACTGAGATATATTGTTGGTTAGGCAGAATGTTACCTACTTTCTTAGGTAACTGCAGAATCTGATTTCTAAACCTCATGCTGATACAAAATTGCAGCAGTAGACTGTTTGCTTAACTGGCAGCTACTCTCTTGCTTTTGTGAGCTTTCTGATCAGGCCTTTTTAGCCTTTCAAGCTTGGTTTACTTGGTCTTCTGTATAGGAACAATCAAAGGGTGAAGTCACCCAGAAAGCATTTGTGCAGAAAAATGCAAGTTAAACTGAAAAGCAGTGTATTTATGGCCGCACCATGTGCTTTATGTGCAGTGGTTTTAGAGGAAGATATAGAAATATATTTACTAAAAATGCTTCTGTAATCTCTAGTATTTAAAAAATCTACAGTCAAAGAAGTGATAAGATTTCTTTTATGCCCCTTGTTCTTTCCTCTATTTCCTTCTTTGCCTTCCCCTCTGGAAAACAACACCAACAAATGGCCTCTTTTTCATTTTTGCTCTTCACTGTCACAAAGGCAGCTTAGCCCAGAGTGTAAACCATTTGTGGACAAGATCTTCACCTGCAGCATGATCTTGCTGTCATCTGCTCTAAGAGTTCTGCTAAGTCAAATGCTCCTGTCTAAGAACAAAAGTGACCATCTCAGCTAGTTGGCCAACAACCTGGAGTTTCACTGGGCTGATGAAGCTAACCCCCATCCATGAAACCAATAACCTGAGGCTATAGCAGTGTTTTGCCTTGAGAGGTACATTGCTTCCCATGCACCCACAGCTGTTGTCTGCGGTGAGCACTGCCATGGAGTGACCCAAATCAGGGAAGCTGATCCAACTAGAACAACCTAGGAGGAAAAAGAGTTCATCTTTCAAGCCATTTTCACCCAGCCCAGCTTACTGCTCAGCTGTATACCTGTGTCAGCTCAGAGGAGGGAAGGTAGAAGTGAGCAAAGCAGGCAGTGAGGGATGGTAATGGCATTGCCACATTGATGGAGTTGATGTAATGCTAAATTAAGTCTGGTGTACTCTGAGTGAAACACTGCTCCAACAGAAAATATCATTGAAATCTTGTGTGTCAGGTGATCCTTCAGTAAAGATTTGATATTTTGGAAATTGAGAAATAAAGATTTGCTTTTATCATGGGGTTCAGTGACCTGCACAACTTTTTCATGCAAATTCCTCCACCCTTTCTGATGATTCGAACAAACACAGTGAGCCCAGATGGAGATTTTTATTACATGCCCAGTTTGTTGTTTTTATTTCCCACAGCTGGAGCCAACTGTGCACTGGGAAAATTGTCAGAACTCTGGAAATCAGCAGATGGACCTCTTTTTTTTTTTTAATTAATGCAGTTTTCACAAGTGTGGGCACACAGACCACTGAGCCCTGCACTAAGAGCAAAGGTGCTGAAATCACACAAGTTGTTGAAGGTTTCTTCGTAAAGAATTAAGCTGCACTTAACACAGAAATAGGCTACCTTGACCCTACAAAGCCTGATCTACATTCTCTGATATAGCAAAAAAAAAAAAAATTTTTTTTACCTAATTTTGCACTCAGTTTAAAGTTGTTTGGTGTTGTTTGTTTGGGTTTTTTAAAGTATTTTAAGTGTTCTAGTTGTGCATTTGATGTTTTTACAAAAAAAACCATTGTTTTCTCATCTTGTGTGTATTTGATCTGTGCAAAAGAAGCCTCTGTATCCTTTGACATATTGAAACATATATTTTACACAGCACAGAAAAAATTAGGAATGTCAAATTGATTATCTGAAGGGGAAAAAAGCTGTAACTTAGTAAAAATGTGTAGGATGTTAAATACTATGATTCTTATACACTCTCCATGTATACTCAGTATTTAACATCTTAAATGACTTGCAGTAGACATTTTCCAACTTTGATCACACTACTTAGTCAGAAAGTGAGAAATGCAGTTCACCTTTCTTGTTATATCATTTTTGTTTTTCTACTTCCTGCTTTACTCACCCTGCTTTGTGTTTAGTGATCTCATATTGAAGAGAATGAATCATGATCATTCTGTGATTCTGTTGTAAGACTCACTGCCTAGTCTGCTTTAAGGGGGGTGTGAGGCAGGGACAGTTGTTTGTTTGGCCTCTGAACTACATCCAGTACACTTTGACTGTAACCCAGCACTGCAATTGTCACTCTTAGCAAAGAAATCAGATGATATACAGGCTCTTACTTAAATAACTGGTGTCTTTTAGCATCTTTCTCCCTGTCTACTCTAGGACTGGGCTTCAGTTAAGGGTTAGAGGACATCATCCTTCAATGGCAATGATACTTGTTATTTGTACCAAAGAAAGGAGGGTGGGGAGAAAAGAAACCCCTAAATAGAGAATGGTGAGGCTAAAAGTTGCAAATGCAAAAAGGTTCTCTGGCATGTTCAAAATAAATATTACCAAACTGAGGATTATAAGCTGATCTGTTTTCAAAATTGATCACAATCAACCCTTCTCCACTGCATGTTAGAAACTATCTTCCAAGTGAGAAAGTTACTGCCAAACAAGATAAGGTATTTGGCAAACTGACCTGTCTTACTATATAAAAACCCACAAATCCACAAAAATGTGTTTTGTTATACTGCTGGAAGTTGCTGTGGGAAAGCATTGATCCTATGCATTTCTCCTTGCTGGTCCAGCTTCTCCTGGAAAGCACAACTTGGCTGCTACCCTCCCAGAGTTAGGCACTCACAGCTGTGTATGTTTTATTCTGATTTCTTAAAACACCTGGATGGTCCAGGGGGGAGAGCTTAGGAGCTGGGACCTGCATCTGCTGGAGAGTCTGAGCTCAGCCTCAGGCTCTGCCTCTCTGGTTCTCCCAGATGCATCTTTTAACTGTGGGCTGAAAGGTTACACCTCTGAGCTCCATTGTTTGCATGTTCTCTTCAGAAGAAAGCAGCAGGCTTTTGCCTGGTTACAGCCTGAGGAAGGCTTCAATCCACCTTGTGACCAACAGTGGCATGAGGTAAATCTGTCACCTCTGTGGTTATCAGACTTGGGGGATCATGGGGGAAGTCCCCAGCAGCTTTGGAGCCACTTTCTTTTCTTCCCTGACTTTTCTCTAAACTCAGCCAAAAGAATAGCAAAATTTTAGCACCTAACTCATGCTATGGTTCCTGAGAGGTCCTCAGGAAACCTCAACAATTAAAACAGAGTTTCTGGAAAGTGCTCTGGGTATGGGGTACTTGCCTTCCTCCTGTAGAGGTATTTAGTTACAGTAGGACTAAATCCACAGCAGTGCCTTGTTATTTCTGAAAGTACAAGGGAAGAAGAAGTAAGAAAAAAAAAGAAGAAAAAAAAAGGAGAAAAAAAAAAAAGAGGGGTGGGACAGCAAAGTAGAAAAACTCTTCCAGATAAGGCAAGTGATCATGGAAATTAGGCTATCCAATCTAAAAATATATTTTTTTTTCCCTTCCTCTTCATTCATGTTGCCACCTGCTGCAACCACTACAATAATAGCAATCTAGATTTATATTTTCTTCTGGCAAACTTCACACTGTCACAGTCTGAAGGGTTTGATGGGATATTCTTTTAACTCACTTTTCTATAACCATGAGTATATTGAACAGGATTAATTGATACAAAATATTTTAAATGGTATTTCCAACTTCTCTTTCTAAGAAGATGGTTCTGCCTTGAATTTTGGAGCACAGCAATAAAATAATAGTTATGCAGAGAGAAAATTAGCCCCCATAAGACACTCAGGGAGTGAGGGTGGAATACAGTCTTTGCATATTAACTGCATAGCAAGTCCAAACTGTGCAAATACAGATAGAGAATGGATGGAAAGCAGTAGAGCAGAAAAGGTTTAGAAAAATAAATCACAAGCTGAATGAAACAATAATGAAATTATCTTGGGGAAGAAACAAAAAAAAAAAGGCAAACCTAATGTTGAGCTGCACAAATGAGACTTTTGTTTGGGATGCCCTTGAAGTTTTCCAAGTCTTCTATGTAGTACTGGTAAAACTTTAGCAAAAAAGTTATGGCCAACGATTGGCACAAAAATTGCAGAAAGATGTGGACCGACTGCAGAGTGAGCAGATGGGACATGAAAGCAGCTCCCCAGGGCCTGCTGAAGGCATTGGGATTGCTTAGTTTGGTGAGGAGACTGAGGTATGACAATAGTGTATATATTAAAAAATTGGCTTTGCTGAGGGAAGGAATAAATTCTTCCTATTGTTTATGGGAGCAGGAGAAAGGGATGGAGTTAGAGCTAAGGGTTAAGGGAATTACTGGAACAAACCTTCCCATACTAGCAATCTCTAAGAACTGCTTTGCACTGCCATGGGAGGCCGCTCAGTCTTCACTCCTGGTAATCTTTTGGGGCTGGTTGGCCAAGCACCCATCAGAGATGCCCCCTTCAGGTCCTCACCGGCCTTGTTTTTTATGGTGATACCACATTTTTCTTAAGATCCTGGCCTCAGATTTTATAAAGATTTTATAAAGTTTGATACACGTTCTAATGTATATGGTCTGAGTTGGGTCTTGTGTTACTTTTCACCAGCTCTCTCATATTTAGGACTCTTTGGATTTTATTTGTGAAGTTTAGAACAGAATCCTTCATATTCCTTTTGAAGAAGTTGGTCTGTTTTAATGATTACAACAACATAAAATTTCATTTAAGCTAAAGCTCAGTAATGTACCATGCCCTAATTATGACAGCTGTATGTTTTAGAAATCAAGCAAACTAGAAATGAGTGATTCCTACAAAAGGAGAAAATGTGTGTATATTCTGTTTTGGTTTTGCAAGATTAATTGGGAAATCTCACAGTGCTGATATCTTAGTATCTTGGTGCACTCAGTCAGGCACAGGTTCTCAGCTGCAGGCAATTTTATTTGTTTTTTTAAACAAGAAGACCTGAGATTCCATCACCAAAGATGAAAGTCTAATTCCATGAAGTAACTTTATCTGAGGTTAAAATTATTGATTGCACTGGAGATGTAACTATACAGTTAATATATTTAGATGTGTAAATATGTAATATAAGGGTAATAACTAGAATTAAGGTAAACATATTGTGAAAATATACTTTTATAAACTCTATTTAAATTTATTGTCTTACATGGTGGAAATTTGCCTCCTGAACTACAGCCTTAGTAAAACCTGTCTTAAAATCTTAACGGTTTTATATGTTTTTGTTTTTTTTTAAAAAAAATCTAAACTGCCAAAGCTAACTATATCTTCCACTAGCCTGGTTAACCTGAAGAGTTACAATCCTGCTTACACTGATGATAGAAGTATGTCCAGCATCTTCATCCTGTTTGTTTTGTTTGTTGTTTTTTTTAACTCAGTGTCATCAGTCATATTGATGTATTTTAGAATTCCAAATTAAAAATCTAAAACCAAGTATTTACGGAGTTTATGTAGTTTTTTATAAGAGCTTAATGTTAAGGAATGTTTTTAATAAGCCTTTGTCTAATAATTACATGCTTTTCAGTATGCCAGCCTGCATAGCCTGATGTTACACTGTTTAAGGAGGAGCATTACACTCTTTTTCTTGGTTTAAAACAGTTTGTTGTTTTTTTTTTTTTAAATAATAATCTGGCACTGTTTATTTTCTATGATAATAGCACCCCACATCTAGGGTATTTTTTTTTTAAGCTTAAAAGAGTTCCTAAAAATTCCTCTCCTTAAATTTTTATTTTTTTACTTGCACTTTTGCAAGACAAGGGATAATCTCACTATAGCATCTTATGACAGCAAAAGCTGTAAGTGGGTGTTGGGAAAAGCTGGTTTCCACACCCCCCACACCCAGCTATAGAGAGCTCACTGCTCTCAACTTTGCCAGGTCTGAAAATTCTCATCCCAAATTTCCTACCATGCATCCTGGGCTGTCAAAACCAAACAATTTTTAAATGATCTAATACTTGAAGTCTTTAATTATATTTTGGTCTGTGGCTTTGGATTGTTTCCAAAGACTGCAAGCTGAAAAGAAATGCATGTTGATTAAAGTAACTTGCAAAGAAATACCCCAAGTCTGAACATGGAGTGTTTTTAACCCATAATGAATAACTCTCCAACCAAAGCTCTGTATATTCCGGTGTCTGAGTGGCAGCAGTGCTGTTCTCTAGGGAAACCTCATTTTTCAGGGTGTTCTTATCACTGCTGACAGCCTCAAACACTAGGACTGCTGTGCTCCAGGAATGTCACAAGTGGCAAAGCTGCCAGAAAAGCAGCAAATTGCAATAAAAAATGTAATTCTTGCACTGCCTCTTTTTTTTTTTTTTAACTCATTTTAACACTTTCAGTAAGGAACCTTGTTAAAATGCAGAGCTAATACAAACTGGCCAAAATAATGAGAAGTCTCTAATCTGCCCCCCCTCCTCAACAAAGTGCTCCAGGGTGGGTTGAGTGTGAAGATGCTGTCTGCCCCTCTGCCACCCATTTTCCTGAGTATGGAATTTCTGCCTTTTCTCATGTTCCCACTTATCTCTGTCCTGTCCTGCTCCTTCTTTGAGGTCACCTCCATGGCATCTCTGGGGCTGGGGATGGGGCAGAAGGGCTGGTGGGAGGAGCAGTGCAGGGAGGGAAGGAAGTGAAAGGTGCTGTGTGGAGACCCCAGAAGAGGGTGGTGAGGGGCAGGCATTGCTCCCTGCCAGCATCCCCTGGCCAGCCCCATTCCTCTCTGGTCCCACACTGCAGGGAAGGAGCCTGTGTGTTTGTCAGGCTCAGTACCACCTCAAAGCAACTAGTTATTTCAATGTATGCTCAGACCTGCACGTTTGGCTCGTGGATTCACTCAGGCTCCTTTGTTTTTGTTGTTTAATCATTAATCACTTGAACGGAGGTTGTAACCAGCCGTGTGTGCCTGCAAAGGGAGCTAAGCCATCCTTTTACACATGGCAGGTGGAAGATGGGCTGCTTGGCAAACAAGTCTGGGGGATCAGAGTGAGTGTAAGCGAGACAAGCTTGCTTTTGTCCACCTTTGCCACCTCTGCCCCGCTTGGCTTGAGAAGCTGAAGGAAGGTCGTGCTGTGCTAAACTGGAAACAAAGAGGAAAAAAATAAACACCTGGCTTCATGGTGTAAATGGAGCATGGTGATATAAAATGTTGTCCTGTAGTTTGTGCATGTCACGTGGCAGTTACTTGGCTCAGCGCCTGCATCTCCCCGGCAGATGTGTAATCCTGGTCTGCTGTAGGAGCTCCTGCAATGAGATACTTCAGGAAGGGTTGGTGCAAACCCTGCTGAAAGGACATGCAGCCAAAGCACTGGCTAGAGAACTGAGCTGGAAAACAGCTAAAAATTTATTAAATACCAGCCCCCGCCCCTTCAGGTACTGCTGTGAATGATATGGCTGCACTTGTCTGCCCGGCTGGGCTCGAGGGAGGGGGCTGATGTAGTGGCTTTAACTGAGCAAGGAGTCTGCATGGATTCTGGTAAACCATACCCTGGCTGGCTCTGACTGCCTGTGAGATGTCTGAAACAGAAATATAACACCCAAAGAAGGGCCTGGAGAAGGGCCTCCAAACTTTGGAGTTTTTCAACTTTACCACTCCAGCTAATGGAAGACATCACCTTTGCCCCCATTCATACCCTGGGGCTGTGATTCTGTAGTTTGAGAGCAAATCCCTTCCTCTTCCTGGGCTGTGCTCGCACTCAGGCCTGTGCCACAGCACACTGCCCTTGGTCCTAGGCACAGGTCTGAAGGTCCACGAGCACTCTTGGGCATAGAGGAGCTGTGGAGATCTTTAACCACCAGAACAGTTCCCCGTTTCTGATCACAGAGTTGGATCAACAGCAGTGGCCACACAGCCAAGGGGAACCCCAGTGCCAAGCCAGGAATGAACAGGGAGTTGCAGCAGCACCACCATCCAACACTGGGCTGTCACTAGAGCATCACAGGATCCCAGGCAGTGAAACGGCCTGGGAAGACCCAGGGGACAGGTAGGGAAGGCCAGCTGGAGGCGCGGCGCTCTCCTCTCAGCCTGAGGCCAGCGCTACCACATCAAACCACCCCACGGGTAACCCAGCCAGGGCTTCCTGCAGTGGGTCGGCGGGTGGCAGAAGAGTATCCCACACAGTCCCTTGCCCTGCAGAAGAGAAACCAGACACAGGAGTGGTTTGGACCACACAGGCTATAAAGCTTTTTCTACCCCAGCAATCAAAACTAATCTTGTACTGAATTTTGGCCCTGAGTGGTGATAGAAGAGTGGTCCCAGGCTCCCTGCACTCGCGGAGCCTAGGGTGGGAGTCCTGAGGTCCTGCTATGAATTACTGCTGGAGTCTGGGGGGCAGTTGGGCAGGGGCTGAGGCTGTGCCAGCCCTGCTGCATCCGGATCCCCAGTGGGGAGGGAGGGAGTCCTCTCTCACATGGCTGCAGTGACATTTAGCAGCAAGAGCCCTCTGTGACAGCACAGGAATGAAGTAAGAACATGTAGAAATGAGCACAGAGAAAATAGCCTAGATTAATCAGCAAGCTTGATGTGCTTTTTAGAGAGCTGTTTCACATTGCTGCTTGTAGAGAGAATCCATCACTGTATAACGAAGCATCAGCAGCAAAAATGAGATTTTTTGAGTGTTTGCTCTGTAATCTCTAATGCCAAACCCCAATGTCCTGTGTCCATCTATTCAGGTGGGCACCTGCACAGGCTGGTGTGATCCAGGGGCTGCTGAGCTTCAGTCCTGGCAGCCTTGGGTCTGGCTCAGTCTTTGCTGTGTGTCCCTTTGCCCACTCCTCTGGCTGCCAGGGACTGGAGCAAGCACCCCTAGCCTTACTTGGCTTCCACTCTCAGCCCCCACATCAAAGTTAGCATGGGGTTACAGAGGAAGGTGTCAGTGCTGCCAGCTCCCCAGCTCAGTCAGCTTTCAGCAAGCAGAGGCAGTTTCTGGCACATTCATGCTGCCTGAAAGGGCATAGCAGCTTTTCACTGCATTTCTTGGGAGACTGGTGTGTATCTTGGGGTGCAAGATATTCTCCAAATGAAGAACAAAGAAGCCCATTTATTAAAAGTTTCAACTCGTGCAGATCTGTCTGCAGGGTGGAGAGGGAAAGGATGTTATATGGAACAAATGTCTCTTGTCAGCAATTGTGTGTAAGCACGAAGTTATGGAGTGACAAAATTTCTAGAGCACCCCACTGCTCAGAAACCATTCCTGGCTAAAGGACTCTTGTCACAACTCTAATACAAATCATAGATGAGCTATTTTCACTAACCAACATCTCAGATAGTAAATACAGTTACAACCAGATGTAAAAAGCTAGTAGGATAGAGCTGACAGATGAGTTTTAACACTTGATTCTTTTTCAAGACAGTAACTGCAAAAATAGTATGATGGAATCACTCGTTCATGATTTCTCCCTAAATTCAGATGAAAAAAGCATCCTGTGTTGGAGGAGACTGCACCCAGAATTTCAAAGCCAGCCCAGTCTCCAATTGTCAAACAGGCCGGGGTCACCTTTCCTTGCAGGATCACCAATTGTGGCTCCTCTGCAGGTTCAGTAACACTCTTGCTGGTGCCTGGTGAAGGCTCCCAGCTTTGTGGGTGCCCTGGCTACAGCTGTGTGGGCACTCCAGGTTATGGCTGTGCGGGTGCAATGACAATATAAAACTGGGTGCAGTGGTTTGCTGTACGCTGCAAGGCAATAACAGTGTATTTGAGGTCCTTACTCAGATCTTCATTCCTTGGGAGAAGGGGAAGCAGCATCTGGGGAGAGCTGGAGGGCTCTGGCACGGCCACCCCATCCCCATGGGCAGCAGCCTGGGGGGCAGAGCAGAACTGCCCACTCAGCACAGTATGGCAAGTGGAAAAAACTACTTGGAAACAAGCTCTTGGCCACAATGGGCTTGGAAATAAATGCCTCTCCTGGTCTATTGTGCAGGTGATTTTCTCCCCCTCCCAACTTGTTATAAAACCTGTGAGCTGTGGCCAGCTTTCTGGATGCTACAGGCGAGTAATTCTCCTATTGAAAGATTCTGGCTGTGGTGCAGTGAGACCTGGCATCGCCTCTGCCAGCTGAGGCTGTGGCCACAGAGCACACTTTCCAGCCCAGGAAGATGGAGGCTGGTAGGTGGAAATAATAAAAGGCAGCATCCTCCAAATCTGTCTCTGCATGCATTCTAGAATAAATGTATAGTGCCTGAACCAACTGGAGGGAAGAAAATTTCTGGTTTAATTAAATGTACAGACTGAGAAACCAGATGCTTGATTAAAGAATAAAGAAGAGCTGCTGCTTGTCCTGGAGAGAACTTTGGTATGGGGCTGAAGGGATGGGCCACTTTCTCCTGTTCCTGCCCTAGGGGAACGCCCTGTATTCTCCCTGTGCATGTGTGTGACTCAGGCTGACATGGGCAGTGATGGTACACTTGCACAGGAAGCGAAACCAAGCTCCCCTTGAAGGCACCCGCTGGCTCTCCCGACAGGGCACACCAGGATCACCTGACAAACCCCATCGGGGGATGCAAAACACACTTTGGGTGCTGACAGGTTTACAGAAAGCTGCTTAAGGTGGCAGGCAGCTGCACAGCAGCCATATGAGGCACTTGCATATCCTTATTTCACTGTGTTCAACTCAACTGAACCAATCAGACAAAAGGCAATTTAAAAGAGCCTTGCAGATAACCTTGTTCAAGACATTCTTGAGAGCTCACACAATGGAAGTGCATTTGAGCTAAAAATATGGCATCAGTCATGGCAGCATATAACAGCTATAGCGTTTAACCTAGGAGGAATCAGCTCTGTTAAGCATATCACTTTACAACTGCTGGCACCTGAGAAGACTGTGTTTCTGAGTCAGTCTTTCAGATCCCAGTTTGTCAGCCTAAAAGGGACTGAACTTTTTCCACCTAAAACCTAGCAGCCCTCCGTATTGCACACGAGTAAAGCTAATGGCTGGCAATGGTGCAGCAAAAGCCATGCAGACAGCTGGTGAGGGAATTGATGCCTGTGATTCAATCCATCCCAAAATCAGTCTCAGGCACCCCATTTCAATGCAATTTGTGTGTTATGGAAGCGTTTCTGCTGATGAGTTATTTCTGCGGTTTCAAGCCTCGTGGTGGTCACAGCCGTCCTGCCTGCCCTGCCTGGCATCCCATGGAGGGCAAAAGGCTCCTTGGGAGCCTAGACAGGGACATCCCTGAGCTCAGGGGACCCGAGTTTCACTCTGTGCCTTGCCAGCCAAGTTGTCTGACTTCTCTCATTTTTAGCACAAGATGGCTAATGAGCATTATCTGTTTGCAAGGGAAAGTACAAACAGCTTTTATCTCCATGAAGCCAGGCAGCGTGTGTCCCCACCAGCTTGCAGTTATCCCCATCTATCTGTGCTATTAAAAAAACACCAGCCCCTTATCCACAAAACCTCTTGCAACAGAGAGACCTGAGATAATCTTGTTTTCAAGACAAAGACCGAGGCTAAGGTTCACACTTTTTAAGTTTCATTTTGCCAATCAGGAGTCTGCAGGACCTGGTGTGTACCATCCCCAGCCAAACAGCCACGCTGGTGGGACTGCTCTTATCAGGACAGAGAAACCTATTTAAACTGCCATCCTGCTATCGAGTACCTCAGTCCTGATACAGCCGGGGAGAAGCAGGTAGTCAGTTCAAGGGCTAGCACTGTTTGCTCCGTAAATATTGATGGTGTGGAGCAGGGAGTACTGCAACACTGCAAAAGGTCTTTACAAATATTCAGAGGATGAAAATTGCCGACACTGTTGTGATTTTGAAGCTCAAATAATAAATGATTCAACAACTGTACAGTTACCATGGGGATGAATTCTCATTGAGCCTAAAATTACCAAGCTGCTGACAAGGACCTATTTTTAGTATCAGCAGATGTGTATCTTTAAAAACATCAGCACAAACCTACTACTGTGTGTTTATGTATGCAAGCCTGCTTGCCTGTAATTGAGTTTTCTGATGCTAATAACAAAAGCAAAAAGAAGTAAACGTCTGATCGCTGCAGTGGACGATACAGAGATTTAGGCTGGTGGTCGTAAGTGGAAGTTGCAATTAATACCTGATGAATAAAGCATGCAAAGTGGCCAGATTGCCAGTATGTAACTGAACTAGTAAGCAGAGCCCTATCATTACCATCAGCTAATGTGCTACCGTAATGTAGTGTCTATTTTCAGCGTCTGGGAGTATCTAATGGGAAGCGCCCGTCTGTCCTGTCACAGCCTCAAGACACGGGAAAACAGGCTCAAAGCTGACACAAGCTGCTGGCATGGATCTCTGCTCCTCAAGACTGTTTGTCAGCATTCTTCCTCTATTTCACACTTGAGGGAGGTGCAAGGATAAGCCCCCCACAAGGCAGCACACGGATCAGGCAAGGTGTTAACACTCCCCCGGCGATGCCATCCCGGGGTGTCTGAGCGGCGCGGTGGGGAGCTCGCTCACCACCCACCAACCCACCCTGTCCCTGCTGACTCACCAGGCCCTCTGCGATGCAAATTGTGCTGCTCGTTTAAGAAAGGGTAAGACCCCTGCACCACTGACTTTGACTGAGTTTTTCTCATTAACTCTAATAGGACAGGCTGGAGACCTGCCTTTTTTTATAGCCTAATTTTGCTGAGGGAGAGGCCAGAGGGTGGCTGTAATGACATCTCATTTGGTGTTAAAAGGATGGGTTTGGTTTTGCCAAACATGTAGCCAGATAGACATATCTCTGCTCTCCTCTTGGCATGCAGTGCAGCACACAGACATGCAAACTGAGTTTGTTAGCAAGCCAGCCAAGCAAAAATCAGAAGCAGTACCTTGCAGCCAGGTAGAATAATAGGGCATTACAGGAGAGAGTTCAGCAGTTTTGTTCAAAAACGGAACAAGCTCTTCAAGTTTCTTGAAGGCAGAAATGGAGACAACAGAGAGGACTGCAGTGGTTCAAAGCATGCAGCACTGCTCCCTGCCTGCACTGCCACATGAGGCACTGGCCATGTCTCCCACAGCCAGCAGTGGGAAAATAATGGCATTTCAGATGAGAGAAGAATTAAGAATCAAGAGAAGCCCTTTTGCTGAGACACATTTGAAAAAAAACCTGTGAATGATCTTCTATCCCAGAGTAAAGTATGTAAAGGGACCAGATTAAACTATCCATCATTTCCTATTTTTGATATTTAATTAGGAAAGAACAGTTAGTTCCACAGAGTTGGCTCTTTGAGATGTGTTGGCCATATATGCTCTGCTCTTGGAGTGTACATGCCTCTATTACAAATGTCTGACTCTGCTAAGAAATACCATAGTGTTCTGCCACCATGTAAAACTCTCCCTGTTTTTTTTTTGGTGGTGTTTGTTTTTGTGGTTTGGGGTTTTTTTTGTGTGTTTTTTTTGGGTTTTTGTTGGTGGTGGTGGTTTGGGGTTTTGTGTTTTGTGTTTGTTTTTTTTTTAATCATTTATCTAGTGTAATTTGAGGCTTGGGACAGTTTTGCTTGACTTCAGAGATGCTGGATGTGGAAGCTAGCCACCCAGTATTCCAGGTGGTTTAGAGATGCTCTTGTTCAGAAAGACTGTGTGAAGAGCTTGGCCATGCTACTGAAGATGAAGCTGCAAGCTTCAAGAGGTCTGAATCACTGAACTGCTGGGCTGGCTTTACCCTGTTAAGATCGTAGATCACACATGTGGGCTCTCATCTGTATTTCCTAATGCCTTGCTAAAAGTAGAATAGGATGGTATGCACTGGAGACCAGAGATGTATGGAAGCACACAGACATGTCTGAGAGCTTATCTCAGGCTTGCAGTTAATCTGCAAGCAAAATATGCAAATTTAATTCTATAGCAAACAGAAGCTTGACCTCACATTCAATTTTCAGTTTAAACAATCAAAACCAGAGGGTTTTGTTGTTGTTGTTGTCTGGGCACAGTGATCTGAAAACCTCCAGCCTGGGCACTGAACTAGAACATTTTCTGAGAAGCTCACAACAAACTGTTTTCTGATATGGAGGGTGTTGTCAGCTCTTGCTGCGTTCCAAGGCACTAGGTTTACAGAGACAGAAGCTGCCACTATGAACACAATCCTAAGAGCATAAGGGATGGGCTCCTTTAAATCCAGGAGAGTGCTTTCTCCTTGCTTTCTTAGGAGTTTAAAATAAACCTTACCATTGGGCACACATTAATATTGCATTAATTTGCTCCCTCTTGAATCCAAAGGTATCAACAGAGGATCCAGATGTGAGCCCTGGGGAAGAAGTAAGAATACCTGAACCACCAGGATGACATCTGCTCCCTTCTGTCTGCCTTCACCAATGCTGGAGGAAAAGGTGCACATGCCTGCATGAGCAGTATCAGCTGAGCAGTGGATGTCCTCCCTGTCGTAGATGAGCTGGGGACTGGGGAAAGGCTGTTACTGCTTTTGAGCCCTCACAGATCTCAGTAAATAAAGGGCAGAATCTAAACCTAGAAGAAACCAAGAATGGTCTTGTCACCCCCCCGACCCTAAACGAGGGTAACATTCATGATTTAAGCGGGGTGAATGAAGCTACAGCAGGAAAACATCTTGAAATTACATTCTTGCTAAGGGGCTATATTCATATAGACTGGATTCCTTGTTCCTAGCTGAGATTTAGGGAAATAGGGGGTGAATTCCATGTACTGAATTGAATGCAGTACTTCAGTTTAGATGGATCTACTAACTTTGTAGCATCCCAGGATAATTTAGGTCAGAGAGATCTCAAGAGGTCTGTAGTCCAACCTCCTGTTCAAAGCAGGGACAGCTCTGAGGTCAGAGTATGTTGCTCAGCATTTTACCGTCTGATCTTAAAAACTACCAAGGATGGAGTCTGCAAGCTCTGGGCAACCTGTTCCAATGTCTGACTGTCCTCATGGGGGAAGAAGTTTCTCCTTATATTCAGGACATAAGGATGTGGTAAATTCATTAATCAGCTTCTCTGTGCCTCAGAAACATCATCCTACACAGTGAGAGTGCTAACCACTGAATAACAGCAGTTATTCAAGGGAAGCTGTTGATGCCAGGATCACCCAGAACCACAAATCTCAGCTGTGAGACTCAATACCATGTGCAGAACTGTAAAGGTAGCCCATGCTGGCTACCTAAGTGCTGACATCTTTAGTATTGACAAAACTTCTGTTGTTGTTGCTGAATGTACAGTCAGAAGAACAGCAAAACAATAATAGATAACATTTATACCTATTTTTGCTCACTATGATGCGAGTTAAAGCACAGCAGCAACTAACTTAAACAAACAAACAAACAAAAGGAGTAACTGCTACAGCTTTACTGCTTTCAAAATCATCAGTTTTGCAATAACCAAGGAGTCAACAACCAGGCAGGTTCTGTTTTATAGCCACAACTATGGAAATAAGACTTGGATAGTGCTGTATTTCCCCCTTTCACTAGGGCAGATGGAGAAGACTGAGACCCCAGCGAGACTCAGGCAGGTGCTGAAGCCAAGACCACACCAGGACAGAAGGAAGGGCTGGGTAAGTGCTGCCCATGGTCAGTCTCCACATGCCAGCACCTTTTAGAGACAGCCAGGGGAAGCTGCTTGAGCCTGTCTTAGTTTTCTCTGCCATGCTACTGTTTTCCTTATCAGGAAGCTTGTTGATACCTACAGTTCTCCATGTAGGAGACCTACATGTAGAAGACAATGGGTCTCTAATGGTGTTCCTTCTCATGATGGGACTCCATAAGCTGCTCTCAAAGCTTCAGTAATCAGCATCTCTAAGAGTTAGTAAGGGAAACTGAAGCTTACACACACCTCTGCATTTCAGTGTAGGTCCTTTGGTCTAGACTGTCTGAAACCATTTTTCTCAAGTCCTTCACTTCCTTCTGTTGGTTCAAATCTCACTTCTTTGGGGAGCATTTTCTCTTGCTCATCTTCTGTTCCTCTTCCTGGTCAGCTCCAATATTTCCTGAGGAGTGTCTTCTTATGGAACCAGACTTCCAGTCCCACACCTGTCTCCAGAGGCAGCTTCCATGGGCAACATCCATTCCTGCTGTTTGATTTTCAGCCCTCAGCACGACACCCAGAAGCCAAGGCAGCCACCAGGCAAGCCTGACAGGCTGTCCAGGCTCCCTCCTTGATCTTCCAATCACCCCAGCCACTTTTCCACTGTCCTCTGCAGAAGCCAGCTTTGCATCCAAGCATCCATGGGCCAACTGACCACGGCAGGTCAAGTCTCCTGGCTCCAAAAGCACTGGACCACCCATACTGCCATGCACAGATAGCAAGAAAATAAACTGTAACCATACTAGAGATCTAAAGCCCAATAGTATGGAAGGGATAGTAAGCTACATAACCAAGAGGGAGCCAAACTGCCAGACATCAGGACAAGAACTGCTGGGACTCTTCCTGGTATGAAGCAACTGACCAGCATCAAAGATACTGAGCTACCTAGAGCTCAGTTCTCACCCAGTATGACAATCCCTTGAGTTTTAAAGATTTAGTTATGTGGCACTGTCACTTATGAAAAATCACCTTTGGTGTCAATCCATTAATCTCCTCTGCTGAGTCACAGGAGTTCAGATAAATTGGAGTGGACTACTTGCAAAGTTGAAATTGCCCACTAAAAGTCTTTCCTTTTTCTATTTAGTTTAAACATTCAAGTTAACTTCCTCTCTCCAATTTAAAACTTTCTAGAATTTATGGACTTAAAAGTAGTGCCTCCTGGATAACAAAATTTCATTTTCTAGGTGGATGTGCTTGCTGTATTTAAAGGTGAAGATCAGTTAGTAATATCATTTCCCCAAGCAGATACAATCTGAAACCATTAAATGTTTTTCACAATTAGATTTTGAGCTGAATTTTTCTTTTTTTTTTTTTTCTTCTTACCCTGAAGGAAAACTTTTCTGACACCAGAAAACATGAGAGAAATCTCCACTCTTGTGAATGAGAAAAAAACATTGCAGCCACATTTAAAAATACTGGAGCCAAAAAATCTGAGACTTTTAATGATAGAAAAATTAAAGCCATTGTGATCACAAAGGCCAGTAACCAGTGGTGTCCCCCAGGAATCAATACTTGGTGCAGTCTTGTTCAATGTGTTCATCAGTGATCTGGATGAGGGGACAGAGTGTATCCTCAGCAAGTTTGCTGATGATATAAAACTGGGAGGGGTGGCTGACACTCCAGATGGCTGTGCTGCCATCCAGCATGGCCTGGACAGGCTGGAGAACTGGGAAGAGAGGAAACTCTTGAGGTTCCATAAAAGTAAGTGTAGGGTCCTGCACCGGGGAAGAGAAGACCCCAAGCACTAATAGAGGTTAGGGGTGGATCTGTTGGAAAGCAGTATGGAGGAGAAGGATCTTGAAGTCCTGATAGACAGTAAATTATCCATGAGCCAGCAGTGTGCCCTTGCTGCCAAGAAGACCAGTGGAATCCTAGGTTGCATAAAGAGGAGTGTGGCCAGTAGGTCGAGAGAGGTCATTCTCCCCCTCTCATCTGCCCTGCTGAGGCCACAGCTGGAATACTGCATCCAGTTCTGGGATCCATAGTTCAAGAGAGACAGGGAATTACTAGAGAGAGTTCAGAGGAGGGTGATGAAGATGATGGGGGGATTGGAGGATCTCTCTTATGAGGAAAGGCTGAAAGAGCTGGGACTCTATAGCCTGGAGATGAGAAGGTTGAGGGGAGACCTTATCAATGTATATAAGTATCTAAAGGGTGGGTGCAAAGAAGATGAAGACAGGCTCTTCTCAATAGTTCCCAGTGTCACAACAAGGGGCAATGGGTACAAGTTGCAACACAGGAAGTTCCATTTAAATATGAGGAAAAACCTCTTTACAGTGAGGGTGATGGAGCACTGGAACAGGCTGCCCAGGGAGGTTGTGGAGTTTTCTTCTCTGGAGATATTCAAAACCTGCCCGGATGCAGTCCTGAGTAATGTATTCTAGGTTATCCTACTTCAGTGGGACAGTTGGACTAGATGAACTCTAGAGGTCCCTTCCAACTCCAGCAGTTCTGTGATTCTGCAGTTCTGTGATTCTGCAGTTCTGTGATAAGGCAGATCTGTGTTATGTTGGCTGCAAAATTCACCTCACTCCTGTGTGAAGACATCCTCAAAAGAGATATTCTGCATGAATATATACCTGACAATGAGGATTTTGTTTGTCTGTTTAGGAAAAAGCAGGTGAAACTAAACTCACTTGAAATTCTATTTCTTACGATAATTTGGTAGTTCTTATAGGGTCTGATTTGCTTTTACTAAGGTAAGACCTGTTCAGGAGCAGCTATCAAGGCAACGCACACATGGGACATAGCCCATATTGCACCACAAATACTTTTGCCTTAACTTTGACAAGACAAAAAGCACAACAGTATTCTTCCATAATTTTTGCCATATACTACATTATTTTCCTAAAAAGTTAATTTTACAGCTCTTTAATAGCACATGTCCTTTGTGTAGGACTATCTTCTATTCTCAGTGTCAATAAAACATCTGCACATTTGACCTTGTGCTTGTGTGTGTACATACACAGCACCCATGTGATGCATATTTGCTCTTTAGCCCCACAACATCTCTGTCTTACTGCAGCCTGAAGCACAGGATCAACACAAAACAGAAGTGTTGTGAAAGGACCTCCAGCAAAATGGGAAAAGTAAAAAATGGAATGGTGGATCACTTCTGAATCCCTTCTGAGGTAGGCCATTTGGCTTTCAAAGGTGCTTGACATCTGTAGGTCCTCCTAAAGGAAAGAAAAAGAGTAAAAACCAGATCTGTACAGATGCAGAGGCGGGAATGTCTGTCCCTTATTTCCATCCTGCTGCCAGTCTGGCACACTCCAAGTAGACATATCCCCTTTGTTACAAGAATAAGGTTTCTGTGTCCTGTGACTCAGAATCTAGCCGTGGTTCAGGACAGAGCTGGAAGTGGCTGAGGAAGTTGGCAACAGAGGCTTTGTCAAAGCAGCCTGGTGCAAGCTCAAAGAGGAGAACAGCAGCAAGATGAAAAATACAAAAATATTCTGGTTTACCTTCCAGAACGATGTAAAGATGAGGTATCACACTGGTGGGGCACACCTGTGCACTGACTGGCAGAGAGGTATTACCAGAATAACAACTGCCAGTGCTGCCTGCTAACAGCAGGAGAGGGTTAAGTATCCCCCTCATCTTCCATCCTTCAGAAGGATGGAAAAAAACCCTTAATTTGCACCTTCACTTGGAGCCCATGACTCTGTAGATTTAGGCCTTGAAACAAGGGCAATTGCTGTGATACATATAGAATAAGCCTTGACCTCTTGTGGTAAAATGCTTAGAGCAGCAAATTTAGTATTAAGCCAGCCAGGATCCATTTCCTCTAATTAAAACAATTTCATCCTGGTGCTTTTTCATCATATGCCACCAAATGAAAAATGTATTTCTTTATTTCTCTGCTGCTCCTAAAAGTGATCCCATCAAGCTGGAAGACAGTCTCTTGGGACCATAAAATCAATCAGAGACCACCTCCTGAGGGGCAGCTGATGGCACAAGCCCCATTGCACACAGGGGAGGAGTGGAGCTTCTCAGGCGGGGTCTGACAGTACCTACATGGGAGGAAAATGAAAGCAGGTCTATTTATTCCCTAACTTACTACTTGGCTTCCAACTGTAAAAGCTCAAGCAGGTTGTTTGTTGTGGTTTTTTTTCCCCTAGCTTTACAATTGTTGCTGCTATAAAACCTGTACTTGGGGATGGAATTGAACGTATTAAACTTTTTCACATAACTCAGGAGTTTACTGCCTCTTTACACTTCTTCATGAAAGTCTGCCAAGCCAGTGATAACCAGGGGGACACAGAGATGACATGTTTTTTACAATTTCTTTTGATGGCTGATGTCCTAGTGCCTACAGTGATGAGGAGTACCCTTAGCTGACTGTATTACTCCACCAGACACCACCAGATTAGAACATGGGAAGCAAAAATAATACAATTTAGATACAGGATATTGCATAAGGAAGAGCTAATTCTGTGCATCTCTGAATTTATGGTGCCTGATGTCCTGTGGCTTCCTCTGTTATGGAGTCTACAGTCTCTGCCCATGTGGCTCAGGCACACTGCACCAAGGGCACCAATGCCTTCTTCCCTAGTGGCTGCCTTTGCCATGGAAGTTGCAGAATGGCAGTTCTGCATCTTTGACAAAGATGATCAAGGTTAGTCACATAGGTAAAGTACCATTTTTGGAAGAGAGAAACTGAACAAAACTCATTAGCTCAGGAAATGAGCTTGCCAACATCATATTTGTGTTGCTGCAAAGACATTTATGTAGTTATCATAGCACTTCAAGTCGTGCTTTCCGGAAGGAAGGAAGGAAGGAAGGAAGGAAGGAAGGAAGGAAGGAAGGAAGGAAGGAAGGAAGGAAGGAAGGAAGGAAGGAAGGAAGGAAGGAAGGAAGGAAGGAAGGAAGGAAGGAAGGAAGGAAGGAAGGAAGGAAGGAAGGAAGGAAGGAAGGAAGGAAGGAAGGAAGGAAGGAAGGAAGGAAGGAAGGAAGGAAGGAAGGAAGGAAGGAAGGAAGGAAGGAAGGAAGGAAGGAAGGAAGGAAGGAAGGAAGGAAATTCCCACAAAAGTGGAGAGGAATTTTTCTGTCAACTTCATCTGTTCATTTCACTGCAGCTAGGATTTCACCTCTGATTTCTGCCCTGCGATGTACAAAGTGAATATGAGAGGTAGTTGTGACTTGGCCTCCAACTCATACAATGCAAGGTTTGTAAGAAGTAAAACACATCTTGGCTCCCAAGAAGTGGTATCTACAATATCTGAAGCCAAATGAACAACCAAGTCAAAAGCACCTACCAAAAAGCAAGTGTGGAGAATGAAGCTACTTAATATTTGGGAAGAACAATGTGACATGGGCAAAAGATGTGTAAAAGTTAAAGATTATGACCATAAACTGAAAATAATGGTCTGGGTAAGGGTGGAATGCAGAGTGAAGAGAATCTTAGGGCCAGGGACTAGGAGGGAATGAGAGACACTCTTCAGATGGAGATGAAGATGGACATGGAGATGCAGATGGACATGGACATGGACATGAAGGAGACAGAGAAGCCACTGACACTGGGACTGGTTCTGGCTGGCTAGTACTTGCATTGTACATTAACCAGCCTGCATCCTTCTTCTCCCTTATGCCTTTCATGAGAGGCAGTTGCTATTTTCTTTAAAACTTTCTTTAAAACCTGATTCTAAGGACTTAGGGCAGAGCCTCTACTCTCCTAACAAATTTGTTATGCTGAGTACTACACCAACATAATTTTTATAAGAGTTTGTAAGTGCTTACAATAGTAAGCTAAAAGGGACACAGGAGAAATGAGGGGAATGGCAAACAAAAATCACTCTACCTGCCAGACTTCTGGCTAAACTAAGTTACTTCAAGAGTTCAGGGAATGTGAGAGTAGAAAGAGCAAGATGTAACAAGGGTGCAAAGCTGAGTTTTGGGCAAGGGGTCAGGGAAACATTTGTTCAGTCATAGAGAGAAAACTGAAGGAATTAAGCTGCAAAGCAGTCTACTACTGAAAAAGCTGTGGCAGCCTCATGCTGTGCTAATACAACACCAGAGAGAAGGGCATTAAAAGATGAGATTGTCTTTTGTGCATTTATTTACAAAATCATTTAAAATCAAGTTTATCCCCAAAATGTGGCCCCCTGCAAATATAATGAAAATTAACTTCTTCCCCAATGCATTGCAATATTACTTGTTACAAGATCTAAATGGCTTATTTTTGATCCTACAGCTCACACAATTGACTTCAAAATCTTGTGTTCTGACAATTTTTTCCTCACAAGATAAAAGATAAAACCTAGCTAAATGCCTGTTATGAAAATATAACTTTATTCCAAATTTAAAGCTGAATTAAACTATGTTTTCACTTACAAATGAAGATAGTCTAAGCATACTGTGAAAGCCAAACGTAGCATATACCACAATTTGCTCTTTGCTTCTCTAGAAACCAACAGCTGGTCCCTAAGGACCAGCACAGGCTAAATGCATTGAAGAAACCCAACCTCTAAATCACAGATGTTTTAAGCTTACAAAAATGTTTATCTCACTGTTCATTGATCCATTTAGGAAACAAAGTAGATGGTGGCTTTTATATCAAAGGAGATCCTTTCTGTTGGTATACCTGTGTAGCATAACACAAGGTAATATTTGAAAAAAGAGAATTTGCAATGAATCAATGGAAACCTGGCATGTGCTGGGTTTAGGTGGGATAGAGTTAATTTTCTTCATAGTAACTGTTGTGGGGCTGTGTTTTGGATTTGTGCTGACAACAGTGTTGATAACACAGGGACGTTTCAGTTACTGCTGAGCAAGGCTTGCAGAGAGTCAAGGCCTTTTCTGCTTCTCACCCTGCCAGCAAGTAGACTGGGGGTACACAAGACATTGGGAGGGGACACAGCTGGGACAGCTGACCCCAGCGGACCAAAGGGATATTCCAGATGTACATGACATTGTGCTCAGCAGATAAAGCTGGTGGAAGAAGAACAGGGGATGTTTGGAGTGATGGCTTTTTTTCTTCCCACATAACCATTAGACATGACGGAGCCCTGCTGTCCCGGAGAGGGCTGAACACCTGCCAGTCCATGGGAAGTTTTTCTTTGCTTGCATGCACAGCTTTTGCTTTATCTATTAAACTGTCTTTATCTCAACCCATGAGTTTTCTCACTTTTACCCTTTCAATTCTCCCTCTATCCCACTGGGGGAGAGTGAGTGAGAGGCAGTGTGGGGCTTAGTTGCTGGCTGGTGTTAAACCACAACACGGCAGTTATTTCAATTGGTCCAACATCTTGTTAAACTTGGCTTCTAAAACCAAAACAAGCCATGTCTTATCCATTCCCTTATGAAGAAGTGACACGTGCTCTATATTTAAGGAGATAATTTTAAAGACTTATAAGGAAGATGTGATGGCAAAGGTTGCTGGCATGAGCTTAGGATGTTCACGTTACGAGTGATGAAGACAAATCAGTGAGTTATGTAAGTTATCTGAAACAAGTGCCAAAAATCCTTTTACCAAATCATCACACACTCTACATAACACTTAGCTCACTATAACATTTTCATATATACATCCCCCAGCCTCGCTCAAAGGAGAAAGTAAAAGCTATTTTAGAAGTAATTTAGGAAGCTTAAAAACCAGCCAGTCACTGTGAAATTTATTAGTATCTTTTCTAAGCCTCACTTCAACTGCCAGTTTATTGAAAAGTGTTATTCTAGTAAAATCCTTAAAAGGAATGTCTCGAGGCTTTCAATAGACTACAAAGGACACTTGCAAAGTTAGCTGTTCTCATTAGTATACAGAGACCAGGATTTGGGGAGAAGGGGAGGGGAAGGGGGATGCAGATCTGACGCATAATTATAGAAAAATTTAACTTAACCACTTTCAGAATTTCAGCTGACAGCCACACATATACTTTGAACCATAGCTGTGTAACAACTCAGGCTCCATTGGCTATGCTCAGTTTTTAGGTGTTTCCTCCAGCTCTTTTAGGAAAGATGAATTACTCATCCTGGGGCTCAAATTCAGCATTGGCACAGCAAATACCTATCTGCCTGAGCATCCAAAGGGCAAACACAAGAACAACTAGTTTTTCAGTTGGTGGCTAGTGGTTATATTTAGAGCTAATATTTCTTTCTCCTTTTTGTGGAACTTTCTTTCCGGATTAAGAAAGAAACAAGAAAACTTCAAATAAAAAAATCCTTTGAAGTAAGGACAACCTACATACTACATTATGGTATTAGAGGATAAGAACTAATGGCAGATCCGAATCCTTTCCAAGTCGTACAAAATGCCTCAAAAGCAGTGCAAGTTATGAGAAAAAGGACTTCAGATGTTAGTAATTAAGGAGGTTCTAGAATGCATTTAACTTCTTCCTTTGCATTTTACAGGCTTTGATATGGAAAAACTACATTCTGCTTACAAAATTAATCACGATAAAGCTAGTAATATCACCACATACTGTTCCTAGGGCATGCAGAATCCAGACAGACATTATAAAAACCTTCAGCATCAGTTTAGATCAGTAGCGGGTAGCAGAGAAAGAAATCTAAAATATTTTGTTCATTTAATATATTCTTGAAAGAACTAATTACACAAGTAAACGTAGCTGCTCAAATCACTCTCTTGGACAAAGGCAAACATCTCCCATTTTCTTTCATGTGGGATTGCTACCTTCTTCAAAGGAGAAGCTTTTACCTCAAATTGAGTGGGGGTTGGGAGATTGTTATGCTCCAGTCTGTCTGATCTGTTCAGTTCTGATTTTGCTCTTTCTCCGACTCCTAAAAAGCTAACAGAGGATTTTACCAAGGAAGCTATTCAGAATAGGGATTGGAACTTAGATCATTACCAGCATCAAATTCTATGTTTTAAATATATATATATATATTAATTGCTGCCTCTCACCTCTTTTTCTAGTTTTTTTTTTCCCCCCTGGATAAAAAAAATCACCAAAACAAACAAACCCCAACAAGTAACAAACACACGCTCTGTTCCTTCCCCCTATACAAGACACGTAATTTTGGTTTCAGGACGATTTGACTTCGAAATTCCAACAGCCACATTGATCAGCTGCTCAAAGGGGCGTCTCACAGCTCACGAATGAACGCTGCTGGCAAACAAAGGGGCTCAGTTGCATCTCTGTGCATTAATAACCAGTGTCCCACTGCATCAGGCTCTGCGGATTGTTGTCGGGATTTTGTGTGTGTGTGTGTGTCCGCAAAATGGAGATCTCCCAACCGAAGGAAGATCAAGGGGAACGTGCCTAGCGGAGCATCATCGCCAGAGTTTTGTTCACACGAAGCAAAATCCACTTCCCCTTAACAATGAGACACGGACCCAAAAATAAAAACAAGACCACGTTTATTCAATACAGACAGGCTAATTAAGACAGTAAGTCCTGTAAACCAGGAACACATTTTAAACACTCCGGTACGAAGTGCACATATTTAAAATCAACAGCTGGATCTTGTATTCGAGCCATTGAGTTTGTCAAGGAAGGGTGGACTCGGGTTAAATTTTTTTTTCCTTTTTTTTTTTTTCTTGGTAGAAAAAACTTGCTTCGGCTACCTTATGTGAACAATGCGTCTCAGGCTCCATTCACTCATCAGGCTTTACAATTTTAAGCCCAGCTGCCTTCCAGCTTTGATATTCACATTTTAAAAAACTGCTTCATACAGTCACGACGGGAAAATAATAATAATAAACGTTAACGTAATAATTAAAAAAACCCAAACAACAACAACAACAAAAAAAAAAGCCAAACGAGCCCGGGAGGAGAAAGGAAACACCTCCCGCCGGGGTCAGCGAGGATTATTGCAAATGGCTCCTGGGAGACGAAGCCCGGCGGCGGAGCAGCCCCTCGGCGGCCGGGGGGGTGTTTGGCGGCCCCGGCCGGGCAGCCCCTGCGGGGGGCGGAGGAGGAGGAGCCGCTCCCGGCTAAGGGGGGGATCACAACAGCAGCTCGGGCGGGCGGCGTGCGCGGCCCCGGCCGGCTGGAGCGGCAGGGCTCGGCGCCGCGCCGGGGGTGACCTTGGAGGGGGGGTGGGGAGGGGGCACACCCCGCACCCGCCCCACCCCACCCGACCCCTCCGCGCCCGGCCCTTCCCCGCCCGGCAGCGGGGGGACGGGGGGAGCCGCGGCCGCCCCGCCGCGGGGGGAAACTTACATCGCGGCGGAGCCAGCGCCGCGCTCCCGCCGTCAGCCCGACGGGGCCCCCCGCCGCCGCTGAGCGGTCTCGGCCGCGCTCCTCTGCCCCGGCCGCCGCCTCCGCTCGTCCCCGCCGGCTACTGCAGGGGCTGCACCGCGGCCGCTTCGGCCGCCTCGCCGTCCGCGCCGCTGCTCCCCGCCGAGGCGCTGCCGCTGGAAGCCGTGGAGGCCGCCGCCGCTGCTGCCGCCGCCGCCGCCGCCAGCTGCAGCCGCCGGACGGCTTCTTTGATGAGGTTGCCGGAGAGAATGAGCTGCTGCAGGAGCCGGTGGGGGTCCTCCTCCTCCGCCGGCCCGTCGCCCAGCCCCGGTGGCGGTTGCTTCCTCCGACGAGCGGCGCTCCGCAACCAGCCGCGGCCGCACAACTGCTTGGTCACCCGCTGGTGGCCGCTCCGGTCCGGCCGCGGGGGATCGGCGTGCTGCTGGTGGCCCTGTGCCGGTGCCGGCCCCCGCGGCACCAGCAGGGCCCCGCCGCTGCAGCGGGGCGAGTAGGGGGCTGCGCGGTCGCGGGCGCTGCCCGGCCCCAGGTGCTTGGGGGCGCGGGGCGGCGGCGGCGCCCGCTGGGCGCTCAGCTGCAGCACCTCGCCCAGCTTGGCCACCAGCGCGTCCACCTCCTTGGAGCCCGCCTGCCCCACGGCCACCGAGCGCTCCAGCAGCAGGAAGCGCTCGCCCGGGCGGCACGGCATCTCGGCCGGCGCCGCGCCCTGCCGGGCCGTGCCGGGCCGCAGCGGGACCGCGGCCGCCGCCCGCACGCCAGCACACGCGGCTCCGGCGGCTGCGGTTGAAGCTGGAGCTCGGCCCGCTGGGGTTGGTTTGTAAACAATGGGTGACGCGGGATGGCGGGCGCCTCCCACTGCGCGGGGCGGGGGGTGAAGGCTCCGCCACCTACCGCACGCCGGCCGCGCCCGCCGCCGGCACCCTGCGCGGCGGGGGAAGAGATTCACCCGACGGTGCGGGAGCGGCTCCCGCGCCAGGAAACCGCGGAGCCGGGCGAGCCCGCCCCGCGCCCACCGGCCGCCCCGCTCCTTCTCCACCCCCGTCTGCGCGCCGCGTGGACCGGCCCGCTTTCAAACCCCGCACCTCGGGTCTCGGAGGCGGGGCGCGGGTGATTGGCAGGAGGGGTGTGAGGGGGCGGGGCGGGCGGCCGGCGGAGGGGAGGTGCGGGGTCGGGCCGCAGAGGGGGAGCGGGGAGGGGCCCTTCGTCGTCCCGGCGCCTCAGGGCGAGTCGTGGGAGGAGAGGCGAGGGGCAGCGAGGCGGCCGAGTGGCGCCCGGGCGCAGAGGGAAGGGTGTCCGCCCGGACCCCCTGCCCCTCGGTCGGTGCTGTGTCCGCCCCAGCCCCGCGGGCCGGCCGGGTGCTGCCCCGGGAGACCTGCGAGGGGGGCTCCGTGTAGGAGCGTATCCCGGTGCCTCCCAGTGCGTGCCCTGCCGCACCGGCGGGCTGCGGAGACGCTTGTGTATGTTCCTGCTTTCCATTTAGCGCTGCACGTGGACGCGGTGCTCGCATCTTCCTAAAAGGGTGTCAGCATTCTGCATTAGAGCCTTCAAGAGCGGTGATTACGTTGCCATTCCCCTTACAGGAGTCTCCTGCAAGATTCAGTTTTGAGAGGGCAAGACGCTGATGCTGCGGTGCCTGGTTCCGACGTGACAACACTGCCGTGCTGCCCCAGCTCGCCCTCAGACCGCGGGGCTCTGCTGGGATGACTGCCGTGCTCTCCATCCGGCAGCACACCGATTTGGGGTTTAATTCCTCGGCATACAAATGCCTTTGGGGTCTTATTTTCCACTATTAGAATTAGGAGACACGAAGCAAGTTCTCTGTGGGCATTCTCTCAGGTTTGCTACCTGCCTGTGGTTTTACTTCATTAGCTGGACCAAGGCTCTGCCCTGCCTCTTCCTGTCATAGTCCCTTCCTTCCCCTGAAGCCATCACCACGCCCTTTAAGCGAGTGCTGAAGTTTTACAATGAGCCTGAAATAACATTTTCTGGATGCCAGGACTCCAGGGCCACAGTCCAGAACACGCTCATTCACGTAACTGGTCACGCAGTTGCCACTGCTGGGGCACTGCTAGCAAAATGGAACTTGCTCACCCTTGTAACTCCCGTGCCCTTGATTAATCAGTAAGCGGCTGGCAAAGGAGAGGGCATGTCCTTTGGTCTGTTTGTCCGTGTGTTCCTGAGCTACTTTCACTTGCTGTACAAAGTGAAAGAGCCCCTGTGCGTATGTGCGTGTGTTTGTGAACGTGCCTGTCACCTGAACACGTTACTGGTCACTCCAGCCTAGGAGTCCAACTCCATTACTGTATCTCCAGGCTGGATTTATACAAACTATGCAAAAAGCACACTACCTAATGGCATATTATTTATTCATATATGCATATATAATGTACTGATACTTATTTTCTGTACCTTCTCGGTAACTGACTAAACTCAGATTGCAGTGTTCTACCGATGACAAAAAAGTGAGATTTTTGTTTCCCCACACCAAAATGTTTTTAAGAAAACACTTCTCCCCTTATTCTCTCATTATGCAGTAGTTTTTCAAGTGAAATAAAGGCAGCCTATGTAGATGCAGGGGATGAATCTACTTCAGCTCCAAGGGAGATCTATATTCAGAGCACTCCTGAGTAGGTAATCTGGTATTCTATACAAGCAAAACTGCAATAAACCAGTACAGCTTATTCCAGCCTTTTCTTCTCCTCCCACAAAAGCAAAATAAGCTATACCAGCACAAGCTCAGTGCTGCTCGTGATTACATCTACACCTGGGGCTTTCATGAGCCCAGCAATGATCATCGCAAATCGCACTTTGTGGCATCCCTCGACAACAGCAGTGCTGGGAAGTTTGCATGATAGAGCATATCAGTGCCACAGACAGGGGGCTCAGGGCACAGTCATTAGCAGAATCCTGATGTCCTTAGGTCTTTTCTAATGAAAAACCTCGGTGATAACTGGTTGACAATTGACCAAGGAACTATCTCCTGAGGATTTTAGGACTAAACCCACAGAAAATATTTACATTGAATGCTACTAATCAGGGTTAATAGTGTTACCACACCAACAAAGTGAGTGTTGTAGATTTGCATATCTTAAGGAGTTATCTTTAAGGCCAGGTTGGATGAGGCTTCATGCAGCCCAGTCTAGTGTAGGGTGTCCCTGCTCATAGCAGGGGGATTGGAACTTGATGATCTTTAAGGTCCCTTCCAAACTTAACCATTCTATGATTCTATGATTCTATGATTCTATGATTCTATGATTCTATGATTCTATGATTCTATGATTCTATGATCAGGAGAAGGGCTTTTCAGATTATGTTCTAGAGGAATCAGGAACCTCAGCCCTTATTTTGGTATCCTACCTGCTCTCTTCACAGTAAGAGTGAAAGAAAATAGAAAAGCTGAAATGCTGGAGAAGACGGTATATCCTATGTCAGATCTGAAGTTCCCCCCCAAAGGTATGTTTATGTAAGAAAACTATACCAAAGAGTACTCAGTATGAATATACACAATGCTTGCATCTATGGAGTGGATCTCAGCATGTCAGCACTCAGAGACCTTCCTGGCATGAGACCGCAATCCATGCCAGGAACAGGTCTAGACTGTCTGCAGCCACCATCAGATGGTCTTGGCAGAAAACACTGCAGCAGTTCATGAGCTGCTAGCTGTTTGCTAGTGCCTCACTGTAGAAATGAGAACAACTGCAACAGTGGGTTTTGTAATAAAGTGGCTGTTGTACATATGGGTGCCCTGACACAGAGTTTGTGAGCACAAGTGACAGGGCTGGCTGCCAGGTCAACCTTGCAGAAGCTGGGGCTTCCTCAGTTGTAGCCATCAGGTCAGCTGGCCGAGTCCCAGGTTAGCTACAGCAAGGTTTTCTCAGTTAGATTGGGAGAATCACACCCTGGTTATTGTACTTGGTCTCCTACTGCTGGTGATGAGTTCTGCAGCACTGCTTTTACTTTAGCAGTTTACCACAATAATTTCAATTAAAAAAACCCAAAAAACAACCAAACCCAAAGCCATAACATTAAGGATAGGGGCCAGGTTTTTTGTTGTTGTTTGTTGTTGTTGCTGTTTTTTAAATAAAAGAATTAGAAGAGTTGCAAAACTGTTGACAAAATTTTTCTGACCACCAGAAACATTTTTCTTAACAATAGTTTGACAATGAACATTGCCATTATTCTTTTTTTTCTGGGTACATTTCTCTGTATGGTCTGGTTTTGTTCTGGGATTGCCAAAATTCCCACTACAAATTGTGGTCTAAGTCATTCTATTAGCAAGATGTTACAGTTACAAACAATAATTGGTTCCTTTGCATTATTGTTCATCTACACTCTCACTTTATCTGTTCACTTTTTAAGAAAACAGTCTTTAAGATATTTTTAGTAATATTTGACTTTCAAATATCCCTAGCGGAGAACAAAGTCTGAGTTTCATAAACAAGTACTAATTGTATTAATTATGTGGCCATCTATAAAATCTGGACATAATTTTATAGCGTTTCCTGAGGATACTTTTTCCTTTTTTCAGAATATAAAGGTGAACTTATGTGTCTTAGCTTTCATACTGATCCTGACAAGGTGGACAACTGGATGTGAATTCTGAGCTTTATTTAAACCTATTAAGGACAGAGAAAGAAAACCCTTAAGTCCTTTGAAGTCCACAATCCGGTGTAATCTCAGTCCTTCCACTACATGTGTGCGTTCCGGATTGTGCACATGTTCTAACCTGTTACAGAAATCCAATAACCCAATCAATGTGAAATGAGAAGTAAGATTTAATTTGCATCGGTGTTTACATTTCAAACCCTTATGCTGGAGCTGCGTGTTCCATGATCTCAGACTTCAGCATTGTGTATAGAAATAAATCAGGTTGGTAACTTTGTGAAAGAGACTGTAGCATTGCATTGCAATGGTAAAGCATTTATAGAGTTGTTTACAGAACAGTAAGAGGGCTTTGAACTGGGTGCACCCAGGACTCGAAGGTCCTTTCCAGTTCTGTCTTTCTCCAGGCACTTCTCACATATTTTATGTTCAACAGAAACTTCCATCATATCTATTAAATATGCAGAGCCTCTCTTCATAACAATAGTGTCAATGAAGGGTGCTTGTGCAAAGTAAATAAATTTCCTGTGCACACATTAAATGGAGAATGGGGAGAGGCCAGAAAACCACCTAAATAAGATGAGTTTAGATTCCCCAGTAATCGTTTTGTAACCTGCATTTATAATAAATTTCCAAGAACAAAAGACATGCCTTTAGAAACAGCTGAGGTTGCTAAGTGACACAAGTGTATTTACTGTGTCATAACTTGTGAAAGCCAAACACATTAAACCAGGGTAATTAATAAGCAGAAAGGTTGTGAGTCTTAGCCTGACTCCCAGGGTAAATATAAACTTGTTGGCCAACAGTTTTACTTGGTTTTGGATGGCCAGTATGAGACCTTACTGGAAATGGGAAACATTAGTTGCTTTTCAAAATAGAGGCTTTCATTCTTGAGAAATTAAAATATGCATATTTTGTCCCAACACAAGAACTGGAATTTAGATGTATGGGATTTGTTTCTTTCATGTATTGTTTATCCCCAGTCAATTACCTAAGAATTTGCATACAGGGATGCTGCTTCCTGGCAAGACTGACAACTACATCATCGGCTGTGAGGCTGAGTTACTTCTTTTTACTGAAGTTATCACTGTTCTCACATCTTTTTAGACACAGAAAAAAATTGGTCTTTAGGGAAAAAAACTAAAGCTGTCACCTTCTTATACCTTCATACCTTCTTCTAGTGTCTGACACACCAAACTGTTGTGTCCCAACTCTTCCTTATGCTCAGGACACATCTCCTTTGGTGGGACCACAGGAAACCTCCTTTGGCCTGAGAAGCTGATTCTATCCTTCCTGTAAGCTGCAAAACCTCTTTTCCCTCCTCTGGTACATACAAGATGCTGTCAATTCCCTGTCCCTGCCCCAAATGTGCAAAGGTGCCTGGTGTGCTGGGATTGCTTCAGAAGGGTGCATTAAGCTACCTGTTTATTAGGAGTTGTCAGGTTGCCTTGCACAACAGCCTCTGCTAGTTTAGGAATGAGACAGCAGGCGTGGGAAAGGAGCCTGCAGACGTCTCAGGGATGCACTAAACTATGGGGCAACCAGGTCTTTGTTTGTTTATTCAAATAATTGACTCACTTCCAGCTTTCCTAATAACTAGAATGCATGTTAATGGTAACATCATATTATAGGCAATGGGCTGGTGTAATCTGTCGTGTGGACTCATAGATTTTCCATATATGCAATTCCTCGGAATAATTTCCATTTGTCTGATCTTTTCAAATATTAAAACAAAGGAAGCAGAGATGGAAACAAAATACTGAACTGCCCCCAAAATCCCATGACTTTTGCAACATCTCTTGAAAACTCTGAGAGATTTGGAAAAAAATTCTATTCACCTTTTATCAAACTTCCCTGCACATTTTCTGTATGTCCTGACAAAATCCCTGTGCTTGCTGTTATGCCTTCAATCCATAATAGTTTGTTAACCAGGAATGTCTCTTGACAGTTCTGTTAAAACAAGCCTATCTACAGTGAATGCTGAGAAGCCACAATCAATAAACCAGTATATAATGATTACAACTAATGTGTCTCACTCAGCATGTAGGCCAAAACAGAAAAAGGGAAAAAAAAAAAAAAAAGCCTCTCGTCTAATTGTGTTTGAAGTAGACTTGTCTAAAATTAAGGGAGCACTTGTACCACAAGGACTGGAGCCAATTCCACTGAATCAATGGAGCCTGGGGCATGACTGCCAGCTTGCTTCATTGAAATCCCTCCTTCAAGCAAACTTCTGACATCAAGCCATTAGAAAAAGGTGACTGTTGCTTAAAAACAAAAAAAGAAAACCAGGCACCACCTGAGACCTGATAACCCCTTCTTGTTTTGAGTCTGTACGGTGGAGTTTGCATAATGTGGGGCCTGGACTTGCTCCTCACAAAAGCATGATCAACCTTCAGGGGAGAAACATCTTGGGGCAGCTGCTGTGGTCATAGATATGGTTACATTTTCTTCTTTCTGCTTCCTGACCAGACCACTTTTGTGTTTTGTTTTTGTTGTTGTTGTTTGGTTGTTTTTTTTGTGATATTACTCATCTCATTGTGAATTCATCAGCTTTTCTGCTTATTCTAGTCCTGCATAGCACTATGATGTTCATTTGTGGTACTCAGCATGAAGTCTGATCTCTGGCATTTTTCTTTGTGAGAATCTGTGATTTCAAACCAAACAAACTTCATATCTTATTAGCCCCTCAGAACAAGACAGGTAGTTCTAGCTTCTTGAAACACTTTCCCTTCTTCTCTCTAAAAAAAATAATAGATGTGGCAGCCTGATTCCACTGCACACACACCCCTCCCCTTTTATTTCTAATATAGTCCTTTTGATTGGCTTGCAAATCCTTTTCTTTTTCTTTTTTTTTGTTTTTCCCCCATTAACTCTTAAAAATCCACATGCATTTGTGAAGAAGTGGTTTACTTCAAGCTTTTCTGTTACCCTGTCTGCTTATTTTATCTTTCAGCCTGATTTTCCCTTATTAAATCAAGCCAATATATTTAAACAGTGAATTTCCCAATAGCAAAGTCAACAAACAAGAGCCATGAATTATTACACAGTAATAATTTCCATCACATTAGCAACTGTGTTTTGCTGTATATTTTAGTTACAGCTACCCTCAGTGGATAATGAAAAACCTCCCATTATGTTGCAAGTCTTTCAGCATACAATGTCCATCATGATTGATTTCATGAGATCCTTGGGTGCTATTGTACATGCATAATTTAGAGTAAGTGTCACAGGTCATGTCACTTACCCCCTTCTAATGTAGGGCTCTCAAGACTTTTGGATAAAAAACTATCTCTGGCTTATAGTAAGAAACATGGAGAGGCTTCTGCACTTTTCTTCAGGGTCCTTCTCAACCACTACAGTTCACAGCCATGTAACTGGCCATGATGTAAAATCCTAGAATACCAGCTTGGAAGGGACCTCACGGATCATCTCATACAACCTTTCTTAGCAAAAGAATGGTCTAGGCAAGATGGCCAACACGTAGTCCAGCTGACACTTAAAAGTGTCCAATCTTGTGGAATCCACCACTTCCCTGGGGAGACTATTCCCGTAGCTGATTGCTCTCATTTTGAAAAATTGTCCTCTTGTGTTCAGTCAGAATCTTCCCAGGAGTAACTTACACCCATTACCCTTTATCTGCTCCATCCGACTCCTTGTAAAAAGGGGGTCTCCATCTTCTTGGTAGCCACACTTCCATTACTGAAACATGGTGATGAAGTCTCCCCTAAGCCTTCTTTTCTCCAGGCTGAACAAACCCAGTTCTCTCAGACTTCCCTTGTACAACACGCTTTCCAGCCCTTTGATAATCTTTGTGGTCCTTCTCTGGACCCTCTCCAGCCTGTCTGCATCTTTTTTGTGTAGTACGGACCAAAACTGAACATGATGTTCCAGGTGTGGCCTGACAAGCACCAAGTAGAGTGGGATGAAGATTTCTTTGTCTCTGCTTTATCTCTGCCAGCTCTCTGATCACCCTTGAGTGAATATTGTCAGGTCCCATTGATGTGTAGGGGTCAAGCTCCTGTAATAGTTTACATACCAGCTTTTCCTTTGCTGACAGTGGGTCAATGTTTGCATCAACCTGCATTTTTGTCCCTCAGGCCTGGGATCCATCAGTGCTGGTAAAGACAGAGGTGAGGAAAGCGTTGAGAACCTCTGGCTTTTCAGCATTGTTGGTGACTAGTTCACCTCTCCTGTATAACCATGAGACTATGTTTTCCTTCTGTTTCTATTTGTTGTTTCTATACCTGAAGAACCCGTTCTTGTAATTCATGACATCTCTGGCCAATTTCAATTTGAGCTGAGCTTTTGCTTTTCTAACTACACCTCTGCACACCCTGGCAATGCACTTGTAGTTCTCAATGGGTATTCATCTGCTTTTCGGTCTCTGGTACACTTCCTTTTTGATTTTGAGCAGACTCAGAATAATTTTGCAGGTAAGGCAAATTTAAATTGTCCTCTATAGACTTGGGTTTGTGCCAGTTCTGTAGCTGCAGAGGAGTGGGCTGAGTTGCCCCTAAAGTGGGAAGAGCAGGCAGTGGGGAAGAAGGTGGGAGAAGCTCTTGCACCCATCTCAGTGTGAGCATTGCCTTCCCACTTGAGATTGGAGCATTGTGCTTGTGTTGAATGGAGACCTGTGGGATGAAGCTTTACAGGTAAAGCCCTACAGGACCCATTGCTTTTTGCATGATCTGAATTGTTTTTATTTGACTCTCACTGTTGCTGTTGATAAATGTGCTCTCCTCTCTTTGAAGACACTTAGCATTTTGGAATAAATCCCCCCTCTTCCCTCTCAATTGCTTAAATTAAGAGCAGAAAAAAATAATCCTGCCAATGATGAAGAAACTTTTTCAATACTTTAAAGCCAAATGGCAATAACTTTTCTGTCTCACTCTGTGTTTGCTCTTCCCAGGAGTGACTGCTGCAACACAACAATCATTGCAACCAGACAGTTTGATTCCTGTGTTATATTCTTTTAGCCCAAAGACATGACTGTATTTCTAGAGAGATTAATCATAGGGATTCAAGTGCTTCTTTGTCAGGAAAATTGCAACTAGCCCTCTCTATTACTTCATGAGCACTGGTTGCATTTTCTTTGGATTTACAATTTACCTCCTGTGCTAGCTGCTTCAAGCTCTCTGCTAGTAGATAAAGGGACAGTTGCAGCCTCTGCCCCGAGGAGCATGTCTTCATACCTGTGCTTGTGCCTGCTGCAGCTTCACAATGCAAAATGTTTAGTAACAATATTGCTTTAAGGGTTCTAACCCCACATGCCTGCTGCCATGCCTGTCTCGGAGCCCTCACCATTGTGCTTACAGAGCTGTGTTAAGCCACACTGGAAGCCTGTGAGCTGTTCTTTAAAAATACACCTTTTTCAGGACTCTAAAAATGCTGGTTCAGCAGAAATGAGCACCGCTGGGACAGAGGAGGACAGGGCTGAGGAAGGACGATGGTACAGGAACACTGAAAGTGGATTTACCCATCAAAACTTTACACCACAAAACCATGGACTGAGATTTCTACCAGCCTTGATGATTCTTAGCAGTACCACGAGCTGGCTGTGCTATTGATTCTGTCCCAGACATGAGCAGGAGCCCTCCAGCAGTAAGGAAGGAGGAATGGGAAGGCACTGGAAGACCAACAGTATTGAAGTGGTGCAAAGCTGTGCTTACAGTACAGAGTAGCCAAACAAGATAGATATTTTAATATGAGCCTATGTTTTCCTCAGTGCCTCAAATCAAAAGCAAGTGTAGGCCCTGACTTAATATTTTTATGTAGAAAGGATTCCAGTTACAGTTGGAATAAGTTATAACTCAGGTTAGCTTTGCAGTGAAATTAAGCTCAAAGATCTTATAAACATAAACCTTGATTTAAATTGATTTAAAACTGTATAAAGTAGATCTGCTGGCATAATTCTATTTTAGCAATGATGAAAAGACCCCAAAGGCCAATATCTCTAAGGCAATTTGTCCAAGGAAGAAACTCCCCTTTTCAGTTAATGAACCATTTTATAAAGCACTTAATATTATTAACTTTCATTATAACTGTCCTATAAAATACACATTAGGTCACCATCTTCAGCTAGGAAGTCATCACTCAAGTTATGTATCATCAACATTATGAGTTCATATATTTCAGAAGTTCTCTTCTTTGCTTTTTTCACAAATTTACCTACATGATCCATTTTTAAATGGTTCCTCCTTTAAGTTTGTGGCTTTTTACTGAATGTCAAGCTGCAAGAGGAAAACTCTGCACTGCATTTGCCAAAATTTGTTGCTGTTGCAGCTTGGTGGGTTTTACTGCTTTGATTTAATGATCAATTGAATAAGACAGTAAATTGGGCAAAACGATGCTAAAACCAGAAGTTGCAACATGATTTGTGAAGACACAAACTTATAAATGAGCAACAAAGCAAGGAAGCAGGGAAGTTAGACAGGATCTGTCTATATGCTTGAGACTACCTTCCTTCTACCTCAAAATCATACCTGACCTGAGACATACCTACACAGCAGCACAAAAATAATTTTAAAATATCAAAAAACTCTGGTGGCAATTCCATCTTTGTGATTACTTTCTTCCTTGTAGCTTTCCTACTCTTCATGTTTATGCAGATTCTTATCAGCACTGGGCATTGCATAGTCTGCTATAGCAAACTGTGGAGTGGGGATTGCACTGCAGAAAATAAAATGTCAATGATGATGATTAAGGTTTTCCTGGCTTTCCCATATGCCCTGTTATTATCACTGCTGCCATCATTCAGCTGCCGAACTTTCCGTGCTGTGCTCATTGATGCCTCTGCAACTGGAGTAGGTAGGATATTAAACTGAAGAAATTTCTTTAAGAGACTGTGAATCTAAATTGCTCTTCCTTCATAAAATCATTCTGAAAGGACTGTGCAGTCCCAAAATCCCAAAAGAAAAGCTCTTCTAAGATACCAGAAGAAGAAGACAGTTGCATTGCTCAATTAGAAAACCCTTGACAATGACAAGCAGAAGGGAGTGACCACACAAATGTTTCCTGTGCTGAGGTACCCCAGATTTCACGGGGGTGTTGTAAGGTGACTTGTGTAACCTGTGGGTAGTCTGGCCAGCACCTCATTGTGGAGATGCCATTTGATAATGGTCTAACCTGACTAAGCCAACCTAATGGCAAGTTACCTTTGAAATCCCTTCCCCACCTGTCCCCTTCTCTGTGTTTCTAATACATTTCTTGTGCTGGCCCTGGTGCTCTTTGGAGCCACAGCCAGTCAGATCAGAGGGCTCAGACAACAGAAAACGAAGCTTGCAAGAAAGCATTTAGTTCATTATCAGTTTAGCTTTCTGCACTGGATTATTTGGTGAAACACTGGAATGTGTTGCCCAGAGAGGTGGTGGAGGGCCCATCTCTGGAGACATTCAAAGTCAGGCTTGATGGGGCTCTGAGCAACCCAATTCAGTTAAAGAGATCCCTGCGCATTGCAGGGGGTTGGTCTAGATGATCTTTAAAGGTCCCTTCCAAACCAATACATTCTAGGATTCTATGATTTACATTTGATGTACATCCCTGGTAAAGACCTTGCAGAAAGCATGTCTGGCAGACAGGAGGGGGAGTGGGACTTCTCCTTTCAGCTCTGAGTTTGGTTTAACTAAATCATAAAACTGTGGGCGAATTTCTCCAAGGCACAGACTCTGGCAGTGAAGAAGTGCCTGCCCTGCTTCATGCCCAGCTGATTGCTTCTGCCCCTGTACTGAAGTTCACAGCAGACCCATGCAATCATCCCCTGTAGGGCTAGACAATACACTGGGCTGTGGCTCAAGGTGCATAACTTCTCACATAACAGCAGGGCTGATGACCTGTGGTGTAAGACCAGGAGTGAGTCTCTGGAGGTCATAGGGCAGGAACTTCTTTAGCCAACGTGGTTGCTGGAGTCAGTCTCTCATGAAACTTCAGTGGGAAGGATTTCAGTGCATCATGTTCCCTTGAACTCATAAGTGCCTGCAATTCCTGTCTACTTATTAGTTAAAGAAAATCTCTGTGTGGCAGCTACAATAGTGGATTCAGTTTTCTCCACAGAAAATATTCTCCTGTGGGAGCAAATTAACACATAGCTATTGTGGCATAGCATTGTAGGCTTGTATGTGAAACTGTGGTTGAACATCATTCAGTCTTGCAGCATAGGCAACTAGTTGACAACCAGTTGAACATGAGCCAGCAGTGTGCCCAGGTGGCCTGGAAGGACAATGGCATCCTGGCTTGTATCAGGAATAGTGTGACCAGCAGGACTAGGGATGTAATTCTCCCCCCGTACTCAGCAGTGGTGAGGCCTCACCTGGACTACTATGTCCAGTTCTGGGCCCCTCCCCAAGATATTGAGGAGCCGGAGAAGGTCCAGAGGAGAGCAATGAGGTTGGCGAAAGGACTAGAGGGAAAGTCTTATAGGGAGAGGCTGAGGGAGCTGGGGTTGTTTAGCCTGGAGAAGAGGAGACTCAGTGAGGACCATATGACTCTCTACAACTATCTGAAGGGAGGTTGTAGTTCAGGTGGGGGTCGGGTCGGGCTCTTCTCCCAGGCAGCTAGTGACAGGACGAGAGGGCAGAGTCTGAAGATGTGCCAGGGGAGGTTTAGGTTGGATATTAGGAAGCACTTCCTCATGGAAAGGGTGATCAGACATTGGAATGGACTGCCCAGGGAAGTGGTGGAATCACCATCCCTGGAGGTCTTTAAGGAAAGACTGGATGTGGCACTTAGTGCCATGGTCTAGCTGATGTAGTGATGTTAGGTCATAGGTTGGACTTGATGATCTCAGAGGTCTTTTCCGGCCTCAATAATTTTGTGTGATTCTGTGTGACAGACAGGCATTGCAGAGGGGCCCCTAATACAATTGCAGTACAGTTACTAGGGCTTACTACTGCCACAGATCTCCTTTGCAGAATGGAGCCATGAGATATAGACTCATTAGCTCATGCTACAGCCCTTCAGAATCCACAGCTTTAATGATGATTTAGGAATAAACAAAAATCCAATTTCTTCTATGCTGACAATAAACCATAATTTATGTTAGGAAAAAAACCCCAAACAAACCCCTAAGACTCCCTATATTTAGATGGCCAGAAGCACCTGAAGGTGTGGTCTTCACAGGCAATCTCAGTTTCACTGGGAGTTTGTGTGCAGACAAGCCTCCAAAAGAGGAGTGATTCTGATGCAACTACGTGAGTTGCAGAACTAGCGTCTGAGGCAAGGACCAGTCACTATAAAGAGCTGTCTCTGTTGAGGCTGCTGTGAGGGATGAGTGAGCTTTTTGGACCTCTCCTGTTAAGAAAGCTTCACAAAATATTTTACTTATAAAAGAGTTTCTGCTTGGAGAGCGTGGCAAAGTTCAAACTAATTATTCACTATTTTGAGTGGACTCTTTTCCCCATCCTTAGATGTTTGAATTGCCCAACTCACAATGAATGCTTTCTCTTACTACAGCCAGGACAAAATGTGTAACGGATGTTGGCAGATCCCCTCCCAGCCCTGCCAATATCTAAAGGAGACTAATAATGCTGGTAAAAAACCAAAACCAACACACACACAAAACCCAACAACAACAACAAAACCCCCAAAAAACAACCAAAAACACACACAAAAAAACCTCACAAACTTCACTCACATAGTTTTTCGTTCTGATAATAAGGCAAACACAAGTATGAAGGAAAGCATTTTCTTTCTGCTTTGTTGCATATATATTGCTGTTTGGAGCAACAAAGAAGCCATTGTAATGTACAAATGTCAGTCCTCCAGTTGAACTTGTAGTTGCAGTTATCTGATTATATAAAAGGAGATACTGAAGAACTGTAAAACTCTCAAATATTTATTCAGCAAAGAGGCTGAATCCTGGACTCACTTTCCTAGCCATGCACATAGGCATGTTTCTTGGGTGTCATTTAATGTGTGCTGCTTTTTAGAGCACAGTTTGGGTAATTTCTAACTGTAATTTACTGTATGATTTCCTGAGTATGTAACAGTCCCAAAATAAGTGCCATTTTGTGGGTAGCAAAGTATTTGAGTGCAGCTCACCACCTCCAGCGTGTCAGCTAGATCTATTGCACCACTATTAATGGCATATTCAGAAGAACTTTTTTACTCTGTTACTGGAATTCTTCTAAGACTGTATTTAGCTTTGGCAAATGTTTCCCACGTGTCTTTGAGTGGCAGTCCATCTTTTGATGTTTATATTTGCCATCTGGAGATGTCAGCTTTGTTCTACAGAAGACTTACAAAATGGTGTAAGTAAATCTTAAGAAGTGGAAGATAACATTTTTTAAAGGTTTACAAACAAACATACCCATAAATAGTACAGAAAAGTGGAAGGTTTATTCATGTGTTATGGTATGGACATACTTTTTTGGCAAGTCGGTCTACTATCTGACATTTTTTTCAATCCTTTTTCTACAGATAACACAAAAGGAATTGTAAGCAACTTCTGCAAGAGAAAGCATACATACTGTAGTTTTTAGCTTGTTCATTTTATGCATGTGATCATATGTTCAGTATGATCAGGCTCACAGTTCTTCCAATACTCCTTATAATGAGGCAGATTTCCTGATCTTTGTGGATTTTCCACACAACTTTTGTGAAAATATTTGAACAAAGGATGATCTACATGTAAAATACAAAAAACTCCTGGGTTCTTTGGACAGGCAGATGCAAGAATTATGCACAATTCTTATGGCTGTTGCCATCACCATTCATACTTGCAACGATTTGAATAAAAAATCTGTGTTTCCTTGTACTCAGCTACAACTCAGATAAGCATCAGAAGAGATTAAATATAACCGTGTAAAGGATGTAACCTGCAGTAGGTTTGTTCTGCCACCAACTACTGCAGAATAACCACTAACATGAAATTCAGATCTTGGCAGATAAAACACTTCCAGCTGAACTTCTTAATTTCCATAATGTGGAATATTTGAAGCTATACCCACGTTAAATAGAATTAGATGCAACTGATGGTTGTAAACCACAGAACAATTAAAACTCAATCCCTGGAAATGTGTTAATGCTTTTTCCAGTTATTTATGCTGTAGAGGTAGGCAGGGCCATATACAGTACTCAGAAACAGCACACATTCATCTCTGTTTATATCACCAGGAAAAGCACTGCCATCTGCCCTTAGCAATTCTCTCTCTACTCTTTGCTCTTTGAAAGATGAGCCCAGCTTCAGTGTCACGTTAGGATTTATTGCAAGCGATCTGCTTCGAGTTGTTTTCTGGTCACCAGCAGTTTATTTGGATTCCCTTTTCTCTTTACTGTTGGCTAGTGCCACCATGGGACTTGGGCTTGTCAGAGTTATTTTATACATCATTAGCTCAGCAGTGCACGATTACTTTCCCATAGAAAAGTAAATCTTTCTCAGGAGACACATGTAAATCCTGGCTGTTGAGACAGTGGCTTTTAAAGATTTCCTTGAAAGCTGAATACTCAGGTTTTTATTCTTTGCTGCCTCGCACTTCTTGCTGTCATTTATAGCCCTGCCACAGAAGGCTGTTGAAGCACCTCCACGCTGCCTCCTCCAACCTTTGAGACCGCCTCCTTTGTAATCTTAGTGCCCTGGTACACAGGTCTTATTTACTTATTTTAATGCAATTTCAAGTTCATTTCCTGTAACGATCAAAAGCGGGTGGCGCGGCTCAGCCCTGGAAAGGAAGGATTCTGCAGCCCCTGCTGCCTTACGGAGAGTAACTAGGGCAGAGGCCAGCTGGGCGGCAGCCAGCGCCTGGCTCCGGCACGCGGGCTGGGAAGCTCCAAGGTGAAACCTAATTGGACACACTTGAAAACTAGAGGCCGTAAATAGAGTAAAACAAATAAACACACTCAGAAAATAAATAATTTTTTTTTTTTTTTTTAAAAAAGGGCTGCAAGAGCTGGACTGTTTCAAAACACTCTGGTTTTTTACAGAGTCATCACTTCGTTTGCATGGTAATGCAGATCTAGCGCGTTCTGTCCCGTTCCCCCTTGGGATGTAGTTTGCTGAAAGACTCAGGTACATTGCTGTTAGTTAGCATCCGTGAGTTTGGCTGGCGGGGTCAGGACACAGCAGTTGTCCCAATGCATTTGGGGTGCCTCGGTGCCCGGCTGCTGCCATTCCTGCACCAAGGGGCTCATTTTCAGAGCCTGAGAGCTGCTCTGCCAGTGAAACCTACAAGAGCTCAGAGCATTCAGCATTTCCCCTATGTTTCTACAACATTAGGGCTCGATTTGTAGAATGGTTTCTTCAAAGACCTGTTCTGTTCCTGCTTTTCAGGTGATTAGATACTACAGTAATAGCTGCTGTTCATGGGGAGCCCAGGCTTGCTGGGAGCCCAGTACTTTGTAATAGCAGCAAAGTTGTTAACCACCTCTCTACACCCCAAACATTTCAAGGGCTAGGTGGGCCCACATAATCATTAGCACAGAACTCTATTAACCAAGCTATCAGCCTGATTTCTAGAGTTTTCCATTCAATGTTTATGTCCTCTGACTTGTCCACTGTTCATTTTTCCCCAGTCAGTTCTGCCCGTCGTTATCAAGGGCAGCACTTTCTGGAGGGATCTGGAAGAACCTTAGTGATTCCTTTGCCTTCCAATATTTATACTTATTTTAATTAAATAATGATTTTTTTTTTCTATCTGCCTGTACTGTGGCAATATCACTAATGTGTGTCCCACACAGATAATGGAGAATGGTTCCTCCTGTTATTAATCCATGTTATCTGTGAAATTCCAATGGTGTTTGCCAGTGGTGTCTAAGGGCTGCAGCAACTGCCTTCCAGAGGAGGCTGCAGACTTGTTATAGCTTATCTCCCTTGGGCCTAATTCTCTTCTGTCTTGGTTTCTTGTTACCGATTTAGACTTGTGCAAGGTGTACATCAAACATTAGGATTAGTGTACATTTGGGATTTGGTAGCATTTTACCTTCGTCCGCAAAAACCTACAGTGACCCAAAAGTCATGCTGACAATACCACACTTCTGGCCAAAGATGTCTTTTGGTGTGTTCCCACTTGCAGGGGTCCCTGGGATGCCTGTAGTGTAGAACTATGCTCGCAACCTTTTCAAGTGTGCACTAGCCTTTAAGGACTAGGCAAGTCATGACGGAGAATTAAAATTCTTGCCAGTGGAGATTAATCTGGTAAGACCTAGAGCAACACTTACACAAGCACTTCAGAGAAGTTTATGTATGTAAGTCTCCATAAAGGACTTCTTAGGTTGAGATTTTTAAGGGGACAGAGAGTGCCTTGGTGGAATTATCTAAGGAGGGAGAATACCTCATAGCTAGTGTGTCTCAGAGCATGGCCCCGCTAAGGGACTGCTAGTTACAGCTGTTCCTTCCTCTGACATTTGTCTCTGCTCCTGCCAGTGCTGCTGCTGACTGCCCCTTTGGTATGTCAGCTTAAAAAAGTAACCTTTGGGAAAAAATGTGCTGGCTTTTCAAAGCTGGACCAGTTTCTCAATCACTCCCAAAAAGAGCTGGGTTGGCTTTCCCAATGGGGTGGTACATTGTGATTTTGGGACCGGGGACTTGTGGTCAGGACAGATGGTGAAAGGTGAAGGGGTGCTCTGTAGTTCTATTGCCCATTTTCTTGGTGGTTACATTCCAGATATGGAAATATATTCTAACTGGAGCAGATTTATTGGGGCACTTGGGAGAGAACAACTGTTTTACAGTCAGTGTGAAAGGGGGAATTACCATATAACATGCACAGGAACTATGGAATGAAATATCCAAACGTATGAGCACCTCTGTTTATCCTTACAAACACACTCCAAGATATTACTTCATGAGAGGCTGCAAGAAAGAAGCCAGAGCAAAAGAGCCACAAAGATGATGAAGGGAGTGGAACATCTCCCTTATGAGGAAAGGCTGAGGGAGCTGGGTCTCTTTAGCTTGGAGGAGACTGAGGGGCAACCTCATCAATGTTTACAAATATGTTAAGGGTGAGTGTCAGGAGGACAGAGCCAGGCTTTTTACACTGATGTCCAGTGATAGGACAAGAGGCAATGGGTGCAAACTAGAACACAGGAGGTTCCATGTAAACATCAGAAAAAACTTCTTTCCTGTGAGGGTGACAGAGCACTGGAACAGGCTGCCCAGAGAGGTTGTGGTGTCTTCTTCACTGGAGACATTAAAAACCCGCCTGGACACGTTCCTGTGTGATGTGCTCTAGGTGATCCTGCTCTGGCAGGGGGGTTGGACCAGATGATCTTTTGAGGTCCCTTCCAACCCCTAAGATCCTGTGATTCTGTGAAAAGGAAAAACCAGAATTGTTCACAACTGTCAATTAGAAAATGATACAGTATGTAAAAAAATCAGAGACTTCATGAAAGCCAGCTATGCACTGCAGTCATTTATGCTTAGTATTGGCTTGTAACTATTGCTATATGCAAAAGGATAGCAAATAATTAACATAAAACTGGTTAGTTATTACCTGGACCTGGAGCCAAACTATGTTCTAGCTAATTTACTGTAAAGGCTTATCTGCACGCACGCTGTTCCCACCCTTGCTCTGGTACCAGAGCAGCTTTGGTTGAGGTAAGAACTGCAGAAGCTCTTGTTCAACCGGGCAGGGACATTTTTACTGCCATGTGGCCTAATCTGGTTGTGCAGTCATGTGTGCACAGCACAGAGTACGGATGTGTGTTTTACAGCTTTTCCTCAGAAATGGCTTTAATGTGCACGCCAACAGTCAGCATATAAAAATCATTTCCATCAAGTGATTTTGGGATATAGGAAAGACAGATTTCAAGGCTTGTTACTATGCTACTGTGGTGGGCTTTAAAAAGGAAACATTTTTCCTGGCATGTTATAAATATCTCACCATGCCATTACAATCACAGACTGGGAAACTATGACAGCTACGCATGAGAATGGCAACACTGCAGTAATACAAAATCTCTCATTCTCTTTTGTTTGCCTGATGGAGAGCTGCAAGAAGGAAAGCTAATGTCCAGACATTTTCTTGCCTTCTTTTTTTAAAAACTAAAATTGCTTGTTGTTTACCTTAGAAACAGGGGCTTTGTTTACAGTGTGTTCTGTGCTGGGAAGCATATGGAAATATAGGCAGTCCCTGCTTGAGAAGGCTCTATTCTCACTGAGCTACTTACTCCAAGGCTATGTTTCCACAGGAGGACCCAGATGCAGGTTTGGGTGACTAACCCAACACAAGAGAGTGTCCCAGAGAACTCAGGCATTTGAAAACATACGCCTAAGTTTCTAAAAGTAAGCAAGGAGTTAAACAATAAACCATATCAGGTAGCCTGTTTATTACCATATAGCTATTTCCACTGCTGTTCTCCATAAAGTTGTGCCAGCACTTTCATTTTAAACACTGTTTTTCATTAGTTTATATAACACAGCTGTAAATATTTTTTCAGCCTGAAACTTGGCATTCAAAGTCACAAGAGAGAAACTAGGAAAACAACAGCCCCTGGGTACGTTGTTTTTGAATGATATAAAAGTGAAACTCCTGGGAGTGTTGTATGGGACAGTACATTCAATTCAATAAAAGTTTTGGATTAACAAGTAGAGGACATATAAAGCCATCTCAGCAGAAGTCCTCCACAAGGCAGCAATCCTGGAAAAGGGCAGGGAACAGGCTTGTGTGTTGAATCTTGGTCTGGAATGGAAAAGCTCAATAAACAAAATACCAATGTAGTAATGCTGAAGGAATATAATTAGTCTCCACGTTCTTGACTTCTGCTCTCTGGTATTTCCATTGTAAACGTGGAACATCTCCATGAAGCACGGGGAGAGCCAAGGATACAACAGTATGTTCTTCTATAAGTAACACAGATCAAGGCTCTGACGGCCGAGACTGAGCTCATACACGACAGCTAAGCCATCTCACAGCCTGGCAGAAAACTAGCCTCTATTTGTGTTTTTGTTTTGTTCTTCTCTTTGTTTTGTTTGGTTGTTTTGTAGTTTGTTGGGGTTTTTTTTTGCCAGCCTAGTTTTCTGCCAGGTTAGTGAACTCAGTTACTCCAGAGAAGCCTTCAAATTCTAGAGCCAATGCAAGGAAAATTGTTGGAGCAAAGACTCTGGTCACAGTGCCTGGTGAGGTAGCTCAGCCCCTTTGCATGACTGGCCTTCATTATCTTCCAAGGGAGACCTTCTCAGTAGCAGCAATGAGCAGCTGCTTCTCCCTGCTCATCCTGGACTCTGTGCCTCCTCTCAGCTGGGCTGGCACAACTGCTGGTGCAACCAGTGGTGAACTTCACCAGGGAACCTAGATGGTTTAGCTGGGTTATTTCCTAAGGTGGCTTACTGCATGGTTACACAAATGGTTGGACTGGTGCAACTCCAGAGGCTGTAAGGAAGCACGGGTGATCAGCTGATGGGGATGGGATAAACAGCAACTGCTTTAACCAGTCTAAAGCAGTACTGACACCAGAAGGCAAACCACAGGCTCAAGTTATTGCAACTTTTTCCATTGACTTAAGTGAACAATAATTAATCCCCCTATTGCAACCCCAAATCTTGGTAAGAGTGTAATAATCTACCTTTTTTACCCATTATTTAAATAGAATTGTGTTTAGAGAAAAAAGTCACATGAGTTCTGATGTTGTTTATAAAACTCCTGCCTGAGGGCTTTTGGAATAGGTACTAAAAGGCCATTTGGGTAGCAACCCATTGAGTCCCATTTCCTGTCTTATTAATCAGCTTTATGTGATTATTGATAATCTACAAAAGCAGTTATTGGTCTCTGCTGTGACTAGGGATGATGTAAAATAACATGAAAATAAGTATGAAAAAAAAAAAAAATTGTGGCTGATAGAGGCTCCTGTGTGTCTGGCTCAGCTGAGAACACAGGCTAGGAAAAAAGCACTGGGATGTGTCTGCTGAAAGCAAGCACCCAGCCCTTCTCTTTCCCGTGCTTGGCCACCTACCCCATGCTTGTGTAGCTTTAGCACTTGTGCCAAGGAAGTCCCAGGCTGTCTCCCCTAAAAGCTATCTTGAACTTGCCCATCTGGATAGGTCAGTGTATCCATTAAAACCCCAGTTGCATTAAATCAGAGTGGAGGAAACTCTTCAAAACCACTGAAGGAGGCCCACTACCTGGGGATAACACAGCAGAACCTTCAGGCATGTAGCTTGTGCTTATGGCAGGGTTACTAAAAACTCACTACTTTTTGGTTGTGTTGGATCTAGGTGCCCAGTCTAAGTATCAAAGTGTTGCCCAGGAACTCCCTGGGTGTGGTGATACCGAATGATAATTCCTGCTCAAACCTGTGAGGGTTTGGCTCTTTGAAAGGAGCTATCAGCATTCCTAGAATAAATCAGAGGAAACGACTTGATGTCCCTGGGAGGAAGATTTTTTTCTCAGCCCCATATGCTTATACTTAGAGCAAACCTCACAGAAAAGCTGTGACACTTAATTAGTGCATGCAAAGCCCATCACTGTGTACACAGTGAAGATTGTTGCCCCGGCAAGGGAAGGGACAAGGTGGCCCAACAACTCTGTGGTGAGTCAGATATGTTGCCTAATCCATAGTACAGCTGCATGGCGTGGGATACTCACTATAAACACACTGTCTTATCACCTGTTTATCAGGGAGGGTGAACTGGTTCAGCTAAAATAAGAACAGGAATCAACCTGTGTCCGACAGCACCTCAACCTCACCTCCACTTATGCTCCGGCACGCCCCAGCCTGGGTTAAATAAACTCCCAAGGGATTTTATTTTTTTTTCTTGAAGCATTAATTACCTAATTGAACAAAATTAGGGAGGATGAAAATAACCCAGAGAAGTGTGGTTTTGTGCAGTGTTTCAAACAAGGTTTCCAAGCTGAAATAGAGCAATAAATGTCAGGGACCAGCTGCTTCCTTTCTTTCATGAGTCCATGTGGAGATGGTGATTCCCTTCAGATTCCCCCTTGTGAAACCCTGGCAGAGAGTATTATTTACAAAAGAAATAAAGGACGTCAGCAAACAGAGGTGGACTTTATGTCATTCCCTTCTCATTTTCTCATTACCAATCCATTGAGTGCTGTGGTTGCATTCAGGGGACTCATAAAATCATTTGCCCCACCGAGGCTCTGGTCCCACTGCTCTCTGAAGTCACGTCCCGCTTCCCACCGCTGTGCGGGAAGGAGAATGAGGCCAGACCTTCCAAGCATAACACGAGGGTTCAGCAGACGTTGGTTCCCCCCTCACCCTCTCCGTAGGGACATGTTAGGTGTCCTGTGGCATGTCACTGTTGCTCAGGTGTGGTATGAGGATAAAAGCACCCTGTCACCTCTGGAGGCTGCTGCGAGTTCCTTAGTGCTAGGTAAGTGGGTGATCAGTAGAGAGAGAAGCTTGTAAAGCACACAGCTCCAGACATGCTAAGATTGCAATGAGGGATTTATGTATTATTTTGATGATCACGCAGCATTTATATTGCAGGAGTGGTCAGATGTGCTAGAAGTTGTTCATACTGATAGGGAAATATAGTCTCTGTCACTAGGGAACACTTTTAAAAGATAAAGGAGATAAAGCCTGGGGGAAAGTAATACTTTTGTCTTACAAACATAGACCAAGGTAATGATGAGAGCTCTTGCCCACACTTATAGATCACACCCCGTGAAATACACTTGTAGCAGAATTATTAATCTCAGCTTTACTGCTCAGTTGTATTTTGTTTAGAAATCCAGTTTTTGGGTCAGGAAAGGCTCAGCAGAGTAGGAATGATGGAGTGGTGGGGATGGGCTAATCAGTAAGGGGATAAGAAAACAAAGGGAGATGGGGATAAAGAAGGAGCAGAAAGAAAGAAAGAAGGTGAGTGGTGAAATAGGAATGGAAAAACATCAACGGAGAATGCTAGCATGAGGAGATGTGTGGAGTTAGGAGAAGAGCAGCATAAAACAGGAACAATTGCCATTGGTACTTTAGGAAAAGAGTGGAAAATAGCCAAAGGTGTAAATGTTGGGCTCAGAAGCTCTAGAGCATCAGAAAGGACGCAGTGACCAGTGGGACTGAGGCAAGGACAACACCCTAGCAGGGACAGAAGAGGATGCTGCTGCCCTCTCTCACTCTGCTTCCCCAGCAGCACCCTTTTGTTACGTCTGCTCTTACAGTAGTTGCTCCTAAGGACAGCAATCTCTGTGCAAGTAGTCCTGCACTCTGGTGCTAAGAAATGTGCAAAATAAAGAATCAAATCCATTTGCAGTTGTCCTTCATTTCAGCGAAATCCCAAACTAGATTTGGGGCTATGTTTAGGTTTTAAGAGGAACTGATGCCAGGGTCAGGTGTTTCTTAGGTGCAATCTTACTAATTTGCAAAAAAGTTCTTCAAAGTCATATCTCCTGTGCATTGCAAGAAAGCCAAGCCTGCCCTTCCAACAAGCACCACTCCCAAATCTTAGTTTCTTCCTTACCTCCAATAGAGGTAGCACCTCACCCCTTCTCTGTTTTTTTCTCCTTTCTTTCCATTTCCCATGGGCATACACCCTTTGGTCTCTAATCAGTCCTAAGGATGCTCTTCAACACTTGGAGTGGTGCCTCCCACACACAGCACTGCAGCCACACCTAACCCTTCAGCAGTGTCATTGCTGCTGCTGCAGTGCCCGTCACTGAGCAGGAGCAGGAAACCAACCCAGGTTTAAAGCACTGCTTTAAAAATGAGAAGAGAAGGGGAGAGAGGGAGGGAGAGGCACAGCACAGTTATTTTTAACCTGGATTGACTCCCTTACCCGCTTCATGCTGCAACCTCACAGATACCTGCACCAATGGAGAAGACCATGGCAATGAGCTGGTAGCTGGGGGTTTGTGCTGCTGGACCTTCCTTGCTGACAAGACCAGGGTGGTATGTGCATGTGCTCTGCTGTGCTCAGCCCACAACGTCCTAGCCAGTGGCTTCTGCTGCTAATACTTCAAAAATGCACCCTTTATTCCTCCATCCACATGGTGAGTTCAAGGCAGCAAGCAGCTGGAGGTGAAAGCTTTTATCTCCACAGAAAACCAGGGATGTATAAGCTCTATGTGACATGGTTTCAGCTGAGTTACATTGGCCCATCACACAGATGAGGATCTGTTTGGCTGTGCTGACTGCTCTTCCAACATTATCTCAGTTTTAGTCTTATCAGGTGATGTTGGTAGGAGCCAGCTGTTGGATTCAGATGATCATATGTGAATCTCAGGTTTCTTTTTCCTTTCTTAAAGTAAGCTCATGGCAGGAAAATGAGGGAAGCCTGACAGCATGACACAAAGGCTGAAGCATTTGAAGGCCCGTAAAACACACTTCAAATGTACACATTTTGTAAAATCTCATTATTTTTTGTGGCTTGATTCATGACAGCTGAATCTTCAGGACTGGCAATGTTCATATAATGTAAAAGAGCTATAAACATTAAAGAAGTAAAAATGCACAAAGCTTCTACATCACCCACCAGCTGCAGCCGAGTTCTGCCTCATGGGGATTTATTGCAGCACCCTCAAGCAGAGCAAGTGGAGAAGTGGCACTATTATTTCTGATTACAAATGGACTGGGTAAGAGCATCAGCACTATAAACAGCCCATTATAGAATGGGCTGCACAGTACAACACCTACCATATTAATAACATTCAATTCTTCAGTTTTAAAAATAGTGCTCTCAGAAAGAAAAGCAATTGCATTCTAGTCTGACACCTGAAAGGAAATGTGGGAAGGAAATAACTGTAACTGGCACAGCTAATAATGGGCTATGATGTTACCCTCTTGGGAACTGGGGAGAATTGTCCTGCACTTTAGACTGGAATTAGCCTGATTTCTCAAATGTAAATCTGTGTTAATCCTTCTAAAAGTTAAAAAAAAGCCCAGGTGAGCTTTTGGTCCCCATGGAGCTCCTCTGTGCTGTTTTGATGTAAGAAAAGGGTCAAAAAGCTGCCTGTAGGGTTCATCTGAAGGCACCCCTCATACAAGGGAGCCAGAAACATCCCTGCCATCCCCATGCAGTCTCTCCCCACCTGCTGAGGGAAAGAGGCTGGAGCAACTTGCCCTTCAGTAACCTTTGTCTAAGGTAATGGTCCCTTGAGGCCTTTGGCAACTCAAAGATTAAAGGACTCATCTGAACACAGAAGTTGCACCGATTTAACTTATATCATGGCTTTGATTTGCTCTCCCAGAGCCAGTTCAAATTGTGGTTTCACAGGTTCCTATATCTTTGTTCCCATCCCTCTGCCAGAAGTCTGTATCTCCCAGTGGAGCCAGTGCCCCTTGGCAGGGGTGCTCATCTTGGCGGCTTTTGTGCAAAAACCAAGGTTTCCCATGCAGCTGCTTCCATGAGTCACTTGTGGGAGGACGCTGGACTTCTGCCCCAGAGGAGCTGTGGTACGGGGAGGTTTGGTTCACCATTCCAGCTCGCCATGGGATGATGATGACCAGCACAAGCATTGAGTAAACACTTGGGATGGGGACTCCTTGAAAGCAGCAGCGAGGGTTGTCAGCCTTTGTTGGTCAGCACAGCTGCTTCTGCAGCCCCAGGGAGATCAAACCCTCATCTCCCAAACTCCAGCAGCATGCCCAAGCCACGAGATTGTGAGATAGCTGGAGGAGAAGGGGACACTCTCCATCTCATCCTATGATTTATTATCTGTTGCTTAGAAAGAAACTGAGATTCAGGCAGAAGGAGCAAAAAGACGTCTTAGATATCACATCCTTGGTGAATCTCAGAGTGGTTTTAGAGGCAGATAGTTTTACACTCATTGCATAGATACTGCACCAATAGCATTGAGTGGGTGGTTGGTTTGCTGAAGGTTACCTAGCAAGCAAAGGACAGAACTGGGTAAAAATATCACCTTAAACTCTTTCCAGTGACTCATTCACTTCATGATAGTGCTTCCAACTAAGAACCTCTCTGGCAGAGAGATTCCATAGTTAAATGCTGGCATCTTCTTCCCATACCCTGGCCAGGTATCAGGTTTGAACCAAACCAGTCAAAGACATTCTGTGATTCTGTGTGATTCTGTATCCCTGCCTCGGCCTTCCACTGCCCAGATCATGTATAGGGGGACTTAAGTGTCCCTGCTTGCACCCATAAACCCACCCTGGGGGAGTGATGGGACACATCCAAGCTCCAAGATACACCAGTTTATTCATTCCAGGCTTAATGTGACCTCTTCCATTAAAGTGATGCAACATTACACATGGACTACAAAGGAATCTCCCACGACCTCTGAGAAATAAGGTATCTGAAGGAGGAACTAAAGATTTGTTTAAACCTTTGTCCCCTCATTTTTTCAGACTAAGTAGTGTATTAGCACAGCTGAAGGTCCAACCTATTTTTTTAGCCAGTGTAGATTGAACTAATCTGTCTGAACTCCAGTTGTACAATGAGAGGCTTCTTTAATGGCAGGAAGTCGGTTGTCCCCATATTCTTCCCTGAGACAAAAGTTCTGGGCACTGATAGATGAGAAAATAGCTAAGGCTTTTTCTAAAGAGCCAGTGAAATAAAATCACCAGAGGAAGTACTCCAAAGCCCTTCAATACAGCAAACTGTGTGGCAAAGCAGTACAAGCAAAGATTACATCATTCCCAGAAACAGCCAAACAGCTCTGTGAAGGTAATTACCAAGTATGATGTAAACAACTGGATAGGGGTACACGTAAACACTGCTAAACCAGAATACTGAGTGTCTTATCCTGGAGAACAGAATGAGAACATTTCAAGGCATATGTTAATTCATCAGCTCTCACCATTATTCTTGATCATGAGTGCTTGCGTTTCCATTCTGTCGTGGGAAGCTGTGAACATCAAAAGCCAGAGATGCACACACACACATCCAGGTCCACTGGCTCTGCTGGGGATGTATGAATCTCCAGCAACCAGATTGTAAGAAATAGCAGGAAGCTCATGAAGCTACATCTTAAGCCAGCTCTGGGAATGTGAATGAAAGCCACAATTTAAGTTTCTTTGATTGAGCCCCTGTGTAGAGACTAGAAACTGAAAATCAAAGCAGGGCTTGGTACCTTTTTCAAGGAGGTAGCTCCATGGACTAAATGCAAAGAGTTGGTAGCTCCCTCAGAAGTGCTGGTCCAAATCTCAACTGAGATGTGGGGAGCAGCTCTTTTCTGTTTTCAGAGCTGGCTGAACAAAGCAGTTTACTTTGAAGTGTGGTGTCACAATGTAGTTGCTTCATATAAACTAGTATGCAGGAGCAGCCTCCAAATGAACAGACAGCTTTTACTTCCCAGGTTGCTGTTTCCACTTGAAGAAAGGTCAGGAGATACTTCAGCCTGTATAGTGAGCTGGGACCCCACAGTACCCAACAGAGCTGCTGGGCTGTAGGATGGCTCCCATGGCACTTGGTGGGGCAGGTGACAGAACATAGCCAGAAGTCACTGATTTCCACCCAGATGTTCATACTGTCAGACCCCTGTGTGTTCACCTTTTGGGTGGTATGACTTTTTCAAATGCCCAACAAATTACTATGAAGAAACCAGCTGTCCCCAGGGTAACTGGGCTGGTAACAGGGCTGGTAACTGGGTGTAGGTGTCAATCAGTGTGGAGATATCTGGTGTGTCAGTGCTGGACAGCTGCAACTTTTACAACCAGGCACAACTCTCCCACACAATTTTGGCTGCCAGTTTTCTGGCTTCCTCCTCCTTGCAGGCAGCAGTGCCAGAAGAATGAGGATGCAGAGGAGGAGCAGAAGGAGCTCAATATGGTTGAACAAGGTGCTCTTCTGGAAGAACTGCCTTTCAAATGTCTTCACTCCTCATTATGCACTTTTCATCCACAGTGGTAGAGGAATATGCTGAGAGCCACCAGGACCTGCTTCAAGGTGATAAGAGGTCCTTTTCCACATGCAGCTCACCTGAGAGCCACCACATCGTAGAATCATAGAATCACAGAATGGTTTGGGTTGGAATGGACCTTAAAGATCATCAAGTTCCAACCCCCTGCCATGACTCCCACTAAACCAGGCTGCTCAAAGCCCCATCCAGCCCGGCCTTGAACACCTTTTGGGGGGGGAGTCCACAACTTCCCTGAGCAACCTGTTTGAGTGTCTCACCACCCACACAGTAAAGAATTTCTTCCTCAAATTTGATCTAAATCTAGACTCTTCCTGTTTGAAACCACTACCCCTCACCCTATCACTGCCTACACAAAAGCAGACAGCCATCAACATACAGGAAGGTGCAGCATGTGAAAGTCCCCAGGTCCAAGGGTGTTGTTAATGTCACATATGAGGGTCTAATTTCATTGACTGGGCTGGCAGCACAGTCCTTGCTGTTGTTATCCCTGAGCCAAGGCTTGGAGTTAATAAATACAAGTAGGCACCCCTAACTGGGTGCAGCCCTGGCCTCAATGGGGCAGACTGCACAAGTGCAGGATCACTCTTGCTCAGCTGGGCCAGTCCCATCTCAGGCTACACCACTGGCGGTACCTCAAGCTCCACAGCTTTGCAGTAATACTTCATCTAGAGGTTATCTTCTCTGCTTCAGGCCTTGAGAAAACCTTAGAGGTCTTTGTCTTTCCAGTGTACACAATTCACCAGATTGTCACTTGCCTCCACTGCTGAAAACCAGAGGACTGCCATCCCACTTAGGGGCATCACTAGCAGTGCCAGGGTTTCTCCTTTAGTTTCTAGAAGGTCTGCACCCCTCTGCATGGCTAAGACATTGGTGGGACACCTGGATTATAGAAAAGTCCATTTAATGATGGCCGGAAAAGCAAAAGAGAGCAGTGCAGCTCCATTCCTCTTTGCCACAAGAAGCATCAGCTGGGCTGCATGAGCCACAGATAATGGGTCTTGCACCTACAGCTGCCCCCTCCCTGCACCAGAAAAGAGGGACTCACCTCAGCTGGAGAGCAGAGGTTCAGACACTTCTAGGCTGTCTTAGCAGCCCCTGTCTTGCACCCATTAGAGTGGCAATTTCCAGAGCATGTGTCAGGCAGTCCTCCTACACCAATGCTGAGTGCAACACCTTGGATACAGGCCTGACATAATACTGGGAATATTTGCTATGATTTGTGGTACACAGCATCACTGATACGGTGACGTGACCTGCTGAGCTGTGTGGGACATTTCCTTTGCTTTGAGGTGCAAGTTCTGCATGCTTGGCAAGCCTTTATTAATTTTAAATAGAGTGGGGGATGTCAATTAACTGTGGGAGATATGTCAGCATTTGTTAATGCACTCTGCACTCCTCTATTAATTTTTCATGCCGTCGTGGATGTGAGTCTGCTCAGTGAAACATCAACAGCAGGACAGCCCATTTCCCTGCAGAGCCCTGTGCTGGGAGGCAGGGGGTGGAGAAGAGGGGGAGGCTCTCTGGTATTGTTTGGTGAGATTTTTTTTTCTGAGTGCCTGAGTACACTCATGAATGTAAAAAATTGTGGAACTTGTGCATAGCCAGTTTGAGACTCTAGAGTGCTGGCCTGTGGGGCTTCCCTCCCTGCCTGCAGAATCATTCCACTGTCTTTGTAGGCATTTTCTACATTATGATCGATTTAATATATTGGACTACATCTTGGACAATACTGGTGCATTAAAAAGAATAAAATTCAGCTTGAAAGCTAGGAGAAATATTACGCAAAACTTCCCACCCCACACCCCAGGAAAGTGCAATATTTTAATGCTATGCAAACAGAGCAAAGGCGAGGGGGCTAAATTCAAGGAGAAAGGAGACTTCTGTATACAGAGCTGAGAGTTCTTGGCACATTGTGGAGAGTCTTCCAGTGTGTATGACCAGCTTTGCCTATCTAGGAATCTTGGGAACTGGTGTGGTATGGCTTCCTAATCTGCACACAGCATCAAAGGTGGATCCACCTCCATGAAGCATTTTTGCACTGGTTCTTTGATCAGGAAGAGAGCTGCCTTGCATTCTCCAGCCTCTGCTCCTCCCAGAGCATTATGCTCCTGTCTTGCACATTTCTGCATTTCTCAGAGATCAAATGAGGCCACCAAAAACTTCCTTCTTTGTTTTTCCCTTTCTTCACTCTCAAGTCCTCTCAGGATGTTTCAGGCACAGATCTGGTAGAGTCAGAGAAGTCATAGGCAGACTTTGTCCTTTCCCCACAGCAGCTGAGCTAAGAGAAAGGACTTGTTGCCCCACCCTTAGGTGCCACCCTGGGAGTCTTGCCCCACTTTTGGGAGACCCATGGAATGGTGCGCCCTTCGCCACCTTTCCTCCTATGTGATTTTGGACCTCAGAGCAAGATCTGCAGCCATCCTGGGGAAGTGGCAGCTGCCTTGCTGAAGGGGACGTGCTGGCTGCAGCCCAGCTGCACCATAGCCGTACAGACTGTGCTGAAGGACAAACACATCATAAGAGGACAAACAAAGTGGCTTTCTACAAAGCTTGGGGGAAAGCCACTGAGGTCTGCATTGCCTGATAGATCATGAGAAGGGCTGGGATGATGTTCTGCTTGGCTGGTAGGAGATAACTGTGGATTTGGAATCTTGGGAGAGGCAGCCAGAAGCTCCACACTCTGGGCATCTGAAATGCCATTTACATCCCTTGCAGCCCTTCTTTGAGTCCACAGGGTATTTGACGCTGCTTTGCAATTAATTTGAAGACTAGGAAACTATCCATATCGAAGCCTTGCTAATAGTGCTTGGCAGTGTATGTCCTGCTCAGATTTCCTGCAGTTCTTCTCATAGAGAAATGCCACTTCAAGACTGCTAGAGATAGGAGATACTCATCTGAGTTTTATAAGGTTTTTCACTGGCAAAAGTGGTCTTGCTGACAGGCAAACAGGCTGTATAAGGATTGAGCAGGATGGCAGGGTGGTGAGAGAGGGAGGCAGGGAAGAGGACAAGGAGCTGGCTCTGAGGCAGCCAGGCTCCATCTTGTATCCCACATTTGCAGGGAGGGAGACGCTAATATGGGGTGGTTCTACAACAGCATAGACCAATCTGAAATGGAGTTGCTGTGGGGTTCATCTTCCTCTCCAGCCACAGCTGTACTGGCCTTATACTCCCAGGGCTGGCAGGGAGCCAGTGCAGGGAGCTGAGCTGGCTGAAAGCTAACACCATGGGGGAAAAAGGATGAGTCTTCAGAAACACCAGGTTCCTTCCCCACTCATGGTGTGGTTGCACTGGTGCCAGTGCTGGTGCCAGGGATGGGAGGAAGGGAGGATGGCTGCAGCTCTGAATTACGTCAAACTGAGGTCCAGCAGCGTTGTGTCCCAGCTTGAAAGGCTCCTTGAAAGAAATCTGGCTCCTGGCTGACTTCTCCTTTCTCCAACCATCCAATGTTCAGTGTGCTGCAGAAGGGCTGCTCTGCCTTCAAAGGCCACAGGTATGTTAATAAATCAAATGGCTGGGGGTTTCTTTCTTGGCCCTAAGGTCAAGTGGCATGGCTAAGCTCTCATCACCCATCCTGCCTCTTGGGGAATGATTCTTGTATTGTTCGTATCCCCCAGACTGGGCTGGACCGTAGCCTGGAGCCAAAATCGTGACAGAGTGTGCTCTAGCAGGACTTAAATCGTGTGACAGTGCTTGAACCCCAGTGCTGGCCCTGCGTAGAGCAGGAGTGGTGCTGATGGAGGATGGCCCGGGAGGGTGGGTGCTGCAGCAGGGGATGGCTCACACACAAGGATCCAGCTGCAACACAACATGGAGACATGGAAGGAGGCCCACAGGGAGCCACTGGCTGCCACAGGGTGGCTTACCCTGAGGGGATATTCAGGGTCCTCTGAGACGCAATATGGTCTGTGAGTATAGACAACCCCTTGGCCCCAGACTAAATATGTGTCTGTAAAAATACCATGCATTTCATCAGTGATACTGTTGTAAGGAACTGTGTCTTCCAGTGGTGTGAAGTGTGTGTGTAGCATAAAGAGACCCAAGAGATGCCACACAGCCTGTTCTGTGAGGGGCTTTGGGGCAAGACCTTCAAATGTTCTTGCTGCTCCTTGCTGACATTTAAAGGTCAGATGTATCCCAAAAAGTTACCTCACCAGGCATGCCAGTAATTTGTCTTTCTAATAAGCCCACAGATTCACCCAGCTGGCAACTGAAAATGTGCATTTCCAGACTTGCCAGTTCAGGGTAAGATCAGCTGCAAAAGTCAGACAGACTTCCTCTGGGTCTCTCATTTTTAGCAGTGAGGGCTGCCTAAGGAAGGCTTTCAAGTCTGCAGATGGAGCTGGAGTTGGGGTAGATGTGTTATCTTGGGTGAGGAAGTTCTGCAGCCTTAGCAGGCACAAAATTAAGGAAAACCTATTTCAGTGAGTGAATTCCCCAGATGTGCCTGTGAACAAGTCAATTGACTACAAAAGATCTATTAATCTACAATCAACTATTTAGAGTAAAACTGTGCTTTGAAGTTTTGAAGGCATTTTCGCAATAGAGGGGTTTGCCCTGATGTCCTTGGCCAAAAATAGTCACTTCTCTTATTTTTGTCCTGCTAACTTATGCCAGCTGGCTGCCACCCACCATTCCTGACGTGGCTGCACTTCAGTTCTGTTGTTTATGTAAAGTTTGTGCAGTGTGATTTAGGGCCCTTGGGATGAAATGTACTATATACATAGGAACTTTTTTTTTCCCAACCTTTTCTGTAGCCATTAAGGGCCTAATTCATGTCACCAAGCAAGGGCTCACATCAAGAGTTGGGCAAATATATGTGACTCCTGGTGTCTTCTGGCACATTATGGGTTCACTCTCTGGAGGAACCTTCCTTGAGCAACATCAGGAAATACTGCAGTATTCACTGAGTGCAGGGCCCCAGCACTCAGCTTCACTTTGGACCAGGGTGTTGAATGCCCAAGTCAAAGCATTGTTTGAATACAAGGGTTTTTAGTTTGGTGTTTTACTAAATAAACTTGTCTTTTTGCAAATAGATTGGAAACTGGATGTGGAGTTTGGCATGTTCCTTCACATTGGTAGTTCGGATCCAGCTGGATTTACCCATGCAGACTAGCTGGTGATGAAGAATAGGGTGGGCTGCAACCATCAAAGTGCTTCTTTCTCAACCTCATTATCAGTAAAGACTGAGATTGAATTTTAGCAATCATCACCACAACTCCATCTTTTCTGGCTCTACATCAGATATTCCTGTAATTAGGAATAATGTACAAATGTGCTGCTTTCACGAACAAATCCAGCCCTGCTGAGGAACTGGGAGAAGTAAATCTGGTCAAGAGTGATTCTGTCTTGCCATCTGTGACAAGTAGGGGCCTATTCCAAACTGTGCAGCACATATCCACACCACACACTGCATAATACAAAATGCAAGATCTGCAACATAGCAAAGCGACTGATATATAAGATACAGTTGCCTATTCAAATAGTGTCCTGAATACTTATCCACAGGAATTCCTGTGTCTCTTGAGCTGTAGAGTGGAGAAATGGTGACTTTCTAATATGGCTAGAAAGGTAAAGAAAAAAAAAAACAACAAAACAAAAAAAAGGTAAAGCTTGGAAATCCAGGGTCCAAATCTCATGCCTACAATACCCTTTCAGCAGTTTTTGATTAGGGGTCTTCAACCTCCACTGACTTAATCACACTGAAAAACAAGAGTTTCCCCTTCATTTTTAGAAGCCACAAAACATAAAGCAGAGTTCATGTGCCTTAACAGCAGGTGAAGTTGAAATTCCAGCTGTGCCCAGCCAGCACCAGCTTCTGCCAGCCCAGGCAAAGCCTGTGGCATGAAAGCTCATGCCCGTGTTGGTGGGTTAGTAAGCAGGCAAGCCTGCAGCCTTCCAGCTGCACCTCCTGTAGATGTTTCAACTCAGATGAATGTTTCTGCCTCCAAGAGCAGCAGTGGGGGGGGGGGGGCAAAAATGAAAGTAGGTATCTTTCTCCATGAGCTTCTGAGGTTTGCAGTGAATTTGGTTCCCAAACCTGCAATAGCAGCAGCACATAGTCTCAGTCTGGGCCTTTCATATGCTTTTCCTATCAGCACCTCAACTGCCCTAACAACAGGAAAGGGGAGCAGCTGCAAAGGGACACTGCTGAGGATGTCCTTCTCCAAACTCAAACATGAAATGAGACTTGTGGGCATTTGTCCCCAGGCAAGAAAAATGAAGAACAGAAAGAACAGATTGACATCTATGCTATACCTGGTGTAAAACGTTGGGCGTTGCTAATCAGAGGAGGGAGGTCTGCTCTGGCAGCCTGCCTTGCTTCTGACAGCAAACGCTGCTGAACAAACACCTTGGGCACCAGCAAAGCTCCTTGCAGACACTGGGAGGACATTTGGAGATCACTGCATGCCTTTCTCAGGCCACTGGGACTTCAGAAGCAGGTGGGAGCACTGCACTGAGAGTTATGACCTGGTGCTGCTGAATTTACAACACACAGCAAGACTAATCTGGACATTGAACAGGCAGAGTAGATATAATCTGCATCTCCAGGCCAGAGCTGTAATTCCCCTTGATTTATGGGATGGTGCACCTCTGCATCTCACTCCAGCAGAGCCTGTCACCTTCCTGGAGAAGACAGTCACCCCTTCTACCTGTCTGAAGGCAGAACAGACCATCAGGCAGAAGAAATCTTAGTGATTGTGCATGATGCTATGCCAAGTGAGAGCTGGGGGCAGCACAAGGCTGAGACACCAGATTTGTCTTAGAAAGCTGAGGCCTTATTTGCAAGGCATTATTTGGGATTAGGGTTATTTGGGATTAGGCATTATTAGCAGTAGGGATTTTGCTGACAGTGTGTGTGTGACACCAGCAGGTGAGTGTAGGGTGGGGCCAGTGACCATGGAGGACGCCTCATCTGGCACCCCACAACCTGCAAATGTCCTGACTCTTCCCCACCAAGACAGCGTGTGGAGCACATCAGTTTTCTCCTGGCTTCATTACAGGTGGGCCACCACAGCTTAGTCTCTCTTTCCAGGAAACTGAGTGGGTCCATGAGAAGTGCCACTGCACCAGGGGTGGGAATGAAAGCTCAGGGTCCTTTGGAGCAGAAGCCGGGGTTCTGGCTATCTCTTTGCAAGCCAGAGCGCATGCGCATAGGAGGACATGCACCCACACTGACCAGTTCACCCTCCTTTACTATGTTTTTGCCTTCCACTCTCTTGCTAATATCTCAGTTCCCTACCCCCACCTTCCCACCACATCTTGATTCCCAGTTCAGGATCCCAGCTCCACAACTCCTGTTCTCCTAATACTCATCTTCCCTAGGACATTTCTGTCCCAGGTCCAGCTCCTTCATGCACATCAAAACTGGATCAGCCCCACACCCACCTTCATTTGCTGTCAAGTGCCACTCAATCTTCTTTCATGGACTCCCTGGATATGATCAGATTCCCTCTGGGCTCCTGCAGCATGTGCTGGGAGGTGGGAGCTGCTCCCCATAAGACAGTAAATTACTCTCAGCCAAGTCTCTTTTCCCTTTGCAAATTCAAAGAAAGGTGGAAAATACTGGATTTTCCAAAGGTACCTTTGACTGTTAGGGGTTACCTGGTGCCAGGGGAGAAGATGGAAGTGTTCTGCACCCTTCTCCAAGTTCTATTTTATCTCTGTGTCCACTACAGCTGCACCAACCTCACAGCACATTAGTTAAAAAGTGGGTGTTGAAGAGGAGCTTAGGATTCTGCTTTGGATCCAAACGGCTGAGCTCAGAACCAGCAAGGAGTGGGAACTGGCTGCAGTGGTTGTGCTCTTGGACCTCCAGGACTGGGGTGCCCATGGGCACCTTGCTGGTCCTTTTGCTCTAATTGGGCACTGTGAAATGTCAACCTGGCATTAAAAGAAAAAACATGCATTGACAGAACTCTGTCATATCCAGAAAGAAAGCTGAAAGACCATACCACATATTATGCCCTTGCTGCTACAGAAGAAGTTGCTGCTTCACTTGTGCTGAGCACATGGGACTGGTGCCAGTGTGACACATTTTTTTCAGAAGTGAAAGAAAGGAGAACATATCGTTTTTAAAAAGCTTTCACTCTTCCAGGAACTCTCATAACTCACTTTTCCTCTCCTCATTATACTCCAAATAACTTCAGCTCTTTTATCCTCTAATTTAGCAAAGGAAAGTTCATTGCCATGTTCTTGATCCTGACACAAGAGTTACGGCTGCAGGTGTACCGCAGACTGGTGAAGGGGCTGTGGTGTACAGTTTGCCTGTCATCTCTGGTAGCAGCTGGGTTTGGGATGAGTCAAGGAGATAAGTTAGGAAACAAACAAGTGGGAAAGCAGATAGGCCAGTCGGCAGTGTAGTGAAGGTGCATCTGCTGCTGACTCAGAGACTTAATCCTTGTCTTATAACTTCTCACGCCTTCCAGGTCCAGCACTAAACCTCCAGGAGTTCTCATGGGGGAGATGTGAATTCCTCCTTCTCGTGAGGAGCACTAAGCACTTGAGCCCTTGGCGGGGGAAACACCCATACCTTCTCCATGTGGCAGAAACACCCACCCAATGACTACACACACCAGCTAACGGACAGGTGTGTGTATCCCGGCTGGTTGTACCGAGACACATAGTGTAGACACACTCCTGCTTGCAAGTGGTATCAGCAGCCTAAGGCATTATTAGATATATTTTATAATAGAATAAGGTGATTGTAAGGGAAATGGACCCTCAAAGGAAGCAGATCAGATATCCTGAAGAAAACAAGGAGAGGTACTTAGGAGGACACATACTATGCTAAAACATGAGTCTCTCAAAGGCAGGTGAATCCTGTGTCACAAAATAAAATGAGCTCTTGCTGTCATTCTGTTCATCTGAAGATTTGTTGTGAAGGCTGAAAGTCAGGTTGTCAAAGGAGTCCTCTTGTCCTGAGAAGAAAGAGATAACTATGAGATAGAGTGCTACCCTAGTGCCTTGTATGTGAGCCTCGTTGTCTAGAAAGGAGCCATAGTACAAGACTCCCTAGCACCAAGCTCCAGGAGGAGCCTTTTTGGCTTCTTGGTGGAGTACATGGGCATCTCCTAAGTCACTTTGCCTTGTCCTCCTCTTTTTATTCACATGCTCTCTATGGTCCTTCGCTCTGACCATTTCAGACAGCCTTTTTAATGCCCTCAGGGCTCTTGGCCCCTCCCCATCCTGGACCTGGCTATAAATTATGTTCCTTCTTCCTGCTTTGCCCCAATCTGTATTCTCTCTTCTCTCTCCTTCTCCCCCTTTCTCCAAAGTGCTTGGCATATTTTTTTCATCTACCTAGAGTAGGCTCCATGGGTATGCAATGAGCACAGAAGCTAATTAGTGACTGATGCTTCAGGGTTTTCATTTGAACATCATGATGCAGCCATGCTTTGAACGGAAATAAGGCACATGTTTTTGGGTGAGCGTGTGGGGTCTTTTGAGAGCTCTTCAGTGGAGACCAACCTCCTGCTCAGGCCCAGGCCTGACCTCTGCAAACAATCTCTGTAATACTCAGAAGACTTGGGTGCTACTCATAAAGTCTTTTGAAAAATTCCCTCAGTGCTCAGACTTGCAACAAATCCCATTGATAACATTGGTGAGATACTTGCAACTACACACATGAGTGAAAATTGTGGAATTCACTAAGAGCCTTTAGAAAGGGAAACGTGGACACATTTGGAGGATGTGGTCAAGCTTTCAGATGGCCAACTGGTGTCAATTTCTGACCTCCTCTGGCCCCTATTTATTACAAGAAACTGAGCTTAAACAAAGGGAATAAAATCCAGGAAAAGACACTCCTAAGGCTAAGTTATTAACATTACAAAGAAAAGAAGACAACAAATAAAAATAAGATAAATGTATCAAGATGATCTCAATAACCTCAACACAAAACCAGTTAATCCTTATAAATGTTAGGAAAGGCTCTTTGGGAAGCAGCTGTCCCTTTGGTTGCAAACATGCTAGAGTCAATTTAACATAGACACTGGAGCTGCTTAAATAGTTTAGTTTTGAAGCACTACTATCTAATGTTCACATCACAGAGCCAGTTATAAAACTCCCGTCTTAGATTTCTGTTCTCACAGAGTAGGTAACCCTTTCCTCCCCTCTGCAGGCAAGCTGACAGGTTTCAACAGAACATCTCAAATAAACAGAATTTTCACATCTCTTCTTAACCAGAAAATATCTGTAGCAGCACTTAGGATTCCAGATTTTTTTAGCATAGCATACTTTGCCTTTGAGCCAGCATTTAATCCTAAATTGTTTTCTTCATGGTGCAAATTCTAGGGATGAACACATGCATGCACACACAGAGCAACATTTTCATGATGTAGAAAAGAAAGCCCAGACATTTCCTAGATATTAAACACAAGCAGTAAACATTGATAAATAAGTTAATTACCAGAGGACTAGGCCTGGAGCTGAAGTCATGGAGGCAGCAGATGACCTCTTGGCTCAATGCTTCTCATGAACACACCTTGTTTGGTTGCTGGCAGGGAGGCAGGGAGGCAGGGACAACATGACCAGCAGAGTTTTGACTTCTCTATAAAATCACTGTCCTTGGAGACTGGAGAGCCACCCTTGGCTCAACAGGCTCATTGACCTTAAAGGTGAGAGATCCCAGACTGGCCCTTAAGGTTCATGAACTTTGCCTACCCTGCCTGGTGACACCTCCCTTCCCAGCCTGTAAGCAAATCCAGAGCAAGGCCTGACTTGGAGCTACCCCAGATTTGAAGTTAGCAAGTGAAAGATTTGGAAAAAGTCCCATTTACATCCACAGAATAGAAAGTATTTGGTGCCTTACAGAGCAGACACTGTACGTCTGTAAATGTTCCCCTGAGCCTTCATTCCCCTCCCTCCCTCCGTTTTTGTAAATAAAATATTAAACGCACAAGATGTTTCCTGAAGATTTTGGCATGATCTTATCTGGGTGAAAGGTCTCATGACGACTCTCTTGCCAACTTATAGAATTTCAACACAAAGCTATCCTATAAAAAACGCTGCTTGCCAGGGTTTGTTTGTTTTCTCCCCAGCCATGGCTCGACATTCACCCATCTGCAAACCCAAAAATAAATGTGTACAATTTATTACTACTGTCATTGTTTCTCTCCTAAAGAAGGCAACTTATAGTCAGCATTCTATTTTGGAAATAAGCTAAAAGTTAAGCAGTTTGTCTCTTGCATTCCTTTAGAGTAGCAAAACCTGCCAGTTACCTCTTTGCTGACTTGGCCTCCAAGCAGTGCTGGGCAATGCTGCCTGATGCTTCCACAGCTGATAGCAGAAGTCTCCTGTACCCCACCCAGAACACCATTTGTGGTATCCCTTTGGAGAAAGGGTGGCTGTGGGGTTTCTGACAGGGTGGGATCTTACTATCACCCCCCCTGGAGACTGGTCTGGCTGCAGGGAAAGGGGATGAGGAGCAGAGGATGAGGCCTCCCCAGGGCTCATGTTGCTCCTTCCCCAGCTGCCCTCCCTTCCCACCCTTTGGAGGATCAATGACAATAGCATTGCTCTGACACCATCTCTAGTTTATAGTAAATAGCAATAAAAATGTGTGTTCTGTGTTCTGGACTTACATACCCTTGGCCTACCCCGCTAGGGAGAAAGCCTCATCCCTCAGCCAGAGAGTTTGGAACCTGAGGGTGAACAGCTTGGTGGGACCAGGAAAGCCCACTTTTCTCTCCTCTGTTGCAGACTCTCTTTGCAACAAGGACAAGATGTCCAAAGCTACAGAGAACCACCCAGCTGGCTCATCCTTTGAAAACCTAGCCCTAAACCTTCTGTGCCTGAGCTCTGTCTCCAGTCAGTGATAAAAGCACTTCCCTACACCACAAGTGTCCTGTTGAGACAAGTATTCAAAACTGGAAGCACTCAGTGATGGGACAACCAAATCCTTGTGCTAATAGCCGGGAGCAAGATGCTGCCAGGAGAGCTGTCCTAGCATGTCCAATTTCTTTTGGTGTAACAGACCACTATGCTGATGGAAACTGAGGCCCTGCTGCCACATGGACTTGGCAGGGACACAAAGATCTGAGGGCTTGGGCCAGGCACAGGATGTAGTGGGAGGTGAGCATCGCCCAAGGCTCATGGCACCAGCAGCCCAGCAAAGAGGTGGCAGGGCCATTGCTTCCTTCCTCTGAAGAGGGAAAGGAGAAGATTTGGACCCAGGCACCTGGTATAAACACTAAAGGGATTTTGCATGCTTACATTTTTTTTCCTCAGAGACAAATTGTGCTGCTTTAGGTTGCCATGGTTTCGGTTTCCCTGGTTACCTCTCAGTATGGGGTGGGGGACGAGCAAAGACCAAGGAAGGGAAGGAGGAGCCCAAAAAAGACAAGAGCCAGTTGCAAAGACCCTGACCAACACACATGACATCGGCAGTTGTGGTTTTTTTTCCCCCAGAAAAGAACAAAAAGGCTGAATGGATGTTTCTTGGCAAAGACAGGGGCTGTGTTTTGTGCCCTTTGATGTTTTATAATTCTAAAGAGGGAAAAGACTGTGCAACAAAATTAATCATCAGTGAAAACCTACAGCTCAGCACTTTACAATTCCTTAGACTTAGAAAGAAGAGGATCGGTAGGGAGAGAACCACAATGCTGAAGAAAAATTCATAGAGATGGGAGCAGCTGGGGCCACACGCGGGCTGGCCGGCGAGGCCAGGCTGCCTGCACCCGGCTCTTTCAGTGGGTCAGCACAGCCAGGCAGTAGAAGAGTGTTGATGTGATTCCAGCTCCAGAGAGGGCAGGTTGGCACAGCTCTTCTCGCCAGTCCCATCCTGCAGAACCTCGTGCAGGCCATTCCCTTCCAAAAATCAACATGACAAATGTGCACAAGGAGGGCTTCCTCAGACTGCCAAGCCCCAGGCCTTAGTGAAACCTCCATGTTGTTTTCAAGCACCCAAGCTTTGAGTAAGGCCTAAGCCAAGCCTGTGTGAACCCTCTTTATACAACCGGTGTTTCAGTGGTTGGAGAAGAAATCCAATCTGATCCCAGTGGCAGCGTGCCAATAATCCTCTCACTTTTCTCTTAATATCCTGTGACTCAGTGATATATGTCAGACTATTTAAACCCCAGCAGTGGAGTTCAGGTGCTGTACCAATTATACTGAGCGAATGGGGAGACATGGTAGTTGAATGGAAATAGGTCAAAGGAAGGATTTCACTAATAAATTATATTAATGAAAAGCTCTTTCAGGAGCTGTTTGGACTCTGCAGAGGAAAAGAGGGTCAGCAGGAGTCAGGGGAGAAATGAGAGACTGGGTAGTGAGAGGACCTGGCAATAGACATGGGTACAGCAGTGAATGGGTGTCTGAGAAGATAGGAAACAAGATGGGTTGAGCGTGTTTGCTCTTTCCAACACAGGCCTGGCTGCACTGACACTGAAGTAATCTTTATATGGCACAGAGATGTCTGGGCTAGCTCATGTCAGGAGGAAAACCACTGTCTTGACTGAGCTCTCTGCCCAAATCAAAATAAGCACTTTCTAACCAAGGCTAATGAGCTGGGATACAGTGTCTCACCAGGACAGCAATACCAACCTAGAGTCCTGGGCAACAGCTCGCTTAGATCTAGCCTGCGCATCTTTGCATTTGCTACATAGAAGTATCTACAGACCTGTCCAAAATTTGCTGATGTCAAGTCTTCCCAGTGCTGGGCTTTGAATCAAGTCCAAGTCTGGTGTCTAGAAATATAGCTAGCAAAACTGAAACTGTTGCCAGGAGCACATTGTATCCTTGGGTTGCCTTCATTAACGGTTTAGTTTGAAATTATTCCTAAGGACTAATTTGCTGTGCTCTGCTTGCTGAGATTTGGAAGTGCTGGGGAGGGTTTCAGCAAGGTGGGAGCAGAGATCCTGCTCTTTTCTGCAGGGTCCCTTGGCTGCATGTGTTGTACCTGCAGATCAATCAAGCCAAGGCACACTTTCAAATTCTACTAATGGCAATTAATTAAATGCCCTACAGAAAGTGTAAGGACACTATTGGATGTTTGGGATAGATTACAAGGATGAGTAAACAAGGTACCTTTGGTTTCTGCCCCTTCCTGTGATAACAGAGAGAGAACTACAAAGTTATGATGTCATAGCTGCAAACCAAGACCTAGATATCTGTGACATCTAATTTTAGCTGCTTTGAAGTTAGATGATTGTTGTCATCATAGCTCCACCTGTGTCAAAAGGATGAGGGCATCTGAGACAGTGTGCCTCACAAGTGTCCCTCTTGGGAATCTTGCGCAGGATAGGATGCAGCCTCTCCTGGTGGTGCCTGTTTCTCTCCACCATTTTCAGACAAAACCCAGCCAACTGATTGCAGTTATCTGACTTCTGAGCATGTGAGGTGCACAAGCTCCACCTCCACTGTCTGTGATGGCTATAGGCAATGAAAGCTCTGTCCCTGTCCCCAGAGCTCCTGCTGAATGCATCCAGGGCTCAAACCTCTCCTGGCAGCCAAGGACAAAAGCACTCCTGGCAGGAGGCAGGCAGCAGTCTTGGGATGCCACACCTTCCCACAGGAAAGGCGTTTTGGCCCTTCTGGTTTCTCTCTGCCATACAACATCCAGAGCTTACTGCTGATTGTGTCTGAATTTCATGTAGGGCTGATGCCAAGGAAACCACAGAAACAAGGCCTTTATCAGAGCATTTCTTTTTGTAGTGAGATTTGAAGAAGTTTTACAGTACTAGTAGTTTGAAAAATGATCTTTAGCCTTCATGGGATGTTATAAATTGAGGCTTTTATGAATTAGAGACAGGGCAATAAATGCCAAAGGGGATTTATTGGTTATTGCTGCTCTGATAAAAGGGTCATTAAGAGTTGTAAAAGTCTAAAGGATAATGGGGAGATGTTGTAAATGCTATAAGTGAATAGAATGAAAGAACACGATATACTCATCAGCTGAGGTCACTTCCTAATAGTTTATAACTGTCTTCTGGCCACTGAAGTAAAGCCTGGGTTTGCCCAGCCAGGCAACTGAAAGTGCCCATCAGTCACTCCAGTTAGGGTGCTGGGGTTTCCTAACCAGCACCTCACTGACTAGCATCCTGAGAAAGCCCAAGCCTACGGAGTAAGCCTAGATACCATGTGGGGACTGGTCTCTGAAAGGGCAACAGCTGTGCATCACACCCAGGACAGCACCAGGGGCTATTCTGAGCAGGCACTAAAATGGCTGTTTGGGAAAATAGACCTGCATGCCCCAAATCTGCAGCTTCTGCAGCTGTGATGGAGACAAATCCCATCCTCCTCTGAAACGCAAAAGGCAGTTTTGACAGAAATACTCCTGCAGAACTACTGATGACTTAGTAACACTGTTTCCTTTATCTACCCTGCACACAGTATCTGACCAATAAGTCCCATCAACATTTAAATATGAAAATTATTTTTAAATTAACACAATCAATTTCCACAGCTTATTATAAGCAGAGCTGCTGACAGCATCTGTTAGTAAGGTCTGCAGTATGTCCCATTAGGAGTCTTGTTTTCTGTTGCTTATGATTTTGTCAGACTTGGCCTGAAATTTTTCATTCCAAATCTCTGACTCCTGTTGAATTACTGTGGAAGATTTCAGACAAATCAGCACACCTGTGTCCAGCTGTGAGGCCTGAAGAAAAGACATAATTTTGCCTGTTAAAAATAGACACTGACAGCTTTTTCTTTTGAGGAAGCCTGATTTCTCTACACTCAGAAGTTTGTTATTTCTTCCTGGTGATCTGCTTTGTGCAATTTTATAGGAAAATTAGGGAAATCTGGTAAATTATGTTATCTGGGAGAAAAATAAATCAACAAATACCCAGTTGAGATGCTAGTGCAACACACCTGAATTTCCAGGGTGCTTCAGCCCAGGGCTGGTAGTTGCCTTACCTGCAGTTAGCGGTGGGAAGGGCTGTCAGTCCAGAGAGGACTAGATGGCAGAACTAAGGGGAAATGGTGATATTAGGTCCTTAACGTGACCTGCTGATGCAGCCATGAAGAAGAATTCACCTGATTTGAATGTGGAAGTTTAGGGCCTGATTTATATGATATAGGCAGAATAAAATGCAGGAAGAAGGTTAGAAGGAGAGGAAGATTACACCAGGGCGAGGAATTGCAGATGGAGATGGACTGCTTGTGCAGGAGGCTTTGAGTTTCACTGGTGAGTCGGGTGGCCTTCACTGCAATATTGTCTGGGGGCCTTGCCCTTGGTTTGCTTTCCCCACTCCCTTATGGGTGAAGCCCTCACCCCGCTTCCCCCCTTCTCTGCAGCACAGTAGTGTTATTGCAGTTGTCAGATCAAACATCCACAGATGGGAAATGATGGGGACTCCCTGCGCATCTTCTGTTTTTCTAAGCTACTCCAGACATATGATCATATGAAAAAAAAAACAACCCTAAGAATAAATAGCTCTGTTTTCAAAGCAGGGTTTGAGAAGTGTACAGTAAACATGGGCCGGGCACACTCAATACAGAATAAACAAACTGCTCATCTTGGGCACCGGAGAAGGGGAAGACACCAGTGGTCAATCATGGGGCTAGAGATTGTATCATACTTTGCCACCAGGAGACAAGTGTCAGTCAAGCAAGCATCCTTAATGTAGGCATTTCTTAACTTTCCAGTGTGTCCCTGTACAACCTAATGGTGCTTTCGGCTTCTGTGTTACACACGACACCCTGGCACGCTGCGTATCAAGACACTGCAGACTCCCTCTGACCTAGTGAGAGAGGCATGTCGGATTTATTCCCGTAACCAGACTTGAGCAGGCACACTGCAGACCTGTTCTCTGCAGCAGATGAGCTAATGAGCTTGGCATTTCACCTGGCCTAAATTCTCTCAGTCAGCGCAGACCAGTTGAGGCTCCTTGTGTAACCTGATGGAATGCAGAAGCTCTATAGAGTCCAGCTTGCTTGGTAACTTATTGCTCTGGCAGGTACTGCAGCACCTTGAAATATCAATTTCACATGAGTAAACTAATCTGAAGAGGATTAAGAGACTGGCTGGCATTTGGGCAAACAAGATGGGTATTTTTTTTCCTAGTGGGATCTATGAGTCATATTTTACTTGACTAGACGGGCAGTGCCCAGACATTAAAATACATCTTGAAAATACATCTTGAGAATATTTCTAAACCCTTTACTTATTTTAATCAAAAGACCATTGCTATTGATTATACCTACTTTTAAAAGCTTTTTTATTTTCTAGTCAGGAGCAAGTACAATGATGCATTTTATAGCTTAATGGTAAAACACAAGGAATAAACATTACGTGAAATGAAAATTATTCTCTGAATTACTGGCAAATAAGGAACTGATGTAGAGAAAACAGGGACCACAATACATACTCAAAAGGGAAGAAATTCATTAATGAAATAGTATGAGCACCTATAACTGTAAACAATTTAAAAAACAGTAACAGTATCAGAGAAGGCTTTTTAGACAAACAACTTCAAGTAACAGACCAGTTATGACATTACTCAGAAAATATCAGAGAGGCCCCAGCCCTGCAAAGGCCTCAACAAATTATCAGCATCCTCAGAAGGGATAACCTCATTTCCAGGGCACTGCTGAGTTCAGACAGACAAGCTGGTTTTGTTTTCCATTTCATTTCTGTCCTCTTGTTATTGTAAATGGTATGCTGTTGTTTTGGTTTCCAGTGCTTATGGTTAAGCTACTTATAAGCAGCATGACTGTAACTTCACCCATGGAAATGATGGTGGATTTATTTACAAGATATTCATTTGCTCTTGTGTAACTGAGTGGAGAATTCTCCTCCAACCTTCATGTTCTCACCTGTCATTCTTCCTGTTTGCTTGTTTTTAATTACTTCTAATATGCATACTAATACTTCTAATAGCTTTGCTCATGAAATCCACATCTGCAGTGGGCTTTTAATTTACAGCTTGAATGTTACTGTTTTCATTTTCTTCTTTCCAAAACAAAGCAGCTACTGGTGCTTCAGATGTGATCAGAGGATTCAAACACCCCCTTAGTGCGCAATGGGGTGCTCACTGCTTTACCAGCACCTTTCATGGAGTGAGCCAGGAACACATGGGACAGCCCTGTGTTTGTACTAGTCAGTGCATCACCCACTGACAAACCCCAAGTTAAGGTTACTAATTGCTGAAGTACACTGCAAAAGGAGAAGGAGCCTTGTTCTAACCCATATTCTCTTAATCGGTTCTGTTTCTTGACTTCTGCATTCTTCTGTCCCTTTCCCCTGTTAAAACAACCTTGCAGCCCTCATAGAAAGCAACCCACCACCTCTAAACCAAATCCCGACTGTGACTGTTGTTTCTTTGCTTACTCATGGGGCAGCATGGGGTTCACAAATTACAGCATAGCATGGAGCCTCCCATGCACTAACAAACCTCACATCAGGAGATTAATTTAGAAGTCATGAGAGTAATATCATAGAATTACAGAATCATATAATAATTTTGATTGGATGTGACCTTCAAAGATTATCTAGTCCAACCCAACTGCAGTGAGCAAGGACATCTTCAACTAGACCAGGTTGCTCAGAGCCCCTTCCAACCTGACCTTGAATGTTTCCAGGGATGGGGCATCTACCATCTCCCTGGGAAACCTGTTCCAGTATTTCCTCACCCTCACCATGAAAAACATCTTCCTTACATCTAGTCTAAATCTCCCTTATTTTAGCTTAAAGGCATTACCCTTTTTCCTATTGTAATAGGTTCTACCAAAAAGTCTATCCCCATATTTCTTATAAGCTGCCTTTAAGTACTGGAAGGCCACCATAAGGTCTCCCTAGAGCCTTCTCTTCTCCAGGCTGAACCACCCCAACTCTTTCAGCCTGTCCTCACAAGAGAGGTGCTCCAGCCCCCTGATAATTTTTTGGCCCTCCTCCAGACCAGCTAAACAGGTCCATGTCTTTCCTGTGTTGAAGACTCCAGAGCTGGACACAGTACTGCAGGTGGAGTCTCACAAGAGCAGAGTAGAGGGGGAGAATCACCTCCCTTGAACTACTTGCTGGCCACAAATATATATATATATATTTCGGCTACATTTGCCTTCATGGTTTTGAGTCTTTCCAAATTTCTCTCTAACCCTGAAAGCTGGAAATTTGCCTTTTTTTTTTTTCTAAAAAAAAAAAAGAAACAACAAACACTACAAAAAGCAAAACAGAAAGATAACTGAGATTCTTCCCCAGGCATGTGACTTCTGGAATGTGATTTAAAAGCAAAACATAAAACATATAAAGCTTTAGAAGTCATAAGAAACAGAACCACTGCAAAGACTAATTTTGTGGGTGGTAAATAAACTCTGAGGTCATATAGCAAATAATGATTGTGACAGATGACCTACACTGCAGACGTTATAGGTCTGGTCCAGATTTTTAAACATATGCTCAATAATTTTTCTGAGGAACAGTTTTTAATATATATATGCACTTTAAAAGCTCTTAAAGTCTGCAGTACTATGTACATAAAATAAAAAATAAGTAAATAAAAATAAAACTCTCTATTTACATACAGTAAATGTGCACCATGATGTGTTTTGAAAAGTTAATAATGCATGAAGGGTGCTACTGGTAGCAGGTGGAAGTACTGGCGTCTGGTTGCTGAAAACTCAGCAGGCAAGAAGGGAGTCATGAGATTTAACTGTTAGCTTTCCTGGGAGGTTTTTCTGGGGTTTGTTGACAAACTTGTGAATCACCTTGTTTTCAGTTGAAAATACAAAATACACAATACAAAAAAAAAAGGTTTCTAGAAAGAAATGAAAGAAGGGGTTTGTTTTTTATTAATGAAGTACTAGGAAATGTACATTGTAAAATCTTCTTTTTCTCCTGTGTTCGTCCTGTGTATCCACAACTTCAGTCTGTGCTTCTTGGTGTTAAGCCTTTTTCCTCTCTTTCTAAGCTCTGCAGTTGTGCTGCTGAGGCTCGATGCATCTCATGCACCTCCAGCCCTCAGCACAGCTACAACAATCACCCGGACCCCAGAGACACGCAGTGCCGAGTGTGATTCCTTACACCTCTCCCAGCCAGCTCTCTCAGGATGGGACATAAGACCCCCAGGAGTTGTCTCTGTCCGCTAATTCAGCTGGAGCTGGGATGATGAGATGGAGCAGCAAGCCAGGCATTCAGATGGCTTAAGATACTGGAGAGCAATCCCATCGCTTTTCCCAGTAACTCTTGTTTCCTGGTTTTCCCAGGATTACACGTCACTGAATTGTTCAGCCCCGGAGGAAAGGGAGCAAACAGAACAATCAAAGGAGTAATCTGATTCCACCGGGAGCTGCTGATGAAAAGCACTTAATCCAAGCTCTAAAAGTGAGGCAGAAATATTAATTTGTGACTCACTTTAAGTGACCCACATTTATAAAGCAGTGTTCAAGCAAAGGGGTCTGCTGCCCTTCATAGAATCATACAATCAGTTTTGTCGGAAAAGACCTTTAAGATCATCCAGTACAACCATTAAAACAGTTTCAAATACTAGAGTTCAGAGAGCAGTTTCCACAGAAAACACATTTAGCGATCACTGCCAGGTGGCACCAGATCAGATGTATCAAAAGCCATTAAATCCATAAATAGTTAAGAAACTGAAGGCTGGTGCCATTGGGAATAAAACACAAAAATAGCACAAGACTGGCTGAATTCTGTGCTGATCATTTTACAAATTAAGTGGCAAATCGAGTGCTAACAAGGATTCAAAGAAAGCCAAAGGTCTACCACAATGGTTGGCATCTGATGGGGCACGATGCTTGTTGCCAGGTGAGAAAGACTGCCCTGCCCTTCTCCACCCTGCGCCTGTTTGTGGGTAAATACAGGGATTCAGGCTCCCCTGACTCTCAACTCCATCCTTCTTGAAGCCTTGTTTATCAGTGCTAATGACCTATTTCACAGGGCAAATCTTGATGTTAGCTGATATACTGTGTTACCGAAGGCTGATGTAACAAGGGTCAAAAATGTCTTGTGACAAATCTTTTCCATCCTCTCTAATTCCCATATGAAATCAAGTTGCATGTATCCTAGATTATATACTGCCCAGAAAGGAGACAGCAGCTTGCCACAAGCACGTTTAAATCCCCCAGGTGCAGGGAAGGAGAAACACAGATTTATTACAGTAATAAAGTTCCAGCCTTCTAGGGACGAGGTCAAATGAGAGCAGTATCTTATGTACATGTGAGCTATAAATAAGCCTCCTGATGTGTGTCCGTTCAGCAGGGTCCATTGAGGGAAAATATCCACCCCACCACCGAACATTTCACAGGGCAAAAACTGTTCATTGAGCAGTGTTGTAGAAGTAGGATTTTTTCTTCCCTATCTGAATTTGCTTTCTTGACTTACTTACCTTTGAATCTGGCCAGCAAGTGATGAGCCCTGTCAATTTCTGTACATTTAATCCAATAGAAAAATGATACGTGTTACCGATGGAGTTAACAATTTTGTATTTACTGAGAATCCTTTCTTTGTAATGATGGTAATTCAGCATTGAGAGTAGGAACTGCTCACTGCAATCAAGTCTGGAAGCAGCAAGGGTGCACACCTGAATGCTGCCACTTCTTTCAAGTCCTTGAAAACCTTTGTTTGTATTAATATTATTATATTACCACATATTACTATGTTTTTGTTACAGAATAAAAGCTACTGATCAAAATGACAATATGAAAAGTACAACTAATATCTAGGCTGCAACGTGTTGCCATAACATTTCTGAGAAACACGAGCCTCCTGGGAGTGGAGTAGGTGGCATCTGCTCACCTCAGAGCCCCAGCATCTCCAACAAATTCCATTTCCCTGCCAGAGTCTGCCTTAATTTGGACTCTGCTCTCATAAGACCCTGAACTCCCTTCACTGCTTCCTATTGCAGGCACAAACTGCAGCCAGAATCTCCCAGAACTAGTCCTAACAGCCTCTTGCCCCTCCATTCAGTTCAGAGGAATCATGTGGCATAGGCATTAGCTTGGATTTAGTTTGGTATTTCTCCAAATGCCAACTGCAAAAACAGGGGTGAGGAGGAGGGAAGAAAACTCCACAAGCAAATATATCCACAGGCAGATACTTCCATTAACCTTTCTAAGGAAAGGCAGGCACACTCATTTTCTTGCAGTCTCTCCCTTTTCTCCCTATTTACATATGTACTCTTTACCCTGGACATAAAGTGTCTTAAGACAAACATTTATTGCAGGAGAATGGCTATTGATTTGCAATCCTGCACATCTGGAAGACATGAACCTAAAAAGTACCAATTCTTTGAACTAATGAAAATTTAAAGTCTAACCTAAGAAATTGTTTCAGGATAAAATTAACTGACATTTTGAATACTCACCATCTACTCTTGGTTTTAGTTTGTAGACAAATCTCATTTACAAAACCCACCGGAGAAGTTTCAGTGACATTTGTGGGACTATTTTAATTCAGTGAAGCCACATTCGTCCCTTACAGTGATTAATTATATCCTCCTGAAGTATATTGCAGGGAGGGGTTACATGATTTCTGCTTCTCTGGGTCCCTGATGTAGTGGGGATGGATACTGCAGTCTCTCTTGAGACTACCCGTTGTGCTTTCTGTGAATGAAACAATCTAGACCATGACCAAGCAATTCAAGTAAACTTTCTCTATGGGAGGGAATCCAAATTTCCCCCTCCATCTCTTTGTGTTTCATTTCTTCACACCTCTGCCAAAAATGATGAGTTCAAGGACTAAGCCTAAACTTCCTGCCAATCCTGTCCCAAGACATGGCTGTTAACATCCTGACTCACTGAAGAGGAAGGTATTATCTGCCTCCATCAACAAACATAATTTACTTTACAGTTCCTAGGGCAGGACCAAACTTTTCACCTGTAAGGTCAGAGTTACATAAAGCCAGGAAGGATATTTAACAAATGACTATTACATGATGTACACACGAAAAAGTAGCACAGCCAGCTAAGCTCAACCACAAAGCCTGGTTTCCCCAGATTCTTCCGTCACAGAAACCATATAAACACTTGGCACTTTCACTAGCAACATGAACCAACACGTTAAATGTTTGCTCATCTGAGCCCTTAATAAATTAATCTCTTAATAAATTGCTCATTAGTGATAGATCTCTCATCCACCTACCGTCCAGGCTGTCTGTTTTACCTGTGCATCATGAACTCAAAAATGCCCAGAAAGATTTACAAGGAAGCAAAGAATCTGCTTTTGTTTTGAGATTACTGTAGTCAGATCAAATGTCAAGTTTAGCCACTTTTTGCTTGAAGCATACTCATAGCTTTCCTTCCCTCCCTGCACTTGCCATTGTATATTTGCTTCTTGTGTAAGCATTGCAATAAAGTGTTACAGTAACAGCCACTGTAACACCAGTAATAATATTACTAGTAATAAATACCTTGCACTAATATAGTGCCTTTCCTCCCGGGTTCATAATGTGCTTTAAAAAAGCAGTGTGGCCATCTCCTCCAGAGCTTCCATTTGAATAGAAAAAGCTGAGATCCTTGCCCAGCCAGCTCCTCTCTCTCATGGCATCGCTCCCTTTTTCTACCCTCTCCCTCTAGGTATATTCATTCAATGCAATAAGGTTTCATCCACAACTAACTGAATGGGCTGAACAAGCTGTCAGGGGCACCAGAGGTGTCACTGGAACCAAAGCACAAACTCAAGCGTGGCAAGCATTCAGCTGTGCTGCTTCTCCGTGCTCAAGGTTTGATCAACCTGATGTGCGTTGGATGGCAGGATTGTTCAAGAAGAAACATGCAACTGCAAAAATTAGTCCAATGCATGTGGCATAAATAGAAGGACGCGGAAACTTCAGATGGAGAAGGAATAAAAGAGCAAAGCGTGGCTTGTGTGCTTAGAGTTATTACCCCAGCTGATGGAAAAGCACCTGGCAGGAAGAGGAAGCCAGTCTGCAAACAAGTTAGCAATATTCTATTAATATTGTGAGCTGGGACACATGGGGTAAATCATTACTCTTTTTCAGATGACCCAGTTTTATCACTGGATCAATTTCTCATCTTCATTAATTACTACTGAAATTGTAGGCAGTAATCCATTTACTGTACAACAAGCAGAAAACAAAGTATTCAAGGTATGATGAATCAGTGCTTTAACTTGCTCAAACACGACAGGCAAATCTTGCTGCCGTCACCGGTGATTCCCCAAGAAAAGCATTTATGTAACAGTGTAGTTATGCATAATTATACAGCAATGCGTGTCCTGCTTCTGCATTAGGTCTGCTTGTTCCCTGTTTTTCGTAATGCCCTGTGTCTCATAAAAGCAGTTATACAGACTGATGTAGGTGCTAGTAAAAGTAGTAATTTCCAATGTGGTAATTTAATTCAAACAGCTCCAGGCTTTGGGAACATCAGTTCTGGGAATGGAGTCAAAACACCTCTCTGCAACAAACTGCCTGGCTTATGTTTGTTCCTCAGACAATTGCAGCTGGGATTTTCAGAGTTGTCAGGGAATGGAAAATCCAAAATCCCAGATAGAAGGTGCACCCTCGATTAGCAGTGGCATATAGTCCCATCCATTACTTTTCCTGTTGTCTAAGAAATCCTACCAGAGAACAAAATGTTTGATAGCTTGGTAATAGCTAATCTGCTTGGTCAGAGCATGTTTTACCCGTGTTGAAGTCTGTTTCTACTCACTGCACTGAAAAGCAGCACCGGCTGCAGAGGAGCTGCTTGAGTCCAAGATGTTTTAATAACACACTGGACACAACTCTTGAGAAAGGATCTAGTGTCTGTTTAGTGTTACGATTATGAGTTGTATTCCTGATTTATAGCCTTCAAGCATCAGGCCAAACTCCTTCCTGCTTAAAGTTGGAAACCCATCAAAAGCAGTGATATTGCTCTTCCTTCTGCCAGCAGTAACTTGGCCAGATAAGAACATGGGGCTAAAGGTGGGAGTTGCCATGTTGCACCCGACTACTGTACTTGATAGGACACTAAGGCACAAATACATTGATTGCACCACACCACTTCTCTGAAAAATACTTACATGAAAAACCAAGCATGATATTCCAAGAGCAATTTCCTGGATGTGATCAGTCATTCCTGCTGACGTCAGTGCCAGGGACTGGGCTTCAGTGACTTCCAGTCATGCCAGTCCTGCCCTGCAGGGACAACACACTGGCTGGGAAGTGACCTGGATTCCAGGGCTTGTTTTGTACCAGCTGAAGTGTTTGCTAAGCTCTCATCATCAGCACCTGTGTGATGCCACCAACTGCACTGTCATTGCACAAGTGTCACCAGGGACGCCGCTGGGAGCTGGGGAGGCTGCGCTGCTCACAGCCAAGCAGCTGATTAACGGTGATGATGCTGCACAGGGAGGCAAGGGGCCAGGCTGCCTTTCCATATTGACAGGGCAGGTTATGGCAGGAAGCAGCTCCTTCTTCCTCAGAAATGCTGCCCCAACAGCCAGGATCTGGAGACAAGAGAGCTTCCAGCCTCCAAAATCTGCAAGGGTTGGTTAAAAAAACAAAGGCTATCAAACCCGAGGGGAGGGAGAAAGGGGGAAATACAGCTTTGATCAGCTGTAGAAAAACAAGCACAGCTCTGACCTGACAGAAGTGATGGTGAAAACAGAGACATGTGCTGCAAGGAATGTCCTAAGCAATTAAAAAAAATAAACTGCAGTTTAGTAAGAGCTGACCAATGTCCTAGATGGCAAAGAGTGAGTAAAAGGAAGTGCTGAGCTGTGACTCATCCACCTCAAAGGGATTTATCCTTGGATAAAAGTCAAAGATACAGCTCCAGGAGAAAAAAGGAGAGCAGGAAAGAAGAGAGGCAATGGCAGAGCCCTGGGCCTCCTTGCAGAGCAGAGGCCAAGCAGAGGGCAAGGCTGCTATTAGCCAGTTATGCTCCCTTACAGCTATTTCTGGCCAGGCACGTAATACGTGGCGTGTTTTACAAATACAAGGGTCAGGCTCCTGCCCCACGGAACTTCATCTGCAGCACAAACAAGACCTAAAGCAAGAGAAGAAAGAGGGAAATGGTACAGAAAGCAAGTGACATCACTAAGGGCAGGTGTGTGTCTTTAAACAAACACAAAAACAAATACCAAGTTTTTTCTCCCGTAGTCTTTTTCCCATGGCTTCATTACTGATACAGTGCTCTACAGGCACCTGGGCTGGAGGAGCAATACAGCAATTAGCCACCTGACGTGGCTTGGTCTTATGAAGAAAGATGAAAAGCAAGAAACTAATACAGCAAATTACAGGTCAGATAAAGGCAACTGTGATATGGATCAATGCATTTTTGGAGGGTGAAAACACAAAGAAGGGTGAGGAATTAAATTTAAGGTGGTACAAAAAAAGGGATGAAGAAGATGATGGGATTGTTAGAGGGAAGTAGGAGACAAAGTGGACAGGATGAGAGGCTGTACATCATTACACACATCTGAACATAGGCTGACTTATGAGTTAGTTCCAGATTATAGGGAAGCATCAGAAGTGACAGGAAGAAGTAAAGAAAATGAGAATGCAGAATATCATGCTGCTTCAAGGACAGTATAGGAAAATGCATCTCTGAAGACACGGTAAATACAAAAGGCAGAGTGGAAGATGGAATAAAAAGATGGTCATGGTAATCACATCAGTAGTGTCTTCCGTTGTGGGGGTGAGCTGCTAAGAGGGATAAAAAAATTACAAAGGCCCCAGTAGAAATCAAAACATAGATTTACCACCAGAGGATAAAAGCCAAGAGAGAACAGAACCAAAGCACGTTTCCATGTCCCTAGCTCAGCTTCAGTACAAATCTAAATTGGCTTCATTGATTTAATGGATATTAACCAGACTTTACAATGAAGCAAGTGACAATAGAACTTGACTCACGTACATCCCGGGCAAGGCAGGTAGGAGCTGAAGTGATCAAAAGCACTCAAAGCTGTGCTGAGATAAAGTAGGACGAGAGTGAAACAGATTAAAAAAAATCCCAAAGTTTCTATTTGGTTTGTGTAGCTTCATTTTCTGACTTCTTATGTCCAGTTTTAACTAACGCTTCCATATTGTCATTATCCCACAACATTTCCCCACTTATTTCCTTGCATTCCCCATACGATTTGGGAGAGCACAGTGTAAAACCTTCAACCCATGAACACTTATGTAGGCAATATTTTGCACATCTTGGTAGAACACATCCAGCTTTGGGGAGAGAACGGTCCGAGATAATTAAAATAAGCAAAACCTTGGAAAACTGATAAACCTGACCTGTAAATTAGAAGCCAAAAAATTAACCCCAAAAAGGTTGAAATTAGGAGAACAGGTGAAATACTGCAGTCATTTCCTGATTATTGAAACTAAACTTCACAAAAAATTTTAGGCAAGGAAGTATCAAACATAGAAAAAACACAGCTTGACTTGTTTACAAAATAGACAAGTACATATTCTTCATTTTTTAGTAATGACAAGTATGTGCAGTATTAGTGCTTTATACTAAGGTACATCTGTGTTTCCCTCCTGACATCTCTAAAAGAGAGAAAGATTGTTAAACTAGAGGGCATCAATATCACAGTCCTGAAAACAAAAAGTAAAGTTATGTCTGTCGGGCTTAGAAATAATATGTAAATAGAGAACAAATGTCATCATGCAGATACATGATGCTTATTTGTGCAGGGAAAGCTCAGAAAAAGAACACAACATCCCTGTATTTATTCACTGTAATGTATTACAGCACAATGTTTAGGGCACATAATAAGCTGCCAAATGAAATAACTTCCATATACTGTTAGTTACAGAAAACATTTTGGAAGATTGAGGTGCCAGAGTAATAACATTTGCAACATTACGGTAAAAATTATTTCAGCTTATTCCTTCTGGGCGAAAGAAACTTGCATGAAAGATGATTTTTGGTTCTCCCACCTATGTGCAGTTTTTCCATAGAAGAACTTCGGGAAAAAAATGAAAACCAAGATTGGATTTTTTACTTCTCTGCTGTCTGTACCATTAGGCATGTAAGTAACTTGATGTGCATTTATACTTCTACTGAATGCAAGGTGTGGGATGATCCACATGCTGGAGCGTTAGTAGAAAACAGGAGTTGCACAAGAACTGCAACAAGGGAGAGTATGAAACAGCAGGTACCAAGAAGAGTTAAGAAAAACAAAATTTAGAGCAAAGCTGTACAAACATTTGTTTTATTTCTGTCCATGTATTGATGGTCTGAATACAAATTTTTTAAATTACTATTGTTGTTTTGCTTGCAATGATTATTTGTGCATATTCCAGTAACTCACAACAGAATCAAGTTATGAAAAAATAAACCAGATCAAAACCAATTACATTAAAAATGCAATCGATAATTTATGGATCATTAAAAACATAAGCAACTCTTTTAAATATCCAATAAATCAACAATTGCAGAAGTATTTTAGATTATATTAAAAAATCCAGGGAACATATAAATCTTATTTTACGCTCCAATAGGACACACAAATTGGTTTAGTTTTTCCTTGCAGCTGCTAGACAAGTAACCGAATTGGTTTCCAGCAGTTGATCAGCCATCAGCTCAACTGCACTGTGAAGACATGTCAGAAGACATGCAGTCCCCACGGACGATTCCCACAAACCTCCTTGCTAGCTCCTCCAACAGCTTCCTTCTGGGAGGTTTACCTAAGCCCAGCTGCTCGGCTCAGCGATGCACCCCTGCAGCAGACAGGGATGGCCACCTAGAGCTGCTGGGGTCACCACCTCCTGACCCAAAAATCAAGCCCAGGCAGTACAGCCCTTGGCAGACTGTGTCTGGGGAACTCCCTCCATACACCTACACGTGATGAGGTGCAGACAGCACAGATCCTGGCCTCAGTTATTTCAAATCTGATTATTTCTAAACCATTAGTTAGCAAGTGTCTGGGTGTCTTCAGCAATCTTTCAATATTTGGTTGATCCATCCTGCCCCCAGAGATGACAATCCTAAACTGGTAGTTCACGTTCAGGGCAAGATTCTCAGATGGTGGCAGAACCTAGCCCAGAGCACTAACACAGGAACGATGTCTGTGCCCTGGTACTGAACCTCAGTGCACCCCAACACACATGCCGTGCATCATTAAAGAGGGGTCCCCAAGCTTTGACACTGCAAGGTCTGACCGCAGACATGGAAAACTATAAGCTGTTTTAGGTAAGCATCAGTTCTTGCCCCACCTCTCCAGCTTTTGCTAGATTACATCTGCCAAGACAACAGTCCTATAAACTGTGGAGCTTCTCAGCCTATTTTTAATGCATGGGGCCTTGTTCACCGCCTATTAAAAAACTCACCCTGACCAAGCTGATGAGGGGAGATAAACCACATGGAAGGCTAGCCTGTAGTTCAGCTGTAGTCTGTTGAGTGGCTGCATGCCAACCATGGCCTGTGCCTGTGCTCAGCCCATCCCCTAGAGCTGTAGCAAGACACGGGGAAGGAGGCAACAAGGTGCGCTTTGGCAGATGTGCTGCTTGGGAGCACCCTTCCCCTTAAGCTAGGTCCTGTACCAGCTGTCTCGATCTTCTCCACACAGCAGGTTTGGGCAAGTCTTGGAGGTCCTCCCCAGCCCTCCCCAGGACTGTGGCCAACTAACAGAACACAAACTTCCTCTGTGGTCCAAGCAGCCCACTCAGCCTGAGCCCCCATCCCATGACAGAGATCTGCAAGTGGATTTGGAGCATGGCCTGGTGAGAACTACTGTCCTTGACAATCCCAGCCCAAGAATCAAGCATTTGGCTGTCTGCAGTGTCAAATGTCATCAGTACCAAGACTCCTTCTTATGGTGACCTCCTGAGATGTTCCCCCAGGCAGATGTTAGGGAGAGTGCCAGCCTTAGTCTGGCATCCTGAATGCAGCACAGAATCACAGAACAGCTGGAGTTGGAAGGGACCTCTAGAGGTCATCTAGTCCAACTCTCTCACTGTAGTAGGATAACCTAGAGCACTTGACACAGGACTGCATCCAGGCGGGTTTTGAATATCTCCAGAGACGGAGACTCCACGACCTCCCTGGGCAGCCTGTTCCAGTGCTCTGTCACCCTCACTGTAAAAAGTTTTTTCCCCATATTTAAATGGAACTTCCTATGTTGCAACTTGTACCCGTTGCCCCTCGTTCTGACACTGGGAGCTACTGAGAAGCAGCTTATGTTGCCATAGCGGCAAAATCAGGGGATTGTTATCCTGCAACAAACCAGCTCCGTGACTAAAATCAGCTCAGCTTATTGTCATGGTCAGAGCTCAGGACTTTAATTACCAAAAATCCAAGCTGCTACTTCTTTGGGGTGCAACTATTTGTGGATTGGTGAAACTGATCGCTGTGATCCACAGATTCCCCAACATGACAAGGTTTTGACTGGGGGAGCCCATGAGGACTCCTGCAATAAACACAACACAGGACATGGGGGTTGTAGCCACATCATCTCATTCTTTTCATCTCTTCCTCGGACTCCTATCTGTTGTCATTTCAAGCATAAGTACATTAACTTCACTTTAAAGATGCTTCATCACCAGTCCTGTCCTCCTAACTTAGCTACTACCTCTAACTGCACCCATCAGTGAACCTGCTGGCTTCCCCAGCTCTATTATTAAGTTACAGGGAAACACTTTCCCACACTATCCTTTTAGCTCCGAAGGCATATCCAGCTCACATCCGCAAAATTACCCCATCCCTCCATATCATTCTTTTTCCAGGGTGCTGACAATAACCGCTACAATCATTTGGCAGCTGGTACACGGAGATGCCCACCTATTCCACTGCTTAAGGACGTTTCATCTCTTTCTTACGCTCTTTCCCTGCCCTCCCTTTACCCAAATACAGCCCAGCCTCCCGCACTCGCACAGCCTCTGCCCTGGCAGCTCATGGCGACGCAACAAGGAGAGCAAAGCAGGCGTGCGCGGGGCTCGACCACCGCCTCTCACCAGGCCCAGGCCGGCGGCCCGGACCCCGCGCATCGCCATCCCGGCCGGGCTCTCTGGATAACGCTGCACCGCGGAACGTGGCCGCGCCAGGGCCAGGGCTGTGGTGCTACAGCCTGAGCCGGGCGCCGGGAGGGAGCCCTCGTCTCCCGGGGAGGGCGGCTCTCTGCAGAGGTGGGTGCCGAGCGGCCCCCTCTGAAGGGGCGCGGCCCCTCCGGATCCGAGCTGGCAGGCGGGGGCGGCGGGGAACGGCATCTGGCCGCCCGGGCGATGTTGGTCCGGAGGCTGCGAGGGGAGGCCCGGGCTGGGCGGCCCCGGTACGGCCCGGTGCGCGGCGGCAGCGCCCCGGCCTGCGGGCTGGCTCTGCAGCGCAGTTCCGCCGGAGGAGGCGGCGGGAGCGGCGGGGCGGCAGGAAGCGCGGGGCGGCAGGAAGCGCGGGGCGGCAGGAAGCGCGGGGCCGCCGCGCTGCGCTGCGCTCCGCGCCGTGTGATGCGAGCGCGCTCCCGCCCCCGGGCTGGGCGAGAGGCGGGGGACGGCGGCCGGAGCGCGGGCGGGGCGGCTCCGGAGGGGGCGGCGGTGCGGGCTGGCGATGGAGGAAGGTGAGGGGCGGCAGGAAGCGCGGGGGTCCCCCCTGTGCCCTCCCGCGGGGCCCTGTCCGGGGGCGCCACCGGCTGCCGCGGCGGGGCCGGCGCCTCAGGCCGCGGGGCGGGGGCCGGTCGGTGGGTCCCGGGCCGGCCGGGGGGTGCCGGGCCGGTCGGCGGGTCTCGGACCGGCCGGTGGGGGCCGGGCCGGCCGGGGGTGGCCGGGCCGCTTGCCCTGGCGCAGGTGGGCAGTGTGGCCGGGGCTCGCGGTTTTGTCTCAGGTCCGCGCCGGGGTCGTCGCCGGGTCCGGGGGTGAAACAGTGGCCGAAGGACACGGGGAGGGCCTGGCCCGCTGTGCTGCTCCCGCCGCCGCAGCTGCCGGGGCAGGGCCGGCTCGGCCGGACCGACCCCTTCAGTTCGGCCCCGCTAACGAGGCCTCTCTCCCCGCCCGGGCAGCCCAGGGCTGGCCGCCCCAAGCGGGAGGCAGCCGGGGGAGCGCAGGCCCCGAGACTCGGGTTCTGCTTGCCTTCCCTCGCCTGGCATTGCCCCTGTGCAGGGCACCCCCGCGCAGCATCCCGTGCCTGCTTCCGTGAGTGCGCTTTTCCTTTGGCTTTGCTTCCCTTTCCCCGTTTGCATATTTTAGTCTGTATCGTCACTCATTTCACTTTTAGCCCCCTACACCATCATTTTCCTTCAGGTCGCTTGTGTGGTTACCCCTTTTGTGGGGACTAGGAGTTAGTTTTCTTGAGGAAATCCACAGAAACATGACTGTAAGTAGACATCCAGAGAAACGCAAGAGCAAAGCAAGCATATGTGATACTGTCCCATGGCATATTCCAGCCTCCTAACTGTTCACAGCCAAGATGCTTTCTGAGCTGGACATGGTTTCTGTGTATTTAGTAGTCTCCACAAATGCGTCCGTCTTCTCTTGAATCTGTGTAAACTTTTCTTTACAGAACATTCTTTGGATAGGAGTGGTCTGCTTGAAGGTGATGTGAGGTGAACTGGTTCCTTTTAGCCTGACTCACTGAGTTTGTTTGATAACTTCTTGTTCCAGCATTAGAAGGTGAATCACTGCTGTCTGTGAAGCATCTCTGTGCACTTCACTAGCTTGTAGACCACGGGCATGTTGCTGTTGGTCATGCTTTTTTCCTCAGTTTGCTTCCTTGTATGGGTACCATTGCACACCTTTGATCATTTTCGTGGCCCTTCTCTGAATGTTTCCCAGCTCCAACATATCCTTTAGGTGAGAGGACAAGAATTGCAGACAGTGCTCAATTTGCAGGTGAAAAATGGATTAAAATAGTGGCACACAGGAGCAATGAGTTAGGCTTTTTTTGCAATAGATACACAAAAATGAGTGGAATGCATGTTGTCTGAACAAGAGTTGAAAAAATAAAATCTACTGGGAGCTTACAGGGAACTTGAAAGCAATCTTGTATGAAAAATTATGTGCTGGATAGAGAGATGTTAGAGGCTGTTCATTCCATTAAAAATGTTATCATTGAGGTCATCCCTTGCTCAGAATAATTTATAAATTCCTTTAAAATCCTGTTAAAGCATGAAAACATGTCTTGATACAGGCAGACGCCACTTTAACAGGTTTTTTTTGTATTACTATCTCTAGTTTCTAACTTTTTAATCTCATAGTTGGGAGTTAAAGATAGACTGATCTACACCTGAAGTGTAATGTACAACCAGAATAATTAAAAGCTCTGTTGTGGGATGTGGAGATTGACACTTCAAACTTGAAGTAGAATGGCTTTATGAAAGGGTGGTTTTAGGTCCAGAGGAGACTGGTGGCTGCAAAATTTCAAGCAATGGTGAACAGTAGGTCATACTGGAGAGCTAAAAACTCTGGAGCCTGAGTTACAGTTAAACCTTTTCGTCACACTTCTAAAGTGACATAACTGTTGTGGGATGTCATCTTTAATACAGTAATTATAACAGACTTTTTGCAATTAGTCTTTTTGTACTGAGACTTGCACTCTGTCAATTAGCCTGGTTGCCTTTCTGACTAAAATAAATGGACCAGGGCTTAGAATTTTCATTATTTCTTACAGAAAGCTTAACAGAAACCGAAGAAGTGATCTCTGTGGCCTAGCAGACTGGGCTTTTTAATGATAAGAATTCATAAATTTGCTTTGTTCTAGTAGATCTGGCAAGAAAAAAAATAAAGTGATACTATATTTACTTTATAAAATCTTTTGCCATAAAAATAACAGGCAGCTGAATTAAAAATAATGCATAAGCCCAGTTATGAAATTACAGCTATATGACTAGCACACTTCTGTACTATAGCAGCATAAAACCAGGATGAGAGTAGAATGAAACTGGCATCAGTGTCTCCCAGTGTCTGTATCAGCTTGCCTAAATTACAACTTCCTTTCATTTGTATAGTACATTCATCATGGAATAAATCAGTTGTCTTTCAGGTTGGGTTCTGGGTAATCCCACAGTATGACCTCAGGAGAAAACTTTGATTTTCTAAGGAATAAGATAGGAATTGATTTTTTTGGTATTTTTTTGTTGTTGTTTTAGTTACACGTATGACTTACTTTATTTGAGTCCTTTTGTCAAATATATCTGCTGTGGGGTTGAATTAGTAGCAATAACTGGCTGTTACCCGCTGTTGTGTAGGTTTCTCAGAGTGTCATTTCAGGTATTGTGTTGCAATAACTTCAAAAAAATGTCTTCAGGGGCAGCAGACCTGCGACAGAGAAAGAAGCAAAACTGCACAGAATCTGACAAAATGGCTCCAGAGGAGAGAAACAAAGAAAACTCAAAGCTGGGAAGATCGCCAAAGTGTAAGCTACAGAATTTTTCTCCAACTTCTGATTTTGTTTTTTTTCGTTAGTCTTTTACATTTTATGGGAAGATGTTTGTAGTGCAGTAATTTATAACAGGCTTATTTTGAATTAGGTTTTTGAATGTTTCAAGAAATAAGAGGCGTGTATGGTAGGATTATTTGATAATGACAATTTCTGTATTGCAGAGTAAAATGGTGGTCCTGGACTGTTTCAGGTTGGGGTGGAGAGGCAGAGGGGTTAAGAGTCTTACTGTTGTTACTATTTCAGTACAAATAAGTATTAATTGCACCTGGAATGATCTTTCAATTGACAAGCTGGCAGGCATGAAGTAATGGTACTGAAACAAGAACAGACAAAAAGTTCTTACAGCTATTCAAGAAACAGAACTAAAATCAGGTGTAGTTTTAGGCAAGTGCTCATCAAAGTACCAAAATCCTTTACGCAGAAAGTTCATATTAACTTGAGGGAGGTACAGGTGAAGTAGATACCCATGGAACGAGTTTGGTAAAATTCAGATTACTTCCTTCCTCTTATATTAAAAAACAGAATGGGGAATAGTGTTTCAGTATTGATGTTAGATGTGGTATTGGCACCTCTGTCTGTTAATGTAAGAAGTTTGTGGTTACAAACTGGTTTGGGGTAAAATCTAGAGTTCACTGTGTTTATTTGGAAGACACTTTTCTGTCTTGGAATTAATTTGAAAATTAAGCTTAGCAGAGTTGAGAGGAATTTGCGGTGTAATGTTTGAGTATTTTATCTGAGAGTCTTGTGAAGGAGTAGTAACAACTGGGAACTAAAACTCTGCAGGAATAACAAACCGGTTCTGGATGTATCTGTGCTGATCATGTTGTGTTAATTCTGCTACCAGTAAGTTTATTTGCTCTTCAGAAATAAGTCATATATAGGGCATAGTGTTTGTTCCTAAGTCCTCTGGACTACTTCAGCTTTTTCACTGTCCCTTTTCAGATCTGTTAATTCAACGTTTTGCAAAACTTTTCTTTGGGTGTCTGGCAGCAGTTACTAGTGGGATGATGTATGCTGTGTACCTGTCAACGTATCATGAGCGGAAATTCTGGTTTTCCAGCAGGCAGGTAAAGAAAAAAGTTAAACTACTGAAACAAAAGCCAAATTGTGTCCTTAGAATCAAAGCTGATCTGTGTCAGGTTGGAACTACTCGCTTGCAGAATCCCATGTCGTTCTACTCAGGCTTCAGTCTTTTATATAATCTTTTTTTTTTATCTGTCTTTGTACCTTCCCCTTTCATCTAAAGTGTTTTTACCAACCGTAGTTGTGGCAATGTGTTTGTATGTTTTTCCATGCCATCCACTATCACTGGAATACTATTCTAAAATTTGGAGAAAAAAAATGAAGCATGCTGTGATTGGATGAGCTAAACAAGGGGAATTATGTGGTGTTTTTTTTTTTAAGAACTGAATTATGTAGTGAAGTATGGAAAGCTGAATGAAATTCAGATTTGTGAATATGAAAGGATCCTGTGCATCTTGTGCTAACTGACTCTATGGATTTGAATTGCTCTGATTCCAAGCATGTTTACTAAGTTATAGAGAACATTATATACCTGACAGAGGTGTTGAGAAGATTAATATTTCATGGAATACTTTGAAGATGTACAGTGGAGTCATAACCATGTGCTGTATTACAAAACCAGTCTATCTGAAATATATAGTCTTGTATGGGAAGAGATTGCAGGGGGTGAATATATATATATATAAAAAAAATTTTTTTCTTCCCTAGGAACTTGAACGAGAAATTACATTTCAGGGTGACAGTGCCATTTATTATTCATTCTATAAAGAACTGCTGAAGGCTCCTTCCTTTGAAAGAGGTACAAAACCTGTTTGTTTTATTAACCTTGGAAAGTTCTCTTCCTTTTGAAGACAGTAAAAATTCATTCATACCAGAGGCACTGATTTTATACACTTATACAGCTATATCAGTCAAAAACTGTCCTAACTTTTCAGTGCGTTTTAAACATAAGATTATTTTACTATCCTGTATTCCAGCAGATTACCTTTAACCAGTATTCTGGAATAGGATTCATATTACTCTCATATTGCCCCATATGAAAGTTATCATTGGGTTTGCCTATGCTAGATAGTGAATTTTCTGCCGTGTAATTGTACTTGATGTTTAATTTAGGAATGGAATTTACTGTTTTCCATCCTCTGTCAGAAGATGGAACAGTTTGTGTCAAGAGTTGGCCTGCTCGATCCTCTCCCTGCCAGAGCTTTCTACTCCTGTGAGCTATGATGAATAGATGTGGATGAGCACTGAGTGATGGAGCAGAAACCAACAGGAAGGGGTGCAAACCGGGTAGCAGTGGTCTGCTCTTTGTCCTACACTGGCTCTGGAGATCGTTGGCCCTACGACCCCTAACCAGCAGAAAACTAAAGCAATGAGAAGAAGAAAGAACGGTTCCATGTTAGTTTAGTGAGTTCAGCAGGGCATCTGAGCTAGCATGGGGAAAATGTGAAAGCTCCTGGGGAAAAGAGGGAGTGAGCAACCCTGTCTTGCAGCAGTCAACCATTGAATTGGTACAGTCCCCTCATGAAACCTCATCTGAAGCCAGTTAAACTTTGTAGGTATAGTTTTACTGGTTGAACAGTTCCCCAGCTGATGTGTACCACGTCAGCAATGTATAATAGGTCTTGGGCACAGTCAGTTCCTCGTTATCTCTGGGCAGATTAGCCGTGCTGTGGGTAGATAGACTGCCTCAGGCAAGCTGCCTCTGCAAACAGGCAGACTCGTGTCTACTAGGTACTATGGGGGCACCCAGTTTTCAAAGGTGTGTCACAGCTGTGCTGGACCCAGTTATGAGTCCTGCAAGACCTCGTTTGGCCTGCGGAGAACCAGCTGCAGACCACACACCAAGATATCCCAGAGCTGGAAACAGTTAGCTTGTTTGGCTGTTGCATTGCTGCTGGGGTTTTTGTTCTTTTTTTTCTTCTGCTCTAATTTGTGTTATTTTTCTTCTTCCTTCTATTGTTCTAAGTAATGACAAGTGTTCAATTATATTAACTCAGAATTATGTGTCCTTCAAGTATGCGAGCTTCAATTTCTTCTCAGTCCCATACAGAGCCATATTAAGTGATTCTTCAAAGTCTCAGTAATGCAGAGCTGAAAAGGGTGATGAGGCCATCATATCTGACCTTGTAGAGAGGTTTCATACATCCTGCTGATCCCTGTTAGATCTTTGCCTCAGTTCTAAAGAACGTCCTGTGAAGGTGATCTGTAGGTAGCTGATAGTAGGGCTGCATCAGTATGTTAGTGAAAAGAC